>NC_046157.1:69144249-69856749 GCF_011064425.1 Rattus rattus
GCTTCCCAGAATCATTGCAAAGTGCACAGCTGGGCCCAGAGTATTCATCTTCATAAATTGCAGGGTAAGTTTGTATTGTCTTCAACTAATAAATCTGTGATAATTGGTTAAGGCTGCTATAGAAAACCAACATAACCAACTGTGGGTATGGTATGGTATGGTATGGTATGGTATGGTATGGTATGGTATAGTATAGTATATGTTAGACAGTGTCACTTTGTATTCCTGGCTGTCCTGGAACTCATTATGTAAACCTCACAGAGATGCAGCAGCCTCTATCTGTCTAAGTGTAAGATTAAAGGCTTGCACTACCATGCCACGAGAAAAGGCAGAATATCCCATCAAAGACAGTGTTTTAGTGTACGCATACATCAGTCCTTGAAAAGGACCATATATACACCAACAAACTAGTTAATAGTAAATAATAAGAAAACACAAGTGGTTCATAAATATGGTCATCAGCTTCCCTCTTGATCGAAACATGCTTGAGCCATATGATATGATATGATATGATGTGGTATGACATGATATGATATAATATGAATGGTATGATATGATGTGGTAAGATATAATATGGTATGATATAATATGGTTGGTATGATATAATATGATATGGTATCAATCTCTCACCAAGTATCAGAGGGAGGTTTTGGTTGGAGGGAGGGTACTGCTAACAGAATTTGAAGTGTCATGTACTTACCACAATTCCAATACCACATGTTCCTTCACATTCCATGCCAAGTAGCCCAGAAACACGGGCTTAGAAGTATCAAGGATGGACTGTGCACTTTAGCAGTTCTCTAGTGTAGCTGAAGCTAAGACTGCACTGGAAAGTCCAGTGTTAAAAGGACTGACTGCCTACATACACAAGGAGGCTGTGAATACTAAGAAGTACAATGACTGGAGGGCTGTTCTCACCGAGTTCTTTTTCTGAGCTAGGCAATGCGCTACATAGACTACCTCATTTTTTTTTCAAGCACTCTTTGAAATTGTCTACCCTGTATTATTCAAATAAAGAAACTTGGTGAAAACATGGTAATTAACTTGTCCTGTGTTGAATGGTTTCTAATGGAATCCACGATCGACCTATAGCCCAGTTATTTGCAACATTTTACCTATCTACGATTGGTCAACCATCCAGTAGCCTCTGAAACATAGACCAACATTTGATGCAGACCACACTTAGGCTGCCACTCTTCGATTTTTAGGACTAAATGCAAGAAGCAACAGGCAATCGTGGATTCTGCCAACTGTCCATGAGCAAACAAGGTGAATTCAGGCACCCAAGTCCTTCGTGAGCCAGCGGAGGAGGAGGCCCTGTGAGAGAGCCTCCCATTGCAGGAAAGGATCACCAGTAGGTCACTGGAGGGGTAGGGAACAGACATGGAGTGAGAGGGAGATAATCTCCCAACCTTTGAGCCAAAACGTTCCTACCAGCAACTGCAGGAAAACAGCCAAAAATTCTACTTGCTTTACAGTTTCTTCATTTCAGGGGATTTTTTTTGAATCTGAAATTTCATACACTTGGTTTCATTCCCACTCTATTTTTTTTTTTTTTGAGTTAAATTTCAGCTGTTTTCTGTTACTAGGCTGGGGGATATAGGCCAAAATTATACCTACCAAATGCACTCACTGGTGCACTGAATGCTATTTCTGGCCCAACTACCAGAAGTTGAAAGAGTGAGAGGTGGAAGGGCCTCCCCACTGTCAGCCTCACTTGTGGCCCAGGCTGGTGGATGAATGGCTCATCTGGGACAGGATGGAAGAATTCGCACCACACTGCTTTAGCTGGGGCTAGCATAACTTTTTATATTCTTCAGTTAAAATTTACTATTCTGCAACCTGTGGCCTGTACAACATCAAAGGGCACCTGCCATGACAGCTCCAGGACGCCTTGCACATGGGCTGTTTATTGTGGACCATGATTCCTAGCAGTTTACAAGCTCAGAGGTTACCTCTTCCCAATCCTGTTAGAAATTTAATTAGGCTTATTACCCTCTCATCAGGACAAATGTGTAAGTGACTACATTATCACCTTATTAATTTTTTCTATTAATACATACATGTTTCCATGAATAATATTTTGATGCATAATGTTTTCAGATACATACTGTGAAGGAAATAAGGAAAGTACCATTTTCCCCAAAGTAGAACATAACTTTTAATGCTGAACCTGGGCACAGTGGCTCATGCCAGTGATCTCAGCGATGGGAAGCTGAAGGAAGAGGGTCAGATGAAGTTATGAGGGCAGCTTGGACCACATAGTGAAACATTGTAACTTTAAAGTTAAAAAAAGTAATCAATTCCTTAAATATGAAATTGAGCAAAAATTGGCCTTGAAGTTCATTCTCAAAATTAGGTCAAGTAAACAGATGTATTTGGAATGAAATGTAACAATTCTAGTATCTGACAATATTCCTTAGAGGGTTTATGACTTTCACCATTAAATATATATATAAAGAGAGGGAAAATGCTGTTGTATCGATCGATTCACTCAAGGTTAACCTTGGGTGAATAATAACAAAACTACAATAACAACCACAAGATATATTTCAAAAACTACTAAAAACAAAGTCATTTTACATACGTAAAAGATCAAAAAACAAAACAAAACAAAAGGATAAGATATAAAGAAACAAACAGGCAAGGAGCACACAATGTTTAATTTTATAATCTTTTTTTTTTTTTTTGGTTCTTTTTTTTTTGGAGCTGGGGACCGAACCCAGGGCCTTGCGCTTCCTAGGCAAGCACTCTACCACTGAGTAAATCCCCAACCCCTAATTTTATAATCTTTATAGCAACAATAAATGAATAGTTTCTACTTTTTCTGACAAACTGTTACACGTGAAAGTAGTCATGTGACTACTTTTGCACACTTCCACTTCAGTCGTTGCAACCTTTCCTCGTCAGGGCTGAGCTGCACTGGTCACACCCTCTAGCTACAGCTTTGCCTGGTGGGAAACTGTTCAGATGAGGATGTGTGTCTACACAGTTTTGTCACTAACTGGAACTGATTTAATCCAGCACCGTCCCCGTGTGCATCAGTTAGGGAGCAAAAAACAAACAGCAGAAAGACATGATACAAACAATGTCACACAAATGAAACAAACAAGTGTCAGATCGGCCATGATCATCACAGCGAGGCTGGTTGGTAACAGCATAGTGTTCTGCTGTCTATGCATTTAGTGCAACCGTGTGCTTTCCTAATTTGATGAAAAGAAAGCAATGAGAACGTGACATAGATACTGAACTACTTGATAAAGCATCCATTCCAACACATCTGGGATGCTATCTTGGATTACACAATCATATCGTTGTCAGTGTAGTTATACTTCCCTCACTCAACAGGGCGAGACTCACTATTAAGTCAGCAATGCAAATTAAAATACATTTAGGTTTACATGAAAATACTGGCCATAATTCTCAAACATAGGCCGTGTGTGTGTGTGTGTGTGTGTGTGTGTCTGTGTGTGTGTGTGTCTGTGTATGAGTGTGTGTGTGTATGTGTGTCTGTGTGTCTGTGTGTGTATGTGTGTATGTGTATGTGTGTCTGTGTGTATGTGTGGCTGTGTGTGTGAATGTGTATGTATGTGTGTTTGTGTGTGTGTGGCTGTGTGTGTCTATGTGTGTTTATATATGTTTGTGTGTGTGTGTCTGTCTGTCTGTCAGGTCATATGTCTGTCTGTCTATCAGGCTGTGTGTCTATCTGTCTGTCTGTCAGGCTGTGTGTCTATCTGTCTGTCTGTCTGTCAGGCCGTGTGTGTGTCTGTCAGGCCGTGTGTGTGTGTGTGTGTGTGCACATGTGTATCCTTAACATTCATATCTATATCTTATGTATGTGAGTCACAGAGAGCTTAAGCCAAATTTAACTGAAGCAGGAGCTAACTTCTTGGAAAAAGCTGCCTTATACTCAAGTAGACACTGAACCCTGCACTTTTTAAAGGCAATCATAATTATTTTCCTTGTATTATTCATGCCCACTGGGTCACTGCATTTACATTAACTTTAGAAACAAGAAAGGGAGTGGAAGAAAAGTATCTTTGGCCCATGGTGTCCAGAAAGATATGCATCTTCTGGCAAAAAAGGAAGGACCCTGGCACCTGTTACACGCTACAACAATGAAAGCACCCGTGTCCCCGCCTGTGTCCCCGCTTACAGATACACATCAGGCGAGGATTGTACTTCATGGACTACAGAGCCTCCTCTCACCCCCTCTCTAACTCACCATTTTCTTGACATACACATGTTTCTTAAACAGAGAATTAGTACCCCAAATCTCATTCATCAACCCCAGGAATTAAAATAAAATGTGATTAAATCTAAGAACGCCTAAGGTTAGGTAAGTATTCATGCACGGCTTTAAAATGAAGATATATAGTGACGGTTTACTTCTGGGGAAAAGTGTACCAGGAGTGGGATAGTGGGAAAGAAATGCATAAGATGTTTAATACAAAAGCCCAGAAGATGTTTACTAGTATAACACCAGGATACCTGGGGTAGCCTCAGTTCAGGCAAGAGATTTCAACTGCAATAGAGCTCTGTGTATGTTCTTGCTGCCCACCAAGAATGTGACCAGAACATCCACTCTCTTTGCCATTATTATTCTGAAGATTATGTCTGTCATTAATTTTAGCAAGTCAGGGGCATAATTCCCATTGAAGTTTCTGTTTATCCCATAGAAAAATTCAGTACCTCATTAAGGAAATCCTTTGGCTCTTACTGGAATATTTCAAGAGATGAGTCCTTCCTTTACCACAAACCCAAGCAATCAGTTCCACGCCTGTGCACTCCTTGCCTCAGACTATTGTTCCATGAAGCTACCTAGAGAGGAAGCTGGAAAATTGCCTTCTTCGTTTAGATTACCTTAGAAGTATTTGTAGTCTAGTGATTATATCTCTCCTCATTCCCGTGAGATCGGTGTAAAATACTAGCTGTCTAAGGACACAGGAAATTGAACTTTTGTCACCTGCAGAGGGCTAAAAAGTATTTGAATTTTTTTTTCTTCCGAGCTAAGAAAAGATCTCTTGTGTGTGAAAGAAAATTACCTTCCCTTCAGGAAGACACATCTGGAAATATTCTTAGCCATAGTCTAGCAGAAGGACTGAGAAAGCTGATACCAATGTTTTGTGATTTATTACAAGAACGCAGCACGGTCTTGAGAGGACGTTTTCTTTCACTCGGCTATTTCTTGGGACTTGTGATGGAATTGATAGTCAGACACAGAAAATCTCGTCACCGAAGGACATTGGCTCCTGGTATTAGCACCCTACATCACAGTGGAGCCAAAGCTGAACACTCAGTGGACCCTGCTGACCTCCAGAAATGTCTCCAAGCATGCTCTCTCTCTCTCTTTTAAAGCCAAAATCAGCTATGCCCACAATAGAACCCTTATCTTGTTATTCATCAAAACCTCAACAGAAGAATTTTCCGCCATATCCTCAGATCTCATACTGTGCAGGCAGAAAACGCTACTACCGCAGAATAACCCAATTTGCCTCCAAAATGAAACTAATAGCAGAACCCCAGTCTATTCTTGTCTTAAAGGCTCGTTAGAGTCTCCATGGGGAGGAAAATTTCCCTGCTGATAGAGTTGTAGCATATCAAAGATGAATCATGAGTACAAAGGAAGATTATTTTGTCCAAGGAGACATTCCCTGCTCCTTTACTCAGGCGGCAGCATCTCTGGCTAATTACCCAATTACCACCAACGGAAAGGATGGGGAGAGAACTAAGACCACAGCGACAGTGATCCGGAGCGCTACCCTGACGTGGTGACTACATGTTCCGATTTCACCAAGAAGGACCGGAAGATGAAGAAAGAAAAGATGGTGTGTATCACAACATGGTCAATAAGAATTATAGTTTTTCTATGGTTATTGGGAACACAAATAGAGAGACTCAAACACAAACATAAAAGCGAATGAAAATGGTCTTAGCTAAAACCGAAAAGACAAATCCATAAATAAAGGCAAGCAATGGGTGGGATCATCCACTGTAACAGCCAGGCAGGCATCAGAGCCACTGTCCTGTGGAGGTTAAAACTGTGTTGCCGTTCCTTTCATGAATGGAATCCTTGCCTACACCCGTAACACAATCCCATCCCTCTTTAACAAAATGTTCTAGCATTTACGGATCTTACACAGTACTCTATAATGTAAGACACTCTCCAGGGGTAAAATCAGAGTGAACATAGTTTCAGTGGTAAGCCCCTCACAGTAAAATTTCAGGATAGAATAAGCATTATAAAATGGAGCCTCCTGTAACACTGAAACAGGAAAGGAACTGTGCACTCAGGCACAAGATGAGAGGCTAGGGGTGGGTGCGGGACGCACTTGGTACATCACAGCTGTCTTCCATTACACATAATTACCCATTCTCAGTCAGAGCTGTGGAAGAAAGCTCATAAAGAACAATGGGTCCTTCCTCCAACGATTGAGCCTTTTATTTCTTATTTATTTATTTATTTGAGAAAAGTCAAGGTAGAATCAGAACAACCTGTTTCTGTGTTGCAAGCTCGCTGACATTTTGCAAGCTTGCAGAAAATGACGTTAAACATATTCATCAAGAGTGCACTTTACTATCTGATAGTTCGAGTGTCAGGAGGTCTTTCTCTCTGAGAAATAATGAACACTACAGAGCAGCCTCTGGGGGAAAATCATCAACAAACACTCATCATAGTCTAGGGTCTCCGTCAAAGAAATGTCCCATGGCCTGAGAGGAGTCCGTGAAATTAAAGCTTAGCTACTGATTTTACCAAGTGATAAAACTTTCTCGAAGGAGAATCTCAACATTTAGAGTTAAAAATCAAATTCCCCTGCTTCGCTCATTGCTCAGCCCAACCTAGTACTTAATTTAAATCGCTTGACTCATACATACCAAACTTTTTATAATAAAGGTCTCGGGTGTTTGTACTTTCATTATGGCCAAAACAGGGAGTATTTAAGCAAGAAAATGATTGTTTGTCTCTACTATAAACAGTGCAACTGTAAATGTAGTAAATATAGTAAAATGCAGTTACACTCACAAAGATGGCTCAGCGAGTACGAGCACTGGTTTCTTTTCTAAAGCACCAAGTTCAGTCCACAGGACCCACACCAGAGAGCTCTCACCTACTTTTGTCCTCAGCTCCAGCTGACCCGGCCCCTAGACTCCTGACACCCTTGGATTCCTAGGGCAGCTATATTCACAGGTATAGACTCACCCAAACATGGGAATATGCATAATTTAAATCACTCAAGGAGCCTTCTTATTGCAGGAGCTGGAGACTGTAATGGAGATCCACAACTGTTCAAAAGGCAGGGAATGACTGACCATGAACGTCCAACCTCAACGCTACAGTCACAATGGTAAAATATCTACAAGGCCAGCTCTACACCTAAGCTTAGGAGACACTTAGAAGGTGACAGAGGAAGAGTGTCACCTCCGGAAGACCAAGAGTTGGCTCGGAGATAGTTTCTTTAATACATGACCTAGAAGCTGCACCAAAGCAATCGTTAACAATATGGTTGCCTAAAAAAGGCCTGCATATGACAATACCAGTTGGCATGTCAACATGGATAGGGAGAATTTCATAAGACGCCCATTCCTAGATGAAGGGCTAGGGGAATTAACTGTTGCTTTATGTAGAGAGGGGATGTCCTTTGGGGGTGGAGAAAGAAAACTAATTAATCAGAGAAGAACACTCTGACAGGTTATACAATGGGATCAGTCCTAAACTCACATACATATGAGCATAATTGTGATTTTACTGTAGTCTGATTATTTTTTCATTTGCAAGGATACTTAACTCAAACCCCGACCCCCGTGTGTGTGCGTGTGCATGTGTGTGTGTGTGTGTGTGTGTGTGTGTGTGTGTGTGTGTGTGTGTGTGTGTGTTCTATATCACTGTAGGTCCAATTTCAAGAAATAAGTTCCTACACTGGCACTGATTAGTGCATTTTATTTTTTTTCTAACGGTTTTTACAATGTGTGTAAACAAAGCAAGCTAAATCTGGGGATGCACTGTTCTTTCTCAGAGTTGAGTACTCCAAAAGGAATTTTGTGTGGGACAAAGTTCATGGCAAAGAGGAATTTGCAGGGCTGTTTTTGTTTTCAAGATTTAAAAATCTGACTGAGATGTGAGCCTTAAGCACTTCTATATCCCGCTACCAAAAGGGAAGATAAATCCATCTGCCACTGTGATATTATGTTCCTGGAGCTCAGGTATATTAAAAACAGAACAAGAATGAAAGAAAGCCACCTCCATTTGGTTTAAATTCATGACCCATCAATATTGGACACAAGTGATTTTCTTTGTCACCAGCCACGCTACGGACAACATGAGACTTTAGGTGAGTTTATGCCTGAACCACATTTTATTACAACTCTTTTTTTTATGCTGTGAGCAAAGTTCGCTGGGATCTCACTGTTTACCAAGATTTGTGATTACATGCATGTGCCTGAGCCTGGGGAATTTTCTGACTTTTAAAACGTGCATGGTCCTACGACTCCTTGTCCAGTGCACAGGCTCTGATCCCTCTCAGCCCATCCCCCACATGATATTCTACTAAGAAGACCCAGTCCTGGGGGACACACAACCTCCCCAGAACCAGCTGTGTGCTCAGATAAGGAAGTGATTCCCCACTAAACTGAGTTTGGGGGATGGCACAATGTCTGGTTTGATGAATCTCGTCTGGTCTTTTCAACCCTCCTCTTGTTTCAACTTCCTCTGCTGCAATCCAAATCTATTCTGGAATCCTAGAAGACTGCAAAAGACAAAAGGAATATCTTTTATTGGTATAAGGTTTATGACCTCCCCTCTGATGTTTGATATTTGGGAAGGTTTAGTTTCGTTTCTTAACAAGGTCCTGCCTACAAGACCCAGAGTTTATATTAAGACAGAACAATCAAGGATAAATTCTGTTTACCATCAAATACAGTCTTCAGAAGTAATGGGGGAGGACTGGCTGTTCAAATGCAGGGAAGTTTCCAGCTGTAACACTGGACATTATCAGTAAACTCCCCAAACAAATGAAGGCGGCTGTCCTCCCAAAGCCTTAATTAACCCACTAGCTAGAGTGTTAGGAAGCTCAGAAATGCCATGATTTTGGGAATCCCAAATCACTTTTTTTTTCACTTCAGAATCTAAAGTAGACAATTTTTAAATCGGAGGTGAAGAAGGTTTTGAGCGGATGCATCTTCATAGGACTTCTAATTGAAGATTCCATTCAAAAATATGAAATAAGATCATTGAAATTTTATTTGCGTTTTTACCTCAGGAGAAACAGTGGAGCCTTTTGTTGCTGAAAATCAGGGAAAGGCCTGTGAAGAGCAAGATTTACCTGGATCTGTGATTTCCCCAGTTTTCATTTATGAGATAAATATTAAAGCACTAGCATCCTGCTGTATTTACTTGATTTCCCCTGCCTAAAACAGTCTGAAGGGAAATATTGAATATTCGCCTTGCCTCTATATATTAAACTGCTAAGTTTAAGACTCTAAATCAGTCAGCCTGCCCTTCTTCCTCCCAGGCCCCACCCCCCACTCTCCAAGGGAACTCAGGTAGCTTCGCAGAGAAGGGATTTATTGTACCACTGTTCGTACAGCTCCCTCTGGAGATATCCCATTTTATCCTATCTTTTGCTTTGAAAAGAAAATAGATGAGCTGGCTAAACGGCTAGATCTTACTTCTGGATTCTCCACAGACCTCAGCCCGTGGAGTGAAATCCTAGCTGAAAGAAACATCAAAGGCAAAGATTCCAGTCTTTAGGAAGAGTGATAGTCTAGGAAAGTGTTTTACTACTTGTAATATGCTCGGGACCAAAGCTAACGAGGAATAAATTAAACAGTTAAAGATTTCCCTAATGTTGAAGGCAGGTAATGGGCACCATAGAAGCGTAAGAAAAGAGAGTCACTCCTCAGAAATGTAGAGTTGTAATCACGTGGGCTTCTGAGATGGGCTAGGTAAACATAACTCCTTCCAGGATAGAAAAGATTAAACACATGCCTTTTCAGATGACTCTCGCTTCAGGTCATTCCCATGTTGGAAAGGAAATGAGTTAAACTAAGACATCCACTTAGGCCTGGCAAACAGCACACTGAGTTGTAGCGATGTTCAGAAAAACTACTTACAGCTCTTAAAATAGTTGAACTAGCATACAGCGGGCAGCAAACAATTGCGCCATTGCTCATTAAAATCTATCACAATATTGGGCATGGTGGCACATGCCTTTCTTTAATACCAGCACTGAGGAGGATGAGGCGGGTTTCTAAAAGTTCCAGATGATTTTGACCTACAGAGTTGAGCTTTTTGGGGGAGTCAGGGATGCACAGTGAGATCTGATCTCAAAAACAAATTAAGACACTTCTATGATTTTGTCAATATACTATATAGAATATAAAGACCATAAAACGCTGTGATAGAAATATACTTAAGAATCAAATGTCCATGGGAGAGCTAACCTAACTGCTTCTCAGATGCCAAATGGTCATTCCTGAAAAGACACACACAAGTGATGTTATTTAGACTAACCAGTTCATAGTTACATCCTTAGGAGTGTGTGAGTGTGTGTGTGTGTGTGTGTGTGTGTGTGTGTGTGTGTGTGTGTGTGTGACAGACAGACAGATAGGCAGACAGATTTCACAACAAGGAAAAAGAGGGAATCAATTTTAAAAAGAGCATAGCAAATTATATTAGGGAGTTTGGAGGGAAGAAATGGAATCGGAAAATGTATTATAATCTCAAAAAATTTAAAATGTATTACAATATTTAATTTCTATATTGCTTATACAAATATACATCTAAAATACATAATTATGCTTAATACAATATTTTGTAGTCCTAAGACCAAATATTAATAACAAATGATTACAGGCTAAACCTGCAGGTATGGAGAAATCTTTGAAAATCCTTTCTTGTATACTTTTATGCATTTATTATGTTTAGTGAACAAATGCCTTCTTTTCATGCACTTATACATGGGATTAATGCTCAACACAAAAAAATTACTGTGCAATTTTTATCACTACTATTGTGCAACGAATGGAGTAATCCTCCTCTCACACGCTTCCTCACACTCGCACCATATCCTGCCGAGGCTTCTTTTAGATGTTTTCAAATAATTCTATAGCCAAACTCCACTCATATCTACACCGCTTTCATAATGAGCGAATTGATTTGACAGATGAGACCTCTAGAATTGGTTATCAACTGAAATCAAAGAGTCTGGGTGTGCATGAGCACTAAAGAAATCTCCTGTGCGTCACAAAGACCATGTCACAGGAGGCCATGATGGAATTAGGAAATAAGTACATTTAAGATAAAATTGAAAGAAACAAAAGAAGTAGTTGGGTGGTGGTGGTGTACACCTTTAATCTCAGCACTCCGGAGGCAGAGGCAGGCAGATCTCTGACTTTGAGACCAGCCTGTTCTACAGAATGAGTTTCAGGACAGCCAGGGTTCCAAAGTAAAAAAAATGAATACTATTGCCTACAAATGACCTTGTCAGCATTTCCATGTTTACTTTAAAGGGATTTATTTAGAAAATACTTGATTCCTGATTAGAAAAGAGAACAGGAGGCAGAAATGTCAGCATAGACTCACAGAAAGATAATTCATACCACCTTTCAGAAATCCAGGGATTCTAGATCATGAACATGGAGAATGACTCAAATGAGTTAAACATAAATAAATAAAGGTTAGTGAGTTTGGAAGGAAGAGCCAAATGAAACAAAATTACATTAAAGAAATAATCCTAAAAGTATTGCGACTCAATTATCTTAAATGATACATGAAGGCAAATTGAAAAAAAAGGGAAAAAAAGCAATAGTTTGTTACTTGGTTTTACTGATTTGTCCTTTATAAAACTAGCATTGGAGGAAAAAAATCGAACTGCAAGCATGCAGAAGTGCTTATGGAAGTATTTGAAAATCAACCAGCAGTCCAAGAAAAGACTACAGAGAAGGGTATGGTACCAATTGAAAAACTATCAGAATCCTGGCCAAGGATCCTGGCAGTCTCCAGACATCAGACTGTTCAGACAATTTGGTTTTAGGAAGACAAAACGTTACAGGGAGAATCATGAAAATGTGTCCCATGTGGAGATTAAAAGGGGAATTAAAGTGGAAAAACATCAGGCCCTTACCTGTCAAGCATTGGGAACTAATATCTCAGAAGAAAAAGAGAGGGGACTATTGATAAACACATCATATCTGCCCTCTCCGCAATGCAGACTCCTCACTAGTGAGGGTGCTGGTTACTTGCAATCAATCAACATTTTCCAAATGAACAATATACTAGTATATTAACTATAAGCCAGAACACCATCAAGACTTAGCAAAGATGTATTCGGCATTGGTATACACAGCCAATCATAGAATAATGGCCAGGAAGAAAAAAATTGTTACTCAAAGTAATCAAGTTCATTTGTTTATAGGGTGGGTTATGTTGATGTATTTTTCTATATTGAACCATCCCTACATCCTTGGGTAGAGCCTACTTAATCATGTGGATGATGTTTTGGATGCGTTTGTGGATTCGGTTTGCCAGTATTTTATGGAGTATTTTTACATTGATATTCTTAAGAGAAATTGGTCTGAAATTCTCTTTCTTTGTTGGATCTTTGTGTAGTTTAAGGTATCAGGGTAAGTGTGGCCTCCTTGAACGAGTTTGGCAGTGTTTCTTTTGTTTCTACTTTGTGGAGTAGTTTGAGGAGTATTGGTGGTAGTTCTTTGAAGGTTGATTTAGCATTTCATAGAAAAGAAATCACAGGAGCTGAGAAACAGCTCAGTGGGCGGAGGCACTTGCCCCCAAACTTGACAACTTGAGTTTGATCTCTAAAACCCACAGAGTGATTAGGGCTAACTGCCTTCTATACAAGCACATAGTAGCATGTGTCACCTACACATATAGAGAGAAAAACACACAATTACTAACTATAAGTAAAAACAATAAAAATAGTATCAACTTAATTTATTAAATTCTTTAAGTGAAGGAGGCACCCTCCCATCCTTCCAACCAGACCTTTAACTAGAAATAGTATCTATCAGTCAATCCCTGTCTACCTCTACGGAGCTGAAAGCAGTCACTGAGCACAAGGATAAAGCACTCTTTCCCTCCTTACAGTCCACTGCTGAATAGTCTTTAAAAGCCTCTATACAGAGGAGCCACTGATAAGTGCCATGTTGCAAAATAAAAGGTAAAAATCACACATATGAAAATATAACCATTACATTCAATTGACCACACATTTGATTTTTTTTCCAGTTTTGTTTCTTACTAAAATTGTTTCAACTGAGGACCTTACCTACACTGACAAGGACAAGGTGTATGCATGTATCAGGCTTCTGATTCCCGATGGACTATTGAGTCAGTAATGACTCTTTCCTGCCATCTCCTGACTCCACCTCACCAAAGTTCCCTGATGATTCTGTCTGTTTCTGCCTGAGAACCATTGTTTATTCTCAATTTTAATGTTTTGGGTTTTTTTTTTGCCTTAAGAATGTTCCCGTTAAAAACACTAAGGAGCAAACAACATGTTAATCCTGAGTAATCCAGTTTAGTCACACTGCAGACAGTTTACACCCAAACAATTCTTTTAGCTTCAAGTCAGCCTAAGTGACATGGACCTTGGAGAATAGTCAGAGGATGAGAAAAGTGTGACTTTAAACAATTGTGTAATGGCCACCTGGACTTTAATTATCTTTAAAACATTCAGCTCTAGAAAATGGGCCTGTTACTGTGTCGGTGGCAAACAGTGACAGCATCACATTTAAGTACAACACACTAACAGGGCCAACTTTAATCTCATCGTTTTATCTTGCTAAACCATAAATAATACAACGGGAGATTCGTAACAAGGCTCACACATAATTAGGCAGATCACGGAGAATATTAGCTTTCACAGCTCCACTGCTAAATAATGAAATTAAGAATGGAAGCTGCAACTGACAAATGCACACAGATCAAAGCTTGCATTGGGTGCTGTGGCAAATAGTAGGACTCCAGCCTGGAGGACAGCGGGTCAGTGCTGCTGTGGCAGAAGTACTGGGAGCTGCTCACTGCCCTCCCTCCTCACTCGCACCTCACACAGCAAAGAGAGATCAAGCAGCACACATAACAGCTTGCTTCTTTACACTAAATCCTACTTCGCAAGAAAATGGTACAGATCCTAAATAAAGAACTGGACAAACATAGTCCCAAGACCTCATTAGAAAAGTTATCACTTCCCACCAAGACAACCCCCCATCCCAAATATAATGGAATAAACTTGGTCTGCATTGGTGCGGTGAGCAGGAAAAGCTTGTGAGTTTGCTTGTGAGCCATACCTACAAGCAGACTGGGTAAAGAAGTATCATCCATTTCTAGGAAGTTTCAAATATCTTAGCATACGGCTTGACCTATATTGAAGGTTGGTCAAATCTAAGTAAACCTCAAATAGTACTTTCCTTGTAAAAATTAATGAACACCACCACCACCACCACATATTTTCATCCATTTTTACCAAAAAAAAAAAAGATCTGGGCGTGACCGTCTAATTAGGAGATTAGGACCACAGATGCTCTGTTTGCTTGCATGGGCGAGCACAAGCTCCGTTTGACCAGTGCATCTTAAAAGTAAATAATAAATAAAACAAACCCAACAATGAAAAGGTCGTTCAAAACAGCTCTTTGCATGTAGCACGGACAGCCAGGGTGAACGGTCCCCACACACCTCAGCTCTCTGTACTCTCCCTGGGAGCCGGCCCGTCTGTCTCGGCTTCTGCACCCTCCCTGGTACAAGCCTGACATCACATGAATCAGATCTTAATAAGCTGAATGGCAGTTTACAGAACACTTACCTACAGCCTGTGCCGTACTGGAGGTAATCATTTTTCTTTCTTTTCATATGGATTTGCTATCTGGAACACAATCTGACAGAGCCAATCAGAACACAGGACTGTTCCGAAAGCAAAGAACTGAGCTGGAGCCATTCCACTAGGATGACAAGCAAGTCCCACATGACCCCCGAATAACGGGTAACATGGAACCGTTGATAGATATGTTAGCATTGGATCCATTAACATCTAGAAGGTTCGGGCTGGAGAGATGGCTCCGTGGTTAAGAGCACTGACTGCTCTTCCTAGAGGTCCTGAGTTCAATTCCCAGCAACCACGTGGTGGCTCACAGCCATCTGTAATGGGATCTGATGCCCTCTTCTGGTGTGTCTGAAGACAGCTACAGTGTACTTGTATATAATAAATCTTAAAAAAAAAATACAGAAGGTTCACCGAATTACAGTACGCGGGACTGCTTTTTTTCACTGGTAAATTTCTCACACTAACCTAATTTTAGACTATAAACATTATACACCTGGCAATACAAATTCACCCAGTCATGCAAACTAGAATCAGAGGTTGATTCTTTTTTAAGGTGTCACCAATTAAACTCACCTGCAAAACAAGCACAGTGCCATTCTGTTGTATTTTTGTGACTAGAAAGGTGTATACTTGAATATTTCTACCCTGGAAAGCCTGGTGAGGTACACCCACAAACTCCAATCTTTCTTCCTGAAAAGAGGCACCCAGTTGCCCTCTGCACACACGCCAACACTAAAAACGAAGTAAGATAAAAGATCACGGGGAGTTTTGATATAGCCCAGCTAAGAAAGTGATTCCTTAGCATGGAGGAATTTCCAAGTTGAGTCTTTAGCCCTTGAAAAAATGCAACATGCTTGTAAGGCCAGCATTCAGGAGGCGGAGCCAGGGGAATCAGACCGGAATGTGAAGAGTGGATAAAGTCCTGACTGAAAGTGTCTGACATGAGTCAGGTCAGGAAGAGGACCTCAATGCCAAAGACCCATGGAACTGGCAAAGCTGTCTCCAGGGGAGAAGGTTGAGAGAACGGTCCTTCCTGACGTTAGCATGAGCGCTGAGAAACAGCCGAGCTAATGCTATGAGCAGTATGAACCACAGCTCCTTCTCAGGGATGGTTAACAGCCAGAACTTCTCCAGTGCAGACAAGCTAAGCCCTCGTTCTTGTGTTGTACCCAATGAGGATCCTGGATTGGATCGCAGATGCCCCGCCCCGACCAGAGCCAGCACCGCTCATCCACTCCCAGCTTTTCCGTAGGTCCCTCTGCCATTTCTTCATTGTCCTGTTGCCAAGATAGGTTTCCAACACTAGGCTATGCAGGACCGGGCGCTGGGCTATATACAGCCCTGACTCTAAATAAATAATCATACAAGTCATCACCACAGACTCACGAGTGAAGGGAAACAGTCAACCAGCTACACTCCCTATATTGTTACAACCCACGCAGGAAGACGGATTGCATTTAAATTAAATGTACTATAAAGACGAGAGTCAACTCATTCGCACCACTGGGCTCCCAACACTCATGCACTTTGAATTCTGCATGGTTCCCCGCGGTTCTGTTCCTTTTCCCACCACAGCCCTCTGTACCAGGAGGAACTGGCCTGCTAAGGAGCAGCGACTCATGCCAGGGTTTCTTTCATAAGACAGAACCAAGTCCAGCTGGAAATAACTTCAGGCACTTTCGGCCCAAACCAGCTATATAACTAGGTCTCTTCAAGTAAAATTAGGTCCATGCAGATTCTCCACATTCTGATCCAAGGAGCAAAGAGCCTTCATTTAAATATAGCTTAGAAAATGTGGGATTATATGCTGTTCTTCAAATGGCCGGGCTCTGTTGGTTACTGACTGTTAGCCGCCGCCCCGCCCCCTCCCCTCCCCCGATGGTGGGGACAATTCCTTATGAATATTGGCGGCTGCAAGGATTTCATATTGTCAACAGATGCGGGGAGGCTGCTTATTCAGCTCAGGAGTGGCTGCCAGTTGAGGCTCATGGCTTCAGGCTGGGGCAAATTAATCCCAGCAGAGAGGACTTTATTTGTTTCTCTAATAGTGGAAAAAAAATATCGATGAGCGGATTCTGAGGAACCGAGGAAGGACAGGGTCTGCAGAAGGCCCTGCCGGCTGAGTGCAGCATCCTCCGTTGTGGGAGTGTACGCTTGGAGCACCCGGTTCCGTGCGTCTATCTCACAGACTCTTCCTGCGGGCAGGTCTAGCCTTGTGGATGGAGATGCTTATGTCTGATGCTAAAACATTTGAAGGAAATACTAAAACTGCCACCAAAGAGACAAATAAAAACAAGGAATCACGTATTTCTTTTATTGTCTAATTTTGAAAAGTCGGACTGCTTTTAGGAGCTCGGCATCTTATATGGGTAAGTCACTTGGTTCACTGCATTTCCCCCATAATGAGCCAATTTCCTAACTGGAGCCCCTATTTTCTATACTCTCTCCCCTTTATGTGCTATTAAAAATGCATCCTCACCAGGAATAAAAACTGGCAGGCTTTATTTATGATTCTGCAAGGTCCGTGGAGCAGTACAGCAAACACACAGTAGAAAGAGGCAAGAAGGGTAGAAGCAGGAATACTTTCCAGTCGTTTAAGTAGAAATTCCATTTAAATTGTTTTATGGTCATCCAATAAGAGAAGTTACTCAACATTTTAATAAGAGTTGCCAGTGTAATATTATACTTTTAATGGGCACTGAACAAATGGAAATAAAATAAACACACAAATAGAGCTATGAAGTTTAACCCTTTCACGGCTGCTACAGGAAGAGCAGTAAGTAACGTGGGTCTCAGAGGAAATTCATTTCCATGTTGATGTACATTTGAGCCTTGTTTGTTCAACTCTTTAAAAATCGTATTAGGTGAAAAACTGGATGTTTTTCAAAGTCAAGCATTGTGGCCTTTGCATGTAATCCCAGCATTCCTGAGGGCGAAGCAGGAGACCATAACAAGTTTGAGGGCACCCTCTGTGGTTACAGAGTGAGTCCAGCCTGGGCTATAGACTCAGACACCATTCCAAAGTGGGTAAAGAAACCCAGAGAGTAGATATGAGCTCTCTTTCCTCATGCTTGGTGTAAGGGTTCTCAAATCCTAACTACCGTTCGAGGAAGCCTGTCACTTTTTAAAACATAGACCCAGGGCAACATTTGGAGATGCTCGTGCAAAAAGGGCAACCATGTGATTCCAGAACAGTAAAGGTTATGCAGTTTCTTGATATGCAAGCGGGGGGAGGGGCTATGACCCAGAAAGCTGTGGAGACAGAACACAGTCATGGAAGTTGATCCTGGAATCATCTGCCCTGAAGTGACCGTGGGAAGACCCAGCATGCGCAGAGCCTATGGTGACCGCATTCCCTTCTGCTTCTGCTCCCTTCCTCCAGCTCCCATCGGCTCTTCCTTCAAAACACAGCAAGCTGTTTTGAGCTGACATTTCTGAGCAGACGGCCATCCTGCAGAATGTTCTGCCAAAGGCCTCTTCTCCATGGAGTCTTCTGTCACCTCCAGGGGAACGGGCATGCTTTCTGTCAGTTTATCCACGCTCAGCTCTACACCTTCCATCTTTCTCCTCCCACTCTCCTTTCCGTACCTCTGCCTGCCTATGTATTCCATCCGCTCTTGTGTTTTGGCCAGACACTTATAAAAAAAGATATCCTGTTCTCTTTACCCTATAGAATGTCACGAACATTCCTCGGACCTCTTCTCTCACCTGTTTTTCTCCACGGTTGACTGCTAAAACAAAACACGTGCTAACCTACAACAGATTTTCTTCTCAGACATCGGGGTTCAAGGTTTTGACTTTTCTACTTTCTGTAAGTTAAAACAAAACAAAACAAAAAAATCACGTAGGTGGCCCAGTGGAATTTAAATGTCCATAAAATGTGCTGATCTTCTGCATACCTTCTAAGTGCCCACAACGGCAGCAACCCCTACTCTGACTACACCTGTGTGTCCTCAGGCAAGAAATATTAAAAAGACTACAATTCCTCACTATTCCAGTGTATTAATGACCTAGTGTAAAGTTCCTTTAAATATTCTAGTGAATCTGTGTGTTTACTTGAGTGTTATATATGCCACCACCTAAACGTTTCTATCCGACTTTTTTAAAAAGATATTATTTAATATCTGAATTTTTTTATCTTTGAAATTTTAGTTTGGAAGAGACTTTAGAGTACAACTAAACCATTTGATTTTTGTAAGTGAAACTCTGCAACTCAGAGAATGAAACTACTGGTCCAGAGTTCCACCCATATTTATGAATTTTAAAAAGATACTGTGGACTACAAGAAAACATTACATAAAGCAATTCACATAATATGATGACCTTACTATAAAGTCAAAAAGCCATGAAGACACGTTATTAATATATGGGATTAGTGTCAAAATAGGGAGAGGTAGGAGAAGGGAGACTGGAGTGGAGAGCGCCAAAGGATTCTGAGTTTCTATATGCATCCCATTCATTGCTTCGCACAGTGACTTCGTGAGATGCTTAACTTGAGTAATTCTCAGCATGTACATTTTTAAATAAAGACAGGAGAATAGAATACCAAATAGGAATTCACATATGTTAAAGCTAGATTGTGAATTTACTACAGACTAATGCAGGAGTCCTTTTCCCATTCTCCTCCCATCCCATAGCTGTGTGGAGTAACAAAGGGGGCCGATGTGCACCACCTGCTTGCCTATAACCTGGATAGCATTGGCCCTGACGTCGTTCCAATCCCTAGGATGCCCAAATGGCTCATGCATATTTGTAGGGTTCGCTTTGTTTTTTCTGTTGCTGAAACTGGGTCTCTCTTTAGTGCAGATGGCTTGGAATTTGCACGTCTTCCAGTCTCGGCCTCCCAGCTGCTGAGATTATAGACTTTTTGCCACCACACCCAGCTCTCTCGAAGTTTTAAGCCAAATTGTCAAATGCTGTTTCTGCAGTAGTGGCTACTACTGGCTTGAATTGCATCATCACACCAGAAGCTCTGCTTCTTTCAAAACCTTTTGTTATAGATTGTGGTATCAGTACTCTTATCTCTTCCATGGGTACTTTTCCTTCTTGTCTCTCTAGTGGGGCCAATGTGAGGAGCTCATGTTGCACAAATGCATGTCAGCTCTTGGTAAGTGTTACACTTCGCTTGTCTTGACAGCTTGGCCTCACACCCAAGAGAATCTGAGACGACAGGAATTCTTCCTGGTACCAGTTAGTCCTTTTGACCAATTAAATACTTTTTTGGGGGGGCTACATGTCCCAAATAACTTAAAATATTTTAGCTTATAACATCTTTCTCATAATGAAGATACAAAGTTTTCAGCAGTAATGGGAAGCAAACGTCTCCAGAGGAGCTCGACTTAACTAAATATACTCTATCCTCTTCCCGCAGACTTTCGATGATAAAAATGTATTGCTGGATAGCTAGTGACTTTGGAAATTTGAATTTATAGGTGTGCAGGTTTTCAGTATCTAGTCTGATCCAGTGGAATCAGATTTCAGAGGTGGCGAGAGCTATGACAAAGACACAGATGCTAACTTTTGTGGCAACACATCAAACAGCTGATGATAATGGCCGGAACAAGTCTAACTTCAAATACCCCTTTATTTCACTCGGGACACACAAACGCATCGTTTCTTAGCGCGTCAGTCGAGTTAAATGTAAGCAACCATTCCAACCTCAGAAATGAACGTGGTCAGCAAACAAACATGCCACAGAGGCTCTTTCTCTGCCCTGGGACCGCAGCTCTTCACGTTTCATGAAGCCCCCTGGTTTCCTTTCTTGTGCTGACTTCAAAGACATATAGAAGCTTAGATCAAATTTGCAGTGGTGTGCTTCCTGATGAGAAACAAGTCCGGTCTATGTCTCAGGTCATGGTGAACACACCTCCCAAAACACTAGAAACTGTACAAGTCTTATAAAAATTCCTCTGCCTCGCCATAAAATAGCTAGCCATTACATTAAGATTGATTTAAGAGCCACGAGATGTCTGAAATAATGGCTGCCCCCTGCCCCCACCCCCACCCCCCCCACCCCCGATGTTCCTTGTGTGTCATATTAGATGTAGCCAGGATGTAAACAATGGGTCCTCTAACTGGAACAGGGAGCTCTAGTCTCCTAAGACAAGATGATATATCCCTTACACACAAAGGCGAGGCTAGCATCCTTCACCTGCAGTTCACAGGGAGCAGCTTTGTAAAAGAAAGATTCTCACCTCGATGGACGCTGCAGCTTCATGGTGAAAGTACCCCGAAGCCTTCGGTCATGGTCATCAGTGAAGTCAATTGGAAAATAATGTCTCTAAGAACATTGGGTAAAGCAGTCCTTTACTTCCTTCTTGTCACCTTTCACTGACATTAAGATTTATTTCTTGCCCCCAAAACGTGCCTGCTTGATTAAATTTTGTAAGTTTCCAGAAGAAATAAGGATGAGCACGTTTTGGTTCTTTTTTTTCTATTGTTTTGTTTTTTGTTTTCACATATGCCAGAGAACCCCATTAGAGGAATGCTTGGGGCTACAAGCATTCCTTCTTTCCAAATTAAATTACATTCCTGAGTTTACTGTATACAGATTTCTAAAATTAAACTAAACACACCGAGTTGATTGTCTCAAGAGAGCCATGACCAGAAGGAAGCACACACACTCATCCATCGGGGCACACAGACAGGACCGCGCTTTCCCTTTAAGGCAAACATGGTCTTGGAGTGCATGCAGAATGTTTCTTCCTATCTGGGCAGAAATGTTAGAAGTCAGCAATTTGGCGGGAGCAGAGACTGTCATGTGGAGTGCCAGTTGGGCAGCTTGACAACGTGGGGTTTTGATTCCTGCTTGGGAACTCCGTGTTCATAACAGCATGAGCCTCTTGGATCGAAGGAGCACAGAAAGTGACTCCTAGGAGAAAGGTAGGGCAAGGCAGTGGATTCAAAGGAAATAGGATATAGGAAGAAACAGGCAAAGCTGAGAAATTAACAATGTACTATAGAATGGGAGAAAACAGATCGGAAGAAATGAGTTTAATCAAAGCCAAGCTGTTGAAGAGATGACAGGCCTTACTTGTTCCTGCCTTCCTTCTGTCTCCCTGGATCCTTCACTGCTGTAAAATTCTATGCAAATGTCACCCTCACAGTGAGGCCCTGAAGAATTGGTCTAAAGGGAACCTTTCTCTGCCCACTGCACCTTTACAACCCTTAACTCTCTGCTGGCTGCACAGAATTCACCACTGCCTAGCACACGCATGTGTGTCACCACTTAGACAATAGATGTCTCCACGTCCCGTGCGAATATTAGGTACGGACAGACAGCAATATTTTCAGCTTTTCTCACTGCTGTATTTCCAGGGCTGAGAAAAACAAATCACCTGAACTAACTGCTTAATAACTATTGAAAAAACTAAAAATTCTGCTATGTGCTGAACACTTCTGTGACCCCAACATTCAGAGGCTGATTCTATGATGCTATTTGGAAATATGGCCTTGAGCAAAATATTAGTATCACATTAGGCTAAGAGGATGAAACTCCATGTGAGATCAATACTGTTATAGGAAAGGAAGATTTTGCATGTGTTCTGATGTGTCTCTATCTATCATTCATCTATCTATTATCTGTCTGTCTATTTACTTGCCTCTTTATCATCTATCTGTCTGCCTATCTATCATCTATCAATCATCTATGTGCCTCTATCAATCATCTATATCTGTCATCTATTATTCATCTATCTATCTATCTATCTATCTATCTATCTATCTATCTATCTGGCACCTATCTCTCTCCTTCTCTCTTCCCTCACCACTGTATAGACCTCCATTTCTCCCTTGTTTATTTCTTTCCCTCCATTTCCTGCTCTGTTCTTCCCTCCGCATAATTCACCCAGAAAATGCTCTGTTAAGACGTAACTGCCATACTGCTACTTTTTGGCTCCTATCAGAACAACACACTGCTCTAACACCCGGTTCACAGCAGTTTAAACTAGACAAAGGGAATCCCCACTCTTGACGACAGTAAATGTAAAAAGAAAATAGGAAACATTGAGGACAAACTCTGCATTCCCTTTTTTGATCTTGATCTTCAATTATAAGACTACTTCCCTATAATTCTCAGATTTATAAGAACTATAAACTTCTATGTACCCCAAGCAAGTGGTTTAATTTCCGCCTTTTCCTTTCTTTTTTTATATAGGGTGATATTTTTATCCCAAGAAACAAAAAAAAGAAAGAAAGAAAAGAAACCTCTGGAAACAAGAATATGAAAAGACAGCAAGGCAGGATTAGGTTGAGACAGTTACAAAGAGCAACCCAAGACATGTGGTTTCATTTCTAGCTTCAGTGATAGCCAGGTAAGTAAATTACAAGTAACATATCCACAGATGACCACCATATTCTGAGGAAAATGTAAATGTAACCTGGGTGGGAAAGATGGAGAGGCTGCAACCTCAGGTAAATGGTCCTGCACTGGAGAGGTTCGCATCAGCTCATCCTTGCACGGTTGCTACCTCCAGAGCAGGTAGAAATTCCCAACGAGAACTCAATCAGAAACTTGAGGTAAAGAGCATTACTTCTGTAAGACATTAAGACTGGAAAGTAGTGTGCACAAGATGGCTACTGAGGAGGACAGCTCCACTGAGGCATCATATACAAGGTTCCAAATCTCCCAACATTTACCGTGGTAATATTATAACGAAGTCTATTAATATCACAATATAACTTTGGTTTTGAAATTTGCACATGAGGACTTGAGGTAGTTAATGCAAATATAGTGACGTAACAGTGAGTGGATCTAAACACTGGCCTCTAGAAATGATACGACCTGGAGAAGAGAGGGGAAACTGAAGTGAAGTGAGAAGAGATTCATCATTATTCTTATTGTGAGATAATGGAGAACCTAAGCAGCTGTGTAAAACGCATCTCACCAGTGAGTAAAAATAGAACAAAAATATCCATGAAATAATGTCACCTTTTTGTAAAAGTAGAAAAAAAGCAGTAGAACCTGAGATCCCAAAGAAAGTTAATGAACTATAATGCAATATCTGCAAACCAAAGTCTAGATTCAAACAGCTAAAAATCAAAAGTAAAGTGACAGTCTGGCAAGAAACCAGGAACAGAGAAGGGATAATTTTTACCTGAGTGTATTTCAAATATCATCAAAATCCAGGGGACAGTTAGATATTACAGTATCAAAACAGAGAAAGAAGCAAGAACAGACAAGAAAAATGAAAAGAGGGGCTGGAGAGATGGCTCAGTGGTTAAAACAACTGACTGCTCTTCCAGAGGTCCTGAGTTCAATTCCCAGCAACCACATGGTGGCTCACAACCATCTGTAGTGGAATCTGATTTCTCTTCTGGTGTGTCTGAAGACAGCTACAGTGTACTCACATAAAATAAATAAATATTAAAAAAAGAAAAATGAATGAACTTCCCATGAAATGCTATACCCAGACGAATGAATGTGTGCTTTAAGGCTGTACGTAGATAAGCAACAGCTGAACTGACGGCCAAGCAGCACAGGAAACCCCACAGAGTCTCTTTAAACTGAAGAAACATCACATGAAACACAAACCATACATTACCCATAAGAAGAACGAAAAGCGCTTCAAACCAGAAAGCCATATCAATAAACTGCATAGGATTTTTATCGCATTTCTTTTTGGAAGCTATTTTAAGCAAGGAAAATATAACCTTCTAGCATGGAAGTTTATCATTTATGTCATTATAAATTACAAAGCAAAATCATGCAAGGCTGCTGTCTCTGTCATCCATCAGAGCAGACATGTCACAAAAGACACACGGATGACCAGTAACTGTGAGATTTTAAGGTTCAGACAGTAGAGCAACAGACCCACCATCTTACCAAAAATGGCCCTCTGTTCCCTGGCCAGGCACGGAGGCCTACAGCAGAATACCACAGACTGGTCATTCATGTTAGACAGAGATGTACTGGTTCAGGGTTCTAGAGACCAGGATGTCTAAGGTCAAGCATCTTCTTGCTGCATCGTTCCATGACAGAAGGTGGAAGGGCAAGAGGAGGAAGAGGAATGGAGGAAGAGAGACAGAAGAGAAAGGAGTGGGGAGCAGATGAGGACGGGGGAAGAGACCCTCGAATCAGTCCCCAAAGCCTTTCTGTGAATGCATGAAATCCAGGCGTGAAGGCGAAGTTCTTCCTCCATAATCACCTCAGAGGTCTTCATTTGTGATTGTTTACGTTAACCACAGCATTTCCAAAAATAAGAAGGACCCTCCAGATGGGCACAGAGCGGCAGTCACTCACCACTGGTAGGCGTATAAAACTGCAATTACTTTAGGGAATTATTTGGCCGAGATGTATAAAGTGAAACATACATTTAAAATACAATCCACCAATTCTACTCCAAACTGTTTATTTGAAAGAAATGAAAACATATGTCTATAAAAATACTAGTAAAATGTTTCTAGCAGCATATTCATAATAGAGCCACCTGGAAAGGAGCCAAGAATCCATTAATAGAAGAACGGATAAACAAATTGTGATCTATTCATACAAGGGAATTCCATTTGGCAGAAAAAAAGAAATGAAGTGCTGATGGGCAGACTCAGATGAACTCCACAAGTTATTTTAGTGATGGAGGCCACACCAAAACTACACACTCAATAACTCTATTTATATGGAGTGAAAGAATAGAAAACACTGATACATCACAGCATACACGGGTGTGTGTGTGTGTGTGTGTGTGTGTGTGTGTGTGTGTGTGTGTGTGTGTACACAACAGTTTCTGTTAATAGGGTGGACTTGGAAGAGCAATTAAGAAATTTCTGGAATGATACACAGATTCTATATCATTCCATTCCTTGATGAAAGTTTCATTTCCATGAGTGTCTCAATGCTCATTGGATCGGAGCTCAGATGTATACATTCCCTTGTATATACACTTTTCAATAAAATATTTAATAGCTTGATAATCACTGAAAATGTAACTTTCAAAATACGAATCTCTTCACACCCTAATTATTATCAAATAATTAATGTGAAATATTGACTACTTTGAAACACCAAATAAATGACAAGAAATTTGGTATCACAGGGTGAACCAATAAAATAACAGAAGAATCTACCATTTCAAATAAATGAAAAGCTAGGATGCTTGGCTGTAATTATTTATTATGTTGTGTTTAGAGTAACTTAAAGAACATAAGAAAAATGAATTAGGAGAAAATGGTCAGAGTCCTTTATTAAATATATTTGGATAATAAGTTTAAGCACATTTGTGTGTTATGTAGACACTGTTTCTTGTGACCCTTTGTCAGGCATGGCACATAATGTGGGTGAGAGGTCAATAAATGCTAGAGGGTGGAAAAGGTAAAGAATGGTGCTGAAATATCCTTTGAAAGGGAGTTAAAATCAATTTCTAACTGATTCTTATAAAGAATAACAACCCTAAACAAATGTGATACAAAGTATGGCTCGGTTATTCAGTAGCTCTGTTATGAAGATGTGGTTCAGTATGGCTGAGATAGAATAGTGATTAGCGCACATGGATCCTGAAATAGTGATTCATCTGTTTTTGCAAAGGTTGGACCTTACATTGACCACAAAGTCACCACGGGAAATGTGTACTGTCTTGCTAGTCTCGTATAAAGTGCAGGCATTATACACGCTGGTTGAGGACACATGATCCAACGATGGGAATCTGTGAAAATCTACATAAAGTTTCCAGTAGAGCAGAGTCACCTTAATGACCACTCAACAAACACTGATCAATGTCACCATCATCATTTTGAGGTAAAATGCAAGACTAAAGAATTTCATTAACGGAGTTGAAAAGATAAAAACTTTAGTGAGTACATCAGCAATGGACGTCCTTAGCTGGTGTTTCTAAGCAACGTAATTCTCTCAGTTTTCATGTCTAAATGAACTATGTAGGTATCTCAAGCCAACCCCAGAGTCCCCATCTTTCCTCACCTCCATCACTTACATAAAATCAAGTACCGAGCTAACGAGTTCCCATGCTCCCACAGCTGTACCCAACTCCTCTATATCACCATATCACACCATACACAAGACGCACATCCCTTCTTTCCTCTCTGTCCTGTCACAAGATGTCATGAAAGGGAAAAACTCATTCAGGCAGGACCAAAGAAGACCCCCTCCTTGCCCCCACCCTTGCAATGTCTTCTTACTCAGGTAAGCACGGCACATTGAGACATTCGTTCCTGACCTCTTATGCTAAAAGTCTGAATGCATTTGTGACAGCATCACTCCCAGGTATCATATACAATGTGTTTATTAATATTGATTTCATGTCTTAGGTATTAACGGAAGCCAAGTCATTTTTGTACAGATTAAAGACCTAATCCACCGGTCTCGACAAGTAATAATTTTGATGTTAAAACTGAGATCTTCTTTTGTACTTTGGGATTGAACCTTTCACCTCTAAAGAAAACCTTAGCTCATTTTCCTTAATGGATAGAAACAGTCTCTTCTCCACACCAAGGAAATAAAATGGATTTCTTCACAGGCATTATGAATGGACAGCAGATTTTCTGCTGGGATCTGGATCGAAATGCTTCTTTTTGAATAGAAGGAAGCAGAGAAGGAGGGAATTCATATACCAAAAGACCACCAGACGGTCTTCTTCCTGTCGACGGAATCCACCAATGCTAAACGTTGACCCCCACTCTTTCCTTTTCACACAATGGATGGTAAAACTTCTGGTGGGTTACACAAACAAGCAGAGGTACGGTTTTGACAAAAACGTTCCTTCTTTCCAGCACATAACTGAGCCTCGGTTTCCTTGCTGTAGACTTGAGAAGTTTGTTTTATTGTAAAATCTAGGGCTCAATCTAAAATAAATTTGGTTCTCCCTTTAGAGACTCTATATTAATACTTCCTTTAGCTGATGTAACCTTCATCTGTACAGGGCTAGAAGACTTGAAAGTTAGTATAAACATTATGAATATTTAACCTAATCTAAACACCCCACTACATGTGTGTATGAGAATATATAAATGTCATATTGCCAATCATAAGTACAATTAATATCCTATGCACCAATCACAAATAAGTGTAACTTAAAAGGTTTGGCAAAGGTTAACTATGCAAAATAAATAAAATTTGCCCTTATTTGTCACTTTTGTCACCATTAGCCACATCTTCCTAAGAAATTTTTCAACCTAAAGAGGTGATTTACATTTTTAAGTAAAGAACTGGTTTATAGTTTACAATTAAACAACACTAAATACCCTGCTTTTCATTATTGTCTCCACAATATTTTCTCCATTTCTCGACATAGTATACAGTCGTATTCTTTGTATTAAAGGATAATATGTGAAGTCTACTTTTCCATTCTCTTTGGATTTCAGTTGTTTTAAATAGTATGAGAGAACAGTGCTCCCATGGGAAAGGGGCCTCCAGGAATGTCCTGGAAAGAACAATAACACTGAAGGGGAAAAGAAGAGTGGAAACTCAACCTAACTGTTCTCTTACAAATACCTGTCAAACGCCGAACCACCACCAACTGGACCAAACAAGAGGAAGAAATAACACAACAGAAACACTTTCACACTGAAGTCCACCCAAACCTTCCTCAAATGAGAACCCTGGCTGTGTTGCCTATTGTAGATGCCATACGGCCCTGCAGGAATCCCCAAGGACAAGAATGGAGTCTTTCAAAAGCGCTGATTACATCCCTGTTTTAGGCCTACCTCAGACAGACCAAAGATTCAGTTAATCAATTAGCCGAGGTTCCTGCTAAAGCAAGAAAAGAGAGCACTCGACCCAGAGAGGCTGGGGACATGAACAAAGCTATCTTTGCAGCGGAGGGGCCTCTCTGTGCTTCGCACACTGGCCATTGTTCCATTCTAGAGGAGTCACATTCATCAATGTTCAGAGCCAGAACCTCTGTAACACATTGTTGGCTGTTCGTCGGTGATTTATTACAGAGCACCACACAGATCTGACATGAAACCGAGTTGGTAGTTTGGAACCGGCTGGTGAAGGGGGAAGAAGTTTGGCTGAGTGCTGTGAAGGGCACTAATGCAGGCTCGGTTCAGCAACTTTATCACAGTCACACTGGTACTTATAGTTAGGCCACAAACATCCATGCTGCTCTGGAAGACCAACTATGTCGTTCTTTGGATAGCAAGACTAGAAGAAACAAAGAAGATCGATAATTCCTGAAAAAGGAAAGGAAGTAGGGAAGAGAAAGAAACAGAGACACACAGAGAGAGAACCCAGGGGTGAGGAGTTAAACTCAATTTTGAAAGTCTTCATGACAATAGCAGCAACAGGATATCTGAGAGGAGTCCCCATGAAGGCCCAGTGTTGATGTTGTAGCTGAAGCCAGAGGCCTTGAATCAGATCAGTGACTCCTTGCCATGAACACTGGCAAGCAATACGGAACACACTGTGACACACTATATTTTCCACACTGGGATAGCTTTTCTTTTGGGGGATTGCAAGGGGGGAGGGGGGTTACGAAGGGATGGGGAGATGAGTGGGACTGGGATACATGATGTGAAATTCATAAAGAATTCAATAAAAGCTAAAAAAAAAGTCTCCATTGTTCTCCAAAATACTTTTATGTCCTTGATTACAGGATGCATTTTAAAATTCTGTAATTGGAAGAAAACTGTACCATTCACTAAATTACCAGGTGACACAAATGACAAACTTCACAATAAAATGAGAAATAAATTTAAAGTTAACATTTATGTGGGGAGAAAAGGCCTCTGTACTCTGATAGCATTTGTCATTATCATAAAAAAATGACGAAAAAAAAAAACTTCCCTTGGACAGAAAACAGTGGTTGTGTTGTGCTGTTTGTTTTAATTCCAGACATAATTTCTTTACAGCGAATGTCATTTATAGGAGTACGGACTACATCTGGATGTAACATTTGATGTGCTTGGGTGACCTATTTGGCAACCAGAGTAAATGCTACAGGAACTGGGATATCGTTCTTTAGTCATCCTTTTAGAAACAGCACTCAAAATCTCAGAGATGGGAGAGCGGATGTTTAATTAATCTGGTTAAATAAAAATAATTATCCATCACCATCCATGTATCTTCAACTGTTCAAGACGTTAAACCCTCAGAGACCCGGGGCTATAAGAAACAGCTGCTTTTGGCCAATTACGTCCTGAGCTGTCAAGACTCATAAGACTCAAGGAGCCCCCTCACCCCTTCATCACAAAAGGAAAAATTATTCAAATAGGTATGTTTACGCCATAAATCTTAAGCTGATATGTAAAATGAGAATATGCTCAAGAAAGATAATAAGTCTCACGTCTTTGTCTTAGTGTCCTCAACTGTGAAAAAAGATGCATATCCCTAAGTGACAAGGTAAGTTTTCTAAGTGCCTAGCCGACATCACCCTTTGTTTGAAATTTAAATTTTAGAGAACAATATTCTTGGGGCCGATAAAAACGAATGCCTTCTTGGTGAGTCCATATTCTTTACCTTGATGAACAGAAGAAAACTAGTGGGGGAGGGCACAGGGAGAAGAAGTAGGAACCTTTAAAGTAGCAGTAGGAGGGAGCGTCGCCCTGATAGTTAACACGACTATACACATGGGGGAGGGGGGATGTAGGTTAGCATTATGTTCAAGCAGAGTAGGAGAGGTTGGAAATGACAACATTTTGTAGGGGGAGGTGCTGATTCCCTAATTGGTTCTTGATTGTGTCAATAAAAGTGTGTGTGTGTGTGTGTGTGTGTGTGTGTGTGTGTGTGTGTGTGTGTGTGTGTGTGTGTGTGTGAAGGGGAATTGCTGGACAAGGGTAAAGGTGGGACTTCGGGTCCCAGGAAACAGAAGAGACGCGAGGGAAGAGAAAGGACTTTTCCACCAGGCTTCGGAACAAGGAGCAAGCAATCACCACGTAAGATCCTGCGGTAGCTAGAAGCAGAGGCCCCGGCCACCAGCGGATGACTAATATAGGCTAGCTGATAAGGTTGGGGCAGAAGATTCTGTGCCCAGCAATTATGCTATCTGCCAAGTTTTAAAATAATAAAGCTGTCTAGTGTTTTCCATCCGCAGAGATAGAGAGAAGCCTGGGCGGAAGCTGGCGGCTTGGCGAGGCTAACCTGGAGGAAGAGAAAGCGATTTCCCGGGTGGGAGGATGGGTAGGGATGGATCTTGGAGCCACGCTAGGAGGGGCTGGAGTGAGGGCCATACTCCTGGGAAGGCGGGAGCGTGTTTACTGAAATTACACACAACACTTCACCCTCCACAGTGTATGGATGGACATGTGTGAATACGCACTCCCTCTCGCTCCTTCACTCTAGGCACGGTTGTAGGTCAACTGAACGTGGCTAAGGCGATCAGCATCCCGCCTTCCCAGTCGCACACACTGTCTAGAACAGTGATTCTAAAACTCTGCAGGAGAATCACCGCTAATGCTTCTCAAAGGCCAGGCCACACCTCCTGCACTCTGAGGAGGAAACTGCACACTTCTTACACTCTGAGGAGGAAACACAGCATCAGTAATTTTAGAAGCTGCGTCCTTCCCAGGTAGTACCAGCCTATAAAGTCTGGAATCCATAAACACAGCAAAAGCAACCTCTAGCCAGGCAACACGTTCCTAAGTCAGGACTTAAGGAGCGCCAAGTCCTGTCCTTCACAAGGAATTGACAGAGTTGTTATTTAGTTGATGTGTGCATCAGCTGATATTATAGCACTGGAAAAAAAAACATTACATTTATTTAGTATCTTAATTTAGTAATACACATTTCAAAAGGAATGTGTATGTTACACTTGTGGGTTTTTGAAAGAGCTGTGAATTTTCAAGAAAACGTTTTAATGGGCTATCACTCTATTTTTATAATACTGCTTAGATTTATATATTTTGAATGGAACTCAAAACCTTAACATTCCATTTTCAAGAAAATGTCTCACAATTCCACACACCAAATAAGAAAATATTACAGTCGGAGTTTCAAATCTAAACGGCATGTTACGAATGGTTCCTTACTTGTGGTGAACGGTAAGACACCAAAGCTATCAAATTTTGACTAGGATCCTCCAAACTCACATTAATATTAAGTAATACTCAAAGTAAAACACATATACGGTTCTTTGTAATGACTAAACAAAGGTTTAAAGGATGTTTTATCTTGCAACTCATTTCCAAAAATTCAACAAAATACACAAGTGCACAAAAGCAATTTCTCTACTTTTTCCATATTTGCTCCGTCCGTTTTCACCCACATTATAAACCAAAGGGAAATAATCAAACAAACTAGCCCATGAAAGACTAGAAAGTCTGAAAATCCAGATATTACGTGCAATTTCCTTCCAATGTTCCATACAAGATGTGGTACCCCAGCGATTATCAAATTCAGGGTCAATAAAGTATTTCGTCTGTGTGTCTAGGTACACAAAGGAAGAGGACATATGTGGATGTCCAAGGACGACTTCGATGGTTGTCTTCAGGTACTTTCTGGCTTCATTTGTGACAAGGTGTCTTATTTGCCTAGAACTCTGAACCTATGCCAGGCTAATTGGCTCTCGAAGGTCCAGGGTCCTGCCTGTCTCTGCCTCCTATCTTACCACCTCTGCTCTTATGGGCCACCATGTCTAGTGAGTGTTTTGATGAGAATTCTGCAGATCCGAATTTAGCTCCTCTCTCTAGTGAGGCAGGCACCTTCCTAAGTGAGCCATTTTCCAGCCCTGAAGTACATCTGTCTTTACTGATCGTGGTCTGAATGCACCATCCTTTATTTATTTATTCATTGTCTTTTTTTAAAGAGTAATGAAATGAGGGACTGAGAGACAACTCACATTGGTAAATAGATTTTCTGAAGGTTTGTTTGCTGTTATGAAAACATTAGACAACAGACCTAATGCCCATTGCAACAGTGGGTATGTTCCTTGCAAACAAACAAACACCAAAGCCACAATCATCAGACTGGGCCATTCAAAGAACTGACTGTTGTTGAAATACTCGTAAGCGATGTTTTAGTCTGGAAACATGACCACCTGTCTCAAATGAAACCTGCCTGAGGATGATAATCAAAGTTGTCCTTGGACATCCACACCTGCCTTCTTCCTGCGTGCACCTATAAACACAGACATAAAATACTACTGCATAGTCATTCTTCACTGAACTCAGTGTATGATAATTCCACACAATTCAGTATCCAACAGCAACACCTCAAAAACATAAAGCAGGTAAGTACTCCTCAAGGAGGAGAGATTCTTAGCAGGCAGCAGGCTCCAGCGCCAGCACCAAAAGTTTTATTTTCAAGAAAAGATCTTATACTCAAAGCTGATAAGAGACAGTTTATGGCTGGAGAGGTGGCTCAGTGGTTAAGACACTGACTGCTCTTCCAGAGGTCCTGGGTTCAATTCCCAGCAACCACATGGTGGCTCACAACCGTCTGTAATGGGACCTGATGACCTCTTCTGATGTGTCTGCAGACAGTGACAGTGTACTCACATACATAAAATTAATAAATAATTTTTTTATAAAATGAGACAGTGTACTTTCATTCAAATAATAGATAAATGTCAAAAAAGCACTGGCTTTTGGCTGTGTACTACCTAATGATAATTGTCCCCGTAAAAGCACCATCTAAAATAGAATAAGAGGCAAATTTTAGGATGTGTCGCTCCGCGGAGTTAGCGCTGACATTTAGACAATGAGTTAAGCACAGATAATAACTGACTATGAAATTGCTTTCAGTCAGCACCACAGACCTGTTAGGGTGTCTTGTCTCTGAGCATGACCAGAAGCACTGCAGCGGATTTCTTTGGAAACCGGGCAGGAAAGCCTTAGGGACTGGGGAGGTGGGGTGGCTATTGTTGCTGGGATTGGTCATTAAGACATATGATCTGTCTCTAAGAAAAACACTTAAACTAGAAAGCATGGTCACTGGAGATTCAACAAGAAAACAAAAATGGCCATTATTCTAAGATGGAATCAAAACCAACAGAATAACCAGTTGTTAAATTAATATTTAATCTGCCTTAAAAGATAGAGTCCTAATACATTAGAATTATAACAGAAAATAACCACTAAGCATTTTAATTATTAAAGAACGATGGATAGACAAATAGACGGATAGGTAGATAGATAGATAGATAGACAGACAGACAGACAGATAGATGGTTTCATAGACCATAACAATAATTTGAACACTTCAGACTATGTGGGGAGTCCTAAAATAAAATCTTTTGAAGTTTTTAAATGATAAATCTGATAAAAATTCATTATATTTTAATGAAAAATCACACTGCCTGATTCACTAAATGTTTCCATTCACTTATATGTTGATTTTTCAAGTTAAATGTTGTTGAACCCTTGTTAATAAATGCTACAAAACACTGGTTTCAAGGAAAACATGCATCCCATATCTCTTATCTCTGTCTCTATATTTCCTCTGAAAAGTGACTATAGGTGCATGTCCATATTCAACAAGAATATTTGAAGGTTGAATTGCTCTCAAACTAATTTTTGATAGTAATTTTAAAAGTTTTATTTCAGTTAATTACAAAAATACTTTTATTACTTTTTGAATAAAAAGTGGAATGATTTTCCCCCCTAAAGGAAATATTATATCCTTGAACAGAATGGGAAGCAGATAATTTTGTAACACTAACTTCATGAAAGGTCTAAACAGTAATCCGAAAAGGGAAACGCTGTATCACTTTTACCCATCTCCTCTGTCTGCTAGTCTGCATCCATTCATCCTGATATTAAGAGCCTCACTACAGAGACAGAAATTGCTTGTTCGCTTATTGAAGGACCTTCTTTAGATAAGTGGCAATTTGCATCTGTATGAGCAATGTATGGCAATGGCTCATCTGGCCCCGTGCAGTAGGCAATTTGGCACAGAATGTCATGCTGACCTGAGGTAAGCAGGATATATTGCTTGCATAAGACGTATAATGGGGAGGGGAAAATACCACATTCATTTCTTACGGCCTACAATTTCATTATGCCTGGACAATCACGAATACAGCTGAAATCACACCTGCAAATGTTAGGAAGTTAATTAGCCGATGAGAGATCACCAGGGACAGTCATTCAGCCAACAACAACAGTAACATACAGTTCATTCAGATTAGCGATCACACAAGTTTCATACGGCTCTCCAATAGTTTCAAAAAAAAAAGATGTAAAAATGGAGGGTGGTATGTCTTAACTTAAAATATAATAAATAATATATAAAATGGAAGCAAGTAAAATATTAAACTACTAATAATTATAATTTCTGATATCAGGAGGTATGTAAAATAATGCCACTTATTTTACAATGCTCTCTACACTGTCAGAAAGCTTGTGAAATTATTTTTGACTAAAATCAAGAGAGAAATTTGACTACAATGCGACTCATGTGTCATCCCCTAACAGGAGAGATTGAAATCGGAGAAAGGGGAGGCCTGACAGGCATAAATTGACTCCTGTCTTTAGATATTTAGAAGATGCATTAGCCCTCTGTTCCTGACAGAACACAGTGTTCCAGAGGTAGATTAAACCCTGTAAAATGTCTACGCTAATCACTTTGGAGATTGCCAGTCTTTTCCATTACAGTGGCCACTTTCCCCATTGTTTTCTTTCAGTCTTCTAGAAGTAAGGGGAAGGGAAGATGGGTCAGGAAATGTATGTGTCCTTCATGGTTCTTTCCAGGAAAGGCATCTAGTTTTCCTATAAAATCTGTCCATTGCTTCAGGGCAGACTCTAGGTCTACCTATGGTTACAATCCTTCATGACTTGGCCATCACTTATAGACCTTAGTAATTTGGTACCTTTTATGGCTTCCACAGCTACTGTAGGAGAAATACTATGTTTTTTACTTTCTATGGAATAAATATTAGGAGGTTTATAATAAACTCTAAATATGTGAATTTAAACAAATTCTGCTATTTTCAACACATGATGAATGAAGCCAATTATCAAAACATACTGGAAGAAATTCTCAAAGCACTAATTAAAAAAAAAAATGACAAACAAAAGAAAAGATGGTTCCGGAAGAAGCAGTAACTGATTTTAAAGACATCCTGAAACATAATTTCAAAATAACAGTTAACATGAGCTGTTTTCCTTAGGAGATTCCTCAAAGACATTCGTCCCTGTAGATAGATTTCACAACTTCCAGGGCCACATACATTGTACACAATAAATATTACGGTTTCAACTCAGCCAATAGAAAGCAGAACCTACTAAACTGTCGAAACACTTTCCCCATGTTTGGTTGGTTTGCTTGTGAACGCTCTCATCTGCAGCGGACCCATACCCAGCTAACTGCCTTTCAGCTCAACTTCAAAGACAAAGACAGAATTCACATAAAAGCGTGCACAAGGAGACAGTTCTGCCATGATGCTTGCTTTCATTTCCAATTATTTAAAAAATAAGACGGGCAAATACAGAAGGCCGAGAAGATAAAAGAAGCTCAGAGTGTCATATCAGGGATTTTTTTTTTTAATTTTACCTGCTCTAGAGAACTGAGTAGAAGAAGCCACTCTATGTGACTTGAGAGTCAGTCAGGTGAATCAAGTTGATTTTTTAGTGACCTACTGAATAGGAACAATAAACTTTCTATTCAGAGAACAGCTTATGAAAGGAGGGAATTATGAAGCATTTATAATGTTGGATAATATATGTATTTGTTTGGGTGGGGATACACACACACACACAATGTCAAACGAATGAATCACTATAATAGGGTAAAATTCATTCACTAGAAATGAATATGTGCTCGTAACATGAATTAAACTGCACTACTGAGTGAAATTATCATCTATGGGACAAACCTCTATGTACAGTGGCATTGATGCACAGTGAATATTCAGGACGGCCAGTGTATCAACAGGCTTATGCACTGAGACCAAATTTCAATTCTTCCCTTTGGCAGTTAAGAATAACCCCAGAAAACTTCTGGGAGGGATGAGAAAAGTTCTACAACATCAATACCTCACGCCCTGTTCATTATACTCATACACATTAAAATGAAACTGGATAAACTCAGTAGCTCAGAAATCGCTTTCTTGGCCAATGTTGAAGCCGACTAAACTATGGCCATAATCATAGAAGGCATCAAGCCCTACCTGCCTGTATGTGAAGAATCTACAGAGCTGTGCACGTCACTGTGTGTGAAGTCTACAGAGCTGTGCACGTCACCCTGTGTGAAGTCTACAGAGCTGTGCACTTGCATGGCTTGTTTGCATGAGTTAGAGTCCAACAGCATAAGGGAGCAGGAGAAATCACAGAATGGCATCTTCATTAAGTGCGCTTACTTTTATTTATTCAAGATCCCCTCTTCCAATTTCTAAACTGATAAAATGAACTCCCCCATCTTCTACTCTAAATGCTATTTCAAATCAGCCAAATCCAATTTTAAAAAAATATTTTATCTTCTTATAAGATTGATTTTCTTTTCTGCATATGAGTACCTGAATTCACAGATATATACAGCAATGCATACCTGGTCATGGACCTCCTGGAACTGGGGTCATAGACACATGTGGGTGCTGGGAATTGAACTTAGGTCCCCTAGAGGAACAGCCAGTGTCCTTAACTACTGAGCCATCTCCTCAGCCCGTGCAATCCATTTTTTCATTGGCTGTAGCACATGTTACAGTGTAAATAATAATGCCAGGTTTATTTGCTCATATATAAATGAACATAACTGTAATATACTGACATTCGCATAAAAAATATTGAGCATTCTGTAAGTAAAAAGCAACCTCTGTCATACTTAAAAGTGCTTTAATATTAACAGTAGGTTTTTTTTGGGGGGGTGAACAGTTTTAATCATTATTTCACACAGAAGACAAATCTCAATACTGGCAACCTGTCAACACACCACCAGCAAACGCTGGAGGCAGGACTTGGGTCTAAGTGCATGCAACTGACTACAAAGCCTGTGCTTGAGCCACTAGGGACAGGTTCTAGCCCGCTGCCAACAGCCTGGCTGCCATGGCAAGAGCTAGGTATGAAGGTAAGAGGATTGCACAATTTTATGAATGTGGACACATGCGTGACCGTATGTGTATGTAGGAGAGGGAGAGAGAAAACCAGTGACCAAGGAGAATATTCTTGTACCAGAAATTCTAAGACCCGCTCCACTGTACTGGGTGCTTTCTGCTACCCATTAGGGGCAGAACAGCTGTCCAACATCTCTCATAAACCAGCTCCTAATTCATACGGCATCAATTGCCCCAGAGTCCTGTCTGCTGTCCTCCTTAAAAGGCCTATGTCCCAGCTTCGTTTCAAGCAGGCTCACGTAGTGCCTCATCTGTGAGGCATCTCCGTGGACAACGAACATTCTGAAGTGCACACAAAATGGGACCAAGAGTGCCTTCCTGTTAATTAAAACCATCCTGACAGCCACTGGCGTGCCCTTTACAATGAGGCGCCCCCCTCTCTCTCTGTTTGCCTTCTTGAGTCAACACATCTGCACCTGTAGACTGGCTCAGGACAAATCGAATGTGAACACTGAAGTAAGTCTTGAAAGACGGGTTTGGATCCTTATTCTAAGATAAGCAATCGAATGCATCTGTGTGTGCATTTGTCTGATCCATTGAGCATCGCTGTTCTTACAAAGGAACATTAAACTTTCTGATAGCTTGGGGCAGCTATTCTTAAGTGTCTGGTATTAAGGGCCTCTGGTACCCTTAGAAATGATGCAGGTCTCCAAAGTGATTTCATTTACGGCAGCTGGACCAAATTGGTATTAGAAATTTAAACGGAAAACGGTTAAAATATTTACTCGTTTATTCCAAAATAAACAATATTTCTTGCAGAATAGCAAATGCATTGAGTATAAAGAAGTGGCATAAGTTTACTATTTTTGCAGATATTCTTGAATTTTTTGTTTGATAGAGATGGATTCATACAGCACTCAGGCTGTTATATTTGTTAAAATGTAATATTTTGGGCTTCATGAAGATGCCTGGTTGAGAAAGTCACAAATGTTTTCAAAAGCCACTCCAAATAACTTAAATGTTCTGTTCATATGACACCAGTACTCAATGCAGTCATTTCTTAGGATTTGGTGGCAGTATAGAATCTGAAATGGTATCATTGATTTGTTTGTCTGTCAGTTTTGTCATCTACTGTGTTATAGCCCAGGCCTCCCTCCAGCTGTCTTCAAAGAACTTCTGAACCACACTTGGAAATCACCTGTGTGAAACAATGATTTTTGAAAAGAATAATATGAATGAATCTATTAAAGTGTCAGGGAAGTCGAAAAATTAAGCAGTGTTACAGAAGGATTCTACATGCTTGCTTCATTCATGGTAGCAGCCTGTGGAAAAGAGAGGGAAGTCATCTTTGAGCTGTAATCTTGAAAACTTGGCTTCTGGGGCAAAGTTGAACTGTAGGATCCCTTGGTCCCTGGTGTCCGTTGACATGAGCGAACGTCATGACTACACTTGGTAGTCCTGGATCCAAGGACAATACACATACACTAGGATGAAGTAAAATAAAATGTTACACTTGGGAGCCATAGCCAATATGATTCATGTAGTTGGACAACTTTTATTCAGTACTTCATGTCTGGAGTATATTCATGACAAGCTGACAATTAAAATTCCATGTCAATAAAAAATGATGTTAGGTCCCTGAAGAGTCGTTAATTTTACTTTAAAACGTGGAGCCTATCAGGGGGCAACGAGCAAGGGAAACGCTTTATAAGAAGATAGTTTAAGACCTAATACTTAAATAATGCTAAACAATATTAAATAATGACTGCTATGCTTCATTCTCATTTTAATAACATTTTGAGCATTTCCATGTTTTGATCAGGTTCACCTCATCTCAGAACTTCCAATAGACGCGCCCTCTACTCCCTCCCTCCCCAACTCTACGGCCTCTCTTTTTGAAAACCTGTCAAGATTTAAAATGATTTTTTTTTTAAAAAAAAGAAAACTTAAAATTAAAACTCAAGGGGAGAAGTATTTGGATTTTAGTTTATACCAGAATGTAGCTTCATGTCATCAAAACAAAATGCCACTTAGTAGAAATGTAATAAATATAATAAAACTGAAACAGTCAAGCCTCACAACACTGTACCTACCAAAATTTGTTGAAGTCTCTAATGGTAGCTGCTGTGTATTCAGGGAATACCACATCAGTGAGATATAATAAACGAATTAATTTTAGACAAATGTTTGCTTTGACTTTTTACAATGGGGACTCCGACCCGGCAGTTACTGACATGTTCAGAGTGTATCCTTAGCTTATTTGCTTGTACTTACTTATAAAACAAATCCAATTTTCTCTCGCATAACCTACCATCAAGACAACTAGCTGTTTCCTCACTGCTGCTAAACAGACAGTTCAGACCCAAATGGAGGAACTGCTCAACCTCAGTGTTTCTCAGAAAATCTGTGGTGAATACGTAATTCTGTAAAGCACAGGGTTTGTAAGTGGTGACTCATATGTCCTGGGGATCACCAATGTTTCTCAGTGAAATCTGAAGTGAATTTATTAGAGGCTGGTTAGAAGTAGGCATAGAATCACTGTGGCTACTAATTGGGGCTCTTTTTCTAGAACCACTTTCTGACCTCATCAGAATCATATGGCACACAAGGTGGCCATGGTGAATCATGGCTGCGATCCCAACACTTGGGTGGCTGAGGTTAGAGGAAAATGAGTTTCAGGGCATCCTGGGCTATTTAGTAGAGGACAGGGAAGAGTGGACCGTTGCATGGCTATCCCTCTGGTAGAATACAGACACCATTGTAACTCATACAGTTTGTTTGCTAATTCAAAGCTCTACGAACACAGAAGGCTCAGGACTGTGCCAGCAGTTACTGAAAGCAGTTTTACCCTACAGTTGCAAAGCATGCGGGGGCTGAACGCAACAGTAAAACATACTGCACTCAAGAGCCTGCTAGAAACCTGTCGTGTAGACTTGGAGGGTGAACTATACAATATTCATGATGCAGACGTAAAATATGGCTCACACTTTAAAAGCAATTTTTAAAGGTTATATAGATAAATCCATGGTGAATCAGAAAGAGAACTGGACGAGAGAATGTGATTTATGGTCCTTTCCTATTGATGGTTTACGAAGCTCAGTATCTCAGGGCAACAAAATGGAGTTTTTAAACATGAATAATTCTATTCATCTAGTGTTCACTAATGCCCCCGGAGACCAATTTCCAGTTTGGGTCATAGACAGTTTAGACAGAATGCTTTCTTCTTTAAACAGAAAAATGATATGTCATATCGACTTTAGAACTATTCAAAGTATTAAAATAATAATGCAGTATATATAAAAACATTTCATGTTCACAGGACGTAATACCCTATAACTTATGTGTTGTTTAGGAAGATGTATGCACTTGGCTCAAGAAGGAAAACACAGTCCCTGATACCTCTACTGTTAAGAAACTTGCTGGAGAGACACAAACACAAAGGTTATTCCTTTGGTGGTAAAAGACAGACGGGATACATATATAAATATATGTGTGTACATATCAAATTGAAAACACTAGATATACATATATAACCACAGGACGTATCTTAAGAACACACACCCTTTCTCTGACCACATGGCTCACTAGGAAGTGTTCTAATTACAATTTGAATCCTGGAAGCTAAATAATTTATTTGTGGTTGGGGATATTTTGCTCTACCAATAAATTAAATTTAAAAAAATCAATAAACCAATGCATTGCTTAGTCTCCTTTCTTTTTTCTTTCACATAAAAGCACTCAATTAATGTTTCCATCAATATACAACAAGAAGAACAAGTTCCAATTAAGAAACTGTAAGGAGAATAAACTTATTTTTAAAAAGTATACCAAGAGTATATTTTGTTAAACTGCCTACTTTTAATCATATGTTATACAATTAAAAGTACAACCAAAAGCAAATTTTAAATAGCTAGCAATATTTATTGCTAATTAAACATCTTTGTCATAATTTGTTTTTAATACTTTAAGCTATTAAAAATCAATGATGCCTTAGTAAAAAATAAAATAAAATAAAATAAATGATCCTGGAATTCTCCAAGTTTTAGTTAAAGTCAGACATCAGTAGTGACACTTCAGAGAGACTTTGTATAATATCACTGAGTATCAGAATACCTCTAAGCTTGGATATTACAGAAAAATGCATGGCTTTATTTTGAATGTGAGTTTCAAATAAATGAAAGAGATTAAATTAATATGTTAAAATAGGAAGACCTCCAGTAAATAGAGCAGTCACCTGTGTGTGTATGTGTGTGTATCTGTGTGTGTGTGTGTGTGTGTGTGTGTGTGTGTGTATCTGTGTGTGTGGGTATCTGTGTGTGTGTATCTGTGTGTGGGTATCTGTGTGTGTGTGTATCTGTGTGTGTGTGTGGGTATCTGTGTGTGTGTATCTGTGTGTGTGTATGTATCTGTGTGTGTGTGTATCTGTGTGTGTGTGTCTGTGTCTCTGTGTGTGTGTGTGTGTGTGTGTGTGTGTGTGTGTGTGCATGTTTACAATCACTCCTGCATGGCCTGTAATATAAAGAAGTCCTTACATTTAAATTTCAAGTAGCTTTATACTTGGTTTAGATGCTTCGTATTATCTCTTTTGATGCACACTATTTGCAAATGCATTTTTGTGGGTTTTTTTCCAGTTCTTTTAATTATCATTTTACTCCTCCATAAAAACCACGTCAAAACTACTAACTCACCTAAAAACTGGCAACTTAGGGGAACATGCAAATAATTTTCTGTTTCCAATCCCACTGATCCCAACCCTGAGGTGACTCTTAAGGGGATCAATCATTATCTAAAATATCATAACCTGGAGGGAGTTGATAAAATTCAACATTAGGGATGAAAATATTATAACTGAAGATGACTGAGAGGAAACCAAAAATAAATGACAAGCAAATCAGTTTCTGAAAATGCCCTCCCTGAGAAAACTGGCAAAAGTCTTTGCTATGGTTTGTGCCATAGAAACGAGTATAGCCATTGCTCTGGATCCAATCCTCCCTCATTCCAGCAAAGTTTTTTTTTTTTTTATGGTGTTATATAACTGAAATATGCCTCAGGAAAGTTAAAGAGTGTTTAGCAGAGCTGGGGTTCTCAGCATGCAAGCTCCCCACTGGCTGAATCAGCTAGAACTGGAAATCATTCGGAATGTGAATTCTTGGGCTCCATTTCAGACCAGCTCTTTAAGAAGGCTAGGAGGTAGAACGTTGGTGTCCTGGTAACAAGCCAGGCAGGTACGCTGAATACACACCTGCGTCTGAAAATCACTGCTGGAGAGCTTAAGAAGACATGCCCCGAGGTTAGTCACACTTGGAGAAGGTTAGATAAAAGACATCTTTTAATTTGTCGCAACAGGACACCTTGCCAACTCTCCCAATAATGCCTAAATCAAAGGGACGGTTTACATTTGGTAAAATGGAGCCAAGAACAAAAAAACAAACAAAAACCATAAGGGTAGAAACATATCTCCACCGATATCTGGGAGGGTTCAAAGCTCTATGTATAGAAAGTAACTTAAAATAGAATCGGCAGTTAAGTCTACTTGTTAGACCATAATTACATTGATTAGCTGCATCATTCCTTTGTAAGCACAAACTTAGGCGTGCCCTTCTGAACCTTTCCAACTGACTCCCTCACAGTTTCCTCCAGATCAGCTCAGAGCAGACAAGAGTCGCATTAGCAAGATGGGCTGTGGGATGCGTGCTCAGCAGAGATGGAAATCACGCCCAGTGTGCCGCTGGAAACGGCTGATCTCCATCTCAGAGCAAGGAGCAAGGGTGTCATGCGCCAGTAACCTGACCTTTAACCCCAGCATGCCTTAGGGACTCTGGAGATGGACTAAACCAAGGGATATATGGTCATTGCAACTGAAGAGCCTGTCAGAAGTTGTACCATTCTCCCGGGGAGTAATTGGAATCTGAAATGCACAGTAAACTGCCTGGAACTACGAGTATAACACATCTTATGTCTCCTTGGCACTCAAATGTAACTATGCAAACATCAAACACCTTCCCACCTTCCCATCAGACTGAGAGAGATTCTGCTAGCTTGATTTCCGTATTTGTCTGATGGGTGCTCGATGTAAAACATCCTCAAAAAAAAAAATAATAGCAACTTAAAGATGAATCTAAACACACAGTTTAATGGTGTAAATTAACAACTTAACCATCATTTTGGAGAAAATGGAACACAAAGTTGAGACTTCAAAGGGAACCTAATCTTTGATAGCATTAAAAACAAATTTAAAGCAAGGTACTTTTAATTTCTAAGTCTAGAATCTACAAATGGGCGGATATACGTATTATTTCCTCTCGTTATGCCTCTGCCAGAAGGTGCTCTTTGTACCAGACAGAAAAACACAACGGTTCTTCACATCAATGTATGCTTTAGATTATACTAATAAGCATCAACATATCAGCTGTGAGGTGAGCCTACATTGCAAAAGACTGCTTCAGTTTACAGAAAATACCAGCTGTCTCCACTCTGTAAAGACGGATTACCACCTGCCCTGTTATCTTCCATACACAATACAAGGCACGTTGGCCATTTTACCCAGGATAACTGTCCCCATATGTTCTTTAATTCTAGACTGCACACAGCCTACCATTAAATATTCGCGAAGGAAAACTGTAAACAGGAGATTTGCATTGAAGGCAGGACGATTAAGCAGAGTTTGGGGCCCTATTTCACCGAATCTCCTTCCTTGTTCTCAAAACACTGTACAAGCCACCCATGGGACGGTATCGCCCAGTTTAGATAAAAAATGATGCACTGCATACAGATATAGAACGGTGGGGGAGGGGGCGGGGTGACAGAGATGCTAGCCCAGGTGGTAAATTATTTATCAAATACGCCCAAGGACCTGGGGTCAGGCTAAATGTTAGAAGATGGAAGTTTGCATTTTAAAAATATTTGCTTTCCAAATGATCACATACATAATTTTCAGTAAAAGGTAGGAAACATCAAGATGCTAAAAACAATGAGTGTTATCTGTAGTTGAAAGAGTAGCATTTTGGAATAATCTGTGAGGCAAAGAAATGGTGACTGTTGGCTCCTGCTCTTTTTGGCATCCAGTTTTCTTCACATCCCCTTTCCAAAGGTAGACTGCTGAGCACCCCAGACCAAGCATACAACACAAAAGAAGCACAACTGTCCCTCTATGGCGGCTGAGAAGTGACTGTCATTTGAAAAGTAAAATATTCATTAAAAATTTTATACCATTTACTTAAAAGTCTATAAACAAGTTACAGGACTGATTGCCTACGTGCACTTTCACAATAGAGTAATGCACGAAACAGCACGCATCGTTTTCAGGTGCATTTGTGTACTGGCTAGCCTAGTGCATAAAAACAAGAGTACATGAAATCTATAATTAAATATTGATTTTCAGGAGCTGAGTATATAGCTCGGTGGGTAAAGTGCTTCCCAAATAAGCATGAGGACCTAATTCAGCCCCCAGAATCCAGGAAAAAGCAGGTGAAGTAATGCACTTCTGTACTCCAGGGCTGGGAAGGTGGAACAGGAGACTCTCTAGAGCTAGCTGGGCCGTCCTAATCGGCAAGCTCCAAACTCAGTGTGAGACCTCGGAACAACAAGCTAAAGAGCGATAAGGACATTGGATTTTGACCTCGGGCCCCTAGTCACAGCCATGTGTATAACGCATACCTCCAAGAACGCATCCATACACCACACGCAAATATTAAGTACTGAAAACATTTTTGACTGTTTATACATCTAAATACAACTCAAACCCAGACCTATGAATGTGGTCAATGGTTAGGCGTCCAAGCCCCAAGTTTGAACCTTAACACTGTAAAAAAAAAAAGTAATTTAATTTAATTAAAGTTGGGAGGCTTTATTATATTTACACAGAGCACCAGAGCCCACTTGTGAAAGGTGAGACCACAGCCATGTAAAACTAATCTGGTTTTCAATATTGCTAACCAGTACAGATTAATAACATAAGTAATAACCTAAGGTAGTGAAAAGGGTAAAATGGTGTTAAAACTGAAATGCTTCCTGAGGTGGGATAGAAGGAGAGGGAAATGAAGCGATCAGAGACAGAAAGGAGGGCACGAGGCTCTTCCCTCCTTCCCTCTGCCTCTCTAGTTCCCGGGTCTCCTAACACTGTCCACTTCTCCTCTCTCCCTCTTCTCTGTTCTCCTCTTCTCTCTTCTCTTCCACCCACAAAAACCCCAAAATGCACCATCTTAAATTAGCTAAACTGACAAAAATAACTTCACACCCGATCTCCTCATAGAACCAAAAATTCTAGTCCACTCGGAGAGAAACCATACCCTGGGACTGAAGGATGCATTTTGTTGGACTCATAAAGTTCTCCTCCATAGTCCTTAACCATTTTATTGCTTTCCAGCATGTGAAATATTAGAGTTCCTGATGGAACTTTGAAATAAAAGGAACGGGGAGAAGGGAACAGAGATTAAAGGAACCCAGGACAAAAGCTTTCTTGATTTACAAAACTTTCCTTAAAGGGAAGCAGAAAGCCATTGTGATGGTTAAAAAACAGGGCTCTTTGATAAGTGCAGAAGAGAAGTGCTTCTGTAGAGAGTCAGGTTACCTGAGGCTAAAGAGCAAGAAAACTTAACTGCCCCCGGGCCTTGGTTTTTGTGGCAAGAACAATTCATTCATTGAACGCTAAGATTCCATATTGAAAGTATGGGAACACGGTATGATTTCCATCTTATCTGAACACAAGCCAGTACCAATTCATAACAGACAAACAGCAATAGGGAAATGGAAGACTCCATATGGCTAATTTTTTTAAAAAAGTATGTGGTCTTTTTTAAACTTCTGGTATTCCTTTCATAAAGCATTAAAGATATTAAGCCAGGAATACATACATATGTGACTATTTCAAACAATAATTGAATAAAAGAGTTTAAAAATCTACTTGAAAAAAAATCACAAAAGGTACCACTGTATCACATCAAAAACTGGGACAACCTCCCCACCCCCACCCCGCACTAGCAATATACAAAGAGACACCTTGTTGGCAGTGTTCTTCTATCAGTCAGAGGCAAAGCAGAAGGATGCAGTCATTTTTGTACATCCTAGCTCGGTGCCTGGGTTGGTGACCCAAACTGTCTTAAACCTAGGATTCATAAAAATCAAATCAGATCAAATCCAGCAGCACAGGAAGACAGGCTCAGACCTACAGACCACCATGGCACCCATAGACCTGCCCTCTAATGCATGGCACAGGCAGGCCATAGAAATTCCCTTGTTGCTACTCCTTGTAGCACAGATGGAGAATGTCCCCTCCCCCACACCCTGCCACCTGCAATAGCCAAGACAGCTGGCCCTGGGGTCATGAAAGTGGGAGGGCTAGCCCTCCGCCCTCACTGGCCATAGCACTTGAGAGAGCAGGCCCTGCACATCTCCTGCACAGCACAGTGGAGTTGGTTATGACGGTAAAGGCATGGGTGAGTCAGGCCTGAGCTTGTGGGAGCTGGAGAAATGGCCCAGCCCCTCACAGGCTGCTACTCTTGGGAGAGTGGGCCTCCAAACTTTAACTGGGCAGCAGAGTGGAACTGGCTTTAGAAGCCTGGAAGCTTGTCCAAGGGCATGAGAGCAGGATTCCTGACCCTACCTACCTACGGTGGCGACATGGGGTGGCCTGGCTGAGACAGTACTGGAGAGCCTTCCCTGATGGTGTGGGTGGGGTAGCGCCAGCGGGTTGACCAGCACAGCTACCACCAGATCTAGGGCTCTGATCTGCTCCATCCCAAACTCTACATCTGAGGTGACACACAGCAGGGATGACCAGGAGTTCAGAGAAAGATTCAGTGTTGATGGTGCCAGAGACCAGGGATCTCAAGCCAGACCAATGCAATGAAAACTATCCGTTGTAGATGTGTGGACCGAAGAATGTGCCTTAGGACACACTGTGACAAACTACAGCTTCTACAATACAATGTTGTCTGTGTTTTGTTTTGCTATTGTTGTTGTTGTTGTGTGTGTGCATGTGCATTGCGTGTGCACATGTCATTTTGAGGGGGAAAGCAGATATGGGGTGATAGAGAGATGAGCAGGACTGGGTGCATGATGTGCACCTCACAGGGAATCAATACAAATTAAAAAAAACAAAAAACAAACAAACAGTAGCTATATAGTTAACATAAGCATCCTATTTATCTGCCATTCTCTTTGGGTTCCAATTGCCCCCAGGTTTAAGTATTCTTCTGACACCATTCCAAATTGCAAACTATGCCTGGAAGAATCAATAGCATGAATCAATGTCTTTATGTGGCATATACTGCTTGGATTTTAAACATCAGCCTTGATAATAACCGTAATGGCTTAGCATACTGCATATTTAATGTTACATATTTAAATGGAGTAAAAAAGAAAACAATCAGAGTAAACTTGAACAACCAATCCAAATGCATGAAGAGAGCATGAGTTGAAGGTAAGCTGTGTGATAAAGAAAACCATGCAATGGCCCCTTAAATGCCATTAGGAGTTACCCACTCTAGAGGAAGCCGCGTTCTTGTCTACAGTGAGCCCAGAGAATTCGCAAAGCACGGCTCCGTCTTCCACTGTGGAATATTTGACTAAAACAGTGGAAAACGGAGATGAAAATGCAGACTTGGGAAATGCAGGTCGGATTAGCTGGCCATCCCTTCATAAAGAAATGAGAGACACTCATTTGTTCGGCAAGGTCGAAATTATTCTCTGAACCTTGGGGCTTCTGACAACAGACTCTGAAATTATAAAATCCGGTTGGACTTACTCAAATTATAAAGGCTTCCAATAACAACCTACACCCAGACTTAATGATATTCAAATTGCTGAAAAGACTTCAAAATAAGGGAAGACAAAAAAAGAGAACCTAGGGCCAGGTGTTTCTCATTTATCTTCAACTTACTTCCACCGGAGTTCAAAGATGTTCATATTCAATTTCTATTTAAATTTAACCTCATAATCCTCTGTAGCGATTACCAACTGAATCCACAATGAAATACAGAGATCAGGTTAGCACTGGCTTCTCATGTGGTACAACATATGTCCAGTTTTCCACATACTGACTGCTTACATTCTTCCTTCTCTATTATTCATATTGGGACGATTTTTTAAAATGTCAATGACACTCACTGATACAGTAATTAGAACTAAAATTTACCTAGAGATACTCACTAAAACTTACATGTTATATTGGAAAAATGAAGTAAAAAGACGCTGAAACCATCCTTTCTCTAGGTTGAGCTCTCATAAGTGTATGAGTTTGGGATTAAATGACAAGCAGTATTGTATGTCCAACTTCATCATATATCTTGCATTCAAAACTATTGTATTAATAGTGATTATGAACAATGTCTGATGAAACTACAGGGAACATTCTATAACAAATGGTTTACAGCTTAAATCTAATTAAATTGGATAATCTCATGAGTCTTTTATTTCTTCATCAAAATAGCTAGAAACAATGCACAGGACCATCTGTGAAGTAGTTACCACAGCAAACATTTAACAGATAATCTTATCATATATTTACCAGGAGGAAAAATTGAGCCTTAGCAAGAAAGAGTCCAGTAAGACGGATAACAAAAGAGAAGTCTACAATTTTAGCCTTAGGCTCTTTTCCTGAATATTTGTCCCCATGTAAAAATTCTTAATATTGGTATGTTTAAGAGAATTTCTCCTAAAATGGCTATTTATTGTAAGAAAAAATACATTTATTTGCATTACATGTCTAGAAAATAATCTATTTCTTAAATAGTTTGAAAGGGGTAAAACTAATTATCCAGATTCGTTGTACATTTTTGCCTGAGTCACTCTACTAAATACCAAAATAATTAGCTGGAAGTACTAAACTCATTTGGTTTTTGTGAAGAAGTAAATGATTTCAGAACATTTTCATTTTCAATAGCATCCCTTAGCCAGGTCAAAGATAAAGAAGGCACAGTTAAGGAAAACATGGAGAAGCCCAGCGGTAGGAAGCCCAAAGCCATCTAGCATCTTTCATTATGGAAGCTTCAGCATACATTCCGATAAAGTCTCACGAACACAGTTCCACCGAGGGACTCACAGTTCCCTTTGCGAGATTTAGCTTAGATTCATCTGGTCTTTATTACAGTTCTAATTCAAAACCTCTGAACAAGGGCTAGGTGGATGGTTCAGAGGTTAAGACCATCAATGTTCCTGCAGAGGACTTGAGTTCTGTTCCTAGCAACCACGATGGAAAGCTCACACTGTCTCAAACTCCAGCTCCAAGGTGATGCAACTGTGACCTCCGAGGCACCTCCACCCACACACAGACACACACAGACACACACACAGACACACACACACACACACATACACACATACACACATACACACAGACACACACACACACACACACACACACACACACACACACACACACACACACACACACACACACACACACACACACAGACACACACACACAGACACACACAGACACACACACACACAGAGAGAGAGAGAGGGGGAGAGAAAGAAGAAACAGACACACACACAGACACACACAGAGACACACACACATACACACACACAGACACACACACACATACACACACACAGACACACACACACACACACACACACACACACACACACTCTCTCTTAATTTTAAAATAATAAAAGTATTCATAAACATTGGGACAAGAATACAAAGCAGAAGTTAAAAATTCGGTTTTCTTTCAATCCTACTTCTCAGTTTCCTTTCCTCAGCACTGGTCTCATTCCCCCTCATCCTGGGAGCTCATGTTAATACTTCAGAGAAGATGCTGGGGCAAGGCAGAACTGACAAGGTGCTTGGAAGTCATAATTGTTTAAGCACATAGCACAATCCAGTGCTCACCGAAGGCTTTCGGTGCTTATTAACTAGTATTTATTAATATTTCATCGTAAGTCAAATATCAAAACATGATATTATGAGCATGAACGATTACTAGTAGTAGATACTTTAATCAACACTTAAAAGAATTTATATGGATACACACATATATGTAGTGGGAAGAAATAATTCTAATCAACAGTTTTCTATTAGAACATAGTTTAAGTGTGATTATTTGCACTTATAAGTGGAAATGATATAATTGATAAAAAGATTTGGCAGAAAAGGAGATGTGGAAATGTTATTATATTTACTCCATTAGAGAGAAAGAATGTGGTGTGAGACATATTTATATAAAAGATAAAATTATAAAAACAAGATAACGGGCATAAACTATCACTTCAAACATTTATAGCTCTTTGTTCTGTATACATCCAAATTCCTCTCTACCAGCTGTACTGAAATTCATAATTTATTACAAACCATGACTAACTTGTCCTTATTTCTTCAAACCAATTACAATCGTCAACTTGCCAAGAGCTCTTACCGTCGCCCTGCCCTGCTAATCTCAAATATTTAATGTTTGGTTGAGCTTTCCTTTCGTCTTTTTAATTGCCTCCCTGGGAACACCCATGACGAGCACAAACACCCATATGTGCCCTGTTCTGTTCATAGTACATTTCATAGAGCACGGGGCTGATCACCTGAAAACACTCAGGTATGGCAAGTGGCTCAACCCAGATGCCCAAAGTCTTCCTCACCTGTCATTGAATGTATGAATCTTTTGTGGTGTTTATATTTAAAATATCCAAGTATTTTAGGCTTAGCAGTATTGTACTCACTTTGAGAAAAAGACATCATAACTGTGTTACTCCCTCAACTGCCATAATCAAGTATTACTATCCTCTGCTGTGTATGCCATCCCCGAAAATACTGACACCACCACCATCATCATCACCATCATCACCATCATCATCACCATCATCACCATCATCATCACCATCATCACCATCACCATCACCATCATCACCATCGTCACCATCACCATCACCATCACCATCATCACCATCATCCTCTTGATTGTTTCTAACTAGCATATCACAGTCACCTCATCTTCTAACACCCCCACGTAGATGCACACAGAAACAGACTAAGTGTATTCTGGGGAAAGAGATTCAAACAGGGTATGGCCATATTAAGATACCACGGCTATCAGATTATTAAACTTAGTGGCCAGAGATGAGTCATCTTGGACTTGATAGATTAAAAGAGGGACTCAGCAAAGTGAAACGGAGAGTGAGTTGGGTAAAATCAATGTGTAAGGCTCCAACAGGAAGCTGACTGTGGCACAAGAACAGCTTCATCAATGCGAGTAGAGTTCGGATGTAGGCAGAGAGTAAGCCACTGACACTCGCCACCCCCATGTTTACCTAGCAGATTGCAGTGTCAACCCTAGGCTTTGAAGGATTACTTACTGCATGGCACAAAGTCCCCGGTATTGATGTGCCTCAGACAGTCTTCTCAGGCCTGTCTTTTTAAGGACAATCAAGCGATGGAGTTTACCCAAACCCAGTCTACCCTGTCACCACTAACCATATCCAAGAAGACAAGATCATGTAACTTTAAGTCACAGGCCGGCTTTAAGGAAAGAAAGTGAGCTACACGCTATCGATTTACCTCCAGCTTCTGGGTCCGACTTGGATTTTATGAGAGAGGTGTCTGTTTTGAGTACACTAATCCTTTGGTAAGTTGACTCGTCTGCAGTGCATAGCTACCCAGGCCCCGGTTTCCTCTTAAATGCAGAATGAACAGGTCTGGAAACAATTTACTGCAGCCACACAAAAATGTAAGTTTCGTGTGTAAAAAGGAAGCACATGTAAAATAATGTGAATATTCCACTGGTTCCTGTCTGTGATCCAGTGTGGATCAGGAGAAAAACATAGGAGAACATAAAAGTTAAATCTTTACATACATATCGAAGATCCTACAGACTACCATACTTCTAGTTATATTTTTCCAGTGGAAATAAAAAAAATCATACGTCGGTATAATTTTGTAGAGGTAACTGTATCAGATACAAAATGTATGTCTTAAGTTTTATGTTGGTAATTAAGAATTCTCCATGACTAAGGAAAATCAGTAATAATGAGAGACGAAGTAGCGAGAGGACTTTAAAGATGAAGAGAAGTATACCACCTACACCCTGATTCCATTGACTGACAGTGAAGACCCACCTCACTGGGTCACTGTGGCCGTCTACACATTAGAAATGAAAACCTGCCCCGGCACATGTGTGGGAAAGGTTTGGGTTTACTATTATAATTACCGTGAACCTTAACCTTCTTCCACAACTTTAGGGAATGTAAACTGTGTTCTATGGTACGATTTTATCGAGGCATCACTACATAACCAAATATAAAAGAGATATAAATTGATTACGTGCACTTTCGTATTTAAAGCTCAATGTTCTCCTCCCATTGTGTCTGCTTAAAAATTCCACGGTGGTTTTCCACTTACATAAACACAATTTCTAAAATTCAAGAATTCTCTCTAAGGTGCCTAAAAGGCTTCCAAACACCCAAGAAGGTACTCAAGCAGGTTAATTAGGCCCTTATGTCAAATAAATAAAGAGTTTTTTTTGAAAACACTAAATGAAATAAGGGTCATTCTGAATTGAGAAATTCCATGTAGTTTCATAAACATCCCAAGTGGAATACCTCTGAAATAATATGATTTCATCTCAAAATGGGCCTACCTTAAAAAAAAAAAAAGAATCACAATTTTAGGGAAGCAACAGCATTTTTGAATAAACTTTTAAGTTTACAGAATCACAAAAATATTTACTGTAAGACATGTACCAGGGCACCTGCTCAAAGCTATGCTTTTCAGTGGGGAACAAGACTGAGTATACAGTTAAAGTTGTCAAACGGTTTCTATGTTAACATGAGTGAGGGGCAAAGGGCTGTAGGCATCTAGGAACTCACTTCAAGAAGATACGTCAAGTTTACAGAGTGAAGTTCTGTAAAGCCAGCAGCCAGACGAATGTAAGAAACTAATTTATAATGTAAATTTCAGCTAAAATTATCTACCCCCCCAAAAAAAAAAGAGAAGGAAAAAAAACAGAACTTTAAACTTTTCATAGAAAAAGATATTCTTGGTCATCATCGAAAATGTCTTAAGATATTTTGGTATATTAGACCATGAGGGAACAGTCTTCGCCTTGCCAAAAAAACAGCAGTTACCCTGACTCTCCACTGTACCGTGGACACTCCAGCCCTTACCACTGGGCTAACACATGAAAAACAAATAGATTAAAGAGTAGTTTTCACACACAAAAAAGTAAACTTTAAAAGGGAAAAAAAAAGTCACAGAATAGCCCAATTGGAGCTGAAAAACCACAGGCAGAACAGCCCGAGCAAATCAAATATAAACCTCTATTCTTGCCCATCCTTCTTATTTTAATAAAGCTACTCCGTGACTTTCAAGAAGTAAGATTGTACAGCTGTGAAAATAACAACAAAAAGGAACATCAAAGGTTCTAAGGGAATCGGTCACCGTCTTCCTTTTTCTCTCAATTATTTATTTTTTCATTCACTTTGCATCCTGATCAGAGCATCCCCTCCCTCTGCTTCTCGCTCTCCCAACCTTACTAATCCCCTCCCCCTGTTATCTCCTCCCCTTTCCTCAGAGAAGGGGAAGTCCCCCCCTTGGGCACTACCCAACCTGGGACATCCAGTCCAGCGGGACTGAACACATTGTCTCCCGCTGAGGCTCACAACTGTGGCTCAATCCTGTACCGTGCCCATTTCTGACCGTTCCAAATTATATTTTAACAAGTGCTCAATTATGCAATTACTATGCAAGGTAACAATCGCTCTAATGTGCATAATAAATGACGTCACATAGGTTCTGGAGCATCATCGGGCTCTCCCAAAAGTCCCCACAAACTCAACTCCGAGAGTTAAACTCAGCACATTTCCTCTGTCAAATACATTTGAGAATTTTTCTGTGCCAGGAAGGGTTGAGCAGTAATTACGATTATCGTTCCTATAGAACTGTCATATATTCCAAATCGGGAATTCAGCCAGAGTCAAGTATGTATTATATATGAGTCATATGAGCTCATGACTACTTGTATGCATCTGTATACATATTGTAAGTCGTTTGTTGATAAAAGAGCAGAAGACTATGATCCTTCTCTTCCCTAGGATCAGAGCAACTGTCTACAGAATTCGAGTTCATCAGCAGATAGATACACCGAATCAAAGAACATGTTGTGAGTGCTGTATGTCTTATTATCCTAAAGCAACCCTGACCTTTGCGAAAACCAAGAGACTGTGTGTGGCCGTGCAGCTGGGAGTGGATGAGAGATGATTACGCCTCAGACGCCTTTACTCCCCGTTCCTGCTGGTCTCCAGCTCCCCAACACGAGGGTCCTGAGAACTGTGGGCCGTCTAGCTCTTCTGCCCCTCCCCACTTGGAGCACAGATTATGAGATACACTTCCTCTGAGATACACCAAACCGGCTTCAAACGCAGGCCCTGGACTTACTTCCAGCCAGCCTGCTCTAACTGAGACTTTCACTAGCCCCTGTGTCCCATAGCACATGTAGTAGCAAACAGAGATGAATGAACTCAGATGAAAAACCAATATTTAAACCTTGTCCATTCTGTCAGTGAACTAACAACCCCCAAAAGGATAATTATACATATTATAAAATTATTTTCATACATATTAATTTAGTTTTTAATATATTTCTTTGTATATATTTTAATATGTATGTGTCCGTAGTTACACCTTATAAGACATTATGTAGAGCGCTAGAGAAGTGGTACTGTAGAATTTAAAAATTGGTAGAAAAAGACACATGTGAAGTTATAAAATACACAGTCAGCATCGTACAAAGTGAAAAAAGTAACATCTAAACAAGGCTATAGAATAATTTGAATTAAATATTAATCAGATGTACAATTATACCTAATCAATTTCATGCTTTGCCATTTTAAAGGACGAGAGTAAACTGAAGTATAAATTATTTATAAGAAAAATAATCTATAATAACATTGAGCTAATTATCTCAGTAATTGCAGTATTTCGGGGGGCAAGGTTAGAGGGATGTGGATTCCATGTTCATATTTTCTGCAACTAAAATTTCATGAATAAATCATATGCTCTAACCCAATTTTCCAATACCTAAAGAATGTTTGTGTCTGACATTCTAAAAACTCCTCAAACCATAAAGGAACTGAAAATGAATCTGTACAAGGTTTATAAAATTATTTCCGTGTGTGTGTGCATGTATGTGTGTGTTTGTGTATGTGTATGTGTGTGTATGTGTATGTGTGTGTATGTGTGTGTGTTTGTGTGTGTGTGTGTGTGTGTGTGTGTGTGTGTGTATCATTATCGGCCACAATTAAATACCTTTGCAACTAGAACTGCCTCAGCCAAATTAATCTTCTTTCCTACCTCTATTAAGAAATGCTGGCTATTCTAGCTTAGACAATTGTTTTCAGGATGCATAACAGAATTAGTCAGTGAAGCAGGCACCGATGCCAACATTATGTCTATTTAAGAAAAAGGAGAAAGAATGCGCTAAAATGAATAAACATTTTAATTTTTAACATTTAATTAAATATTTAACATATTTGTAAATGAAAAATACAGCTTAAATATTTACACTAAGCTCTTTTAATGATATATAAAGTTATAATTTTAGTCTATTAACTAAAATTTCAATGTAACAAGTGTTGAGAAACTTTGATACTTCGGGTTTGTTTTTTTAAAGATTTATTTATTCATGTTATGTGTATGAGTGCTCTGTCTGCATGTACACCTGCACGCCAGAAGAGGGCATCAAATCACATTACAGATGCCTGTGAACAATCATGTGGTTGCTGGGAACTGAACTCAAGACAGTGTTCTTAACTGCTGAGCCATCTCTCCAGCCCCCACACTTCAGACTGAAACTACAAACGTTAAGGAATATTCCTTACTTAGTTTAGTTAACTAAGGGAAATCATGATGGCCAGTTATTTCTATCACTACATATAAATGTATATTTCTTTCTTTATACTCACATAGTATATTTTAGTGTAAATTCAAAAAGTTTCATTCTATTTAAGATCACATGGAATTTTATAATCTGAAGTAAGTACAGGATTGTTTTATTAAACAACTGATGGTGAAAAGATTTCATTCACTTAATGTTCCCCACAGACACACTTCTTAAATGCCAGCCCTTTGCTGATGATGCTATTGTGGAAATCACGGCAGGAGAGGAAGTGGGTGCTGACCTTAGCCGCTCCCCATGAATTCCCCACGGCAAACTCAGTCTTCAAGAAAATATGAGTCAAAATAAGTAATTTCTGCCTGACTACTGTCAAAATTTATATTCATAAAAACAAGAAAGTAATTAAAACAGATGGGGTTTTGTCAAGATAATCTCCTTTGAAGTTGAAAATACTACCAGTTGAAATGCGTTTAATATACTTGACCTATCAAACGTCATAAGCTTAGCAATATGGCTACTAGAGTATGGTAACTGAAGTAAGTTGAACCACCAGAAGTTAAATACTGCATGAGCTCCGAAGGTCTTTGAGATACTTGGAGCAGGCATGACGCCATACATCAGAAATCTCACTACTTGACAGGCTGAGTCTTAAGGCATACCAGTCTGACACAGCACAGCAAGGCACTCACAAAACAGAAACACAAAGAAAAGTCTAGCAGAATTGTGCAAACACAAACATGACCTCCTACTAGAGTTGACTATAGAATATCTCTACAGAGTGAGAAGCGAAAGGCAGAGCCCATGCAAAGACTGGGGTTATTTTTGTACAATTTCTCCTTTCTTTGAGAAACAACTGTGTAAATTTTACCTGAGTCCCTTACAGCCCAAAATACACACTGCCTTTCTTTGTTGTTGGTTGGGAGGGATCATTTTATAGAATCTTTACTGACAATGAATCAGTAACAATACATCCATTGTGTCTACACTTATCCCTACAAGCTACACATACTTTAAACAGTAATTACACAAGTAAAGTCTTAACCACAATAATAAGGGTTACATGCTGTGAAAAGCAATACAGGGCTGTGCCAAGAAGGTTAACCTTGACATGGGGGCAGAAATGGAGATTTGCAGAAAAGGAACTCCAAAGGAAGCCATGGCTCAACTCTGAAGCAATGAATAGCTTGAATGAATCAAAGAGATGGGAGTGAGCTCTAAGCCACCACAGGCAGATGCTTGCAAATCCTGTTAAGGAATTTAAACTTTAAAAGATGTAAGAACCTCTGAATGAACAATCTAGAAGCACAGATGAGTTTTCATCTACAAGAGATTATTGCTGACATCCCAATGAGAAGTGACACTGACACTAACTAGGAAGGTATCAAAGGCAATGGAATGAAGCAGAAAGATTCTAACACTACTTAGAAAACTATCAACCAACATCCATTCACAAATGGATATAGGAAGATGGAAAACTGAAGGGAAAAATCTATCTTGGCTTTCTGGTTTAGAGTGCTGGCTGACTGGTGATCTATCTCCAAAGTCTGAATATTTTAGAAGAGATAAATAAAATAGTAACCAGTGACCCAGAGGTGCCACCAATCCTTCCAGATGCAGGTGAGAATAGAGATTGAGGTCATGGGTCAAAGAACACAGTAGAAAGTGAAGACAAATTGAATACATGAACTAAAGAGGTCAATCTTCTCTTCTAAGGTAATTCACAGAGCAAAGGACAGAAGATTTCCGACAATAAATCCTCAAGAAACCTGGTATTTTTATCTATAGACCACAAAACCAGTCAAATAAATAAGATGAAAGGCATGAGGACCACTGTACTTTCGCTGAATGGCCCATCTTCAAACCCAACTTTAAACTTAACTGGTTAAGCTGCTTACCTTGGGTTATCTGTAAGAAGAAGAACCCTGGATAAAGTCACCACATTAGAGAAAGGAGAATTTTTCATAAGTAAGGTCAAGAGCTCACAAGAAGTAAATTATGCAAATTATAAACAACAAAGTTAGACAGTAGAAGTAAAGGCTGGAAGGCGCTCATCTCATCGACAGTACTGAGGTAACTCCATCTTTGAACTGCCCAAGTTGGGATCTTGAATAAGATCACTATGCTCTTCCAGATAGTAAAAGACACGGAGAGATCCCTCTGCTGGCACTGTTCCTGCCTCACAAGCATGAGGACCTGGATTGGGTCACTCCTGGCTACATACAAAGCAAGATATATTGCTGCACTGTTAACCGAGCACTAGGTAGGTAGGGGCACGTAGATTTGTGCAAGGTGCTGAACACTGGCCTAGTTAAGTCTGTGACCTACTGGTCCCTACCTCCCACAAGCTTTAAATCACAGCACTTGGGAGGCAGAGGCAGGAGAGTCTCTGAGTTTGAGGCAATCCTGGTCTACAGAGTGACTTCCAAGACAGCCATGGCTACACAGCAAAATCCTGTCTAGAAAATAAAACAAAGAAACAAACAAAACCAAGCAGGGGGAGAAGTCTATCTCAAAAGTAGATAAAAAAACAAAAAACAAAAAACAAAAAAAAACAAAAAACAAAAAACAAAAGACAAAGACAACCAGGATAAACAACTGAAGAGAACCATCCAAGGTTGACTACTAGCCTGTACAAGCACATACAGATACACATCTGCCATCCACACCCATACATACACATTTGCTCATGCACAAACACACACACACACACACACACACACACACACACACACACACACACACACACACACACACACACACACAATGCAGATGTAACAAAGGGAATTTCCCAGAAGTCCAGATGAAAACAGACCATTTTCAAGACAACTGAATGATGAAGAGTACCACACACATGGACTTGCATTACACAGTTACTTTCCTCCCCCCTCCTCCCCCTCCTCCTCCTCCTCTTCCTCATTCTCTTCCTCCTCCCCCTCCTCCTCTCTTCCTCCTTCTCTTCCTCCTCCTCCTCCTTCTCTTCCTCCTCCTCCTCTTCCTCCTTCTCTTCCTCCTCCACCTCCTCCTCTTCCTCTTTCTCTTCCTCCTCCTCCTCTTCCTCCTCCTCCTCCTCCTCCTCCTCCTCCCTCCTCCTCCTTCTGCTACCCAGCGTATTCTCTGAGAAGACAAGAGTTGATAGATTGGTTTGGAAATCATGCTGATTTAAATCCTCCATATTTGTTCGGTATCTGTGATGGCTAATCTTCACTGTCAACCTGACTGGATTCCAATCACCTAGGAGACAAGTATCTAGGCACACCTTTGAGAGTGGTTGTGAGACATGTTAAAAGTGAGGTGGGAAGACCTATTCTGGAGCTGGGGTTTCAGGCTGAATGTAAATGGAAGAAAGAGGAAGCCAGACGAGTACCGGCATGCTCCGCTTCCTGCTCCATATGGGCTGAGGGGCACTAGATCCTGGTCCTCACTGCCAGTGTGCACATACTATACTCTCAGTGAGTCAAAGGAATTCTCTTCTCCCTTGAGTTCTTTCTATCACAAGAAGGAGGAAAGTAACCAACACAGTGTTATTCATCAATACTCAACTCCCACATCTCACCCAAAAGGTGGTATTTTTTAAACTTTGTTTACAAAAACATTTTCAACTTTTCTAACACTCCAAGAAATAATATAATGGAACATAGTTTGAATTGGATCACAGAGAAATACTGAAATGTGAACCATGCCAGTAACAGCAGACTTATAAAACCAAAAACTACATTAGTCATGCAAGAGAGACTGTATACTGATAAGTGAGGATTATATATCATTTTATAAATATTTGTCCAGATCTGAAATCCTGTTGTGTGTGAGATGACTAGCCCTGGTAAAATATAAGAGATTATCCCTCGCACATGCAGCCAGATATAGCATTAGGATTCTTGAGTTTGCCTTCCTCAAATGCGAAGGGATACATTGGTATCATTGACATTTCAGAAATCCACTTATTAATATATGCCTGGCAAAGTAAATAGCAGATAGTATAATAGCTACTACTGATATCCACCGGGCACAGTTCAAAACCCTTCCTATACATCAACTTATATAATGCTTCTACGCTATTCAGCTTCTATCACTATAAAGAACAGTAAGCTGCATATGTAGCAGAGGATAGCCTTGTTGGGTACCAGTGGAAGGAGGAGCCCTTGGTCCTGCCAAGGCTAGACCTCTCAGTGTAGGGGAATGTCGGGGCAGGGAGGCAGGAAGGGGTGGGTGGATAGGTGGGGGAACACCCTCATAGAAGGAGAGGGAGGAGGGATGGGATAGGGGGGTTATGGGTGGGAAAATGGGAATGGAGATAACGATTGAAATGTAAATAAAAAAATACCCAATTAAAAAAATTAGGAAGAAAAAGGAGGAGGAGGAGGAGGAGGAGGAATGTCTTATTTGGGCTTTTGGTTCCAGAGGTTTAACCTGTGTTGTAGCTTGGTTTCTGGGGCCCATGGCAGTACATTAGGGCAAGTGACCATAGCACAGGAAGCTACATACCACATAGTAGCCAGAAACAAAAGGAAACAAGCCTTGTGAGCCCACTATACCACCAGTTCTCGACATGTAGGTGGCGAACCCTTGGGGGTGGCTCAAATGACTTTTTCAGAGGGGTAACGTATCAGATATCCTGGATATCAGATATTTATATTACAATGCACAACAGTAGCAGAATTACAGTTATGAAGTAGCAACCAGATAATTTTATGTTTGGGAATCACCACGACATGAGGTGTATTAAAGGGTTGTAGCATCAGGAAGGTTGAGAGCCACTATATATATACTGTTCAACGTCACTCACACTGATCTAATCTAACACCCCTCCACCGGGCTCTGCTTCCTTAAGAACCCATCTCTTGGCAACAGTTGTGACACACCTGGATCTCAAGCCTTCAACACTTGTGTCTGTAGAAGAAATCCCAGATCTAATCTACAGCAGCTCCCCATAACTGTAAGGTAAGGAAAATTAGAGCTTTGCAGAGGCGGAATAACTTCAGTTGGATAGTTTACAAAACTGTTTAGCAAGCATGCATCAGGCTCTTTAAAACAAAAACTTGTCTTAGCGTAATGACAAGATGGATTTCACCACCTCTGAAGAGTTTCCATGAAGCCTACAATAAGCACTAACCTCGAGGGTTATGAAACAATACAAGGGGTTACAGAGACACAGTAATTAAGGGCCCTGGCTGCTCTTCTAGAAGACCCAGGTTCAATTATGGCACCAGATGGTGGCTTAGAACCATCTGTAACTCCAGCTCCAAGGGATACAACACCCTCTACAGGATGTCCGTGCCCGGATATACATTCAGGAAAAGCATCCATACAAATACAATAAAAATAATTCAAAAAATTAGAAAAAAAATCTTTGTAACATAGTCAAAGAAATGCATTGTTGGTCATTAAAACTGAGGGTGCTTTAAGGAGCACCAGGAGGTGGTTTTGAGAGGATCCATTCACGTGAGACTGTGGAGAGACGTCAGCCGTAATTTGTAAAGGAAGAAAAGAAAGGAGGATTGGTTTTAGTTGTCCACTAGTGTAAAAGATTCAACTCACAGTCTAAGGTTCTTTGAGGGCTTTAAATGAGAGGGAAAGGTAGGAAAAGAATTGCCTACAGCTTCCCAAGCCATGGGCCATGCAAACATCCTATCACGCTTTCCTGACTGCGGGGTGTTGTTGTTGTTGTTGTTGTTGTTGCATTTTGTTTTGTTTTTCTCCTGCTCTTTCTAGAGGCAGATTGCAAAGGAAAGCAGAGAACGTCAGACAGTCTAAGAAATTCCATAAGCAAGTCTTACTAATAAAGCTCTAACATGCAGTACCCATCCATTGGAAAACCAAAAAGTCACTGGGAAAAACAACAGCACTGTTAGGCTAATACAATTAAAATATTCACAACATCCTTTTACCCCAAATGTGGGCTCCTAATCCAGTTCTCTGGTGTCTGAATAGAATAAGAATCTTACAAACGGGATCTCAATAGACCCTAGTCTAGGCACACTGCAGCATCACCCAGTGAAGGCACACGGGTACTAACCAGAGACACCCGAGACAGAATTCTTACCCTGGTTGGGAAGGGAGCTGTCTTTTCCTATTTGTTTTTTAACTCCCTGGCTTTTATTTTAAAATTCTTGCCAAGAATTTTACATAAGATGTAAAATGTTCTCACCCAGGAATCCTTAGTATCTTGATCATAAACCTTTATTTCTCTTGACAAGTGTAAAATGTCATACGCACTATTAAAGCTTCAGTTCCAAGCTAGGTTAAACACGACACAGCTCAAAATGTGACAAAGGCCACCATTTCTCCTTTAGAGACTAAGGAGCTGAATTAGAAACCGCTTTATTTTACTTAACAACTTAACCATCAGAACTACTTTATTAAAGACCAGGGTCCACTCGATGACAATCTTCAACACATGAGCTGCCATATTTTTTACAAAGTGTCTCTCTGTGATCAGGATGAAAATGAATGGACGATTTAGGCAATATCACAGGCTTTGAGCAAATTTAAGTAATAACTTCTTGTTAACATAATGCATAAAAGTAGTATTAATGACGCTGGCTGGATAATCTTTTATTCTGTGCCTCTTTTTATAACAACAAATCATCTTTAGCCAAGTTAATCTAAGTTAAAGGGAGAGATAAAATGGCTTCCACATGGCCCTACTCGTATGTTTGCGTTTTTTATTAATACAGCCTACGTTTACCAGAATTTTGATTTTAATAAATGTAAACAAGAGAACCTAATATTTCACACTTGGATATGTTAAGTAAATATCGGCTGTCATGAACTTTCTAAAAAAAAAATCTGACATTTTACAGATATTACTTTCCTTGCTAAACAGTAATGATAAAGGATGGACTAGCCTGGTCTCTGTTTAACATCCCACTGGTTGTAATTACTTCGTATTTATTTATAAATATTTTATAGAGTAAAGATTATTTGTCCTTACTTATCTAAGAAAATAATCTTTCTCTGCTCTTCTGAGCCTAACCCCCGTTTGATCTGTACTCTCGGACTTGCACTATTGCAGCGCTCCCTCTGCCCTGCTGCTGCTTGCAGCGCCCCCTACACCCTGCTGCTGCTTGCAGCGCCCCCTCTGCCCTGCTGGTCTTGCAGCGCCCCCTCTGTCCTGCTGGTGCTTGCACCGCCCCTTACACTCTGCTGGTGCTTGCACCGCCCCCTACGTCCTGCTGGTATTTGCACCGCCCCCTCTGCCCTGCTGGTACTTGCAGCGCCCCCTCTGCCCTGCTGCTGCTTGCACCGCCCCCTCTGCCCTGCTGGTGCTTGCAGCGCCCCCTACGTCCTGCTGGTGCTTGCAGCGCCCCCTACGTCCTGCTGGTGCTTGCACCGCCCCCTCTGCCCTGCTGGTGCTTGCACCGCCCCCTACGTCCTGCTGGTGCTTGCAGCGCCCCCTCTGCCCTGCTGGTGCTTGCACCGCCCCCTCTGCCCTGCTGGTGCTTGCACCGCCCCCTCTGCCCTGCTGGTGCTTGCACCGCCCCCTCTGCCCTGCTGGTGCTTGCACCGCCCCCTACGTCCTGCTGGTACTTGCAGCGCCCCCTACGTCCTGCTGGTACTTGCCGTCCATTCTCTTGGTTGCTTCATCTCTCTCATTCTCCTTCTGAATCCCTACCTTGTCACTCTACTTGCCTTCCTCTGCATCCTCCTTGAGCTTTTCTTTCCCTGAGTTCCTATCTTTACAGTCTCTTGCCCACCGTACTCAACCTACCCGCTCCCAGTACTCACTGTGCTAGATCACGTACTTCGCCTGTCATGAACGTCTCTCAAAAGCCTACCGCACTGATAAGAGAATGTCCCCACCAAGAGACACACTCATCCCAGCTACCATTTCTCTTTTAGATTATTAAAACCATACTTTGTTTTTTGTTTGTTTGTTTGTTTGTTTTTTTTAACTCCACTACACTGTGCTTACAGGGCATCTGAACATCAGTGAGAAATTCCAGTTCGATTTTCTCAAATTTTCTTTAAATTTCAAAACAATGCCCTGGTCAACCTCATGTCAATGCACACCAGAGTGTCTCCATCTTGAACGTGCCTTATGAGTCATGTGGCAAAAGTGGTAAAACACAGGCCTGCCACACTTGGAGTGAAACTCAGCATTTGGAAAACTTAATACTACCGGTCCAGAACCCGTATTTTGTGAAGGAGGATTCCATGCTCTGCAGTGGGTTTGTGGGCCTCCTCATGCCTGAACCTGTTCACCTTCCCCATTATGCAGACACAGCAAAGCCATCATACATGTTTCTAATGTTTTTATATATATTGTATCTTCTAGATTTCTAGTTGTCTTTCAAGGCTTGTTTTAATTATTTGCATTTTTTTCTTTCAGTTTTTGTTTCATTTGCCACAAACCTAAGCTGAATAATAAAATGAGGCATGGAACATAGAGAGCATCGCTGTATGGAGATTTTCCTTACATTCCTCATTAAATCTGCGTTAGTAAAGAGAGCTCCTTGATTATTAGGGTAGTTTTAAATCAACATATATAGGGAAATCATAAGACTATTGTACAAAATAATCACTGACTCGGGGAGGGGAAAGGCTGCAAGGTTGATACACACACACACACACACACACACACACACACACACACACACACACATATATATATATATATATATATATAGTGTCCAGTAAAACCCCAAGAAACCCATTTTAGGGCATAGTAGGGGTTACTACATATCAGAGCATAAAAATAAATTCCTTGGATTTTTGTATTAAGAGTTAACTAAATTCCTTGACTGCTATATTCATAAAAAAGACACTTAAATATTCCAGAACTTTGAATGAGAGAAAATTTTCCAGGAAAATAGTACGTTACAAAGACACTTGTTAGACAAATGTTATTAAGAGGTAGAGATATAATTTTATCGAGAGGTAGACAGTTAGATTTTACCCAGCATGGATGAGGCATCAAGCTTAATCCCAGAGACATAACAATAATTAATACCATCTTGTTGAGACCTAACATTTACACACATCTTTTTGACTTGCTATATACTAATTTGCTACAGATGTCTGTAAAACAGGTAGTGATAAAAATCAGTGTGTTAAGCATGTGCATAACCTGAAACACAAATCTTTCCCTGTGTTGGGAGTTTGCTTCCTAGTTTAGTTATTTGGAAATATACCTCAAATCACTGTCCAGTTGGTACCCTGCTGTGCTGTACAAACCCATTCACTTTCCCTGTCCAGTTTTATTCTGGTGATCTGATTGAATGAATGAGAATGGCCCCTCTTGGCTAATGTATCTGATGTTTGGGTCCAAGTTGGTGGGACTGTTTTGGGAAGAATTAGGAGGTTGGCCTTGACAAAGGAGATGTGTCACTGGAAGTGGGCTTTGAGGTTTCACAAGCTCATACCAGGCCCAGTCTCTTATCCTCTCTGCCTCCACTTGCAAACCAGGATGCAAGGTCTCAGCTACTCCTCTAGTGCCAGGCCTGCTTGCCAGTCGCTGTGCTCCCTGCCATGGTGGTTCCGGGCTCACCCTCTGAACCGGAAGAAAGGTGCCCAATCAAATGCTTTATTTTATATGTTGCCTTGGTCATGGCATCCCTCCAAAGGGATTGAAATGCAACTAAGACAGGTTTCCTTACCTTTTTTTTTGTTTTGTTTTGCTTTTTTCTCTCATCTTTCCCACTCCCCAGTAGCCACTGTTCCACCTCAGTGTTCCATGAGATTAACTTCATCCTCTTAACAAAGGAGTGAGGCCACAAGGTTCGTACCTTTGTGTGTCTATTTCCTTGAACATGATGACCTATCCTACTATCTAATTTTCCTTAAAGAACAAAACGTCGTTCTTCTTCTGTGGCTGAATGTCACAAATTCGCACCTCCTCTGCTTTACCCTCTAACTCCCTGATGGAGACTGCCATGGTCTAGATCTTCAGCGCTTCCCAGTGACTGCTAAGGAGTTTGTGGCAGGAGTTGGAAGGAGCTTCAAGGTATGGGGCCCACTGAAAGGAGGTTAGGGTACTGGGTCTGATTCCCTTGAAGGTGATCTTGACCCTTTCTTGACGTTTTCATTTACACCTGATAGCAGGTGAGTTACTACCTATTCAACGCTCTCCCCTATGTCCTCCCTCACCAGAGGCCCAACCTGAGAGAACCGAAGAAACTCATGACACTGTGAACCACATATAAAAACCTTCCCACCTTTCCATTTTATTATCTCAGAATGCTGATTGACACAGTTCTGTATAATGACTATTGTGATCAGTAATCCAGTCACCAGGAGCCCATGTTGTAGGTGCTTGCAATGAAGCGTTGGAGATCATACAAGGTTTGAAATACACAAAAGTACTGGCTGAGCAGCACGGGAAAAGTGTAGGCCATTCCTTGAAGTGGTTTTATGATCCTTCACCATTCTCACTACATGGGAAACGAAACATCTTAGAAACATGGTAACTGGTCTCACTAATTATGGGGCAAGGGTAGGTACTGAAGGCAAAATGATACATCTCTAGTCTGATGGAGTGTGCTCAATATGGGTTTTGGGTACAACAGGAGCACTCCAAGCCAGGGGCTGAACACAAGACAAGGAGAAGTGTACTGAGCCGTTGACAAATGGAGTAAGAGGCAGAATATGATATTTCAGATAAGGAAAGTGCTATATTTTAGGACTGTGATGGGCATACTAATTGCTGGGAACCATTGAACAATCGACCTACATTCCAAATTGCTAATGCTTCTTGCATAGACTTGATCCTGCTTTACAATCCTGAATACCTGCATCTTCTACAACCTCTCAGCTTCTATGTCACCCTCCAACATGAGCATCAAACCCTTCCTTTTCTCCTAAAGTCCTATCACCAACTTCAAACCACCAACAATTCTGCATGGATAAAGAAAATGCAACCACCTTGATTTATCTCTTCTCATCATCTTCTAACTCATTAGGTACTCAGGTATTCTTGGTTACCACACATGTGATGTTTTAAACTGATAATCAGATCAAGTCAGCTCCATCATTGTCTAAATTTCTGGGGCATCTTTCAATTGAACACAGAGCATCCTTCCTGTGGGTGGAAAGTCTACATTTCATAGCCCTGACCACACCCTACCAATCTTCCTTACTCACACAGCGATCTTAGAACTTGCTAGTTTCTCAAGTGTGTCCAAGTCTATCATTTTCTCATAGCCCTCCATGTAGTTTGAAATGATTTTTTTGTTTGCTCTTAGTAACACCTTCATAAAATGCAGGTCCTCTTTGCCCCGTGTGACACCCATCACAACTGAACAAAATGCATTTATTTGCATGGCTAATTTACATTTCGCTCACTGCCCCACTCCTGGTTACCTAGTCCTCCTGCAAAGATTAAGGCAAGAATGTTTTGTTGTTTTTAATTTGTTTTTGACTTACTAGGAAAGAATTAGAGTGTATATGAATGATTAGAGAAATATATTTAAGAAAAAATTTTAATAGCCTATACTGTAGCTATATGTTCTCCATACTTTTACATTCCATTTACTTTTTAAATACATTATAAAAAGTTGCCTCTATGAAGTAACATAAGGACAGAAGTACTTTATTTCACAAAGGCATTTAACAATGCTACATGTTAATTTGACAAATTTAAGGGTAGAACAATTTCAGTTGCCAGTTTTCGATAAATTATATTTTATTTCATTGAAATTAATTATACTAAGAATGTATGTCCATAGTAAATAAATATGTCCTGCAAAAAAGTGTTTTAATGTTAAAAACCAATGATCTCAAGTCAGTCTAAACATGAAAGGATGGGTTTCAGCATTTAAATCATTGGTACATGACTGGGACTTAAAAAGAGAGAGACAGTTATCCCATAGGTGTGAAAGAAAACGCGATCCACCTTTTGTTTTACTAGACAGTGCTGTTGGTACAAGAGCCTACCAAGAAGTTCTTATAAAAAAGTAAATGTGGGATTGATTCTCTGCTAACCACAAGGGGCTGTGTATTTTTTCAGCACGTACAGCTACCATTCCATTTTTAAGAAAATGAAGAGTGTGGTCCATGAGATTCGTGATAGAGCTTGTCACTGTCACCCAGGACGTCTGTATTGACTGACTCCTCCCCAAGTCCCGCAGTAGCGGGCAGCTTTCTAATATTCAGTCCAGAACTCTACCTTGCCCGTGTCATCCTTGGAAATGTCCCACCTGTTCTAATAAAGTTAACAACTGCTGTAGTTGTGTAAGAAAGGACTGAGGACTGTAGCTCCGTGGTAGAGTATTAACCAAATGTACTCCAAAAAAAGGAATGTAAAGAATGAAAGACTCAGGGAGAGGAGTGATGATGGCAGATCATAATCAAATACGATTCTATATAGAGTATCTGATGATATGACCATTCCATACATAATACAAGTCCATTCCCTACAATTTCAACTGCCGAAAACTCTTGGAATAAAATTTCAAGATTAAACAATCTTGTAACTACGCACTGCAACAGTAAGAAGGTTCAGTGAATCAAGAGTCTCATGCCACACGTGATGACCTGAGCCACACACATACCCGTACCCAGGACCCACGTGACAAGCGAGATTCAGCCTTAACAAGCACTCACTGTGGCATGCCCATGTGCACACAAAATTAATAAATGAAAAAGTCTACAAAGAAGTGCTCTACAAAGTACCCAGAGACCTCTCAAAAATAATATATGTAATTACTTTTAATTAACAAACATTTAATACAGGCTTTTAGAAGGTTTCGGTTGGTGGCTTTCTTTGTTTACCCAAGATTTTTAAAATCATCTTCTCTAACTTGTGACTGGCAGTGACGAGAACCTCTAACATACCCTGAGTCAAACATACTTCTGGAAGTTCTTTATCTATGAAACAAAAACGATAAAGTTTTATAAATCAAAAAGTTCATTGTGTATTTGAGCCTACACTGTGTTGCTAGAGAGTAGTCCTCACACAAGAATAGACCAGAACGTGACGATTGACACTAATTAAACGAAACGCCTGGCAAACTCAGTCCTTTCCTCTGAAACGGCTACTAAAACTCACACTCTGCATAAGTGATCATCACTGTCATCTTTCCACCTCACAGTGACTCCTAAAAGGGCAAAGCTCAAAAGTGTAAAAAAAAATATGTTTTGTTAGAAGCTGTCCAAGACTGACTGGAAGGACCTGAGATTCTGTTTCCCTCCATCTGCTGTATGAACTGAATTCCCTCCTGATTCTGTCCTGATGATACACAGACACCTCTCAATGATATGTTTTTAAGTTCTTATTTTATAGCCGGTATAGCCCATGCCTTCAATCACTGCACTTGGGAGGCAGAGGCAGGTGGATCTCTGAGTTCGAGGCCAGCTTGGTCTACATAGTAAGTTCCAAGACAGCTCTAAGTCAGCCAGAGCTACAGCGAGACCCTGTCTCAAAATAAATAAATAAATATAAGTAGCAATTTTTTTCCAGTCCATTTCACCAGAACCATTTGAACCCCTAAGAGGAACATTTTCATCATCCACGAATATATTTTGCAAACATATTATTCTATTAGCCAATGTTCATGTCTATTTCACACATAAGATTAACTTGCTTTTTCTGGCCTTCTCTTTTTATCCAAATGAAGAGAACTGGATAGTTGTGAGTCTACATTATCTTGGGAATTATTATTTACTGATACTATCAAAATATAATAAATTATTAAGAGGACTCAAAAAATGTGTCTTTGACATATGTTTTACCCCAAAGTCAAGTTTGTAGATATGCAGTGAATAAACTGTAAAAAGACTATCTTTGATTTATTAATACAACAATTATGTCCCGAGCAATAGCCTACTCCTCTGGTTTTGCTGCTAAGAACATGAGCAGATGTCTGCCTAGACCTAAGGGAATGCTTCTCCCTCAGGAGAAAACAGCTTAAATAGGAAGCAAACAACCATATGCTGATGGTTCTCTGCTTAGCAGATGACATCGAGAGCTATGTTCTACAATGAGAACCATAAGGGGCAAGGTTCGAAATAATTTTTCTCAAAAGTGAGTGTAATTATCCAAGATCAAAGCACTTGCGAAATATATTGTATCAAAGATTACACTATCCATTTGTACTGGGCACAAAATATATTTGAGTGTAGCAGAACAGGGCAATAAGAACTTTCCTAAAACATAACTTAAACTCTATTTAATAGCGTGATTCATCACAAACTGTAAAGCCTGGCTGGCAGGGAGACCATCTTGGATAGCTGAGTTGAATCTAAAACACATACGAGTTTTCATAAATTACAAAAACAACATCTTCAAGTATCTATGATCTGATTCAGATCTATCAGCTATATGTTATTCCTGCTCCACAAAAAAATAATAATTGAAAAACAATTTAGGAAAATACATCCAATACTAAAAGTTTCTTCTCTTGCAAAGCCAAAGTTTCCAGACTTCCTGGTATGAATATTGGAAATAAGCACTGTTCAGCATTTCTTGTTACAATTTTCAGATTCTGTAATTATATGGAGCAAGTATAACTGCATGAGAACTAAATTTTTAAGAAAGGGGAATGCAATTTTACTATAGGACAAGCATAGGCCTAGAAATATCATCTCTCCTACTTATCATGATAATACAGATGACAAAGAAACAAGAAATTCCTAAATATAACCAACCACCCCAGGCAGTTTCATAGTTACAGTATCTCTAACAAAAATATCAATGTGCAATAGTCAAGAATATTATTATTTCTACATAGAAATGAAGACATAATGAGTATTCTATATTTTTTTTTAAGTCTAAGGGATTGACAAATACTAGGAACCACGAACTCCAGTTGTTGTTACAGCTGTAAGACTTGGTTGAAACACAAGCAAAACACAGAAAAAATGTTTTTAAAGGCATTACCAACAACTGCTCCCTGAGACCCACGCTGCCTCAAGACACTTGTGTTAATGCTGTTACTGAGGCCACAGCATCACTGTGAAATTAGATGCAATCTCTGGCTTCCTGGCTGAGCCTTGGGGAGTGAGCGTAAGAACGGTTATTTTACTCATGGCACCTCAACTAAGGAAATGTGTAGAAAAACAAACAACGGGATATTCTAGGGAAAACAAAACAAAGCAAACTTTAACAGCATTCTCAGGCTTTCTGCACCTAACATGGCTGACGTCTGCCCTTACCATCAACAGACTTGATCAAGGACAGACCATACCAAAGGGCTGATTTGGGATTTAGAACATAATCAGGAAATGGAACAAAAGTAATATCAACTGTCCAAAATTAATGAGTTAAACAGTGTGATTTAAATTGCTACATGTTGATTTGCAGTGTGCTAAAGGAGATTTTTTTTTTTTTTTACTAAATAATACTTTCTAAGCATTCGGAACACAGAAATGCCTGTCTCGGGGCGGGTGATGGAAGCTAACACAGGGTCCAGTAAACAAGCTGCTTCTGCTCACTGTAATTAAAGTAGTGTGAAGACCACTCCACTCAAGTCAAACTTCTTCAGGATTTCAAAACATTATTATCTTTCATTTTTAAATCTTTATTAAATTATTTTGTTTATTTAAATTTGAAAAGTTGCCCTCTTCCTGGTCCCCCTTCCCTGAGTTCTTCACCCCATGCCCCCTACTCCCCACCGCTAAAAGGATGCTCCCCCACTTGCCCACCTACACCAACTTCGCCCCCACCAGCATCTCTCTTCCCTGGGGCATCAAGTTTCCACAGGATTAAGCGCATCCTCTCCCACTGAGGCCAGACAAGGCCGACCTCTGCTACACCTGTGCCCGGGGCCAGAACCCAGCCCCTGTATCTTCCTTAGTTTCTGACTTAGTGTCTGGGAGCTCTGAGGGGACTGAATGATTTGACACTGTTGTTCTTCCTATAGGGTTTCAATTCCATTCAGCTCCTTCCATCCTTCTAACTCTTCCATAATAGTCCCAACCTCAATCCCACGGTTGGCTTTAAGTATTTCTGCATTTGTCTCAGTCAGCTGCTAAGACAGCCTCTCAGAAGAAAGCCATCTCGGCTCCTGACTGGGCACATAATACAGCCTCAGTAATAGTCTCAGGATTTGTTGTGTGCACCGAATAAAGCCCAAGTTGGGCCAGCCATTGGGTGGTGTTCCTTTCAGTCTCTGCTCCATTTTTGTCCTGCATTTCCTTTGGACAGGAGACCCAAAATTTTTTAACCAGAGAACTTCTCCAGCCGACAAACAACTGAGCAAAGTGGAAGGATATAAAAGTAACTCAATAAATCAGTGGTCTGCCTTTATACAAACGATAAACAGGCTGGGAAAGAAAATGGGGGGAAAACACCCTTCACAATAGTCACAAATAAGTGAGAGATCTGTAGGACAAGAACTTCCGAGTCTCTCAAGAAAGAAATAGACGAAGATCTCAGAAAAGAGAGAGACCTCCCATGTTCACAGATTGGTAGAATTAACAGAGTTAAAATGGCCGTCCTACTAAAAGCAATCTACAAAATTCCAACTCAATTCCTCACAGAGATAGGGCGATTCTCAAATTCATCTGGAACAACAAAAAACCCAGGATAGCAAAAACCATTCTCAGCAATAAAAGAACTTCTGGAGAAATCACCATCCCTGACCTCATGCTGTACTACAGAGCAATAGTGATAAAAAAAATAATACTGGAATAAAATTGAAGACCCAGAAATAAACCCACACACCTATGGTCACTTGATCTTTGACAAAGAAGTCAAAACCATGCAGTGAAAAAAAAATAAATAAAGCATTCTCAATAAACGGTTCTGGTCTAACTGGCGGCCTACATGTGGAAAACGTTATTATCTTTAGTGAGGACACATATATCAAACTGCCATTAATACCTTACTAAATTTGAGAAGTAGAAAATATTTATACACTTCTCTATTCTAAGTATTTTCTTACAACATTTTTAAATGTTTCTACTACAGTCAGTAAATTATAATATTCCTTTGTATTTGGAACACAGGGAGGAGCACAGGGCTAAAAAATCTGTGAATTGACCATAAAGTGCTCTGAATTTGGTTTCGATTTCCATGAAAGTATTTACCAAAATTCTCAAGATGATGAGATGTCTAACTTGATAGGAAACTTAACTAGAAACTAACACTGTCTTTAAAATGCATGCACAGAAGCCTTTAGCCAAAGGAGAAGCTTTCTAAAAGCCCATTCAGGCAGGGTGTCGTGAAGCTGGACGTGTTTTGTAAAGGAAGCTCTACAAGAGACAGGTCGATCAAATCAGGTCTCTAACTACCTCCTAACTACTGAAAGGGACAGAAGTGGCGCAGAGGAGGACCGCAGGGAAGCATGATTGGTTTGCTCCATCTGTTAGCACACAGTTCACTGCCTGTGGGTTTCCTTCCGGCCTTCGGGGTTCCCACTGGTTTGGGGGGTTTGTTTGTTTGTTTGTTTGTTTGTTTGTTTGTTTGTTTGTTTGTTTTGCATCTCTCTCCCCTTTTTTATTTGTTCGGCTTGCTGTTTTTAACGCAATTAGGAAACAACACGCATCTGCTCTACTAGCTTTTCTGATCATCGTCTGCATTTATTTTTGGATTTTACCTACTTCAATTTTACCTCAATGAAGAATGATTATTCTATAAAAAAAATTGATAAAAATTACAGAGGTGTGGATGATGACTGTCAAAACATGTACACATGTTTATAAACAGGGAGGCATTCAAGTGTTTTTATTATATTCTCTCTAACGTTGAGCTTAAAATAAAATGCTGGGATCGAAGCTTCCGTGTCTCTTATGAATTTAGTTCCGAGACCTTCGCTTTGAGTCAAGTCAATAAGAATAAGGTTTATGGCTTATTGATTTAAACAAGAAGCAGGTTTCATGGAACCACTTTTAGAGTTTGAAATGAATGTGTGGCAAGGTCTGTGACCCCAGCTTTGAGGAAGCTGAGGCAGGACACTTGAAAACTGAAGGCCAGAATTCAGTACACAGTAAAATCCTGACTCAAAACAGAACAAAAACTAAGAAAATCTTAATGTGAATGAAAGTGGTTATTTTTATATGATTTACTTATATTTTCTGTTTTCCCTTAATATCAGTTATTTTGGGCAGTATATCTCAATGTGAGTACCATAAACCTTAGTAAGGGGGGTGGTTCCAAACCATTTACTAACTTTGGAGCTCATTCTATGTTAATATTATGATTTATCTCTAAATGTAATTATTTATGTGTGGAGCTATGTGTTCAAGTTCTAGTTGAATGAAAAAGACTATGAAAAGATATTTAAATAAAGCTAGGACATTATTCATGCTAGAATATGAGTTCTCCTGAGACACCCCAAGCATATATTAAAAGATCCATAAGTAATTAAATATATTTCAAATTAATTCATGTGACTCTTACTTCTTTTTCCAGCCCCTTTGTATAAATTACAGATTTCTGACACATGCATAACAGGATTCTTTCAAGTGAAGGGAACGTTTTAACTACCCTCTGAATAGGGGTAAGAAGAGAAGTCAGATTCATATCAAATACAATGAATATCAATAGTACAAATATAGCAATTTAATAATTCAACAAATCCCTTTTGTGATCATTTCAGAAGCGCTGTATTGGATATGTGCAGAAATTAGCAGGAAGTAAGCAAAGGCATCAGGATACCATACACCTGTTTCTCCCCAAGCCTTGCTACCATCACAGGGTAGGAAGCATCCAAATACAATTTCTGGCATGGCATACTACATAACTTACAAACTAAATCTTACTCATTCAACACAGCTAGAACAAACAATGGAAGGTGTCTTAGTCAGGGTCTTACTGCTGTGAACAGATACCATGACCAATGCAACTCTTATAAGGACAACATTTAACTGGGGCTGGCTTACAGGCTCAGAGGTTCAGTCCATTATCATCAAGATGGAGCACGGCAGCATCCAGGCAGGCATGGCACTGGACGAGCTGAGAGTTCTACATCCTTACCCAAAGGAAGTCAGGGGCAGACTGGAGAAGACTGGCTTCCAAGAAGTGAGGATGAGGGTTTTAGAGCCCAAGCTCACAGTGACACACCTATGCCAACAAGGCCACACCTCCAAATAGTGTCACTCCCTGAGCTAGACATACTCAAACCACTGCATTCCTCTCCCTGGCCCCTATAGGTTTATTCAAACGCATGGATCTATGGGGGCTATCTCTAACCATAGCATAATTTAAAAAAAGTACATTTAGTCCAACTTCTAAGTCCTTATAGTCTATAGAATCTCAACAAAATTCCAAGTTTCAAACTGTCTTCTGAGATTCACCCAATCACAGAGGGGAAGACAGGGGTCTCAGTGAAAACACTCGGCAGAAAACCATTTCTGTATCTCTGTGTAATGCGACTCACACTGAACACCCAAAAAGGACGAGGAGTGAGGAAAAGGGACACAAGAAGCTCTGTTCATACACAGCTAGACTCTCCTCCTACAAAGTCTGGAACATGGGCGCTATTTCTTACTGCCACTGCCAACGTGCATGATCCCACCATGCAATTTCCCCCGGAAAAGAGAGCTCACGTTACTTACTAGCTACCTCCAGCGACGCGTTGTGGCTCACAGCCTCTCCGAGGTAATTCCTTGCTACACAGATGTAGACCCCTTCGTCGGGCCTACTCTTCCGTCCATGCACTATGCGTAAGAAAAATAAAGATCCACTTGGCAGCAGCATCCGGTGTGAGCGAGGGTCGTCTTTGTCCGTTTCCACTCTTTCCCCGCCCTTGTACCATTCTATAGTCGGGGTAGGGCGGCCTTCAGCTTTACAGTTGAGGGTGGCGGGTTCCCCTTTAGAGACGATCAGGTCTGAAGGGTGCTCAACAATGCGCGGTGGGAAATCTTCCTGACGGAGACGGGAGCCTGCAGAAGAGTTGAACAAACGTTTGATATTTCATCTGAAAACGGTTAAAGGTCTCTCGCGTCAGAAGCACAGATTGGACGCTATTTAAACATCGCCTCGAATGGACGCGTCCTTCCTAACCTTGGTTTGAAACACTCCCAGGGTCCACCTTGTCCACGGCTGCCATTTCTGAACGCTTTTTGACTCTGTACTTAGAAAAATCCTCCTGTTTAACTCTGCCTGTATAGATGCTGCATGCTGGTCCTTGCAGAAACCATGGGAATGTCTTTTTAAAACCTTTTTCAAATGGTATGTGTGATGTCTAGTTTCAGTTGGCAACTGGAAGTAATCAAGACTCACCCAAGAAGGGTGGTTCAAGGTTGTACATTAAGTTGGTCCATTGGGCAGATCTGCGGGGGTTTATCTTAATTACATGATTGAGGTGGGAAGAGCTGCCCATTGTTGGTGGCACCGGTCCCTGGACCTGAGATTTCAGATTATATAAGAACGGGACATATTGCAACTTGATATGTCATGTTTGGATGGTAGCCCTGGGAGGCCTGCTCTGTTCTGAAGGCAAATGAAGGAGGAGTGGATCTTGTGTGGGCATGTGGCAAGGAGGAAGAGAACCAGGAGTTGACATTGCAGTTAGAATGTAGTATATGAGAGAAGAATTTTTAGAAAGACAGAACAGGAAAAGTGAGCTGAAGACAAGCATGAGTGCATTCGCCCATGGTTTTCTGTTCTCGATGATGGGTGTAGCAGGACTACCTGCTGTAAGTTCCGGTAGGCTTGCTTCTCTGCCCGGATGGGCTGTAACCCGGAACCGGGAAGCAGGTAAGCCCTCTGTCCCTCGGTCATCATCGTTTATTTCTGCAGCAGGATAAGAAGCGAGAACATTGCCTTTCTTCGCAGAGGAATAGCACCGGCTAAAGAGGTTCTGGAATATTGCCAGCAATAGCATACATTCCCAGAATCCTCCTTTAACCAGCACAAGATGACTGTCTAATAAGCATTCTCTGGATACCAATGAACGTTTCTGTCCTACTAAAAAGAACCCTTTTTGAGGGGTGTCATTTTATTTTAAATCAATACTCAGCACGTTATATGTTGCTAGGACTTTTTAAAAGGAAAGGGTGGGCTTTTTTTAAGATTTATTTTTACTTTATGTATAGGAGCATTTGCAAGCATGCACGTATGTGTACCGTGTGCATGTCCATGCCTGGTGCTCACAGCGGCCAGAAAAAGGAATCAGATCTCCTGGAACAAGAGTTACAGATGGTTGTGAACCGCTATGTGGGTGCCCAGAAGCAAATCCAAGTCCTCTGCTTAGAGCCCTGAGTGCTTTGAACCCCCGAGCCATCTAGCACCACCAAAGTATGTTTTTGCTATGAAAAGAGCCTTTAAAACAGACTCAAAATGTAATTAAATGGCAAAGGATTATATGCATCTGTATATATGCATATATGTGTATATATGTATTTTCAAGGGAATTTTTTTATTTCAAGAAAGCAAGTTTAAATACTAGCAAAGGAGAAGGGATATTTCTGGGTGTATGCTGCATTATGGGCCTCAGAGGCCAATTTATCAAGATAGTTCTTATATGTATATATCGGTTAAATATACCCTGTGGCGATATTTTTTTGGGGGGGGCAATAAAATTAAACCTCAAAACCAGGGACCGTGTTTGTGGTTGTATAAAGGAGAATGTAGGCTCTGGTACTTGGTCCCCAGCTGGTGGAGTTGTATGGAGAGGTTTCCAGGGCACCGTCTTGCTGGAGGAGATATGCCACTGGAGACTGTACGCCCTCGGCTGTTTTTAGTGTGCTCTATCTTCTTCATGCTTGCCCATTAAAGACATGGTCTGCATGCTCCTGCCACCAGGCATGTAGCTTCACCAGGATGGGGCCCCATCTTTACACCCCTGCCATCCTAACTGTGATCCCTTCTGCCTGGAGCTTTAGAAAAGCCCCCTTTCATAGTCCACTGAGATGTAGTCAGAAGCTTTTGAACTCATTTGCTCTCAAGACCTTTTTATTCCCTCAGCCCTCACTCCACACAGCCTGCTCACGCCTTCCTCTGCCTTCTGTTTGCACCGCAACCACACTGTGTTTCCTTCTGCCCTAGCAAATGCCTGCCACAGGCATGGGACTCCAAATAAACTACGCTCCTCAATCCCCAGGCTTCCAAGCCTCCAGTCTCCCTAACTTTCCCCACCAAGTTCCCTTCCACAACCTAAAGAGTGCCATGTAAACACCCTCAGTGAGAGTCACCATTGATTTTATTTATCTAATGCGCCCAGTGTTTCCCCTTCCAGACAGCTACGTGAGACCTGTGGGCTTCCTCAGCATCTCAACAGTTGTCTGCTGAGGAGGGCCAAGTGCCAAGCACGTTACAATATTCCACAAGCATGGGTAGAAACACTGAGGAAAATGAATAAAGGGCTACAAGGGAAGATCTAACTGGGAAGAGGGGGCTGACTGAATCACAGAGTCTAGATCGGGGTACGGTAACACAGGTCTGTACCTAACACTTGGAGGCAAGAGGGTCAACACTTCAAGTTCCTTCTTGGCTATACTGTTAGTTTGAGGCCCAACTGGACCACTGCAGACCACATTTCCAAACAAACAAACAAAGGGGGAAAAACACTCAGGAAATATTAGGAAAAGTAGAAGCTTTGCCTTTTAAAATAATCAGTGTGAGGTGTGCTCTGCCACATTTTGTATTTGTATTTATGTTATTGATAAATACTATAATTCACAGGTTTTTCCTAGGGCAACGACTCTATTAATAATCTCAGTGACTAAGAGTTTCATAACCTGGGGCTGAGGAGATGGCTCAGTAGATGGAGAGCTTGCAGTGCAAGCATGAAGGTCTCAGTTTACATCCACAGTACACAGGCAAATCCAGGCACAGGGGGCACGTATCCAGGATGGGGTACAGGGTAGCAGTCAGAGAGATGGTGAAGAGTTCCTTATTGGCCAGCCAGTCTACCCAAAGGCTAAAACCTGGAAGAGCGGTATGGGGAAGCCAGCAACGTCAGCTTCTGGCTTCCCAGGCACAGGCACTGGAACTTGCGTTTGCCACACAGAGGTGTGGTGGGGTCCACAGAGGCAGACAGAGACGGGGGAGAGAACAGCAGAGAAACAGCAATGGTTTAGAACATGGTACCCCGCGTGTTATACATTCTTTACAGGGTGGCAGATTTGACAAGGGGAAGAAATAAGCCAGCAAAAGAAAGAATTTAGAAACTCTTCCAGTTCTTACAATGGCTCTACTAAAGAAAATGGAATTCAGGTTGGCTTCCAGGTTGGTGGTAATTAGCAGGGCTGAGGGCCTCGGTGTATCATTAGGCCTGAGAACGGCTGTAATCATGAAAGACAGAGACTGGTGATAATCAGCTAAGGAGGTGGTGCACAGTTAAAGAGATCTCAGATTATGAAGGTCCATTTGAGGTAGGAAATAAGGTTACAGATGCAGCTAGGACATAAAGGAAGGGCTCTGAAGACAACGCCTGCCGCTAAGAGAAGGGTCAGGAGCCTCTACACTTGAGAAGGTCCCTAAGAATGAGCCAAGAAGGAAAATGAGCCATGAGGGAGAGAAAGGCAGGGAATTCACTCAAGGCACAGCTACGAGACTACCCAGCCTACGGAAGGGATCTGTCAGAAATTGAGAGGCACAAACCTGAAGAAAAATAAAAGAAATTGCAAAAGTAGAAAAATGGAAGAAAAAAGGAGACAGCAGGCTAGGCCTTGACCATTGAGTCAGAGTCTACAAGGTTGTTAAAGTGTGTGTGTGTGTGTGTGTGTGTGTGTGTGTGTGTGTGTGTGTGTTCTGTCTGTGTGTGTGTGTGTGGTGTTCACACTTGGAGGCCAGAGGCAAGTGGCCCACCCTCCTCCATGGCACAGCATTTACTGAGCCCAGATCTCTCACTGAACCTGCAGTTCACAGATTGACTACATTGCCTTGCCAGTGACTTCGAGGGACGTTGCTGTCCCTGCAGTGATGGGGTCATAGACCTGTGCTTTGTTACCAGGAAAATTTTTTTTTTTATGTTCATGCTGAGTATCAAATTCAGGTCTTCATGTTCCCACTGGAACCCACGCTCCCCACTGAGCCATCTTGTCAGCTGGAAAAATCATGAAAAAACAAACAAAAAATAAACCTTTTAAAGTAAAGGCTATTGCTCTGGTTGAAGGAATTAGGTTGAATAAAGTTAACATAAAGGCATAAAGCAGACTAAGTTGGGGAGATTAGATACAATGTGTTTGAACCTTCAAATTATGACTTGACGAACCTGTACTTAGACACTGGCAGAAAGGACAGCAGGGACACACTGGACACGGTGAGTTAAACAACCAACAGAGGCTCCTCTCTGACAATATGGAGTGTGGTGAAGAAGGACGCTCAGAAGGCAGGAGACACAGAGTAGAGACACTGAACCCCCTGCATCACTGGTGGCTGGAGTAGCGTTTCCGTGAACACAGAGATAAAACAAACATGAGAGGGAAAAGGGTTGGGTGAAATCCTAAAACGTTGGTTGTTTTGGAAAACCCAGAGAGAGTTGACGAGTTGACGGCTGTGTCTCCAATTTTAACCTGAGAATCACAATCTCAGCTAGAGAAAGAGACTAGGAAAGAGCTGGGGCAAAAATCCTGGGAAAGTATGAAACTGTCTGGGAGGAAGGTGTAGGGGAAGTCACGGCCGATTGCCGAACCTGGAGACGGCCCAGGTTCCACTGTAGCGCACTGTGGCTGAGGAGGGTCTCCATCCGACCTTCAGTTCCCCAGAGCTGGACCACCGCCAGCAGGACATCAGGGAATTGAGATCTCAGACCCAAGTTTTCACCACCATGTTTGTACAGCAGTATCCAGTAAACGCTCCAGCAATAAAAATGCTTTCTGTATTATGAATGACTAATTTTGAAATTCTCCATGGGATACACTTTCCCCACATTGTTAATAACGTTTCTCATATTAGAGGAAAAGAGCTGAGGTTCTCAGAGTCTAGTCTTACTGATGTTCAACCGGGTCGGCCAAAAGAATGTATGCGATCCGCTCCATTTCCAAAGCTTATTTAGGTATTGAAATCTTTCCTTTTTAAACCAGGGGCTTCTACTGGATTTTGTTTGTGAGGAGAACATTTGAATAGAAAACGTACACAATTAAGTACGCAGTAACCGGAAGAGAGTAACAAGGTGATCAGACAAGCAGCTCTACCACTGAAACGGAACCAAGGACTTTGGAGATCACAACACAGCATGGAAGTGTTTTAACTCTTTATCATGTGTGATGCTCAGAAAAGGGACTGTGCAGTATTTGACTCAGCTCCTTAATGAGTTTCCCTAGGTAACAAAAACACGAACACCAGTCATCATCTTCACTGAAACTACAGCAAATGATTTTTTTGTGCTCCGACAGAAGCAGGAAGGAATGAACAGACAATAAGGTACTGAGGTGCTGTTGGTATCTCCCATCCACTGCTTTAACAGCATCTTTCTGAAGTGGATGTTGTTAATATGATGTCAACACGCTGTCCTGAAGCTCACAGGCCATTCAGTTGGGAGGTGGCAGTGCTGGGTTTTAGTCCCAGGGAAATGCAAAACTCTTGCGGTTTCCAAACAGTCCATATGTAAATATGGGCTGTCCCATGAATTTTCCCACACCGAAATCATTCATTTTGATGTCTTGCTTCTAAGATGTTGGTGACAAAATTATCCACAAGCTGTCAGGTCTGAAGGCCTTTGCTTTTCCTTCTCCATAAAAAAGAGTATTTACCTGAAAACCCAATGAACTTAGTAAAGCCTTCCTTCTCAATGCTTTCCTTGTACTCTGTCTTCTTGCCTAAATACAAGTTCAAATTGCTAAGCACCCTTACAGTGTTAGTTATCAGACCGCTGAGAGTTTCAGCTTGCAAACACCTACGTGTATAATTGAGACTATTTTCATAGCTGAGGAGTGTGGTGGTATGCATGCAATCCCAGCATTCAGACGGCTGAGGAGGGAAGACCAGTTATTCCAGAACAGCCTGGGCTACACGGTGGCAACCTCATGTAAGAAAAGATAACTGAGCTATGGAGAGAGCCCAGGGGTAAAGTGCTTACGTCAGAAGCATGGGGGACCTGAGTTCAAATCATCAGGACTAAATAACATTGGGTAGAGAAGTACACATCTGTCGGGTCAGTGTTCCTACAACAAGATGAAAGTGAGGACACAGGGCCCTTTCCTGTAAGCTCATTGCTATGCTGTAACGCACCACCAGAGGAAAATAAAGGAGAAGCTGTCTTGTGATGGGAGGCAAGGAACAACGCCAAGTGTGACCTCTGACCCATCATGGCATGCCTTGCACCACCATTATAGTTATGCCAATTTGTGGATTTTTTATATGAAAAGATAAAAGGTATATAGAATAGTTGGCAAAACCCACACTCTGTGCAGTAACTCAATAGTTACAAAAAGACAAAGTAAAAAGGACAGAGAGAATGGCACATTAACGAGAAACTGAGATGACCCCGTTGTTCCTTAACAAGCACTAGGAAGACACTGTCCTTTAAGAAGGACGTAGGATGTTAATGTCCACCGCCCTCAAGAAGAACATCGGTGGCTCCCTGGGGATGTAACACCACTAAATTCAGCAAGATCAGCAACACAGAAAAGAGCTGGGCAGAATTCCTTCAAGAACGGCCCAGTTGGAAGATAAAATATAAACAAGAGTGACTGAAATATCTAAATATTTACACAACCACAGCTGGAAAGAGACACACACGTAAGTGCTAAGTATTTCAGGGAAATACATCAAAGTCACATGAGATTTACAATGAAGAATCCAAGCTCCTAGCTGGATGTCAACGTCCCCCCACCTACTGAGACATTACTTACAGAAACACAAACGAGCAACCGCTCCAGAAATATTGGCTGTACTAATATTCTAGTCAGGCCTGTACATAATTTTATGGTTTCTCTCTTTTTTTGCATAAGCTTTTATTGATAGTTTCAAGTCCATTTCTCAGTAGCCTGAATGAAAACCAGGATTTGGATGTAAGTTCTTGCTTACATCCAAATGTCTCTTTAATATTTTTGATTGGTAAAATCAGGAAGCTTGTAGTGATCAAATTCTCCTGCTGAAGAATATCAAAGAACAAAAAAAAATGCTTAGAAAGTTGTGAACATCGCAACAAACCCATTAACTAACTGAGAGACCAACGATGAATATTGATAGAAAAGTTGGTAACATTTGTCCAAGACTGGTCATCGCCATTGTCTACAACATGCCTATATTTGTAAAAATATTTATATTTTTAGAGTAATCTCACCACTAACGTTTTGTGGGGTTTTGGGGTGTTTTGTTTTGTTTTGTTTTGTTTTGGAGGGTTCTTTTGGGGTGTTGTTTTTGTTTTTTACCTTAGCTTTGACTACATTTTAAAGAAAATTCTCTCTAATTACAAGCGCACACCCCTTCATCACAAATCCAATAATTTTCCTGTCAGAGGTCCTTCCTACCAGGAGATGTTTGCTAAAAACAAGAAAGCACCACTTACTCATTGCTCACTAAATACAGGCCACAGAAGAAAAGGCATTCAGAGTTTGAAACTAGACGTGTCTCATAAAACATGCAAATAAAAAAACCAATTGACTGAAGTCTGTCCTCTAAGGATCGCCATTTCCAACGTCCACTCAGTGTCCTGGAAATAGACCTAAACGCAGAACAGGTGTTCAGGTAAAATAACTCACTGAGAAGAAATACAAAGGAAACGATGTTTCAAAGGAACCACGTGATGGCCAGGGCAGGGCATTTTCTCCATTTCCTTCCCTTTCCTTTGGTAACAAGCTTTCTTAAGATCACTTAAGAAGGAGAAAAAAAAAAAAGAACCTCTTGTAACCAAAGTATAATCCCAAGAATTAGCTGAGTGCCCTCCCTACAATGCCTATTGCCTACAAGGATGGTGGAAACAGAGGCAAAATGAGAGTCCAGGAAGGAATACATACTGTTTGGGTGATATCCCTTCATCATCAAAACCAAATGGCTATTTCCCTCGAGATGGGAAGAAAAGTGACAGTATAAGTTGAGCCCCCCAATGCTGCACCACTTTAATAACAGACAGTGAAGAAATATCAAGTGTTCACTGCCCAGTTAGCTGGGACCTCACCCCGGCAGTGTCTACAGAGACGGGACGGGAAGGGGGAAGTTTGTTCAGAATTCCTTCTTTTATACTTTCCCTCTAGCAAAAAAAGTCTACTGAAGGAGCCAATAGTAAGAGGTTCGCTTCTGCAAGGTGTGAAACAACACGGTATACAGATCTTAAAGGCCCAAATGTGTCTGTTGTCTCATCCATTGATCTGGCCGCCCACTGTTTGCTTGCATATGAACTATGAAATAAAGTCACTGCTCTCAGTCGGACATGTATGAAAACAGAGAAAATGTTTGCAAGGATGGCATTAAAGCCAGAGGGAGTGGCCATAATCCCACTGGTCAGGCTGTAAAGGAAAATGCATTTTGAATTTGAGGGTATATTTGACCGCATGGTGAGGTCTATTCTCATAAAACACCAAAATAAATTGATTAAAGAATATGAGGCATTTCATTAAAAAAATAATAGTAGAAGAAATTAAAATTGGGAGAGAATGGCTTAAAGCAAAATTTATAAACTATCCTATGTGTACAGAAGGAAACTAAACTGGAGACGGGGATTTAAGTCTTATACTGCTTAGCTACTTAGACTTGGGTAAATTGCTTAGCTGTTTTTTGCATTTATAGAAAGAAGACAAGATAATATCTATATTTTACTCATTAGCATGGTGCCAGATGTGAAAACTATAACCTATTACATAATCACATGGGCTTGAAACTTTGGAAGCTGCAGGAGCACCCCTATTTGATTTCATAATCTTCCTGCCCCCATCTTTCGGTTAGAGCAGTGTCCTTACTAGTTCCAGGAGACTTTTCCCTCCAGGTTTGGAAGAAATCTTATAGAAGTAGCTTAGTCTTAAACTCCAAGTAAATTTTAATTTGCACAGTTCTTAGAAGATACCGGGACAATTTCTATAGAACATCTCTGAAAACAAAAGAAGACAAAATAACAAGGACTAGGGGAACAACTTAATTAGTTAAATGCTTATAGCGCGGGCATGAGGAGCTGTGTTCAGATCACCAACACTGAAGAAACAGCAAGTCCATGAGGAAGACCGTGTAATCCCAGAGTTAAGATAAGGCAGGGGAAAGACAGGAGGATCTCCAGCCCTCCATAGCCAACCAAGGCTAGCCCAAACAGTGACCTCCGGATAACACCTGACAGCAACCTCCCGTCTCCAAATGCACAAGAAGCAAGGGGGAGCACACCTGCCCACATACGTGTGGGAAAACATGCATGTGTACACGTCCTACATTCAAAGTGGACAATTTAAAGAAACACTTAGCACAGGCACCCTCAGCTTTACTGAGAAGCATCACGTGCTACGCAGCCAAGGTTAGCTTAGTAATACACTTCTCTTCCTTGGAGGAAGTCCTCCAAAGGCACGCTGGGTACTGAAATGCATTACTTCCAGCTAGAGATGTTATGGCCTTTAAACTGCTACTGGGCAAGAAGGCACAGTGTCTCTCATTTTCTTTTCATAACCTATTCAAAACCTTGTGTGGACCACAGGAGTAGAGATTAAGTCTGTGTGTTATAGTGAATGCTAAGATTCCAGATCTTGAGGTATATTATAAAGTATTCCCTAAAATTTTATGGCCTGTTTTAGTTGTTAAGACAACTAGACCTTTGTAATTTTTCTGAGAATGGATTCTGAAAATATTTGCCATTGAGAAAAAGAGTAATACGGGTGGTCCTTTGATTGCTTTTTAAATTGCAATGAAAATAACAGTAATCTTCTTGGATGGTCCACATATTAAGCAGGGAGCATGGTATTGAAATCAATGTAAATTTTCAGTTCATTGATTTACATAGAATATGGAAAGAGCAGATGGTGACATATAGTCAGGTTTTGTCATCAAAGTGTCCAAACAGGGACACTTACAAATGTATAAATAAACCTTGACTAACAAAGCCTCTGTCCTCATCGTACAACTTCTGAAAAAATAACCCGAGAAAATCTTACTCTTGTGTCCAAAAGATGCTTTCAAGTCACAAAATGAAAATTATCATAAGACTGAAAGAAATTACATGTAATAATTTAACTATAGTAAAGGTTTCAAAAATATCATGTAAAGTTAAACTAACATCCTGTCTAAAGGACTGCATTACATTTTCACAGACTATGTAGAGTATAAAAGTAACTTTCTAACAGTTCAAAACCGAAAATCGATTAATGGAGTAAAAAGGAAACTTTTAACTTTACTTTTTGAAGCAGTCACACTGGTCATATGTTTAAAAAAAAAAAAAAACAACCTTGAGTTTTAAATGAGAGGTTAGTGTCTTCAAAATAAGTATAAAATTACTGTTTTAAGGATAAATGTCTAAAGACAATCATACTTCTAAAAAACAAAATTCTTAAAATACCCTTTTAAAGGCTTACTGAGGAATTCCTATAGGAATGTAATCAACTCCACTCTGCAGAATTCAGTAATTTTGACAAGTATTTCTGAAGCAAATCTTTTGGCACATTAGTAAACTAATTGTATACTTTCCTTTCTTATCTCTTCCAAATTGTGTAGTTCATGTGTGAGTTCCTAAGCAGTACACTAGTAAAGAGTGAAGAGAATTAGAACCTCTCCTTCGGCATGGCACAACCAAACTAATTCGCTAGTGTTAACTAATAAATAAATAAATAGATAAATTTTTAGATAATAACAAATATTTAAATAGTTAATAAATAAATTTATTTTTAGATTATAGCAAATATTTAAATAAAGGGTAAGTAAAACTATCTTTAGTTTACCTAATATCAAAAAAATCTATGAGGAAATTATACATATATTATATATATATATATATGCCCTCCCAATTCTCCTACTTGTAAGAACATCTCTACAGAAAATATGATATGCATATGTACTTCTCATGCTGTACCATAACAAGATTTCGAAAAGGAATATAATATGCATGAGAGTGGTTTCATTTTTAATTTTGAAGTGAAAGAGTCAAAACTTGGCTGGTTTATAAACACTTTTGGGGGGTTTAGTTTATCATAACACAAATACATCTACATTTCCAGCCAGCCCCTTGAATAGCACCTTGTAAACACCAAGCCAATAAATATGAGTTGGAGAAATCTGTCAATGAATGTGGAAGAAGGAAATGACAGGTGACCCGAGAGACATTTTAAATCGTTTAGAACATGGCAAACACAAATATCCAACCAAGGAGCCAATGGTCCTGTGAACAGCAGGGGAGAAGGTAAGGAACCGCACCTCCTTGCAAGTCCTGAGATCACGACAGCACAAGACGGAAGCATAAACTCATCAAGTGTGTGTCATATGTGAGCACAGGTATAAACTGCTCAATTCTAGGTGAAAGAGAGCCAGGGAGATAGAGAGGTGCAAGGAGAAAGAGTCCCAGAGAAAAAGATCAGGGAAAAAATACTCTTGACTTTTAAAAGATTGTTGAAAAACAGGTAGCTTATGTTTTTCTCTGAGTTTCTCTACTTTGTAAATACTCTATAATATTCTGCTGCCGTGTTGAGAATGAAATTCTCCAATTTAGGAATTGTGCAAAGTAACAAATTAGCAGAGGGGGAATCATGAAAACAAAATATAATCTTTGCTAATTCTTTAGTATTCTTTTATTTACTCAACTGATATACATGAATTGTCTCTACTTCCCCGGGTCTGTGCTAGAATGTAGCAACATCCAGGCCCTAAAATAAAGTGTTAATAGGACCTGTGTCTTTTTAGATTATGTACAATGCAGAGTTAACGTCAATTATACATGATCTACACCGTAGTTAAGACACGGACACGTCCTATTAATATTAGCCAGCAATAAACCCTTTCTCCTATTCACACTTAAATGAGCATTAAACAAAGAAGTTTTGATGCAAAACATTGCGCCACATAGAATGAGTAAAAGCAACCCTTTTTCTTGTGCACACCTAAATGACCGGTAAACAAAGGAGTTTGGTACACAAAATATTATGCAACTTAGAATGAGGCAAAACAAAGACTCCCACGAAAGCAGGCTTTCCTAGCTAGTGGAAGATTTGTATAAGAGTAATTGAATGGGGGTCACGAACCCCGAGGCAACGTAGTTGCTGGGTCATGCCTGTGTGAGCCCTGGGAACGACAAGACTGGGTATGGATTTAAGCCAATTAACAGCTATCAACTGCTTCTTCTCTTTAGGCATCAAATCGACCTAATCATTTCACCTGTCTTCCATGACACTGCAAACTAATTCCTAGACTCTGCCACTCAGGGGAAATCGGTGATTTGAACCTTAAATTAGTCTCCCTTCATAGTCAAATTAAAAAAAAAATTAAACCTAGAATGGACAGTCTCTGTCCCTAGTAAGTCAGGTGGGAAGGGTGCTATTGCACTGCGGCTACAAAGAAGGAAAACGCACCACGGGAACCAGTACAAAATTATTACTATCATATAAAACAATCTAAAACACATTAAAACTGTGCTCAGAAACACGTTTAAAGAAAAAAGAATGAACTATATATTAAACTACAGTGAATAAGCGCGGCGAAGACAGGAAAATAACAATAAATTCTTCTCATTGGCTTGCTTGTTTGCTTGTCTTGATGTCTCCCTGCATTAGCCCTGTCTGACCTAGATCTTGCCATGTAGAATCGGCTGCCCTTAGACTTGTACTTGGCTTCTCACGTCTGTCTCCCACGTTCTGGGATCACAGATCTGGTGACCATGCTACACCCAATGTCAAAAAATCAGAAGTTCTTGATTGCCTTATTAAACAAATAAGAACATTTTTTTTCACTGAAAGACAATATAGAAAGGAAAAAGATGGATATTGCTGTGAGATTTAAAGACTAAAATAGCCTACCCGCTGTGAAAGGACAGACAGAAATTTGACGCCTAGATGAAAACAATGCTAAGTTTTCTACTTGTTTGTTTCCTTTACATGGCTTGATCTTAAACCACAGCAACAGCAGCTGTGGAGTGGCAGAAGTCCAAAGAGAAAGACAGTCAGACAATCAGGGAAGTAAAATTATTTCAACTCCACAAGTGCTTCCTGAGTGAGTATTCTGTGGTTGGCTCTTGAGAATACAGAATGAATCGAAAACGTTACAGTGCCACAGGGGCCTGTAATTAGCTCTACAGAATAAAGGGACGATGCGAAACCTCAGAGCTTCCGTCTAGAACTGTGATCGAGTAGTTACAGAGCACGTAAAGGCTCCACGAGGCATCATAAACCCCGAAAGGTCGATGCTGACGTGTGTCGAAGGCACGGAAAGCACCACATTTCAGTCCGGGCCCGTTCAGCCGCGGTCCTGTTTACCTAATTATGTTCACCTGACTTGGATTCGCAGCTGGAGGCGCTTCTGAAATTAAATGGTGTGGGCTAGGATTATCAAAAGCGTAGGCAAGTGGCAACGGATGGACAGAAGGGAAGCAGATAGGCATGGAGATGCAGCCCTCCTTAGGACTTGGAGGTAGAGCGGTGGTCAGCCTGGGCAAGACTTTGGTTCAATCGCTAACATATTTTTAAAAAAAATGATGAACACTGAGATCTGAGACAGGTGGGGGAGGGGCAGACTAGCCAAACTACAGAACTGTCCGAAAGGAACGTTGGCAATGACTCTCCAATTCGAACACATATGGATAATGGTATGCTACTATCTAAATATGTGTTTTAAACAACTATTTTCAATTTACATAACAAAGTGGCCTTATAGAAAGAGAAATAAAATAATCCCATGATCTCCTCCAAAGCCAGAGCAAACCTTATCCCAGTTTCAGGAGGTTCGTAGTTGTTTTCCTTCATAACACAAAATCCCATTTCAGCAGCAGTCATCAGTAAGCTGCCCCTAAGCCTCACCACACTACCCATAAACCAACACTCCATCTTCATCTTCAGGAGACACAGCCATCCGTCTCGGCAAGTCTGACAAGCAAAAGTCAGGACAAGCCTCTAGAACTGCAAGGTTTGAGCATTTTGCTGATGGTAAATCAAATAATTGAAAAGACAAAGAAAAATGAATGGAGATTCTCACAGAGCATGTGACACACAGGAAGCGGTCAAGAGGACAGAGTCGCTCTGCGTGCTCCAGATGACTTCCAAAGCCTGGCAGCACTGCACATCACCGCATGGGTAGGCTTAAGAAGGCGGAGCCCTACAGACAAGCAAGGAATGCTGGGAAAAGAGGAAGAGTGTTGTCCTGGGTAGAGCTTACGAATGGGGTTTACGATACCAAATGGCCAGCCCTTAGACATACATACATGTGACATTATATGGGCTGAGCAGACTGTATAGATGTGTGTGTGTGTGTGTGTGTGTGTGTGTGTTTGTGTGTGTATATATATATATATATATATATATTTATATGTATATATGAGCAGGTTGTATCTATATCTATATATCATACAAACGCTGACATACTGAAACACACAGATACATATACACACACATACATAAATATATATATACATGTATACATATAAAATACAATTTTTAAAAAGAGGCCAGCAGAGAGATGATGTAATACATTATAGTCTTACAAAGAATGTAGTATAAACTCTCATCAGAAACGAAAAGAAGTTGAAAGTCTCCAATCATACTTTTAAGGAGACCACAACATTAATTACCCAGATTAGATCAGAACACACTATATGTATTAATGAACATTACACTGCAGTCTATAAATAGAATTTTCACACACGAATAAAGCTTTTTAATTTAGGAGGTATAAAAAAGTAACTACAATGATAGCTACTCATGCAATACATGTATAGAATTATCACACAGAACTCTATATGCTTGTACAAAAACAGTAAACAGATACCAAAATGCGGAAAAAGAACTTGTAAAGGTACTTAGTACTAAAGTCTGAAGAGCACAATGGACTATTTCTAAAGTCATCTTCCTAATCTTGGTTGAGAAGCCAGAAAAAAAATCTGACCTGTATTTATGTTTCAATTTCTTTAGTCTCTTAGGTCTTACAAGCCCACAACATTCTAGAGGAGACACTGTTAATACCCACAACTTACAGATGAGAACAGAGGCACGAAAACTCAATAGCATCCATCCAGGGTTCCAGAAGGAAAGAAAGAATGAGACACCTGCATTCCATTCCCAGATCCTGACATTTAACCACTAAACTCTACTGCAAGGCAGTAAACGTAATGTTATTAAAAAGTTCAACAATATGCCGGTACAGTTCTTGGAAAGAGCACTAACCCTGCAAGCAAAAGGCTCTGGGCTTCATCCCAGCATTCAAAGAATATATTGATTAATCAAAAAAAGTAACCCTCAAAATTAATGTAAATTTAATAAAAACTACAATACATGGTTCTTCATCACAGTGATTGCAGGGAAACCATGATGGCTCCTGAGTCGCCATACGTGAACTCTTCTTCTAGGTACATAAACTTCTACCTCGCTACAAACCTCAGTTAATGGGTCAGGTTCCTCACCCATAAAATGAAGTTAATACAGCATGCGAGAGCTGGAATAAGAACAGATAAATTTGTCAACTCTCACATTTTCCAACCAACGAAAATTAATCAGCAGAGTGAGAATTCTTAATCGAAGTTGACGACACATAAAACCCCCTGGCTAGAATCAGGACGCTGCTCTTCTGAATGTCATAAACGCAAGGGTCCGAGGAAAACTTTCCAACAGGCAAACATCACACATCCCTAGCCTGGGGAGGAGGTGCTCCAAAGCGCATGTGCGAATCCTTGAAGGTCAGCGCAAGTTTCTTTGGGCTGTATTGTCACATGAAAATTGTGAGGTTTCAGAAGAGGGTTTAAAGCTCCAGAAAAGAAAGGGTAACTCCTTTTACTTTTGATTAGACAAACAAAGAAACTCTCAGAGGGTCAATAACTCGCTTAGTACCTCCCAAATACTGTGGAGAGCTGGGACTCTAAGTCTAAGGTCCAGACGCGTTGCCATGCAACGGTGCCTCCCTGCTTTCTCGCTTTAAACCTTTCACACCTACTGTTCACTTGATGCTGGCCTCAGCACAGACCAAGTGAAGTAACACCTGTTACTATTGCTTGTCCAAGCAGGAAGCTCACGATATTTTTTTCAATGGAGAAGTATTTTAGCAGACATTAATATTAGCGTAAAAAAGAAGTAAAAGAAAGGAAAGGGGTGAGGGGGGATGGGATGTGAGGTTGGAGAAGTTGCTCAGGGAAATCCTTGTCCAGTGTGCCCAAAGCTCTGAGTTCAATCCCCTGCACCATGTAAACACAGCGAGGGGACCAATACATCTACATCACCCCTTCGCTTTGGAGGGAGAAGCTCCACAGTGAGCGAGGCCCACCTGAAACACTTGAGGCCTTGCTTTGAAAGAGAGACCGGGAGGGGGATGGAGAAGGGATGAACTAGACAGTGAGCGAGAGAGATGGGGGACAATAAGCATCAATTAGGGACTCAGCATCTTCCAGTCACATACAGGGCAAGATAGATAGATAGATAGATAGATAGATAGATAGATAGATAGATAGATAGATAGACAGACAGACAGATCATAAATACATAGATACATACATAGAGAGATACACAGATATCTAAATACATATATACATAAATACATATACATATGCAATCATATACTATATATGATCTCATACCTTACATATATTACCTTGTAATAATAAACTATATTATATCGACAGGAGGGTAGGTATCATTAACCTAATCCATCCTTCAATACCTTACAGTCTAGGAGTTCAGTACCTAGAGATTTAGAGTTGGAACATTGGGAGGGGCGATATACATCAAAAGCCAAGAGCCCAAGAAGTATGCGGTGATCTACAAAGAGTGAAACACTTCTAGACTAAGTTTCCACCAAAAAGGATAAATCACGAAGTGAAGTAGCCAGAGTCCTTTTCACTGGGAAAGATGTTTGTCCTGGATAAGATCTGGCTGACCAAAGCTTCTTAAATGCTAAAATTATTTGAGGTATTATTATGTTTACTTTCTTTTAAAAACACAACACTTTTATTTCTATGAGTGTGTGTGTGTGTGTGTGTGTGTGTGTGTGTGTGGTGTGTGTGTGACAGGCACATGTGAGAAGATGTATACAGAAATACATACCAGGGCACCCTATGGCTACAGGAGTATGGTAGGTCTTCTGGGACCTTCAGACATGGGTGCTAGGAACTGAACTCCTAACCTCTTCAAGGGTAGCAAGTGTTCTTAACTACTGGGTCACCTTTCCAGACACCATATTTACATCTTCTTCAAGAAAAAAATCCAGTTGCTAGTGAATTCTTTGTTACTTTTTCTTTAAGAATTATGTATTTCTTTCATATATAAGAGTACACTATAGCTGTCTTCAGACACACCAGATCCCATTACAGATGGTTGTGAGCCACCATGTGGTTGCTGGGAGTTGAACTCAGGACCACTGGAAGAGCAGTCAGGGCTCTTAACGGCTAAGCCATCTCTCCAGCCCACCAGTGAACTCTTAAAGAGGGACAATAACAGGAAATAATAAAAAAGAAACCACTGGACATAACAGATCATTTAAAATACAAGTGCATGGCCTCACAGTCGTAGAGTCTACAAATCAAGAATATGGAGGGGCTAGAGTCGGTTCTTCCGAAAGTCAGTAAGGGAGAATGTGCACTCTGCCTCTCTCTTTCTCTGGGTATTTGCTGGCTACATCACCCCTGAACTCAGAACTCTGTACCTGGCATGGCATTCCTGTGTCTCTGCCTCTCTGCCGAAATCTCTTGCTTTCTCTAAGAATGCACACATGCTGACTAATTAGTGCTCAAGCCAGTAACTCAGGTCTCATCTGGATCTTCCACCAACTGTCATATCCAAAGGAAGCCTCATTTGCATGTGCTGAGGGGAGGAATTCAACAACATTCCCAGGAAACAATTCCATCCCTAACCTTAGAATACACGGAGAAGAGTTGAAAGAATGCTTTAGTGGGGAATACAAATGAGAAGCAAAAACAACACGGACAGAATCAATCCAACAGAGTTATTCAGAGCTAGCCCTCAGGAAGAGAGAGCTGAAGTGCAAACTTCAGCCAAACTTTAGAAATCTAGGCGCGTTCACAAAGGCTTTCGCACTGGAGCCTACTACTGCACAGACGCTGCTGGAGCTCTGGAGAAGGGCAGAAGCACCTGTTCAGTGCTTTCTAGGAACACGTCCCAGCTGGGCAAGAGGAAGGGTGGTGGGAAGAGGCGAGCTCCATGGATGAGTTAACCATCCCATGAACCAGCGGGGCGGCAACTTTGACAGGAGGGATAAATGAATAGCAATAAGTAACACGGAAGGACAAATTAATAAAATTAGGTACACAGGTTCTTGGGCAAGGGTCTAAATCACAGTAAGAAAACCAGCTTAGGGCTACTTTTATTCTAAATATGTATATGACTAAGAAGGTAATCAGCCCTGACAACATCAGGGTTTTGTTTTGTTTCTGTTTTTTGGGTTTTTTTTTTTTGTGTGTGTGGGGGGGGGTTATGTATTTTGTGTGACTTATAACTCTGAAAATGGGTTAGAACCAACTTGCGGAATCGACAGGTGACAGAAAAATTGTGGAGGTGATATTTCTTCTTTCTCACTCCTATGGTGTTTCCTACTTCAAGGGTTTCCGTTTCAAATTATAATCGGTGGTTACACTATGTGCTATGTTTTCTGAAATTGTTCTAAGACGATTTCAGTCAATAATTTATAAACTATATTGAATAAGTTCATGAAGATGGGAACAAATTGCATATTTGCATTTATGATTTAATGCAAATTCCATATGTATTATATAAATATGGATATACACACAATTCATCAGATGTATATATGAAGACGCCCCTGGAGTCTCTTTAAGGGTACTTAGTCTATTATCTTTAGTCAAATTATCTTTCACAGTACTTCACACAGTGGAAATCCCACCAATGTCCTGACTACTTTGAGCAATGTATAAATACTTTGGAGAGGATGCTTCCTCCCCAAAGATGGGAAAATCCCTCATACATTAGGGTCTTAAAATGATCCAATTCAATTGACAGATAAGTAATTTATCTTCGATATACATACTTTTTCATTACAAAGAACAAAAGTGTGAAAGCTGTCCCTAAATCTGAAGTATTTTCAACACGGAGAATACTTCTGTAAGGAAAATATCTGTCTATACTTGAATAAACTCAGAATTTAATAAGCACAGCTTTAAATCGAGTTCCCTGTAGTTTAAAACTCTCCGAGTCTTCCAATGCAATCTAGCATGGTCAGAGGGCACCTATTTGTCCTCAGTGACGCCAGCTCAATGCTCCACTGGCACAGAAAGCACCAGTCCCATGAGGCTCTACAGCATGGGAAACCGAACTTTTATTGCATTTTGTTTTAATTAACTTAAATTAAAGAGAAACATGCAACTGGAGACTACTGCGTGAAACAATATCCTCGTCAATTATGTGAAAATGAATTCAACAGGAAGAGCTCAGTGTGCAGCGAGGACTCTTACAGGCTGGTATCCATCACCATGAAAGCCATAACTTACATCCCAGAGTCTTTACCAGGAAAATGCAGAGCTAGAAGCTCATTAACCATTCAGATGTGGCAGGATCCCACTCCCAATGTATGGAACCAAACCTCGGTATTGCGTTTGGTTGTTCTTTTTCTTTTGACATGGGGTTTCATTCTGCAATCTAAGCTTCCCTCTCCCAAAATGGAACATCTTGGTTCAGTCTCTCTTGAGGGTTCTGGCTGGGACGATATAGGGTTGTTTATAGCTCAACAAACGAGTCTATAAAAAGGACCACGGGTTGTCTTGATGTACATTTTCACTAGAGAACACCTGGTCCGTTTCTATTCTGTTCCAAAGTGGAGTCACTGCTTTTCTCTAACAGGAAATGCGAATTTGTTCTCTTTAACAAGCTGAGTTCTCATATGAAAACATATTGCTTTAATTTAAGTAGCCTTGGCACCTCTTAATCAACATGTGAGAGAGCTCTATCTCTTTAGAAGGGACTGGAAAATAAATTATTTCACTGTCTAAAACACCAGTAGGCATCAACTAATTTCCCCGCATAAATGCTCCTCCACTCGTGGAATCTGATCTTTGTGTGGATCCGACAGTAAATGAATTACCTGCCTTCACGGAGGCATCTAAGTCACTGCTCTTTATTCTCCAGCTTTTAAAGCCAGATCCTAATACTTGTTAGGTCAATGCAAGCATTTTGCTGGCTCTCAATTTACTCATCTATAAAATGAAATAAAGCTGGAACGACAACGCCTCCCTCACAGGATGGTTATGACAGCCAGAAGCAAAGGACCCAGCAGAGGCCTGGCACATGGGCAATAAAATAGCAGATATCCAGTTCCCTTCTGCCTCTCAATGGCTGGGATCTTTGTTAACTTGTTTCTCTTGTAGTCTATTCTGTCCATACTGCTGAAGGCTGCTGGAAACACTTAACCCCTTATGTGCATGTTACAAGGCCATGGAGCCCAAGGACTGCCTCCACCAGGCGGGTGATACCTATGAATCCAGGACCTATGGACTTCTCCTCAATGACTTGGCTGTGTCAACCCTCACCCCATCCTTGGATCTTGGCTCTTGTCTTGCCCTTTAATGCAAGCCAAGCCCCGTTCCTGTAACTGAAGCTCTGCTTTCGTCCTCCAGACTTCTTTAGAGGCTCTTAAATGTAGCACCCTTCCACTCACTCACTCAGTCTCTCTCTATTAAACGTAGCACTCTTCCACTCACTCACTCTCCTCCACATGGAGGCCAAAAAGTGGACACTGAAGGATTTCCCATGAAGACAAAATTTGGAAAGGTGTGTGTGTGTGTGTGTGTGTGTGTGTGTGTGTGTGTGTGTGAGAGAGAGAGAGAGAGAGAGAGAGAGAGAGAGAGAGAACTTGATCTCTGTCATGTGGTCTCTGTTTCACCTTGTTTCATGAGAATGCACTACACACACACACACACACACACACACACACACACACACGCACACACACCCTCCAAGGCACACTCAAGAATCTTCTTTTTCTTCATAGTAATGTTAGGATGTTCTGGCGTTGAGCTATACTTTTAATATGTTTTTAATTTTAAAAGCTAATTCCTTGAAACAATATTATTGTTTTTTTAAATCATAAATCAAATAAAATATTTCAACATATAATTTCTTTATCTTGCAAGAAGAAACAGATGGCTACCCTTGGATTCAGCTGACATTGAATGAGACATCATGGAGGTAGAGAGAGGCATTTTAACTTTCTCTACCTTGCTGTAACTACACATATAGTTCTTTGAAGTTTTAGCTGCTCTATTCTTCCAAATGTGAGCACATCACAGATATTTGAAAGTCTTTTGGGAGCTATAAAAGCAAACAAATGAACTTTCTTATTTAAGTTAAAAAATGTGGATAAGGAGAAAAATCAATATTTTATATTTAACAGAGTTTATTTTTCATTTTTGAAGTTCTACTACAAAAATATCTGAAGATCTGCCCCAGGATTTACTCATTAGCTCACTGAGGAGGGAGGAGATTAAGCTCTGAAGACAAACCACTTTGATTTGTCAACTTCATAAGAACTTTGAAGGTTCGAAAGGTACTTGACTGGGAAAGTCCTCAAATGCAGAGGCTGCTGCTGTACAGAAATGGAAGAAATATGTTTTAATGAGAGGTGACTTTTTAAATGATAGAATTCTTTGATACAAAAACAGTAGAATACATTAATTTTTTTTAAAAAATTAAAAAAAATAAAAATAAAAAAATAAAGTTTTCCCAAACTCCAGTCTTTAGCCTTTTGGAAGCCTGTTTCTAAGTCAACTCTGAAAGAATAACAACTTTCAAATTATAAGATTTTTGCATTAATGATGTGCCATGCACGATACCTGCTTTTGCCTGAAAAATGTGCTTTGATCACGCAATATTCCAATAAATCCTGGATCATGTTTCATTACTGAAGGGGTAAATAAAAAATGAATTTTATAGTAGGCACATCTAGGTCCCAAGGATTGTTGCAGCCTCTCTTAAGTGATTCTCTGTGACACTCCAATTTTAAATATTTATAGATGGAAAAAGGAAGCCCCAGAATATTTGAGAACTTACAGGTTTATTTTTAGTAAATGTCTGACGTTTTTCTCACACTGTACATGATATCGTACAAATTCTCTAATTCTAAAGTCCATAAAGTGGATTATTATTGCTATGACGAGACACCACGGCCAAAAGCAATTGGGAGGTGGGAGGAGTGCTATTTGCCTTACAGATCCACATCACTGTTAGTCGCTGAAGAAAGTGAGAACAGCAACTCAAGCAGGACAGGAATCTGAAGGCAAGAGCTGGCAGAGAGGAAAATGCGGGGTGCGCTCACTGGCTTTCTCAGTCTACTTTCTTACAGAACCCAAGATAACGAGGAGTGGCTCCACCCACAATGGGCTGAGCTCTCCGCGCATCAATCACTAAGTAAGAAAACCCCCAACAAGCTTTCCTACAGCCCAATATGGAGGAATTTTCTCAATGGGTGTTCTCTTCTCTCAGATGACTCCAGTCTGTGTCAACTTGACATAAAATTATCCAACACACCGCATGTGATGGTTTGCATACGCTTGGCGGAGGAAGGTGTGGCCTTGTTGGAGGAAGTGTGTCACCATGGAGTTGGGCTTGGAGACCCTCCTCCTAGCTGCCTGAGGATGCTCACTCTGTTCCTGGCTTCCATTGGGTGAAGATGTAGAATTCGGCTCCTCCTGCACCATGCCTGCCTGGATGCTGCCATGCTCCCACCTTGATGATAATGGACTGAACCTCTGAACTGTAAGCCAGCCCCAATTAAATGTTGTCCTTTATAAAACTTGCATTGATCATGGTGTCTGTTCACAGCAATAAGGCCCTAACTAAGACATCTAAGACACCGCATTTGAGGAAGTAACTGCCATTCTGGTACACACTATACTATCCATAAACTACCAGAGTATTGCTGAAACTGATAAAATATGATTCCCCCTCAAAAATATCATTAATTCCTAACTCTATTCACCAAGATAGATAGAGAGCAAAAATTGGACTAGTATAGGAAATCACATATGAAAAAAATCTAGTTTTAACAGTCAGGACGAAGGAGCGAAGGCCCACGATGTAGGAAGATGAGCAGGAAGGACACCTAATTTTAGTTTTCTTCTGCTGCTGCTGATTTTTTTTGAACCACGTATGGATTCAATAGCCTGGGAATCTCATATAGCACTGCATAGACTTCCCTGATCAGGACCTGAGAATATGCCCACGACCAAAGCAAAATTAAACAAGCCTACAATGAACTCCACTTACTATACACTGCTAATTTACCACTGGAGAACACAGTATCATTTCACATCTCAGCGGTGTGTGTGTCACATGGAAACAGAAGGCCATTATGTCACACCCAGCAGAAACTCAAGTGGAGAATTATCGCTTCGCGTTTCTGAAATTTGTCTTTCAGGAAATAAAGCCTGGAGCCAAACACTGAATTATTCTATATGAAATCATATGAACACAAATGCAATTTGTATTGCATATCAAATTAAAATAAGCAATAAAGGCATTGGTGTTTGCAGACAGAATTAAATCACTATTATTAAATAGTGCACAATTTCATAAGAAAACAAGAGTTTGGACAAACATTCTTGTCATTTGAAACTTTCGTCGTTTTTCAACTGTTTAGATGCCCAGAGAAAGGGCTTGTTGTTCTGTAGGTGGTAAGAGCATCTGTTTGTATTTTATTCTCCAACCAGGACAGAGGAAGGATGCAAGTCTTAAAATGAAAGGAAAGGAGAAATGATAATATACACAACTACTGAAAGGAGGATTTCTCCTTCTCTTTTGATTTAGACCATGATGGTGTTGGAAAGGGCAAAGCTCACTGTCAATTCTGGAGCACTGATCAGACTAAATGCCTCTCTGATTAAAACGTGAAGGAAAAATGACCGAACCCAGTGTCTGAAGACAGTTTGGTGTTTATATAATGCTTCTCCAGCCCATTCCCCAGCCTCCATCATAGGCAAACAGTCCAGACCATCTTCTCATTAATACCACATCCGCTTATTCATCATTCAGGACTACCTTCAAAATGTGCATCACATATCACAATTCTTAAAGTATATTAAAGGGAGATTCCTTTAAACATCTAAGAAACTAGGACTGGGGCTGGGAATTTCCCTCTTTTGGTAGAGCTCTTATCTAGCATGGACAAACCCAACATTAGACCCCCAACATCAAAGAAACAGGGTGTGGTGTTAAACACATATAATCTTATCACTTGGGAGGCTGAGGCAAGAAGACTAGAAGTTCAAGGTTATCCTCAAGACATAGTAAGGCCATTCTGCTGGATAACTTGAGTCTCTGCCTAAACAAATACAGGAGAAAAAAAAAGACAAAGTGTATGTGTATGCTGTGTGGGAGTGTGCACAAGCACACGCACCCCCAAAACAAAAACAACAACAAAAACACTTGGAAGAATGAAGGAAGACAGGTGAGAGGAAAGCGAGCCCTCCCCCCAAAGAAGCTAAAGACATAGTTACCATTTTATTATCACATCCTCGAATCTGAAAATACAATGGGTGTCAAATGATTTGTTCATGGATTTTTTTTTTTTAAGATTTATTTTATATATGTGAGTACACTGTCACTGTCTTCAGACACACCAGAAGAGGGCATCAGATCTCATTACAGATGGTTGTGAGCCACCATGTGGTTGCTGGGAATTGAACTCAGGACCTCTGGAAGAGCAGTCAGTGCTCTTAACCGCTGAGCCATCTCTCCAGCCCCGTTCATGGATTTTTTTTAAAGATTTAACTATTCATTATATATACATCGTTCTGCCTGCACATATGCCTGCATGCCAGAAAAGGGTACCAGATCTCATTACACATGATTATGAGCCACCATGCAGAATTGAATTCAGGACCTCAGGAAGAACAGCCAGTGCCTTAACCTCTGAGCCATCTCTCCAGTCCTTCCTTCATAGATTTTTAGCCTTCAAACAATTTTATAAATGAAAGAACCATACTAGTAGATCAATGATGTAATCCTTACAATTACCAAAAACATCTTTGCTAGATAAGGAGGAAATACCTTCCAGGAATGAAAAAAAAAATGCTTTGACATCCCATTAGCCTGTAAGAAACTAGTAACAGTCCAATGACTCAGCCGGAGTTATTTATTCAGTCAGTAAGATACTTGAGTTCTGTGTTTATCATTACTACAGATTAGCATCCACCGGCAAGCCTCCCAGGACACTAGGCAGACTTCCCACATCTGAGCTAAGCCCCCAGTCTATGGATTCAGGACTCCAATCTCCATCCTTTGACTATCAAATTCCACTCCCCACATCTGACCCATAGTATCTCTGGTTATTCACGGTTGCAGTAGATAAAAAGAAAGTACGTCATTTGCAACAATGGATAATTCAAAGAAAAGGTAGGACAAATATTTCCCAGATTCTGGGTAGAATCACTCAAGAAGGTGCTAGTAAGAATATCCAGGACTCAAATAAGAGACTCCAACTCATAAGTCTTGAAGTACAGATCTAAGAAGCAGGTAATGAGTTAGAATAAAAATGTGAACAAGTGGTTAAAGAGTCTGGACCACTGAGCCTGGCTTCCAAGTCAAGAATCTTGAGAAAGCTATACTTGACTAACGTAGATCTAACGTAAAGACTAAGGTTAGGGGAGCAACAGAAGAGTATCTGGCAACACCAGGGCATAAACAGATAAAAATCTGTTTTATGCTGACATGGGAAGCCCTTTAGAATACTCCCAAGGCTACTGAATGATCCTTTAATGAATATTCATAGCAATGAACACAGTCATTGGTTGTATGGTTAACTGTCACTATCTGGCCATACTTCACCTGTTAGAATTCTTGTCGTTTCTTCTTTAAGCGAAGCCTTAGTTTGAATAATTTCCAAGTAATGTCAAAGGCATATCTCAGTCAGCTAGGCAAACAGGGCAGGCAGTTCCTCCCACGTTTGTGGTTTGAGAACCGGGTCAGAGCAACATTGTAAGCTGTCTCTCTTATGAACTGGAAGAATGATTTACAAGTTTACCTGAAAGAGCTTAAGATTGTTCCATTGGCTTGGAGAGGTAGCTCAGTGGTTAAGTGCACTGGCTGATCTTCCAGAAGTCTGGAATTCAATTTCTAGCACCTTCAAGGTAGCTAACAGCATCTATAACGGAATCTGATTCCTTCTTCTGATGTGCAGAGCACTCATAAATAAAATCTTTAAAAGCCAATAAAAATATTCCTTAAAAATGTTCCATTTAGAGAATTTTACAATACTGTATGTCTGTTAATAAAACTATAAGCTAAAATAAACAGGGTTCAGTGGCACTTGCTTGCTTGTACACGCCAACCTTGGGAGGATGAGGTAGGACCATCTCTTGAGCTAGATATTGAAAACTAACCTCGGCAAAACAGTATGGCTCCATTTCAAAAGCTAGAGCATCGACACAGCAGGAATCCTCACTAAAGTCCTGTCCTGACACATACTGGCACTGGTACTTGGAAGTGAAAGACGGTCCCCATTTCATTCATAATTCAGCATCTTCGATTAACTAGGATTACTAAAGCCATTCATTCCTCGGCTGTTAAGTAACAAACTAAAATTTCCTCAAACATATATTAACTACACACAGTGGATACCTTCCCTTGATACTTCTAATAATAGATTCCATGCTTAGGCCACAGTGGAGCAGAGGTCCCAATCTACTTAGATCAATTACTACCGACACCAGGAATTTGCTCTGAGACAATCAAAAACTTCCCAGAGATTTTTCCAACCTGAAGATGGCAAGAAAGATCTATCGTATCTGTACTTGCACGGGAACGAACTGTCTTCAGTGTAGAAAAATGAAATCATAACACAAAAGGAGAAGGAGAAAGAAGAGTGAATTATATTTAGCTATTGGTTTCTTCTGTCCCTAAGTCTGATCTCTCCCGTGTATTTTCTGAGGTTGGAGCATATTTAGTCGACGTATTTTTCACTAGTGAATCCACTTCCTTCCTTTGTACACACATACTTCTAATCCTCTAGATGCCCTACTAAATTCAATTTTTTCTTCTCTAGTGTATCCTCCTTAAGACCTTTTGAAGAGATTTTCATTCTTGGCTCTCCAATTCTCTACTTTCTATTTACATCCTCTTCCATAAAGTCCTGCCGGACCAACATAGTCTATGTGAGAGGGAGGGAAGGGGGAAGGGAGGGCAGGAGAGAGGGTGGGAGGGAGGGAGGGAATACATCATCTACATCTAGTGTTCTGCTCATAGGTGAAAATACTATTTGTGTCATTGAGGTTTGGGGGGGATTTTTGTTTGTTTTGTTTTGTTTTACACAGCTGTGAGAGTTAGCATTCATTGTCATCATGACCAGATGAAGAATCACTTACAAAATACATTTTTTGTGTGCTAGTAACAGCATCACCAAGGCTGGATTCTGGAGGTGAAGAAAAGGAAGAGAGAGAAGGAGAAGGCAAGCCAAGGCCAAGCATCTCTCTCACTCTGTTTCTTGAGCAAGGACACCACGGACTCAGACAGGTCAGACTTTGGCTGCCGAGTCTTCTTGCCCTGAAAGACTTCATCTCTTAAATCCTGACCCACAATCAATCCTTCGTCTCCTCGGTTTCTCCTACCGGTATTCTGGCATAGCAATGAAACGATGAAGTGACATCACCTCCAAGCACACATATAAAGTGTGACAAAGCCACCTGACTGAGCGCTGGGGGACTTCTAACATTGCTTTACCCAACAACGAGGAGACTGTGTTTATGAATTGGATTCACTTAGACAAAGGAAGTTACCTAAATACAACGTATTCATTGTGAACATATTCACATTGTGGGTCAATACAATATCCCCAAACACACGCACACACGCACACACGCACACACGCACACACACACACACACACACACACACACACACACACAAGGAAGGCATACACACATGCAGTCTTTCCCCATCACATTTTCTCTTTTTTTCCTTTCTTTTTATTCTTTTTCTATTCATGATCCACCCCAAGGCTTCAGACGTGCTCTATCAGTCCACATTGTAAAATGATAGTCCTATGTCCAATGCAAGAGTCTCTACTAATACATAAATGCCACTACTATCCTGAAAATAACATTAAATAATTGGACAATGGGGAGAGGAGAAGAGGTGGAGAGGAAAGGAAAGACAAAGGGGGGAAATTCCATTGTGATTCACAACGTTAAACTTGGGAGATTAAGAAGAAATAAAAAAAATGAGAGACTTGATGGAATGTGTTTCCATTGAAAACTGAACCAAACCTGTTGGGTAGTAGCCTCGGATTCTTCGGACAGATGGTGTCAACGGACCAGCGGATTAGTCAGCTTGGCAGTGCAAAGGATAGATAGTTTTACAAAATGCCACCAAACTGAATATATGAAAGAGGAGAATGGGGCTTGAATCTGTCCACTGACACTTGATCCTGGTCACGGCGCGGTTTATAAAATAGGCTACTCTTGTCACCAACAGTTTAGAGTTTCCTGCTAAGATTTTCATAGAAATCATTCTCAAAGCTGAAGCTCAGTACGGACAGCTGGGTTTAACAGGTGAAGGGAGCCCATCTAATGGTTTTTCCCAACCAGAGTCCCAGGGCCCATTGTCTCTTTAGGTTTTTATATAACATAACACAACCATGTAGAGATTTCTAGTCCTTAAAGACAGATTATCTGGGAATTTCTTCATATCCTAAGTAAACATAAACTGTACTAAAGACACAAAGTTTCTATTTACAGACACAAAAAACGGTAATTTAATTTTCCATTGCTCAAGGTAGAATTTTATATTAGATTATATTCAACCAAATTAAAATTAGCATTCAATAATTCTTCCCCAAGAGTCCAAGGCATGTCTACTAATGCCACCAAATTAAATCAGACCCTGAAAGTTCAATTTGATTAGTAATTTTCCTGGTGAGTTTGGGGCCCTTCAAATGTAAATTAGCAGTTTCATTAACATGGGAATGAGAGCAAGATATGGAGCCCGAAGACAAAGAGACTTGATCTGAGAATCAAGAAAAATGGGGCTGTTTTGAAAAACCCAAAGTGTCTAGTTCTCATCCCCCAAACTCCATTTAACCTCAGATATTTCTAACACGATAAAGAGACTGTAGTCACTTGTATTGAAATTGAAATGGTTTCCAGTCCAGCTCTGATAATAAAAGACAACCCTCTGGGTTTTTTTTTTTTTCTTTTTCTTTTTTTCCTGAATACATCATATGCATGAGAAAGACTAGGCACAGCTCTCCTGGTTTTGCCTGAACTTAAAGAGAAAAATCTGAGCAGATAAAATAAGTCGGTGTCTGTGTCTGTGTCTGTGTCTGTGTGTCTGTGTCTGTGTGTCTGTGTCTGTGTGTCTGTGTCTGTGTGTCTGTCTGTCCGTCTGTCTTTATAGGCTTGCCCCATTCCTTGATCCCGCCTACTCTTCAAGGAGACTGTTGTAGGGCCAACAGATAAAGAAGAGAGCGAGCTCTCAGAGAATCTCCCAGGTTCTGCACATGACTTTACATGTGTGAGCCTGCACCATCAGTTTCTTAGCATGTGCTTCCTGCTTTAAGCGGAAACAGTAATCACACCAGGCCTTCCTAAGTCATGTGATATTGCAGAGGGTGATGCTGACAACTCGACCTGGCTGGTCTAAGACGCCACAAACACTTTGATACAACGAACACGAGGTTGCTAGAAAAACAAAACAAAAGCAAAACCCCCAAAAAACAAGCAAGCCATATACATTGGCCTATTTTTATTCTGTTTATTTTACTTAATCCCTTCTATGTTTCTTTGAATCCACAGTTTAATCAGAATAAGCGCTTCAAACTTGAGTATGGCATAGATTCCAAGCTGACCAGAGACATACACTGGAAGAACTCCAGCAGGGTGTTCCATCTTACCACCTAAGAGCAGAAGGTCAAGGTCATAGCAATGGCAGGAAAATAATGGGTCCCCAATCCTGCACAACTTGAACGGTAGTTTTCCGATTCTGAAGGGGAGCTATGAAGAGTCACCTTAAAGATGAAGGAAAGGGACCGACAGGGAGAAGTCCTTTGAACTGTTTCTGTCTGTTTACACAGGGCCTGAGCTGAGAGGTTGTCATCTCTGCCTAGTCTCTGTGCTTAGACAAAAGCCAAGGACACCTATGCCTAACTAACAGATCCCTTGAGCTGCCATTTTGTGTATCAACAGGCTTATATGCAACTTACTCTTTTTCTGCTGAGCTTCCTAGGTAAAGGACGTGCCAACATTTTTGTCTGCTTGTCTGTTATGCAAAAAGGTCTAACTGTACACATTGGAGCAGCTTGGAAATTATTAGGTAACCTATGTTGGTCTGGAACTTATAGCAATCCTCCTGCATCAGCTTTCTAAGTGCTGGTATAATAGGCATGTACCCTACCTGACAACAAAATTTTTCTCTATGTTCTGCCCTGAAATTCCCTCACTAATTATAATCCAATTTGTAGTCTATTCCTGTCCTTTATAGCAACATTTGCCCAGTTTATTTCTACCTAAATGTTATATCGATTCTGTATTTTCATTTATATTTTGGTTTATATCCAGCCATGGCTTTTGGAAACCTTCCTTAGCTTACTATAATCAATCTATTCTTCCTTTGAAAGAAAACTAATGATTCAAACAATGGAAGCAAATGGCTGCTTGTAGCCAGTCTTTGCTACTTTGTGGGTTCCTCTTTATACCCGCTTCAGCCCCTATCGCTAGATAGGAGAGAAAGGATAGAGGGGAGAGAGATAGAGATCACTGCATTAATTTCTTTCCTACTTCTCCCTTCTACACATTTTTAAACAGAATATTCTCAATTGTCTACAGGAAATGTTCTAAGCTGTTCAGCCTACCAAGAAGACCCTTCCACAACCTGACCTGATGTGCCTTTTTAAACTCCAATTCCCACAGTTCCCCTCAGAGCTAGAAAAGGTCAGATTACTCCTGGAGAACCAAGCCCACTCTGTTCTCTACCCACAAGGTCCCTTCCCCCCAACCCATCTTCCTCATCCACACATTTCCTTCCCCTTCAGTGTATATTAAATACTGCTTCTGGCTTCGATTGATTTAGTGCTGCAGCTTTAATTCCTTCGTCCTTGCTCATCAAATATATATACATATAACTCAAGTAGTATTCCTCCATGGCATAACACATGCTTATCACAGGGTAAGTCCCTAGGTTCCATTTCTAGCACCAAAAGTCAGTAAGAGATGTATCATAACTACAGCATATATCCAAAAATATATAGACACAGATACAGATGTAAATCTCTCTCTCTCTCTCTCTCTCTCTCTCTCTCTCTCTCTCACACACACACACACACACACACACACACACACACACACACACACACACACACACACACACACACACACACACAGAGAGAGAGAGGAGAGAGAAACAGACAGACATACAGACACACTGTTGGGTCCAGGTATGGTTGTGCATGCTTTTAAATCACAACACAAAGTAGCCAGTGGCAGATGGACCTCTGTGAATTTGATGACAGCCTGGTCTATATTGTAGGCTTTAGGACATCCAAGGCTACATAAAGACACCCTGCAATATATATTTGTAGTATACCGCAATACTCAGAAACATATACCAATGTTTTAGCATAGCCTTCCCAGAGCTCCATGCCCCTAAGATATTCAAATATGAAATACTGATAACACCAGTAATTATAATCTGCTGAGACCTTAGTCAGCTTTAGCTCTAGGATGAAAGAAGGAACCTAACATTCTATGATTCCTCGATATTTATATACATATAAGCAAATGGCAGACTAGAAACTTTAAACAATATATGTATGTATATAACATGTGTGTGTGCATTTTATATGTTCATGTATGTCTTTGTGTATTTTTGAGACAGCATCTCACTCTAAGCTCAAATTATCTTAGAACTCACCATATAGTACAAGCAGAACTCAAACTTGCTGTGATCCTCCTGCTTCAGCCTCCCAAGCAACATTTTAACTGTGGAATCCATGTAGCCAAGATGCCTGTATGTTTCAGAACCTGGCTATTTTAGCTTCCCTTTTCCTCTGTACAGGACTCCCTATCTATGTTTACTGATATTAAAGACCATCATCATCTGTTAGGAAGACTGAATCTGATTGTGTTAACTAATTAGTTAATGAATAGAAGTTTCCTTAGCTCATGGTTCTACAGGCTGATAAGTCCCAGAGCATGTCACTGGCATCTGTACATTTGGACGTATAAATCTAATAATGACCTATATATTCACACATACAAATCCAATAAAATTAGAAGCTTCCACCTAGAGGTTGACCTCCAGTCAACCAAGCTGGAGGTCGAGGAAGGAGTGGACAGGGTCCACAAACCACACCCACTCATTTCAGCCAAATAACCTGTGCCTGTCACCTTGGTACCAACGTTTTCAGACCACAATGTTTCCAGCTTTTCCTTCTCCACATTTAATGCTGACACACCCTGCACAAAACACTTAAAAAACAAACAGTCAAAACAATAGAATTGTGATAGGAGGGTAGAACAGAGAGTGAGCCCTTGAGATGTGCATCTAAAGGAAGGCTGCAAGCCTCTCCCCACCCAGTCTAACCTATCATACAAAATACCCCGAAGTGTGCAGCACACAAAGGTCCCAGCGTGCTCATCCTCGAGCCACTGAGCCTTTGACCTTCTGCCAGCTCTCGCCCACTTCATCCTCAGAAGTCCCTTTTCTCTCATTAAACTATCTCTTCTGTTACTGCAAATATCTCTGGCCAAATCTTTGTTCAGAAACAAAAGAACGTAGCACTCTCACCGGACGCCTTCCAGACCCTGAGCCATGCCTATCCTATAACTGTACCAACATGTGTGAGAACAGTAATGTGACAGTGCCTATGGGAAGTCTTCATGGGACCAGTAGATGCCACCCAGGGCAATCCAGGTCTCGCCTTAAGGCATCAGAACAATGATATGTGACAGTGAGACTCACTGTGAGGGTGCAAAATGTCTTTTCCAGTGTTCCTCACCAGTCACCAGCGCCGAGATGCACAAGAACCCCTCATCCTGCTTGGTTCAGAACAGTCTGCACAATTAAAAGGAAGTGCACAGGGAAAAGGGAAAAGGCTGAACCATCCAAAACTAGACCACGTGCCTCTTCGATAACTAAAATCTGACTGCTGAGGAGAGTTAACAAGACAACACCCATCCACAGTGTAGTCCCAGCCATTTCCTCCCAGTCAAGGTCAAACACCGCTCAAATCTGCTCTCTGACGATTTACAAACCTCTTTATCAACACTAGTCCTCTTCAAGTTCCGCCATCTCTCTTCAGGACAGACGTATTTATTTAATCAACAAGTACAGCTTGAGGAACATCGGGCCCTTATTCATGGCTAAGTAATTAAAAACGGAAAACACATCTCCGAGTGCCTAATATATGCAGGCATTAATTGGTTCAATTGGTGAATGTTTCCCCAGACTGCATTTGTTTCTTATGGATGGCTCCTGCGTTCCCACCCATGCCTCCTGGCTTTCGGGATTTGCTAATTAGTGCTTTCCTAATCCCATTCAGAAAACTAGAGCAAGTCTTTGCCATTCCCCTTCCATAAACGGGTCGTCGTTGAGATTGGGTCAAGCCAGCTCAGCCTACAATGGCATCCGTAATCAGCCAACGTGAAATCAAAATGAGGCAGAAAAAAAAAAAATCCTGGCTTTTATCTCGCACTGTCTTTGGAGCTAATTAAAATGCAGGGGCTCTTCCCCCTGTTACAACCCTGCTGCTCCACACACTAATAAGCCAACAAAAGGTGCTGAAAGCAGTGGGCTGAATAATTGTTGAAAATTTACAGTTCCTTAATGGCAACTGTTAAAAGACTTCTGCCTCTAGAGTCTACCCTTTTCTGCTAAGGCTTCACTAAAGAGTCCTGCTCCAGAATCCACAGTAGGAATCACACATATTCCTAGTGGATTGTGTTCCTATAAAGGGGCGTCTGTTGTCTTTTTATTCCTTATTTGGCTTTTAAACACACTCTATTAACCAAAGAGTTAAATATCACCATGCGTTTTTTAAAATATGCCCCCAGAGTTGGGGGTGGGTGGGAGGGTCGCTGTCTATTGCCTTAAAGGAATCTCTGAGAGGCTGTTGGCATAATAAAGAAACAGATAGGAGGGGAAATGGAAAAACACAAATTACAGGCGGGGGAGGGAAGGAAGGAAGGAAGGAAGGAAGGAAGGAAGGAAGGAAGGAAGGAAGGAAGGAAGGAAGGAAGGAAAAAAGAAAGAAAATAAATGCACACACAGCCAGCTACAATGGCGAGTTGGGAACAGACCCTTTCTAGTCGTTTACCCCCCCCAAAATAAAATGTTAAATTAATAACCAACCTTAATAATAAAAACTCCCTCCTCGGCTAGGGTAAGCTTTTGATCTGACTGCTTCCCTCCCTCGGGGTATTTCTTTATATTTATTAAAACACACCTCCACCATGTTACAAGTAAAACAATAATTTCCTACCCTTAAATACATGTACAAGCATATAATTTGAGGATACATTTGCCAAGGAACACCACATGTTCCAAACGCATATACTAAATTAAATCCACAGTATAATTATATTTTAAAAAATCAATACATTCAGAGGGGACTCAACATGTTCAAAGAGCTGCAAACTGTAATTGTGAGAAAGTGACCTCCCTCCCTCCCCGAGCTCTGGCAGGATGTTAGACACCTGGACAGGAGGTGGGTGCCTACCTTAGAGCCTGACACAAAAACATCTTAAGGGACTTTAATCTCTGCCTGGCACCATGCCACGGTGATGTGTGATCGCTACGAGGTAGCCAGGGCAACTATAGCTGCATATACAAACTCCCCAATCAGATATATATGACTAATATAGGAGGAATAAAACATTCTTTCCAAGAGAGAGTTATTCCACAACTCAACAAGGTAAATATCCGCACCACAGGCTTTTGGGAAATCAGTCACCCTGTCACCTAGTATTAAAACAGAACGGGTGGGCAATGGCTGTACACACCTTTGATACCAGCATTCAGGAGGCAGAGGTGGGGGGAGCTCTAAATTCTAGGCCAGCCTGGTATACAGTGTGAATTCCAGAGAGCCAGGGTTATGCAGAGAAACCCTGTCTTGAAAACCAAAACAAAATAATAATAAAAAGAAAAAAGCCAAAACGAGACAAGCACCATAATAACAATTATTATTTACACCATGGAAAGACAAGTAATAAAAATATATTCATTTTCAGGTAAAAATTAACTTCTTAGGTCTTCTGCCCCTTACTTTTTAATGGGTGTGCAATTTCGTAAAACGTCAAGACGCGTCAGCCTATGAGAGAGTAGAACATACACCCTTGGAAGAAGCAGCTAGAATAACTGATCAGAAGAGATGACATTAAATAGGAAGAAATAACAACTGAGAATGAGTATCGAGTTTTAAAAACACATCAATTTAAACCTACAAACCACTACTAACACCCAAACTATCGTTGCCAACTAAGGTATCAAGGTAGGGTAATAATACCTCACAAAAACCACGAAATGTGTGTTATGTGAATTAAGTAATTTAATCCTTTCTGTCAGGTATGAAACAGGTACTATTGTGTCACGCAACGCAGGAGGAAGAGAACTGGAGCACAAAGTATTTTAAAAATGTAACTTTCCCATGCTCACAAACCTTGTAATTAGGGGCTGAGCTTGTACACTTAATCATAATGTCATTGTATATAATTAAATAAATTATAGGATATTATAGCTTATTTTATTGTGTTTTTTTTACAACAGTAATGGTTAATATTTACGAAGGGTCAGAAACTTCGAGTATGAAGTGCCCTATTCATATTATCTCACTGAAATCTCTCACAAACGTGTCGCCATCACCCTCAGACATGACAGCCAAGCAGGCTGTCATACGAGACATCTTACATTGGTCACACAGAGCTCTACAGGAGAAGGCTGCAGTGGCTAGATTAAACACTGATTTTACTGTCTTACCGACATGTACGGTTTAAGTTTGCCATCCTTTTGTTATTGTGGCTTTGTTTTATTTTGAGACAGTCCTGGATGTCCTAGAACTCTGTAGACCAGGATGGCTTTGAACTCAAGGGGAATACCTTACCTCTGCCTTTGGAGTGCTGGGATTAAAAACAAGTACCACCTCCGTGGCACCCTCATTACTTTTTTAACTGTTCAACTATTTCATGTATTTAACAGTTCAGGTATTTCATGTAGATCCACAGTGTTCTTAAAGTAAATTTCCAGCAACCTTTCATCTTACAAACCTGAAACACTAAGCCCATCAGCCCGTTCTGTTTCCTCTCTTAACTGTAGTCATAGTGAACATGGGTGTGCAAATCCACACATGCAAACTTGTGCACATCCTAAGAGACATGGCAATGAGCTGTAAGACTGACAGCTTTCTTGAAATGTGGTACCTTTACAATGTAGAACTATCAGACAAGCTGGCCTGAATGTATTTATTCTTTGAGAGCGAAGCATCTACACAGGGTTCCAGGGATAAGCACAACTGTTAGCTCTTAGTAGTTTTTGGACTTTCTCAAAACTAGGCATCCAAACCGTTTTGAAAAGGTTCATACACAGATCCCAGACATCAGAGTTAAGTGCCTGATGAAGAACAATGTAGAACTCGACAGTATCAACTGGAGAACAAACATATGCCCTCTGTTTCATACCCTCCCTCCTCCCAACACCAATTTCCAAGGAAACACAGAGTCACTTTTAAATGACCACATAGGATCTTTCCCCATAGCAGCTCTAATGCAAATGTAAAAACCCTGGGAGACACTGACCCCGCGTCTCTCAAGCCCAGAGGTGAGGTCACTTGCGATCAATGCTGATCAAAGAAATGTACATTGCATTGAAAGTTCCCAAGAAGTCACAAGATCTAACTCCGACTCAGCAAAATAAAAGGAAGTGGGTTTATCAGAACTCACAAGGCAGTCTCCTCGGCAGCCAAAGAACTGTCCTTGACATTATAATGACTAAAACACTATTACATCAGGCAGTGAAACCCTCTCGCCTCTAAAACATAGGGCCATGCAATCTCAGTGAGGGGGAAAGAGGCCTCAACCGCATAAACAGCATTGTACGCATACCTGGAAAGCAGATGAGCCTCGGGATGGCTCTTGGATGTAAGGACAAACATTTAAAAAGAAAAGTTATGAACGTTTGGCACCAATGGAAAGAGAAGCCCTTGGTCCTGCCAAAGCTGGAACCCCCAGTGTAGGGGGGAGGTAGGAAGGCGTGGTGGTTGGGGAAAGGGAACACCCTTAGAGAAGGGGGAAGGGGATGGGATAGGTGGTTTATGGACTGGAAACTGAAAAGAGGGATAACATTTGAAATGTAAATAAAAATATCCAATAAAAAATTTTAAAAAAGAAAAAATATAAACTGCCGATGAGCAGATATGCATTTTGAGGGTTTAAGGTAGATATGACTGATTTTTATATAGAAGTTTAGATTTGTGAGTCTTTGAAGATTCTTACAAGGTTACTTTTAAGGATAAAGAGTAAAATAATTACTTCTTTCTTGTAATTGCAGATTGCTGCCCTCCAGTGAGAGCCACTGGCTGAGGAAACTACCTCGCTTCCTTACACTCTGTTCATCTATAACAAGCTGCTTCCTTATGTATGCACACTGGTTTTTGAGAATAATTTGGTTTCTTTACCTGTGCTGTGTAATGTTATTTCTTGTACAGATATTAGAAAACATGGGGGTTTTTTTCATAATCATTTACTAGAATAAAATTAACAAGTAATCATGAAAGAAAGGAAGAAAGAAAGAAAAGAAGGAAAGAAAGAAAGAAAGAAAGAAAGAAAGAAAGAAAGAAAGAAAGAAAGAAAGAAAATTTGGCTCAAAATAACAATTAGCAACTTCTAATCTGGAAGTATCAAAGGCAATATCAGTGAACATGTCATGATAGCACAGGTGATTCATGAATCCATACACAGCAGTAAAGATACAAACAGTGAAGATGAATAAAAACAAAACTTTAAATCATCAAATCTTGACTGGAAAATCCTCTTGTACGCTTTATAAACTTTCTGTTTATTCCCCCAAAAAAACATCAAGAGAAGATCGCAGTGACCGTGACCACACTGGGACAGCGGAGACACTGTTTTACAACCCCACTTTACAGAAAGGTGGACTGAGGCTCACAGTCCCTGCTGTGAAAGGAGACAACCTGTCTCCCCAGCCTGGACATTTCCTACGACTAAGACAGCCAGGCTATTCCACCTTTCCTTGTGCTGGACTCCAGTGCAGGCAGCTCCGAAGGAAATAGGAAGAGGACTGGAGGCAAGGAGGCAAGAAAAAGAGGACCTTTCAATAAATATCAGGTTCGCTGGAGAGAGGCGGAAGGATGCCAATACAGAGGGAAATAAGTGTTCCAATCCCGTACTGTGACGTGCTCTACCCTGCTCCCTCAATGAAGATGTATGCCTACCTTCTCTGCTCCAGAAGTTTCTCCATAGTTGAATGGGAATGAGGCAAGTGGCTCATTTAAAACAGATGGCTGACAGATTAAACCATATAGGTAATGACATCAATCTTCATCCAATACAGTAAAAGACACTCACGCCTGGGTACCCAGTATTCTAAGACTGAGACCGGGGTGGGGGAGGTGAGGGACGAGTCGGGGGAGCGGGGAGAGGTTGTACCAGTTTAGGCCAGTCTAGGCTGGATTGAATTGCAGACCAACCTAGCCTAAGTAAGATTGGGTTTCAAAATAAATAAATAAAGATTAAGTTTAAAAGTGGCGTGCCGATCAAATGGGAAGCCATTTTGTTTCATGTCAGGCGTACTGGGCCTTGGTGTTCTTGATGTTTCAGGCAACAGCAATCTTTAGGAAGAAGAGCTGTGTTATGCATTATGGTCCACTACCCTCTCCTCACTAGCCTCCAGCCAGCATCACTGTTGCAAGAACTAAAATTGCTAAATGTCCCAGGACAGTTTATTATTGTTAATTATTTTAAAGAGCAACCAGAAGATATACAGATGATAACAAGGGGAATCCTTGAAAATCCTTACCACTGAGGCACTGTGAATATTCTGCCTAGTCAAATATCAGCTACAGAGTTAGGATTCAAGGTGTGTGGTGGGGGAGGGGGGAAGGTTGGGGGGTGAAAAAAACTCAAACAGAGAAATAGGGGCTGCAGCTTGCAAAAACCAAAGCTTAAACAGGTCACAGGGAATTACAGATCATTCACAAGAAAGTACACGAGGGAGAAAAACGTGTTGAAAGAAAACCAGCTTATGGTACCCCAGCCTTTCCAAATCCGTAAGGAGCCTGAAGAGGGTAATCAGAGACAGAGGTCACCGAAAGGACCAAGACAATGAGAACCCGGATGATGCTTTCGCTGGGAGCCAAAAGGGAAAGGTTGAAACAAAAGGCCTTCAGAAAGAACTTTTCAGGCCATCCCTGAACCATTTGGTGCCCTGGAGCCTTCCTTAGTTACAGTAAGGGAATGAAGGAGTGAAGGTATATTCTACCGTGCTTTGGTCACAAGCAATTACTCACAGCACACACTCTGCCTTCACGGCAGTGGTCTCCGAGAAGAAAAAGAATCAAGCACATCCCTTCTGAGTTTTGAGTGCTAACCAGTCAACCATGCTGGCCAGATCCTGTCCCTCCAGTCGCTTTGTAATATACACTATTCACCCTTCCTGGAGTCTTCAATGACAGCTACTCATTCAGTGTCCCAAGTGGGAGCCACCGTGATGGTTCAGCCACTATGCGCCCTTACTGCACAACCAAACAATGCTTCCTTCTCATGAGTCTGGGACACAAGCTCTCCCGTTAGACTGTTAACAGAGTCTCCTCCAACCGGGTCAGAGGGAAACTTTCTCAAGGGCAGAACAGGTACCAAAGGCCTTGTTCAGCAGAAGTCCCAGCCCTTTTCAACATATGGAGCCTTGGCTCAACAATGGGAAGTAAAGGGAGAATGGCTTTTGTCCCTATTCTAAACATCCCTTGGTCTTACCCTGAATCAAAGCCACTAATTATGCCGGGCAGGCAGAATGAAGAGTAGTGGTTTTGTGATCCCAGCTATTGTTCAGCGGGGCTGAGATCACCAATGCATTTTCCTAGGTAAAAAGCATCTGAAGGGGAAAAGTCTGGGCACTTATTATCTCTTTGTGTTCTTAAACAGTGCCTATTTACAAACTTTTCACTAGTGAGTAAAAACATTTACCGATAATAAAACACTGCAGTCTTTCAGAGAGTTAACCTCTTCCCCCAAAACATGACAAAGTGCCCTGAGGTTTCTAGAAAGGGAGAAAAATGGCTTTAGTTTCTAGTCACAAATACAGAATGAAGACATAAGAAGGAAAGAGTATCGCAAACAGTTTTCTTTAAAATAACTCTTTGGGTCCATACATAATACAAAGTTTAGCGTTGGTATACTGCCTTATATGACCACAAGGAACACATAATAACACTATGTCAGGACAGGTGCAGAGGACTCATGCACCTCAAAGAATTAAAGAATTACACTAGCGATGAAGTATAAGACACACTAATCAAGAAAAATAGCTTTCTGTGGTGATCTTGTAGCCTTTGAAAGTAAGGGGATAGCCTTTCACTGGATAAATGGTTTGTGTGTGTGTGTGTGTGTGTGTGCACGCCTGTGTGAGCACGCACCAGGGTGTGAGTGTGCGAGAGAGAGAGAGAGAGAGAGAGAGAGAGAGAGAGAGAGAGAGAGAGAGAGAGAGAGAGATGTTTTTGTTGTTTTGTTTTTCCAAGAAGTCCTGGGACAAAATATTTCACCTATATCTGGACTTTGTCTCATGATGCTCCTTAAAACAAAATCTGTTACAAAATCTAAAGGTATCCAATTTAAATCACTAAAGACATACAACTGTAACCAAGTTAAAATCAGAAAGGAGTCCTCCACATTGTGTTCTGCACACTCTGTATGCCCGCATTGTCTGGTAAATAAATAAAGGAATAAAAGGTATGCTGTCTTCTTCGGCATCCACGATGCTGAAATAAATCTTGGGGGAAATTTGTGAATATGTAAATAAATAACCCTTATTTTCTTTCCAGCAGGGGGAAACATTCGAAGCCTGGCACTCTACCAATGTTTCTCCTATCTTGCTGTTAGAAGTTTTACATTTCCCTTGTAATTTCTCTTGTCAGAGTCTTCCTTGCCACTAAACAGAGCTATAAATTAACAAGCAGCCTTTTATGCAGATAACTATGTATATCCTACAAAGGCAGTAGATTATTCTATCTGATTTAATTTGGGGAAGCTGTCCATAGTTAGCTCAAACTGAAACACCTGTGAAGGCAGAAAAACAAACAAACAAACAAACAAACAAACAAACCAAACATCCTCTCCTCTAAGGTCCACAACGTAATCCTGGAGCCTCAAGTAAGTCTGCAGACCAGCATTTCTCTTATGGGACAGTCTGGAATGAGTTTATCTCCAGAGACCTTTTATCCCCACCTGCTGGAAGCACGAAACATAACTAGGTCCAAGATAATCAATTTCAACAAGAAAAACTATATCCCCATGCATCAGACTGCAAAGGGCCCGTGTTCAGCTGTATCATTTGGGGCAGCAGATCTGTCACTGAATTAATTCACATCCTGAAAAACTTTTGTCTTGTAATTGCTGGTTTGTTCTTTTCTCTTCTTTCTGGGTTTTAAAGCTGGCCATTATATTTCGTGATGATTTTCAAGTAACTGTTTTGCAAACAAAATGATTGAAACGCAAGACAAACACATAGCTGGGGAGTTTTCTTGGCTTTTAGAAGAGAAATCTGCACGATCCTACATCACAGAGCATGAATTATGAGGAACGTAACATCTATTATCTATCATATACAAAGAAAATGGAACCCAGCTTCAAAAGTAAGACGTTAATTCTTCCTAACAGAAGAATAAAGCTTTTTCTTGAGGAAGAAAATGGCCCTGTCTGCTTTAGCACGGAGTTCTAGCAGCCTCAGGGGCTATACAAACAGAAACAGCTGCCCTGTGTCCACCTTCTGGTGAATAAATTAATCCTTTTTGTTCATTATCCCCTAATTCACTTAAAAAAAATAATGCAACTTTGAAAAAGGAAGCAGACATTTTGGTGGAATCACTGTTTAAATTTAACATACAAATTATTGTTTTCCAAGTGGTTTAAATGTAACGAGATACAATAAATAATTTAGCAGAGCCCTAAGAGAAACTAGAAAAAATCAAAATAATAGTCCACAATGGGCATAAAAACAGGGCATGTGCTTGTTGGCTAAACATTTTTATGCCTCCTTAGTGATTCATGATAGCGATAGTTCCCACAGAAGAATAAAGAAATGAAGGAATTACCTGCCAACATTAGCTTTTCTCCCGAGCTAAGTAATATTTGTACTGTTATTTAATACACTAGATTAATTCTCACCTTAAAACTCCCCCATTCAGTCCTTGCTATTTGGTAATATATACTTTGAACGTGGTTCGGCCACAATTCAATACACAGATAAAAGCATGGCTGAATCTCAAGCAGATTTTGTCATAAACATCAATTCTCGCAGCAAGTTGATAAGTCAAAGTGAAAAAGAATTAGGCATGCTATCACACGGAACAAACAAAGAAATAATATTACACTTTCAACACAGTTATTAAATGATTATTTACAAATCCTATGCTTATGGGAAGGATACAGTAAATATGGAGCTGAAGCAAATATACTTTAAAGTGCTTTTGTAGGGTGGCAAGTTGAGTCAGAGGGGAAAGCCACTTTCCTTCAAGACTAAAAGCCTGAGTTTGGTCCTCAGGACCCACCCACATAACAGAAGAAAACCAACTCCCCCAAGCTGGCCTTTGACCGTCACACAAGCACTTCACCACCAATACACCTTACCACACATGCTCAGGCACATAAACACACACACACACACACACACACACACACACACACACACACACACACACACACACGAGCACACACATTTTAAAAAATAATAATTAGATACAATTTAAATTTTAATTGCCTTTAAAGGAGAATTTTTTTCCTACTAAAGGTTCTGTCTCATCCATCGCTAATAAAAATATGTATTAGCTTGCTATTACAATCATGTCAAGCATTATAAGTTACAATGCGCATGTTGGTATCTTAATATTAACAAAATTATACACAATGTTAGCAATTGGTTAGGATATCGAATTAAGCTTCTCTAGAAAGAAGTTACTGAAATTGAAGCTCAAAAGGAGTGACAAGTGTTCTGAAATTGAAAACCAAAATTGAGAGCTTGCGGTGAGTACCATGAAGGGACAGAGGTATCATTAGGTTTCTGGAGGAAGAAACAGGAGTAGAAACCTGTTTAGGGACTAAGCTGAGGTACAGGTTGCAGCCCCCACTGAGAAGAGGCATTGGAAAGGCAGAAGTCCACTGACACGGCCTTAGAAATCAAGATCCAAAGTCAACAGGAGATCTGGAAGACGGATGGGAAAAGAAACTGAGAGGAGATTAACTGAAGGCCTGCAGAAAGGCAATTATTTTCACTTGTCAAGTCTTCTTCTCCCAAAGCATGCAGTTGGGATTTGCCACCACCCAAGCAGCTGACCCTTTCCCAGAATTTAAACAAACTGCCAGGTGAATCTTACGAGAGCTTCATTCTCTCTCTCATTTGAGTGATCCCGAAGCCCAACAGTTGGCTTCCTAGCTACTACACTAATCCAAACACCAAAGTGCCACATTTGTTTATCTAACAGCGAACTCCAAATGGGAATGCTACAGAGGAACTCACTGTGATATGGAGTGAGGACTTATACGCACCCATAACTCCATTTTCCTATGGGATTAACAGGTATATGAAGGAGAAAGAAAACAGCCACAGGACAGAACGGAAAGACCAACTTGAACAAATTGCAAACTGACACCAGAAGGAAATGGAGCGAGTTTGGGCATCCTAGAAGGCCTCAGGAAAAAGAACACTGAGAAGTAAGTAAAAGGTAGGAGGATGCCGACAGCCCCTGCCTTACAATGACTCAACTGTGATAGAAAACCACAAGGCATATGCTAGATATAATGCTTTCAGGTTTGAATTTTTATCTTTTCCTTGGCTTGTGATACTCAGTGGGAAACTCAAATGCCGGCCAGCAATAGAGAACAGGAACTCAAGTCCTCCAAGCAATCCTGAGAGTAAGCAAGAGCAATGTTACAACACACTAGATTAAGTGGAAGGTGTCAGCATTTTGTCTAAGCTCCACCCTACAGTTATCTGGCAACAGCCAGGTAAGCCTGACTCACTGTAAAGGGGGCTGCTTGCCCCCTCCACTGTCTTCTTCTTCTTGCTCTTCCCTCTTGTTCCTGTTCTGTCCCCTCGTCCCTTACCCCCTCTATTCCCATTCCCTCCCCGCCATGTGCTCATGACCTGTACTATTGCATGACTCCTCTATTCTTCTACATTTCTCTCTCTCTCTCTCTCTCTCTCTCTCTCTCTCTCTCTCTCTCTCTCTCTCTCCAACCCTCTTAATTCCTCTCCCCATTCCCTGAATAAACTCTATTCTATACTATACTGTCATGTAGCTGGTCCCTCAGAGGGAAGGGATGCCTCAGCATGGGCCCTCAGAGACACCTCCTTCCCCACACCTCACCACACATTCACCAAAACACACACACCCTCCTCTCTTTATCTTTTTATAAATACAACAGATGGACTGCAGTTTCTACTTAGAGTATTTTTTATTTACAATAGGACTAGCAGAATGGAACCACATCTAATTTCACTATACTATAGTCACAATATCTAATAAATGAAAGTAAAACATTAATAAAACACAAGCATGGCCATAGAAATAAAAAGAAATTAAGTTGTTGCTAAAATGAGAAATGAAAGTTGCAACAAGCTTCCCAAGGAAATATTTCAGACTGGAAGACAATGATATAAATATCTGGTTAATGTTCACTCTAAGTGTTAAAATCGAATATGTTTGACCTAGAAGATGATGGGGACAATTTCTACCTAATGTTTCTCATACCTTACAGGTGTCTGCCTTCCCCTTACACATTTCAGGGGAAGGTGATTCCCTCCTGCAACCAAGCTAAGCTAGTCTAGCTAAGCCAATCTCTGCATATCATTTCCCAACCCATCAATTACTCCAGAGGGGCATTGTTCTCTATAGTTATATTAGACGAATGGGAAGGACTCCTATTGAACCAGACAAAATGTTTCATCAAGTACAAAATGAATTCTCATAATCGCTTAAACAAAAAACAAGGCTCTGTTTTGGATGGATGTCTACATTTATAACACAATATGTTGGTTTATTGTTCAAAGCAGAAGGGTTTACTATGATGTCACATAAACACTGAGAACTCCATAGCAGCCACTAAACTAAACATCAGGACTCTTGGAATCGCCTGTCTGAACCAACTGCATTTCAAGCTTTAAAGTCAAGACTAGGACAGACACAAGCGACTCAGGCAGCCTTAGCCAAGGTCTACAAATGCAATGTGATCACAGGAGAAGATCTCATTGCCTAAGACAAGCAATTCAAACACCTTTGTGTCCTTCCAGTGTTTCCAAAGCAACCAAAGTCTTGTTCAAGGAAATTCTGAAGTAAATCAGATTTGTCTATTTTACCAGGAACAAAAGCAACAATGAGGTCTGGTGTGCATGCCAAGACTTGCACTGGAGATGACAGTGTACACGTCTTTCTAGTTTGCTAGAATGCCAGGAAAGCTACGTGTATTTCATCTCAGTCTTTCACAATCCCGAGCAAGAACTTTTTCAATTCCTCTGCAATCATCATGGCTATCAGACCCCCTCCCCCATTCACCCCCACCCAAGTAATTAGACCCCAAAACAGGAAAACCGAATGCCAGGTACACAATGCAAAAGCAAACTCCCAACACCAACATGTTCTGAGACACCTAGTAGAGGGTGACCCAAAGATAACAGTTCCTAGAGGTGCAGTGTGTGTGTGTGTGTGTGTGTGTGTGTGTGTGTGTATAGAGGTGCCTGTGTGAGTGCACACACATGCACACACATGCACACAAAATGCTTCTATGGAAAAAAAGATCTAATTAATCACACTCACATCCTATACAAACACTATTAACAAAAAACCATGTTTCTTCTCATAGGTTGAAAGTGCTTGAATGTCAGGTTGATTTAGACAGCAACACAAAGGACTCGACTTACATATCATTTCATTGAAGCTGAAGGAGGGCTGAAATGCATTTATATTTGTAGCTAAACACAGCCAAACAGCTCCTAGACTCATTAGGGCATGTCGATGTTGACACAGGGGTAAGTGCAAAGCTTGACCTTTGCGTTTCCCTCCTGACCTTGGGACTGGATTTACTCATCTTATTCCAACCTTTGCTTCTGGAGTGATGTCAGAACAGCCTGCGGTGTTTAAAGGATCCCTTCACCCGAATGAAAGTTATTTACTTTGAATGTCAAGGCAAATCTTCTGAGGGTCGTTGAGATTTGTTTGTTTTGGGGGAGGTTTGTTTGCTTGTTTTTCCCTTTGGGGTGGGGCTGCAACTCATCACCCAGACCTCTTCCACTTTGGAAAGCAAACTGTTTCCTGAAATCTTTAAAGTTCACATCAAAATCTGCTAAACCGAAATGATGCTTCCCCCACCAAATCTTGTTTGTATTAGAGCCAAAAGCTGTTTGTAAAATGAACATAGAATATTAAAGAAGAAATGAACATCAAGTTTGTTAAATGGTAAGACATTCTTAGTGATTAGAAGGTTGAATTCTAATTCCACGTACATAACTAGCTTCAATAAGTCTAGTCATTTATGTAAACTTAGTCTAGACAGAATGAGACAACCTTGTTTGCTTTTAAGAGCAATGTAGATGTTAAACACAACTTTAAATGGAAGCTTTAGGCTCTGGGAGATGGGTATAGTACTTGGTCCACAAGTATGTATGCCAGTATTTGGAACCCCAGAAATCATGTAAATAATAGGTATATAATTTGGTGTCCTACTTATAACCCAGTCCTCTGAGGCAGAGACGGGGATCCCCAGAGCATGCTGGCTATGTGGACTAACAGAGTCAACACATTCTGTGTTCAAATGAGAAGTCCTGTATCAGTAAGGGAGTAAGAGAACATTCAGAATGGCATTAGACATCAACCTCAACACACACACACACACACACACACACACACACACACACACACACACACAAAGATTTAGTCTTGCATTCCTATGTATACCTTGGTCATAAGCAACCTTACGCTTCAAACTCCTCCATTCCTTGGCTGAGATCCAATCTCCAAGATTTGACGCCAACCAGTGGAAAGGAAAAGAATATATCAAATTACCCAAGTACTTAGCAGGAAAACACAGAGCGCAGCACGGAAAGCATCTGGGGGGAGTTGGATCTATCAAAAACACTCAATGGAGAGAGAAAAGGCAATTTCCCCTGAAGAGTGTGTGAGTAGGTTTTTATTGAGGTAAATTGGCTTCTCTATGTAAAAGGTGGTAGATCTGTTGATGCCATTTGCTGGGATACTCTTATCTCCACAGAGGGCATGGTATTTGGGGCTCTAAAGTTTCTAAATCTGCTCAGTGTTAAACAGGGCTTTGAAGAGAACGTTCCATTGGAGATACTGAGGTAAACGGGTTCACACAGCATGAAGTTTATTGTCGTTCGAGCTAATTTTCGCATTTTTCCTCTCTATAACAAGCTAGTCATTTGTCCTCTGTATTCGTAATGGAAAGAAAACAAGAGTGTCTTTGTTTGTGTACAGTAACTAGATGCTGTAAAAGTCATTCAGTCAGGCTTCACCATGCTTTCGCCTTTAAACCTTAACCTGACTTGTAACAATATTTGTAGCCTCTAAAATTACACTGGTTGAACCCAGACGGAGTTAATCACCCTTCACTGTCTCAGAGAAAAGTATAATGACCTACCATTTAATGTGAGGCCATTAAAATGCAAGAGGGGGGCAAGAATTCACATGGTGTGTTTATAAATACCTCGCAGACATGAATCCATACATTCAACCCTACCCGGACACTTTTCATACGGCATTTGTTTAGACAACCAGATGGAAAATAATGACTGTTGTACACACAAGGCCAGAAGTGTCTGCTCTGTTAGCCAATGCAGCTCACTTTATACTTTTAGTACTGACATAAATTAATTCTAACAAATTCCATCTGTCCCAGAACAAAGAGAGACCCAAATCAAAGTGAAGTAATTAATGATATTCTTCCCCTCCCTTAACTACCATGACTGCCCACACAGGGCAAACACATAAGGTCCCAGATTTCTACCTTCAAAGTCTAACCAAAATCTTTCCATCGGTTCTGCTACATCACACAAATCCAAGGAGCCTGGTTCTTCTCACCAGTGGGGCCTGTGCTCCAAGAGGTGGTCTGTCACGCTGGCCTAGGATAACTGTGGATGTGCAATGCTCAGAACCTAGGTCACATCTCTCCATGCTGCTGATACCACCTCAGCCTTGGCTCCTTCTGCAGTAGCTTCTTCAGTGTGTAGCATCTTGAGTCTACAAAGCACTCTCCTAGAGGATATTTTTTTTACACAGATTGTCACTGCCGCTTTGTCATAACCCTGGTTAGCCCAGAACGCATGATGTACACTAACTTGGAAGAGAGAATAGAGGGCATGAGAAATAAATGTGTTTCTGGCCTCAGACTGACAGAAATTGAACCGACTCTGCCTCCAGAAGTGCCGGGATTGAAGGCTTGTGCCACTGTGCCTGGCCCTTACACCTAACTTTTAAGTTTCCTTACACCTTAAAAGTCTCATGGGGGGACTAATTATGACTGTCAGTCAAACACATAACACTAGGCTTGCTTTGTTTTGTTTCTGTAAGAGTATAGAAAAATATACATGTATATAACCATGACATACATGTATTTGTGTTATATTATATAACATTATATAATATAATACTATATAATATTATATGTATACACATATGCATGTATAATATATGTGCACATATTATATATAATTATATATTTTATGTTTATATATTATATATAACTATAATTATATATATATATATATATATATATATATATATAAATGTGTTACCTTTAAAGAGGTTGATAATGGCATTTCCATCTATCACCACTGAGGCTATGACGCAGGCTGAGGAAGCTGCTGAGCATCCTTCGGAGGACAAGGCACCTCCACACATATCCACCCAGTCCAAAACAGCATCAAGGCCATGCTTAGCAAATCCCCAAAGTTCCCCTCTTTCCTCATGCACACTTTGCTTAAAGAAGGAACAGCACTCTCACTTCTGCTTTGTGGTTGGTCAGAGATAAATCCAAATCGCTTCTTCAAGATCACTGTGAAGTAATGAGTTGCTGTATCTATCCGAAGATAGATGATAGATAGATAGATAGATAGATAGATAGATAGATAGATGATAGATAGATAGATGATAGATAGATAGATAGATAGATAGATAGATAGATAGATAGATGATAGATAGATAGATAGAAGATAGATAGATGATAGATAGATAGATAGATAGATAGATAGAAGATAGATAGATAGATAGATAGATAGATGATAGATAGATAGATGATAGATAGATAGATAGATAGATAGATAGATAGATAGATGATAGATAGATAGATAGATAGATAGATAGATAGATAGATAGATATCACAAAATACAGTGTACTATCATGGGTACAGTCTCAGACTAAAAGCATGCACACAATGCAATACAGTGTTGTGAGGAAGGGCATAGTCAGCGACACTTCAAAACTTGGGAGCTTGAATAGATGTCGTGAGAGACAAGGATGTCCCTGTAGACGAAGACTAACGTGCCTCACGTGTGCTGAATAAGGGTTAGGCGAAGAAGCAAGAGGAAGAAACAGCATTACAGAAGACTAAGCCTGAGGAGCAATGGGGCGTCAATGCTTCTATTGCTGCAGTAAGAGCGTGGTCACAGCAACTGGGTGGGTAACAGATGCTGGCAGTGGCCAGACACTGGGGGGACTTCTGCTACACCAGACTTTCTTTGGACTATTCTGAGACACGCACCCCCCCACCGGAGTCACTAATTTCATTCAGGGTAATGTTACCTAGTGATGACTCCATAGTGACCTGTATATTTGAACTATCCTGAAACATGTTCCATGTTCCATGGTTCTTTTTTCCTCTAAATCAGTAGTACTTCACTGAAGTGGCAACATACTTAGCAGAGAGCAAACTTGCTCAAAATCAAAGTGAATGTAACTAAGACGGACTCAGGAATACCTGTTTCCGTTCGTTTTCTCTTCTTTAACAAGAAACAAGACCACTAATCTTACGTCCAGACTAACACTATAGTAATTCTGACAGAAATAATAATAACCTCGGAAGCAGCAGGAAGAGCTGCTGTAGCCAAGTCTTTTTTGCTCCCTTTCCTCCCGAGCTTCTCATGACAGAAACTTCTCTTAGCACTTGACTCAGGTTGTTTTTCCAAAGCCACACCTTTGCATCAATGATTGGCTTAAATTTCTGGTACTCCCCCTCCCACCCCCATTTTAGCCTTTATATTTCCTATAGGGTGAGTACAATCCACAGTTCTCTGTGTGCCCAGGTCCTCCTGTCTTCCTGAACTCCTACTCCGAGAGTCTCCTCAAATCCCTTCCCCTTACACATACTCTCCTGAAGCTTCGTCTCTTCATCTGACCATCCAGAATTCTTTCTTTCCTTGCTGCTACGTCTCTGCTGTCTTTACTCTGCTTCCCTCCCCTCCAATAGCTGAAGAGTCTTAAGCAGTCTAGAGGTTGGGAAATCTTTCTATGCCACTCAAACAAACATTCTTTTCCCTACCTAAAAACTAAGAATGCAATGTTTTTCCTTCACCACACAGTGAAATTCAGTCTTGATTTGGAGCAAGAAACCCCTCATATTCTGCCCACTGTTTTGGTGAGAAATATTTTCATAGGCACCAGATCTGTTAACTACATTCATCCTCAAGACCAGACGGAATTTGGCTGCAGGACGTCCAAGGATACCTCGATCCAAAGATGTGCAAAGTTGCTTTTAATCTAAATATTGAAAGCACATTGTATGTGGCCTCAAGCATCCTTGGCCATATTTTAAATTCTCTGGATTACCTGTATTCCCAAACACAATGCAAAGAGGGGTCACGTTATTTTACCTTAGAAATAATGATAGCAAGAATAGCCTGTCCAGGAAAATGTGATTCATTTTCCAAATATTTCCATCTACTGCTGATGAGGCTGAGAGTGTGGAACAGGTTAGGAGGTGACTACCACAATCCCAAGAGGCTTCAGACTGCCCCACCAGCACAATGTCTTTTCTGTATGCTTTAATATATTTTTGCTCATTCTTACGGGTAACTGAGAGACAAAAGAGGAAGAGTGTTTTTCAATAATATTTAAATTGTCTCTATTTAAATTATTTAATATTATTTAAATTGTCTCTTGGAAAGCAGCATATTTTCTCCTTTAACATTTATATTTATTGTGTGCACATATGTGTCTGTGTGTGTGCACACATGAGCGTGCGTGGGCGTGCGCACACACACACACACACACACACACACACACGTATTCTCATGTATTCTCATGACTTATATACCTCCCTCATGTATTCAATGAGACAACATGAAGCTTGAGTGGAGTAACAATGGCTAAAATTGTTTCTATTGTACCAAAGCCTGAGCAGTTCTTGAGCTAGAACAGGAATCTGGTGAGAAAGTAATTTTGAATGGTAAATATTGTAAACAATTCTAAAATGGGAATTTTGAGGGCTGGAGAATTGGCTCTGCATAGGAACTGCGCGCTAAACCAGCCCGAGCCCCACAATCCATGCAAAAGTAGAAGCAGAAACTAACCCCATACAGTTGTTGTCTGGGTTCCCCACATATGATTGCCATCACATGTGCGTGCACACACACTAAACTAAATACATTTTACAACAGCCTTCTAATGAGGAAAGTATTTAACATGCCTCATTTTATTTATGAGGCAGCTTTAGTAAACCAGCAAGCAGGCATCTGAAGGAACTTTAAAAGTGACTTGAAGTGCTCAAGTGCTCTAGATGTTTCTATAACTTCAATAGGACTTAACACTGTAGATCCCCAAAAGAAACTACGAAATATTTAACTAAGTCTCCTTGACATTCAAGCAAATGCAAACACTGAGTTCTTTCCTACCACATTTATGATAAATGCGTTACCATCGAGGATCATGAAGTTATTACTGAATATAGGCTTACTCTATTTGATTTGGGGATAGTGAAGAATGCATTGTTTTTCTAGGATTTTTTTAACGGTTTATTATTTTTAATTTTTTCTGTGCTTTGCTGTTTTGCCTGCATGTATGTCTATGTGAGGGTGCCGCGTCCCTTGGAACCAACGTATCAAACAGTTGTGAGCTGCCGAGTGGGTGATGAGACTTGAACCCTGGTCCTCTGAGCAGAAAGTTCTCTTCACTGCTGAGCCGTCTCTCCGTCCTTACACTGGTTCTCTGTTAGACACAGAGAGCACTGACATCATCAGTCTGTGTGACTGTGTAAGTTAGTTGGTATCATTGGGAGGGTCTGGGACCCAGGAAGGCAGAGAAAGCTTCCTTGACAGTGTAACCATGAACACTCCTGGAAAAACCCTAAGATAGGCACAGGAGAAGCACTGACCTGGGGCCAAACACAGACATTGGAGGATGCATCCCAAACAGACGAGCAGCAGCATTCTAAAACAAGAGTCCAGCTTGGTCATGAGATTAAACATCTGAAATTTTTCTCTCCCCTCTTAAACTTATCTCAGATGACTACTACCAGGTATTAACCAAAATACAAGGGAAACTGCTTCAATATCCTGCAGATTTCCTGGAAAACACATTCACATGAAGGTACAGGATGAAATAGAAACATATGTATATTAAACATATGTACATTAAAGTTAGGAGAGAAAATCTGTATACGGTGAGGGCTGTAACTCAGTGGTACAAGTTAGGATGCTGGCGACAAAGACCCCTCCACTAAACAAATCAAAGAAGCATCCATTTGCTCTTTTTTTTTCCTGAATGGACAATATGCCTTCATTGAATAGTCTAGTAGGTAGCGTAATTTACAACTGCTTCCATTAATAAGCATATGGTATCATCATATCTCATTAAAATAAAACATATCCTACTAAATTAGACTTCAATATCTTAATGTGAGGACTCCAGGAAACGATTCCTATATCTACATTTGAACTGAAGGTGTGACTAATAGTTGAATGTGTTTTAATGGAGAAAGCGCTTTAAATCATCACCTTTTGTATCTTCTCCCAACTGGCAGATAAGAAAACAAGGTTTAGAAAAGTTAAGTAGTATAACCAAGTTTACACGGTTTGCTAGCGATAGGACCAATACTACAGACAGGCAGACACAAAAGGTGATAATGACTCCGTAAACAAGCGAGTCACCCATTTACCTATAACCAACTACCTTGGCTAGGCCCAAATCCTGCTGCAGAAAGGAAGACCTCCATTCCCCACGTGGAAAAAAGCTGAGCTCCGAATAAATGAGGATTCTTAATCTGATTAAAATAATTCACAGTAAATTGCAAATCTCTTAATCCTCTTAGAAGCATTAACATTTTTTTTTAAAATTGGAGGTGGGGTAGAAAGGAAACTTGATACAGTCTTTAATTGCTGGCATTTTTACTCAGTATAAACAATATTATATTTTCATTACTGTATAGAAATGGCTATCACATTGGCATGGCAGTCTGCCCAGGAATGCATCTGTCTCTGACCTGTCAAATGAACCTGGAATTTTCTCTCAAAGACACTCAGACTTGCCACTGTGCTTGTTGGTTCTCCTCCGGTCTCTTTGAGTCTGACCACACAGACGCTAAGCAACAGTTATTTTTATTTTTAAGTTTGGACTGGGGAAACAAGGGTACATACTCCATTCAAACAGCAAGAAGTAGTATCTTTCAAAAGACTGTGGTAAAGACTCTCAATAAAAATGTAACACTTCACACCTGAGATATACACTCAAACAGGTCAAACCAATTCTAACCACTTTGCATATGCTAATTTGTTTAATTTGCATAGAATTTTTACCAAGCAGCCCCCTTCTTACTTCCATCTTGCTGCTAAGGAAACAGAAAGGTGATAAAATCTGCTGAAGGAGAGACCTCTCGCCAGTGGGCAGTAACTCACAACTTTACACCCTGCTCTTTTCAAATCACTGCACCGTGCACCACGGAAACACCCAGCGAAAGAGAAGTCAGCTTTGTGGGTTGCCTTTGGGTTAAAAGCCTACAAACCTGAACTCTAGAAACAATGTGAACATCAACCAATTCCATGCTTGCATTTCACGGATGAGGAACAACTTGCTCACAGCCTGGGGGGACAGACTCTCAGTGGCCAGTAAAGAGAAAGAAACTAGTCAGAGTCAAAGCAGTTCCTTCTCACTATACCCCTATGAGACCATAGAAATACATCACAGGGGCCCCATTGGACTGAAGGAGCTGAAGAGGTTTGCAACTCCATAAGAACAATACCAGAGCTAGAGCTCCCAAGACTAAACCACCATCCAAAGACTACCCATGAGGCCCAGGTTACCAGAGCCAGAGCTCCCAAGACTAAACCACCATCCAAAGACTACCCATGAGGCCCAGGTTGTTTCCCTAACTAAGCAGCTCTGATGTATCTGCTCATCAACAGTGCCTATACAAACACAGGTATAGTCTCATAAGAAGACAGACAAATCCAATATGTCTGTGATCGCAAAGAAAGCAGCATTTGTACAAAGGAAATCGAAGGAACAGAGGTATGCTCCCGGAGCTGACAAAGATCGGCAAGACGGAGGCAACTGAACTCCAGAAATAATTTCCAAAGGAAGGTGGAGACCGCAGCCTCCCTTTCATGTGATGAAGAGTCCGTCATTCTTGGCAGGCTATTTTGTCAAAGCATCGGATAATGCTCATCTTTAAACATGCCTCCTGTGGACAATGAAATGCCAGCCACGGCTTCCAGCCTCAAATGCATCTGCTCTTCTTGCCCAGGGCACATTACCGCCTCTAACCTCTTCCCTGCCCGTGCCTTGACCTTCTCCCACTCAGATGTGATTCTCTGCCTCGTGCCTGTGAGCATCTCATATTATGCCTGAGCCGCAGCTCTCGAATTTAGCATGAGGAGAGCTGCCCTGATAGATGTCTTACATGAGTAATGCCCCTAATGATCCCCGATGGGACCCTGCCATATTATTCCCCCCACGACGAGCTGTGCAGACACAGAAAGCAATCCCGTGCACTTGGCAGTGAAACAAATGAAATTAAAAAAAAAAAAAAAAAAAGCTTGCACATACAACGAATTTACTTACATCTACCAAGAAATAATCTAGGTATGGTTGGGAGAATAGGGAAATAGTTACTGAACGCTTCCTTGTGTGTGTCGTTCTGTGATATATCTTGACCACCTGAGCAAATTATAGCATGTATGGTGCTTAACGAAATCCTGCACATTTTATTTGTGGAACCTTTATGAATTATGCACAAGATTCCTCACAGAAATGTTAGATATAGTCTTCAAAACCGTGTATAAATCAATACTTCACAAATTAAATCACACGTTCACTGACAAGTTATTTCAGGGGTGCTTCATTTTCATTTCTGGTTAATATTTGATTGGAACGGATTCGTGACCTTGTCGATTAAGCTTTGCCCATGATAATATTTCTGTCAACTAGCTAATGATCTGTAAACAAACAACAAAAGGAAGAAGAACCAAGACCTCAGATAGGACTTGCAATAAATTCTTCCAAGGACATGGCTTTTTTCCATTTTGCAGCAGCCTCAATTTTCCCTACTTCTCTTTCTTCTGTCTTCCTTAATGTATTTTCTTAGCCTCAAATTCAATGATGTCTTAACAGCCATCAGTCAACCATCAGAGGGTGTTGATCACCTCTCTCCTTAGTCAAGACCAGAGTTATTTGCTAAGTTCAGTGGGGGGTGAGGGGCTGCTCCTAGCTCATCAAGCACTTGGGGTTTTGTGTTCTTTGTTTGTTTGCCTTAAGACAAAAGAATAAACACAAACAGACCAGCTGATGATGACTCTGCCTCACTCAACAAATACAGTCTGTAAAGCGTAAATAGAGCCCAACAGAGGCAGGAGCTTTAGGTTAAATAAATAAGCCATTCCGGGTAACCATCAGCTAGCTATGACAATGAGGACAGCCAACGACCAGGAAGCTGGACCCTCCAACAGCCCATGCGGAGTAAAGGCAGTGTAATACTGGAGCCACAAACGTGGCGGGCAGTGGACCGTGTTCCTTCTCAAAACCTCCATTGTGGTTACATCATCATTTAGACAGGACTATGCCATTCACTTATCACTTGGGAGAATTTACTAAAAGGGTTTATGACTTCTCTGAAAACTATTTGAAAGCTTGGCTACACTGGATCCATGTTTTTAAAAAAGAAAAACAAATCCCTAGACTCCACATAATGTTAGAGTTTTTGTGTAAAATGAAAGGTATGGTAGAAGACAGAAAGCTGTATGTATGTTCTTTAGTTTTTAAGTTACAAGAATGAGATATTTTCAAATGGTGAGAATTAGGAGTTTCCAAGCTACCTTTAGGAAGATGGCCACCAGACACATTAAGAACAGCACCTGAGCATCCAGATGGAGCACAGGTAAGGCCACGCGACCAGAATGACCTGAGTCGGAGTCCCAGGACCAAGTCTATCTACAAAGTCTCTGGACCTCTCCACAGAATGACCATGCATGTGCACCAGTCCAAACACGGGACCCACCACCCCCACCCAAACTATGACACACTCCAACAGTACACCCAAACACGGAGACCTCTCAAACACGGGAGCACCGTACACCCCTCACCAAACACGTGACCCACACCGTACATGTGACACTCCAACACGGTGACACACAATCAGACACCCTCAAGACCCACCATCCCAAACACCCCACACCCAAACACGGTGACCCAAACACATTGACCCACACCGGTGACACCCCCCCAAACACGGAGACCCACACCAGACACCCACACTCCAAACCGGTGACCCACGTACACCCCACCCAAACACGGAGACACCATGGTGACCCACACGTACACCCCCGAGACCCACACCACCCACCCAAACACGGGAGACCCACACCGTACGGAGACACCCCCACCCCACCCAAACACGGAGACCCACACACTCCAAACACGGTGACCCACACCCCACCCCAAACACGGTAGACCCACCCACCCTTTTAAACACGGAGACCAAACACGGAGACACCACCCCCACACCCACCCACGGAGACCCACACCCCACACCCCTCAGACCCAAACACGGAGACACACACCGTACACCTCAAGACCCAAACACGGAGACCCACACTGTACACCCCTGCACCCAAACACGGAGACCCACACCGTACACCCAAACACGGAGACACCCACATTCCAAACACGGTGACACACACCGTGACCCTCAGACCCAAACACGGACAGACCGGTGACACACGTACCCCCACACCCAAACACGGACACACACATCATACACCCCCACACTCCAAACACGGGGACACACCGACACTCCCCACACCCAAACACGGTGACCCCCATACCCCCCACACCCAAACACGGTGGAGACCCACACCGACACCCCACACCCAAACCCCCACACCGCACACCCTCGCTTCCAAACACGGAGACCCACACACACCCCACACCCAAACACGGAGACCCACACCGTACACCCCCACACCCAAACACGGTGACAGTGATAATAATTTTAAAAGAACTCTATTGGGCCGAGGATGTGGTTAAGATGAAGGAAACAGTGTTATTAAATCCCATCAATGATAAACAAGCAGGGAACTGGAGAGGCAGTCAGTGGGCTGTGAACACTCGATACTCTTACAGAGGACCCAGGTTCCATTCCCAGCACCCTATAGCTATCACAAGGGATCTAATCGCTTCTTATTATCTCTGTATGTACATGTAAACATACACACACAACCACACACTCATGCATTACACTAAAAAATAAAAACAAAATAATCTAATGAACTAGTGTCATGAAAGGAACACTGCAAACCGTGAAAGTACGGGTAGAAATCTATTATGGAATATATTTTAAGATAGAGCAAAAGCCTTATGGAGGAGCCAGGGCGATGACTCAGCAGGGAAAAACGGGTGGTTCTAAGCCCGAGTTTCATCCCCAGAACTCATACAGTAATGGAGAGAATGGACTCATATAAACTGTATGCTGACTTCTTCATCCCACCCTGGAAGATGCTTGCTCATACATATACATGCAAATGTGTAAATACACAAATATTTACAAAGGTTAATTAAAGACCTCTAGTATAAGAATCCAAGTCTCAGGAAGGAGAGTGCCTCAGACCTCAGACTTGTTCCTGTTTTATTTATTACACAGACTGGACGAACAGTCAGTCTACCTTTAAGCCTTATGTCAACTCATAAATCTAAAGAAACACAGAGGAACTCATAAATACATGATCCCATCTACACCTTTGGCAATAACACTGGGGGCACCAGGAAGGCGAGCGGAGGAAGTCAGACCTAGGAAGCAGTGGGAGAGTCATGGCCAAAAAGACATAGTTCAGAAAATTCTTTTCTACAGAAAAGAATAAGGTTTCTGAAACACATTGCAGGCGTCTGAAAGTGTGCTAATAACCATGCCTCTGTTTCTCAAGACTGCAGACTCACTCAGGTTTGAACTGTAAAGACCAACCGTGTTTTGTTTTTTATTTGTTTGTTTGTTTTGGGGGGCATTTTTATTTGGTTGTTTGGTTGTTTTTTTTGTTTTTTGGGATTTTTTTTTTAGTGTTTGTTTTTGTTTTCTTCATTCTTTTGCTTTGGTTTCAATTTCTTTTCAGACAGCTGTCTCAGAACTCACTCTGTACACCATGCTGCCCTCAAATTCAGAGATCCACCTACTTCTGCCTCCTGAGTGCCAGGATTAAAGGTGTGTGCCACCATCACCCAGCTATCTGGGGTATTTTTAATGCTAGATTTTTCTTTGTTTTCTTAGAAACCTGACATTGGAGAAGTATTCACCAAAAGAAACACCCTTCCTACCAGCTCATGGGTAACATCACCAACAAAGAGTTTCATTCCAAACTCAACATCAATGACTGATTTCTACAAGATCATCAATCCTGGGGTGAGGGGGGTTGGCTTCAGTGAACCTATGGAATCGTCATAAAACATATATGGGTCTTACTTTTTCAACTTTATTCCTCAAACTGGACAGGACGGAACTTTACACAGCCATGCCAGGTTTATAACTTAAGTGTGTGATCTGTGCTATGTAATAACAGGGTACTTTCTTTTCTACAGAAGTCATTATTTGACAGCAGAAAGGAGAGGTGAACAGGAGGCATAAAGACCTAATTAATGCCCAACAAGTTGGCATCACGGCCCAGTTCCCTACAAAAACAAAAACAGAGAAAGCCCACGTATCTTAATATAATAAATGTATCCCAAAGTGCTCAACACTAGAGAGCAAGACTTCAGATGCAGGCAGGTTGGTTTCAAATCCTCACCACAACTCAATGCCCGATGATGATCGAGGAGCTTAACTTGTCCCAACCTCGATTCCACATTGATCAACAGGAATGGCAGCGCACACATTGCCTCTGAACTGAGCTGCTAGAAGTGAGGAGATAAGACACGCTAGCACTTTGCCACGTAGATGTCAACACCTAACCAACTTCTGACTTTCTCAATGCTGCTATTTTTTTATCAGAGATCTCGTCATTGATTCCCTGTCCATCCGATTCAGTGTACACAACTGGGCAATCCCCGCATCGACTCATCATTTAATCAATCACTTAATGAATAATGCTTGGGTATTTGTCACGTGAAAGAATATTTATTATATATTTCTAAAGAGTGGTCACCTCCCAGCAGTTAAAGACTAAACAACCCACTCTAGTTCCTTCGCCTCTCTTGTCACACTGAAGCTAATGACAAGTTACACTCATGCTATCCAATCAGAATTCACAGAGATTAAGGCAAAGACCTCAGAGAACAACAAACACGTTTCTAATATACAGAGCCGTCTACATGAAGGCGTGGCTTCTCTCCTTTTGTCCTGCTATCTGCTTAGGTTTAGGAAATTTGTGACTGAAGAAGCTTATTAGCTTAGGAAAGTTGGAGCGGCCAGCTTCCTAACAGCTTGCTGGAGAACTTCTGCTTCTCCAGATAAGAGAGGGAGGAACGGATGAGTTTTAATCTCGTACCCGCTCTATGAGGCAGTTTACTTTCATACACACAACTTGCTAGTTAAATGGTCTGGAGTGACTGAAATACCTCACAAACCAGGGAGCTGAGGCAGTTTAAAGGTAGCCTGAGGTGCGGAGTTAACGTGTACAAATGTGCTTTAACTCACACTGTTACATGAGCAAACACCATTTCAGTGAGAGATCCTTCGGCGTGATAACGTCTGCCTTCTAAGCCAAGCCTTAATAACCAAAATCAGCCTTAGGTCCTTGCAACTAAAAGCATGGGTTTAGTTCCATACAAAAGCAATAGATGCATTGTTTGAGCCAAATTAGAAGTTAGTCCATGGCTGCTTTTTTTTTAAAAAAAGATTTTTTTTAAAAAAATCATATACTAAAGTGGGAAAACATAACAGAATACGGGTTAAGGTAGGAGATGAGATTATGAAACTTTGTCTATCTCACTAGCATTATCTAAGGCTACACAATCTTGAAAGAACACTGTGAACTGCTCAAGTTTGCTTCTCTGTTTCTGTGATCAAACATTGACCAAACCAAATGGGAACGGGGAGGGGGATGGAGGAGTGGGGAGTTTACTTGGCTTTCAGGTTTGCAATCTATCATGTCAGGAAGCCAGGGCAAGCTATCAAGGTGGGAACCATGGGGCAGGTCCTGAAGCAGAAACCATGGCAGAACTCAGCTTGATGGAATGTTCCAGTTTCACTTTCAGTTCCTTTTCTCATCCCCACTTGCCTAGGGATGGTGTCACCCACAGTGGACTGATTAATAATTGTGAAAATGCTCCGTGGATGTGTGCATAGCCAATGCAATTGAGGTAATTCCTTTCCCCAGACAGAATCAACTTGACAACTGAAGCTAACTATAACAGACACCATTGCCTTGGTAGGCAGAGTTCAGCTCTGGGTTCTGGTTCCTATTTACTACAGTCCAGAAATGAGGATAAGTGGGTTGTTTTGTATTTTCAAACTAGGACATTAACTACATTCCCATGCAGCAAGCCCTGAACTCTGCCTGATCATCTGAAAATCATCTCCTAGGTGGTCCTTAAAGCTTATAACTAAATCAGGAGATGGCACATGCCAGGAATGATTTGTAAAGGATTAAAAAGGTGTATCTAGCAATTTTATTCTTCAAATATTATTCTTCACATTCAATGAAGAATCTGCAGGGGGGTAACAATAGAGATTTGAGCCCTAAAGATGGAGGGCTCCTTAGGCATACAGTAAACAAACAGAGAAGCACACACACACATATACACATAAAATGAAAATAAATTTGTTCACTTTTTAAAAAATAAATTGGCACCTAATAGCTTCAAACAGAACTTCTTCCAAATAATGTTAGGATTTTAGGGGAATGTCCCGATAAGGTTCCCTCCATAGCTGACTATGGACAGTGGCTCATGTTCTCAGGCCTTGTATAGGTGGGAAAGAGGACTACCTAACTGGATGCTTTATAAAATCCAATCGCAAGCATCACTGAAAAACGTACTCTGTGAGTTCAAAGGCTAGCCTGGTCTACAGAGTGAGGTGCAGGACAGCCAGGACTACATAGAAAAACCCTGTCTGGAAAACAAAACAGAAGAAAAGAAAAAAGAAAAGTTTAACACTGAATTGCTGGTACTAACGGCACTTTTTAAAATGTAGTGTTTGCTTGTTTGTTTGTTTGTATTAGAGCCTCTGAATACACTGCCTTATTAGAAAGCAAAGCTGACTTCTTCCTATACAATACATGTAAATCAATCACTTGGCATGAAACCATGTTCCCACTCGACACTAAAGCACAGCACTCTGCTGGCATTTGCTTATATCCACTGCTGGCGCTTCCCACACTACACTCAAGCGTCAAACTGGGAGACAGGCATTAAACCGATAGATTACGTAACACCAGACTTGACCAAATAGCTCACTAGCTGTCATCTATACTTGTTACCCCCACAAAGAAACTGAGTGAAGCACAAGCACGATCTTCTGTTCCAACTCTAAGCTATGCACAGCTGTAGCCACAGTGGGATTTCTCGCCATGAATGAAATCAGAAATATATGCACAGTCATGGTGTTCAAAATATTTTTAAAGGTAGAAACACACTCTCCTAAGATAGCTGTAAGCCAAAGAAAAAGAAGGAAGGAAATTTGTAGAAGCCTCTTTTGGACAATGGGTAATGAGGCTTAGCTCTCCCATGAAGGAAGCAACATGACACCGTCCAGTGTTAGAAATAGCAAGAGAGAAAGAGAGGGGTGGAGATCAAAGCTCCCTCCCTGTACACTATAATCTTTCTGGCTTCCTCTTGGTCAGCAGCAAGATTGAACTAAAGGGTTGAAAGTGGAGGTAGAGAAAAGGAAACCATTCTAATCCAGAATTGTAAAGGAGGTGGTCTTTTGATCTCCACGGGATGGCAACTTTATTGGCTATGCATAAGCAGTTTCTAACCAGCTGATCAACCAGGTATTAATGCTCAACCCTTCCATGATCAGTAACCATGAAGTGAGTCATCTGTGAACAGCAATCAACCAGAAGGCTCATCTACTGCTAAATGACTGCCAGCCCATCGCTCACCCAGAGGGTAAGAGCAACCACAGGGGACATGATTGTCTCTCCACGGGCTCTTCCCTGACAAGTGCCAATTATTTGCCTTGAGATTCAGGGTTAAAAAAAAATTCTCTCCTGAAGAGTGCGTGAAAGAGAACAGCATTCATTTTCCCCAAACACAACTTGGGATCTATATGCATTTGTGTCTCCAGCAGACCGTGCTATGGCAATTGCTGAGTCCCCTACTTTGCAGCACAGATGGGATCAAAGCAGAATGAAATCTAGTTAGATGTGACACATGGAGTTTCTTTCTGGGTGATCTAAAGGTTTAAAAACCATTTTCTTAACGACAGGAAACGTAGCGCTCTCCCTCCCCCTCTTCAGAGTTCCAAGTGTTCAAACCTCAGTCCCATATGGGGTAAAGGAAAAGGTGATTGAGCCATAATTTTCTCTTTTAATTTAAATTCTTCCCTTCTCTTTTTCGACCTGGACAATATACATTCTTCAAGAGTTTGGAACAAGCTTTGTTCGGATCCCAGCTTCATCCATATTTCCCAACTGCTCTATGATGCTTCCCCAACTACAAAGGACAGATAAAGAGAGCTACAACACCTCTGCGTGGGGCTCTCATAATGTTGTACGTGAAAGTCAGTGATTTAGACACTCCTAAGTCATCACAATGTTCCCTAACTCACCCTAGAATCTGAGCTCAATCTCCTTTTAAAATTCTTCCCTTCTGTCACTTTATTGGCCTCCCCTAAGCAGAGGTGTGATGCCCCGGACAGCGACGACGACTTAGTGCTTGTTCCTTTGCACACAGGAAGCAGTCAAGATTGTAAAGCATGAGTCTGCAGTCTGAAAGAAAGCCTTTCGCTGCATCAAAGATGTGAGTGAGTTTCCATTGCTTTTACTTTTATAAACTGTAAAAGGTCTAATTCTTCAGAATTGCTAGACACAGAGCACAAACACAGCGATTGCACTCCTCCCTGTTTGGTTCTCCTGCTGAGTGTGGTCAAGGAACACAGTTGGATCCACTTGGAATAGACTATACTTTCTGTGCCATCCTCCCTCTGGGGTGTGTGTGTGTGTGTGTGTGTGTGTGTGTGTGTGTGTGTGTGTGTGTGTGTGTGTGTGTGAATTAGTATATGGTACCGAGGGACTAGACCCAAGGCCTTGCACAACATAGGCAAGCACCCTGCCACTAGGCTTGGTCCCCACCCTACACTTTTCTGATGTATTTTAACTAGATTCAGGGCCGGATACTGTGATCCAGGTCTTAATCCTCGCATTTGATCTCTGTGAATTGCAGCTAGCTTGGGCTCCTCAATGAGACCCCCACATCAAGCAAACAAAACAAACAAGCAAACAAACAAACATTATAGATATCATCTTCTACTGCATTTCTCTAAACTTGGGTTTCTTTTTTCTTTGCCTTTTCTTACCCCCAAATTTACATATTACGTAGATTACCTTAGGCCTAACTTTGATTTCCTTAGAATTTCCAACTTAAATGAAAACAAATCAAGTTATCAGTGCGGTTTACACCTGTGATAAGAACTGAAATTTTTTTTAAAGAACTGAAGGTCTAGGAACATGACCTGGCATGCTTTTGCTTGCAAGGACTCAATTCAAATCCCTAACACCCACACAAAATACAAGGCAGGGCCTATAGTCCCACGCTGAGGACAGCCTAGACTGGGACCACTGGGCTTTACTGGCTGACAACCTCGATCCACACTCAATGAGAGAACTTGTCTCAAAGGACTAAGGCGGAAAGTGATGGAGAGGTCACATGATCCCCACTGGACAACAGGCACACCAAGTCAGAAACACTCACACACATACACGAGCATATGCCACAATCACATATGACAATAATATTTGAGAAACTGACATCAATCTTGCCCTTTTATGAGCACAGAAGTTAAGATTTGAAGGCTCGAACACTTGGGACCTTTATTAAATAACATTTTCCTACATTTCCTTCCAATCAAACTCCTGGAAACCAGCTATTTTCCATTATAAACATTGTTACAGCTGAAATCTGCTCACTCCACAAAGTACGTAAACAACGGTCACTGTTGGTTGAAATGGAGCACTTTCTACCACTCCAACATGAGAGCATTTCATTTGTCACAGTAAAACTTAAGAAAAACGTCTTCGGGTAAATACTCACTTTTACACCGGCTCAACCACAAATCTTATGTGTTGTTACAGAACCTATTTGGGGATAGAGAGGGTTTTCTTTTTAAGGACATAAAATATTTAGGTATTTATATCTACAATCCACAAAGTTGGATTTGCAACACAAGGCTGGGTTTTAACATTAGGTTGTATGTTTAAAAATTAAAAAATTATAATGCAGGCCAGCAAGCTGGTCCAGCAGCTAAAACACCTAAGTCGGACAGTGTGAAGATGACCCCCAGGACACATGTATGAAGGCTAGATTTGGTAGCTCATCTGTAATGCTAGAACTCATGGGGTGAGTGTGGGAATCAGAGACAGGAGGCTGCCCCAGAGGCTTGCAGCCATTTAATGTACAGCACACAACACAGGAGAAGCAAGGGACACTCTACATCAAAAGGGAAAAACCAACACCAGAGAGTTGGACTCTGACTTCCAAGCACACAGGACAGTTGAACACTAGCATGTACATGCACACGTACACACACACACACACACACACACACACACAGAGAGAGAGAGAGAGAGAGAGAGAGAGAGAGAGAGAGAGAGAGAGAGAACACAATAATGATATACCTTAAAAACTTTAAATCTAATCACCATGGGTTAAAGTAACCAAAACTCATGTCAGGAGGGGAAGAAAGGGAAGAATAAGAGTGGGAAGGGGAGGGAGAGATAAAAAAGGAAGCAAGACCTGTCTCAGTGAAACGTGTTCCATATGATACGGAGAGAACCATCACCTCCCCAAAGAAGAAAGAGAAAGCGGTGGGGGCCATCACTTCAGACTCAGATCTCACCCTAAGTTTGATAGGAAATTCAATCATTTCTCACTAAAAGAAAGTTTGAGCCAAGGCTTAGGAAGAAGATGCTTGTGACAGAACACATGTGGCAAGTTCCTGAGTCTTCGCAGTTTTGTTTTGTTCGCAGGGAAGCCACTGCTCCTCTACCTCATCCCCAAAATACAGATCCGTAGACAAGAACACAAGTACAACAACTGCTTAGATAAATCCACCTTAAAAACGGACTGCCAAAGAAACGCCCACCTTATGCCCAAACTTTAGCTTCACAGAAGAAAGTTCCCGTGTTTTTAGAGCATGAAATTTTTTTTTTTAAGGCTAGAAAAGCAAACACTCTCCAACTTAATACTTAATGCTCAATGTGCCATCAACACACCAAAATGGAGTTTACAGTCTCTTTGAAGATAACTGTAGACATTGTTAAATTGGCAGCCAGTATTAAAAAACAAAAAGGGAGGAAAAAAGACTGACAACCAATAGATGCTTTTACAGGTTAAATCTTGTCGAAGGCACCTTATCCCCTCAGTACACTTTGATTTATTTAAGCTCACCACATTTCTCTTAAATACACTCCATTAACAAGTGATAGACTGTGATCTTGGGCTGGAGGCAAAACAAGAAACACAATCTTTCAAGAACTTCATTCATTCCCTTACCAGGTGTCTTGCCCACACCCAGGTCACCTAACTTTGCTGAGGCTTTTTTTTTTTCCCTCCAAATCAATGGAGGTGTTTTACAGCAGTCCAGGGTCATGAGGTCGCCCTAGAAGTCCAATGATCTGGGCTCAAATCCAGACTTATGAGCCTCCGTGTGTGAAAGGTAGCAAAGAAATAAAATAGCTATGGGTTAGAGCTGGAGAGATGGCTCGGTGGTTAAGAGCACTGACTGCTCTTCCGGAGGTCCTGAGTTCAATTCCCAGCAACCACATGGTGGATCACAGCCATCTGTAATGGGATCTGATACCCTCTTCTGGTGTGTCTGAAGACAACAGCTAATGTGTACCCAAACACATAAAATAAATAAATCTTTAAATAAAATAAGAAAAAACCCTACAGGTTAAAGGGAGTGTGGAGGAAGCAGCTCATGCTCACTTCTGGCCTAGGACTTGGCAAAGCGGACAAGCCACCTGAGGGGCTCCAAAAACCATGCCTCCCAGGGACTCCAGGAATCATGCCAGCCACGAGACTCTAAACAGGCCCCATATCTGCTCAGGTTGGGATCTCAGATATTAAGTATTGATCACATTATTAAACATGAGTGAAGGTTCCACCTCCACACACACATATATTTCCCAAGTGAAGACAGGGTTTGACGGCTGACAGGACCAGCTTTCAGTGAAACCCTATTAGTGTGACCCTATCTTTAATCTACAGCCATGATAAAATGTCCCAACATACACAAACTCAGCTCCAACAGTGACTAATGACCACTTATCCCCCTATCTTCCGTAATCTGCCCCTCCATCCATTCATCACATTGACACCTCCCTTTACACACGTGGACAAACTTTAACAGAGAAGGGAAATCAACAAAAAAAAATCTCAAAGGTATCGCAGGCTGTAAATTAAACTAAGGGGAGACAGAGGAAAGACAGCCCTCGAGATGGATCAGATCTCTGAGGTTTTGATTTGCATCCATGGCTTTGAGTAGGGGGTGGGGAACTGTTCCATCATCTAGATATGCAAACTGAGAAGAAAGGCTGACACACAGAAAGGGGAAGCTAGAAGTCGGGGGACAGGGCCCCCAAAGAGTTGGTTTAATCTTCTCATCCACCCACCGTACACAGGTGAGAGAGTCAGGCTGAAATTTCAACTTCTGATCTCTTCAAAGGAGTAACAACTCAGGACGCTTCCTATTTAGCTGAGTTCAAATGGGCCTTTCAACTTTCAGCCAAGGAGTGTCTCTGAGAAGCTTACCTTCTCACAGGCTTTTATTCACTATCATGTAGCTCTTGTGGGTTTGTTTTTTCCCTTTTCCTTTTTTCTTTTTGTAGCCTCTTGGCTTAAGTAAAACCTTTGATCTAAACATAAAGAATCGCCACAGACCACAAATGTTCAGACTAGCTTAAAAAATGATTTCATAATTATGTAAATTAAGTGACTCTAACTTTTAGGCCCTGATGCAACTTGAAGCTCCCTCAGTATGTGGCTATAATTCCCCAAGGTGAGTGTGTGTGTGTGTGTGTGAGGGGTGTGTGTGTGTGCTGTGTGTGTGTGTGTGTGTGCTCTGTGTGTGTGTGTGTCTATGTATGTGTGCTCTGTGTGTGTGTGTGTCTGTGTATGTGTGCTGTGTGTGTGGGGTGTGTGGTGTGTGTGTGTGTGTGTGTGTGTGTGTGTGTGTGTGCTGTGTGTGTGTGTGTGCTGTGTGTGTGTGCTGTGTGTGTGTGTGTGTGTGTGTGTGTGTGTGTGGGTGTGTGGGGGTGTGTGTGTGTGTGTGTGTGGTGTGTGGGGGTGTGTGTGTGTGTGTGTGTGTGTGTGTGTGTGTGTGTGTGTGTGTGTGTGTGTGTGTGTGTGTGTGTGTGTGTGTGTGTGTGTGTGTGTGTGTGTGAGGTGTGTGTGTGTGCGGTGTGTGTGTGTGTGTGCTGTGTGTGTGTGTGTGTGTGTGTGTGTGCGGTGTGTGTGTGTGTGTGTGTGTGTGTAGGACTGAAACAAGATCCATGATTGAAACCAGAATCTACCAAGAGGGAAGAAATCGAAGTGGAGTCCATGGTTCAGTCATCCACAGTTGGAGCTCCGTAAGGGACACAGGAAAACTGTTTGCGAGCACACGGTGCCTTTCTTTAGGACAGGTTTCTTAAGCTGCATCTTTCCAACACTTCATCTGCAGCTGCAGAACTCTCCGTCCTACAAATACTAAGGCAGTCTGTTCTGTCTCGCCACTGAGGACTACCAGGCAACTAAACTTGCAATCGCCTGTTTTCTTCCTGAACCCAGCCACGCAGTGGCTACTTTATATCCTACCACGAGAAGGAGTTATTTCCTCAAGTTTCTTCAGAATCCAATTTAATTACAGACTTTGGTTACATAAAACAACTTCTAACAACCCGTTGAGCTCAGAAATAGAGGACAGGAGGACCAGATTTTGGATTCCTGAGGAATGCGGATCACAAGCCCCCACCCCCACCCCGTGTCGCTTGCCCCTCCACTCCAGCACCCCCCAAGGATCCCTCAGATGGATGGTACTCATTTGGACTCATCCTAAGAGACCAAAACTCGGGGACAGCCCGCTGCCTCCTACCACCCAAGTGCTTAGACAGGCGTTTGCCCAGAGTGAGCTGGGCGTGCCCTGAACTTGGCGAAAGGCCGAGGTCTACCGAGAGGTTTGGGATGTTTCAGGAGAGTTTGGGGTGATAGGCCAGAGGGACAACCTCAAACGCGAAACTAGAAACCTTTCCCTGTAGAAGTTCTGGGAGGGTCGAGCCCCTCTGGCCTGAGAAGGGAGAGTTCGCCAAGAGTCAATTCAGGGTCCGATTATGAAGAGTGGAGTAGGGACAAGCGAAGGAGATCGAGGGTGAAGAAGGAGGACGCAGGTTACCTGAACAGAGACATATTAATCCAAAGAGGTAAAAGTGAGCAGGCTCCGCGATCATTGTCCTCGGATAGGTCCTGCATACAGTCTCATGCCAAGAGAAGGGAGCAGAAGCGGAGATCTCCAAATTTATGGAAGCCACACACCCTACACCCTACACACAAAGGCTTAATATAAGCAACGTGAGTCAATCCGCCAAGAGTTTGCAGGGCAGTTTCTCGTCGACCTTTCCGGAGGCTTGTCAATCCTTCAGAGCCCTTTGCAAAGAAAAATTCCAAGGTTTGTCTTCCCCGGCCCCGGGTTTCTGAAGAGGCTTAACCACTTCCAAGGCTCATCCAAGGCGAACAACAAAGAGCCCGAACCGAGGAGCAGTTGTGCTGTTTCCTGCCTCCACAGTCCTGCTGAGCCTCCCGGCGTGCGCCTCCACAGCGTGTTCCCTGGCGCCGCTGCGCGGCGATTGCAAAGTTGGGGTATGAGAGCAAATGGAGAGATGCACCCCCAAAAAAGTGCTCCTCCGTCTACCGGAGAGCCAGTGAGTAGCAGGCCACCCCCTCTGGCGGCGATTGCAGTCAAGGTAGCGGCGGCAGCTGGGGAGAACAGTCTCGAGGTTCACGGGGTGCGCCTGGGTGACTCTGCGCACCAGGAGGGAGCGAAGGGGCGGTACGGCGACAGCGGCTGCCTGGGCGGGCCCTTGTTCCCATCACTCGCGGGATGCGGAGGGCACCAGGGACCGCAACAGGACCGCAGATGCACGCGCGCCTTCCGGACGCCCCCAGCCCGGCTCAGCACCCAGCATCGTCCGGGGTCCTGCCTCCACTGGGGCGCGCGTTACACACCTCGGAACCAAGCTGCAGCCCAAACTTCCCGGGTGGCTAGTCTTACTCCGTGCTCCTGGAAGCTTCGGAGAGGCTGCTCCGGGCGGCCCCGGGTTGGTGGAAGAGCGAGCAGGAGGAATAGGATGCTGCCGAGGCTCGCCCGAGCTCCGCTGGGAGCTGCAGCGTCTGAAGTTTCTGCTCTCACGCAGCCTCCTTTCGGCTCCACAGCTCGTGGGTTTCCCCCTCAGTCCCTGCTGCTCCGGGTTTCCTCCCTCTCCAGCCCGGCTCAGGAACCTTTAAAGGGGACGCGCGATCCCTGCCAGGCCCTCACTGGCGCTGCTCAGACAAGTTCTGCGTGTTAATATTTCCATCCACATGCCCGGAGTGCCCAATTGCGCCCTCAGGTGAGATTTCAACAACTCAGAAGCAGAAATCTCAACGAATGAGAACTGGTCTTGGGTCCCTTTCCATCCCAGTCTCCCCTGCACCTTTCTCCAAATGGAACCTCCCAAACCAAAGACTTCAAAATCCTCCAGGTCCCTCTTAACCTCTTCTTTACCGCAATAGGGAATTGGAGTAAACTTCCAAATAAGTTCACTCACCACCACCACCACCACTCCTATTCTCGTTAAACAAATAAATAAACACACAAACTGATTTGCTCTTTCAGTAAAGAGGCTTTAGGAAAGTGTGAATGATCTAAAATATAGCAATACACGGATATTCTCTTTTGCTTGAACTTCCTGAGGGTCCTGTGGAAAGGCTAAATGCTAGGAGTGAGGGTCTTGGGGACCTCACTGTGTCTACAGAGGAACTCTTGAACTTGGTAGCTTATACACATCAGAGACTTACCGTTGAATAAGAGCAACAGATGGGAGAGGCTACAGTAATCTAAAGTTTGCAATGATGAGCTCTTAGCATTTCAAAACACTGAGCCGCCCCAAATTCCAAGGTATCAGGTACCTGTGACCAAACCAACTTTATTCTCTCATCTGAGAAACAAAGAGGCCCGTTTGGCTACTTCATGAGTAAACTAATTAGCCAAGACCAAACATGCCTGGGATATTGGACAGATAAGTTTTCGCGAATTCGCTGTTTTCTTTTCTGTTATTATTACATAGGACACAATGAAAACCATATAATATATGCTGAAGGCTCTATGAATTGTAATTGTTGCCACTTATAGCTATTGCGTTTATTAATAAGTTACTCTCTTCAAAGTTATGATACATGGCTTCAAAATGAGTACTTAATACCTTCACCTGTGGCAGGTGGCATGGTGGCCGCTGAGGAGGGTTTGGGTTTATTTTGTGTGGATGGATGTACTTTTCTAGCTTTCCCTTCATTGAGTGTATGCATTACCTAACTAAAGTACAAGTTTAAAAGAAAGCCACGTGCTCGTCTTGGTCCTGGCTGCTGCAGCCCATGAACTCAGAGCAACTGTCTGCAAAAAGAAACCTGGTTAACAGTGCCTTACCTTTGAAAGTGAAAGACAGTTTAATCCTGAGAAAGCTGACTGAAAACTCAGTAAACAAGCTGAGATAAGAATTCAAAGACTCTCACCAGAATCTTTTCAGCAGCAGAAAGCAAGAATGTGCAGTAAATGCTAAGAGACCTACATCGATTTGGTATCTGTGAATAGATATTTGGTGAGAAACATAGAAAATAAATTTTCCTTGGAATAAAATGAACTTTTAAGATAAGATACCCTCGGAATAGAAAATAAATAAGCTTAGCATGGCGAAAGAGAGGAGGAGAAAATGAAAATCTCCAATCCCCAGGTGGCTTAAGGGGATTTTAAATGAAGATTTTGAAGTTTCATCTAGTGAAGGATATATCCTCTTATTTTCATTTATTCGGAAGTGTGCGTGTGTGTGTGTGTGAGTGTGTGAGTGTGTGTGAGTGTGTGAGTGTGTGTGTGTGTGTCTGTGTGTGTGTGTGTTGGCCCACCTCTGCAGTGAGGTAGGGCCTCCTGCATGCTAAACACAGGCTCTGCCACTACATACCCAGTCTGAGAAAGTAGACCCCGTGCCAGAATTCTATTACATTGTTTCCCAAGTGTAGCTCCCAGTCTTCACAATTTTCCTGAGATCTTTCTGGAGCTATTTCACCATATGGCTGCATGGTAGAGTGCCTACTCCTTGTGCAAGACTTTGGTTCTCTTTCTAGCCTGCGATGGGCAGACAATTGTCCGAAATTCAAGTTCTAGTCCACCTGATGCTCTCTACTGATCTCCACAGGTTCCTGTATACATGTTTGCACGCACACACACACACTCAAACACACACACACTCATGCAGACACACAAAATACCAATACACATTCAAATGGATATATTTAAACACCCACCACATTTCCGTTAGATTGAAAGTGTATGAATACTAACTTCTGTTTTTCAATTCCAGTTCACTACACCATTAAACTCCTTTGGTGTCAATGATAAAATTATCTAGAGAGACAACAATACGTATCCACCAGGAAAGAACTATTAGAGATTCTCATCGAAGTGTTTTCTAAAAGTCAAGTTTCTGTCAAGAATATCAGTAAAATCGCCATCTAAATTAAGAGTTTGTATGCCGATGGTATTAGGGACCCATAAGAGGTATAAGTCGAGTGCTAGGAAAGGATTCTCTTTTCTTCCACCTGCCCACTCATCCCACTCAGTTGTATCCAAACAACCCCTGAGTGGACAGCCACATGCAAATGAAAGATGCTGAGGGCACGAGGTGCGAATCTAAGCCTATTCTCAGGACCTAAGAGCTCTAGCTCTCCTTCTTACAGCAAGAATAAAGCTGGCTCTAGAGAAGACTCTGCCCCAAGTGTAAAAGACAAAGAGACATTGGGTGAATTGATAGCTCGGGCTCTTTCTGGGGATGGATTTATCATAGCAACTTGCCAGTGACTTCGTTCCTGAACACGAAGGTTCCTGAAAGAACACACAAAATACTCTCCATGTGTTCTACAGAGAGTAGTGAGGATACATGTATCATATACACCTGCATAGGAAACACACCCAAGACGTCCCCTGCAGCTTGGCCACAGACAATAGAGCTAGGATTCCCTCCAGATTGGCCAGAAGACAAAAATCAAGGTAAGAGTGTGTCTTCATTTACATTAAAAAAAAATCAGTTCTGATCACTTCAGTGAGAATGTTGGTGGGGATTGTCATAATGAAATCCATTACATTGTATGCTAGATTTAAAATTGGAAGAGAGAAAAAAAAAGACAGAAAAGGGAGAGGAGAGGGAAGGAAAAGAGTAGTGGGTTGTGAAGCTCCCCTGGCTGAGTTTTGCTCTCCTCTGAGGCTTCTAAAACTCAGGATCTCTCGGAACCTCTTTGAGACATTTGAAGAAACTTGAAAATCACACATTCCAATAACAGTCTTATTGTTGGGGACTTTTGACAGGCAAGATGCCAAAGCTACAGGGATTTCTCACTTCCTCTGATTTGATTTTATCTTTCCTGGAGTTGGGGAGGATGGGGGCAGTTGCAGGAATTCAGGAAATAACAAAACTCCCAGATTCTCTCTGGGATACCGGAGTATTCCGATCAGGAGAAACAGAGTCCTGAGGAAACTATAAACCAGAACATCTCCCTTGCTTTCTTCCTTGTGAGACACCTGAGCGTCAAACAGAGCCAGGGATGCACTCCACAACCTCCAGCAGGTCTGCTGAGCCGGTCTGGCAAGGTCTCTGCAGGAAGACCCTGCTGAGTACTCCCGGATACCCTCCCTCAGGAAAGAACAGCTTATTCAGCAATTTTTACACAAAATTGCTGGGTAATCTATACATTGTTTGGTATCTGAAATCCTAATCCAAGATGCCAGTTTGACTGTTCCGCCCAGGTTGGAGACATAGTCCCCTATCACAGTAGCACCACATGTATTATTAATAAAACGGTAAACAAGTTTACATTTATTCTATTTAGTGTTCTATATATTTACATAGGGCAGACTTCAACTGTAATGTTTTGATGTGTCTCTCTTATTTAGAACAGGTACAGCCTCCAAACCAGATGGGCCCTGGAAGAGAAGACTCTTGGCATCACTGCTTTCTGCTTGTCTTAAACGTCCCAGGAACTGGTGATGATAAATTCAAGGCTTTCAGTGGAGCTTTTCAGAGATGGAAGAGAACCCCAGTGATGCCACTAATGCATCCTCCTCTCCCTAAAGCTGTCTGAGGCCTATTGAATGGAGATACTGTAAGATACTGTGCTGTGAAACTGTTGCGATTGTGTTTGCCTCTGAGCGTCTCTGCACGTTAGGACATCGAGGTTATTGTAAAATCGGCCTATGTGGTAGAGCCTTGCATTTTGACCACGAGGAATCTCATTAAAATGGACACCTTCCGTTTTCACCCATGGCTAGGTTTTTTTAAGAATGTAAATAAGAGGACACAGGAAAGTGGCATTAATCAAAGCAGCACTTTACAAACCTTATCTGATCTAATTCTCACCCTGTGAGGTGTTATTGCTCTCCCAATTTAAAGATGAGGTTAGGGGAGTGAAAGATTAACTCGGCGTTCAATGGCCCAGAAGCCATGGGCTTATATTTGAACCCAGCTTGTTTTGAATCAGAGCACATGGGAAAAGGGAGACCCATGGTAGAATAAGCTCTGGGGACTTTGGATTGAACACATTCTGAGATTCCCCGGTGCCTTTAACATGCAAATAAGCATTGTGAGAAAATGTGGGTCTTGTCGACATCACTGTGTCGATAGGATAAGACCGCTGCAGTATGGTCGCACACCTGAAATCCATGCCCCGGCTCCTTTCAAAACTGTGGATATTTGCCAGAACACGTGTTACAAAGAGACAGGCAGCCATCTTTGCTGGGTCAGCTCATGAGCTGAAGTCACTATAATTGCACTCGTGGGCCATTCTTCATAAAGCTGCCAGAGGGAACCTGTTAAATCCCAAGACAGACTCAATCTTTGCTCGGTAGTTCCCCCACACACCCCACCACCACACCCAATTAGGAGTATGAGCCCTTCAGGAAGGCTCCAAGGCCGTTAATCCTAGGCCTGTGGCCCATCCCTTTCAGTCTTCCTCCTGCCCCGCTTACTTCACTTTACCACCGAGGTCTCCACGAGATTGCTAAAATGAGTCAGACAACCACTTGTGTCAGAGATACTCCCTTGCCCTGGGTTTAGTTTTCACTTCCTTGAATCTGGTGCGTTCACGTTCTCCTTTCTCTTAGATTTCAGTGGTATCACAATTTCTCAGATATTTTTTTTAAAAAAACAAAAACAAAAACAAAACGCTCTTTAACTTCACATCTTTATACACTACTGCCCATACCATACCACGCTCAGTAAAAGCCTCTCCTTTGACTTCACAGCACTTATCCCCACCTAAGATACGACATATTCCTTTTGCTTTTAGCTTTTATTGGCTGGTCCTCTCAACATGGGATGTTACCGGAGTCCAGGGATTCTTGACTATATTCTCCACTCAGATACCCAGCATCTAAGACAGAGCCTGGTCCTTAACGTACGCTCAAATGTTTATCAAATGCATGTATGTGTGGATATTATCCCACTGTGTATGGATTATTTCAAAAAATGTATCTTTGGGGACTGGAGAGATGGCTCAGTGGTTAAGAGCACTGACTGCTCCTCCAGAGGTCCTGAGTTCAAATCCCAGCAACCACATGGTGACTCACAACCATCTGTAATGAGATCAGATGCCCTCTTCTGGTGTGTCTGAAGGCAACTACTATGGTGTACTCACATACATTAAATAAATAAATCTTTTTAAAAAGTGCATCTTTAATGGACTCATTTGTATGTTTCTAAACTGTTTTCTCCAATATATGGCTTAATCATTTATCTCATTCAACTTACCACTCCCTGGGTTTCTATAAGGTCATGACTGAGTGCCTGGCTGTAGAAAGACCTGTTCATTTGGATCAGTTTACTGGGAAACAAAGAATCAAGAACTAGTCATCCAGGCTTAAGGACTGGAATGTTGAAGCTAGAAGTGGCCTTAAAGGTTAACTTTCTCAGAAACGAGAGTTCTGAAACCGAGAGTAGCAGCATTTCCTAGGACATAGCAGCATTTCCTAGGACATGCCTCGCCTCACCCCGCCCCGCCCCGCCCCGCCCCACCCCAGGCAGCTGGACCTGGGTTCTATCAGAAGACAAGCTGAGCAAGTCACAAAGCAGGCCAGTCAGCCACACTCCTCCACTGCTTCTGCACCAGCTCCTGCCTCCAGGTTCCTGCCCTGCTTAGTTCCTGCCGTAACTTCTGTCAGTGATGAACAGTGATGTGGAATAAGCAAAGCCAGCCTTTCTTCTCCAACTTGCTTTTGGTCATGGGGTTTCGTCACAGCAATGATAACTCGAACGAAGACAAGCAGTCTAGTCAGAAATTCCTAATCAAAGCTCTGTGTGTTCCGAATATTGTCAATAGATAGTGCACCAATATGTATGAAATAATGAGTTTTATAGAGTTTTGACGTTTGTCCCACATACTTAGGGACTAGTTTAGGTTGGTATACTTTGGGTATAAACTGTTCCAAAGAGAAAAAAGCCCAGCATTAGTATGTTTGTTTGTTTATTATTAATCATTCCATTCATTTCCCACTTCCCAGTTATGCCTCCAGAACCCCCCATCCCACATCTGCCCTCTCCCCACTCCCCTTTGCCCCTATGAGGATACTCCCCTGCCCACCCCACTGCTCCACCATCTCCCTATGCTAGGGCATCAAACTTCCACTGGACCAAGGGACTCCTCCCCCATTAATGTCAGACAAAGCCACCCTTTGCCACATATGTATCTGGAGCCATGGATCCCTCCCTGTACACTCCTTGGTTGGTGAAGACCAGCATTTAAATAGCAGTATCTGCTTATGATAACTTTCTAGGTACTTTCTAGATCTAAACGCATTTAATCTCGGGCAAAAAGCATAATTAGGTTACTTCCTGATATCATTCTCCTTTGTGCTGGGGGAGACAGAGAATGCTCATTTCTGAAGCTGAGCTCAGCCCCGAAGCCTCATTGTCTGAACTGATAGCCCTGACTTTTATCCGCACACCAGTCTTCGAGAGACAAACACAGGTGATTGATTAAGAGAACATTATTTGGACAGGTCTGGCTGTAGGACAATGCTATCGGAGTAGAAGTTTTGTCTGGAGATGTAGTTTCGTTTCCCAACTCAGTAGGAGAAAGTGACTGCGAGAAGCACACATCTGCTTCATGTTTGGCTCCGTGTGGAATTGAATTTTTAATTTCATATTCGGAGCACTCAAAGTGGTTTAATGTTTCTTTTTAAACCCAATGAGGTGGCATAAAAAAACAGATATTGATTGTGTGTGAAGACATCCGAAGAATATTGGAAAGCATGAAGAGGAATTTGTGTGTGTATATATTGCTAGCTGAGCATAAGATTTTGCTGTCTTTTGGGTTCTTACTCACAGATATGTCTAGGGCTGAGCATATACTGTTCTCATCATGAGTTAAAATTCTCTTCAGTTGGGATCATAGCTAACAGCTGCACAGCTGACTGCCATACTCTGTAGTCTCGCAACTCGAACACTATTTTGTAAGTAATTTACATTATATGTTATTCTGCAGATGTGTTTTAACTGAACTGTTTCGTGTTTTTGAGTTCTCATTGCTTCAAAAAGAAAACTTTTCAGGAAATGTTTATGGGATTGAGGCGCATATGTTGGAATTTAGGCCTTGTTTCCTATATTGGGCATGTTTAGTCCCACCTGTGGATTTGTTTACTCTGAATATTTTGCCTAGATCCTAACAGTTATTTTAATGACTTCCTTAAGGAAGTATTATGGAAAATATCTTGAGATTTATCAGAGTTTTCTATGTAGAGGACATTTTCCAACTTAGTAAACAACAACAAAAGAAATAGGTCTAAATATCTAATGTAAAAATAGCTTTGGGAAGGGGTATCTCCAAGTTTATCATAAAGAATAGTAGCAACAGTGATAAATAATTCATTCAAGTGTAGCATCATGATCATTTGAAGGTTATTTGTTTTATAGCCTTATTAATATGTTCTGTCCTATGTTTTATAGAAGAAGGACTTCACGTTTAGAAAGCTAAATTGGGGCTCTGGGATTTAATAGCCAGCGGCTGGTGTGATTGAGGACTAGGGTTCTAAATATGGAGGCGCTCATTCTTGTGGATAAATACTGAATCCACATCCCCCAATTGTCGCCGAGGAACCAACTGCTGCTGAAGCCCACAGGAAATGTCAACCTACTGTCTTAACAACAAGGATAATTATATATTTCCCCACGAGTTTAATCACTCTCTCACTAGTGTCCTGGCCACACTCCAAGAGAAATCACCCAACTCCATTATTGTAACCAAAAGTCTTTGTTGATTTGATCTAATCTCATCGTCTCCATTTCCCAGCGTTATACATTGCTTTAAAGCTGCTTGACTTCACCTAGAAGATAGGATTTCACTGGCACCGTACATATCTTATTACCCTTTTGTATCACGTGCGTATTTTTGAAACGAAAGGGACATTTGTTGCAGTTAGCAAAGCAACTTTGTCACCAAAGACATCACACCAAATTATTTTACTTACAGAACAATTTCTAAATCCTACTTTAGACTCACAATGTTATAATACTTAAACTTGGAAGGGAAACTCACTGCTACCCTGTTTATGTTTTGACCAAAAACTATATTCTTAGCAGCATATTCTGGAAGTTGTAGGTTTTGCATTCCTCTATTCAGATGACAGTGGAGGTCTAGTGGGATTTTAATTATTTTACTTCATAACATAGAGATGAAATAATTTCAGGTCATTTGGAAAACAAAAGAAACAAGAACTTATAATGATCACATCTGATACAATCAGGTGTGAAATCATCACTTTATTGTTTATCCTAATATTTCATTGTTTCTGAGTATTATGTGCAATTTTCTTAAGTTGTGGAGTGGTAGAAGCTGCTGTGAGTAGATTGGAGTATAAACAGTTATAGAGATTCTTGTCAAAAATGATGTGCTGGCTACATATCACCTACAAAACACAGACACACATGCACAAACACACGCACACCATTACTCTGAAGTCAGAACTTTCTCTCATGGATATTATGTTCATGTTACATAATAGTCTTCTACACATTAATTAAAAATGTGAAAATTCCCATGACTTAAATGTGTTAAGTTAGATGCGACTGATCACTCATTGCTAGATTCTTAATTTGTTTTAGTTGACTGCAAGGCACACAAATTGTGATGTGGAAAGTCAGGTAAGGATGTTGTTTTCCCAGTTAAGTTGCTAGCAGACTTCATTTCACTTGCAGATACAATGTGGATGAAACATGTTTACCCATAAGCAAGCAACTTACCAAGTTTCTCCAGTGTTTGGAGTAAACGTTCCGGGTCGTTAACTTAAAATTACGTGTTACAGGCAATGTATATGAGAGTTAGAGATAACAGACAACTGTGAAGAATTATTAGAATCCTGAACTGCAAAATGCTTTCTTTTCCCTTAGGATTCTCATGTTTGTTCAAGGGAAGCCATTTGTTTTCATTATGAGCAATTAATAAAGCAAAATGGTTGTGTTTCACAAGTATGGTCGAATTTCACAGTTCTTGCTAGTTAACACCGAAAGGTAAACTCTTATCTTAGGAGGGGCAATAAATCAAGACCTCAAGTTTTTTTTCCTAAACACTTAAAAGTAATATATTATTTTTGCTAATCGCTTCCTTTCATAGCACACACGTATTTTTCAATACTTGGGCATAATGATTGTTGACAGAAAGCATGATATGACTGCACATACACACAATAGTTGAAAAGAAATCCGTCTAGAAGCACATCTTCATCATTGTTTTTCCCAAATCATCTGATTTCTTTCCTTTTCTTCTCGATTCAACATGTGACTTGCTATACAATAGAAATTAGAATGACTTAATTATCTTCCCTCTCTTGTTGAGCTATGATCCATCCACTTAGAGAAATTAAAGAAAGGGCATCAATTCTCATAGTCAATACTTTAAAGGCTGAAGAATAACGCTGTCAACTTCGGGGTGAATCATGTTGCCACTCTTAAAAAAAATTAGATCTTTGTCTGGAAAGTCCATCTGTTTTAAATATTGGTGAGTTCTTGTCAGTTCTGCTTAACTCATACTGAAATGGAAAGAGAACCAAGCAAAATCTAATAAGCTGGATTATCCACTGCACTAACACTTTATATCTTGCTCCGCTTACTGTTTCTAAACCATTAGAACTCTTTAAAAGGCATCAATGAATGGAAAGCTTTCGACATGTGTGCTTCCCTCACAGCAACTTATAAATATGTTTCTCGGGCAGAAGCCATGTGATTAAAGTAGGAAACAGAACCAAGAATGTTGCAATACACAGTCTTCTCTCATTCACTACATTCACCCTCTAAGTTTCAGATCAAAATCCCCTCCTTAGAAATCCCCACCCACACCTGACTTTTGCAGCCCAGCCAATAGGTCAGGGTTCTGTGTGCTATGCCCCCCAGAACAACTTGCACCAGTCACAAATAAATGCCATTAAAAGATAGGTAATTAGCAACTTCCAAATAGCTCCCCAAAGCTATTGAAAACATGGTTTTTACTTACAATTCTGCGTAGCAAACAAAGTTTGGGGGTGGGGGATGAAGATCTAGACTAAAAGAAATTAAGAGGAAAGTCTCCATGAAGATTTTCTGGTGTCTGGCCATTCACTGTTTGTGCAGAGAATCCAACTTCACAACTCCTAACTGCATAGAAGTTTACTATTTCAGTGCGTTCTCATGTGGGCAATTCCACACCGACCAGTAACTTACTGACATTCTGCAGTACATAGACATGTTTATGATAGTCACAAGTGGGTGACGAGAAGTCTGGCCCTGGTACTTTCTGTGAAGGCAGGGGCCTGTTAAACATCTTGGATTGTGCAAGATGGCCCCACCCACCACAAAAACAATCAGCCTCCCTCCCCAGTGACAATAAGTGTCCAGATTTAGCATCTCTGCTCTTGTCTGTCTTCCATACCCTTTGGAGACTCTCTTCCTCCCTGTGAAGATTAATCATTTAGTAGTGGGTATATATATTAGGAGTGAGTTACAGTTGGATTCTGAAGTATTTGTGCCTAGCAAACTGGAAAATATTGTAAATAATACGGATTCCAATAAATTAGCAAAAGCTAATGTATCTTTAAAAAGAAACCTTATTCATGGTTTTCCAATGAATTATGGTATGTCACTTCCATAAGGAGCATCTCTTCCTATTAAGTATTTATTATTATGTGCACATAGATTTAGAAAAGTAAGTAAGATTGTATATGAAGGTAAAGCCAAAAGCATAGTGGGTTAGTGTGGACTTAGTCAATCAGAATGCTTTCTATGATGATTTTCTTCTATGCACTCTTCCACTTGATGTAATGGACTCAAAGAAAACCTGTTCTTGTGTGGATGATGATTTAAGGTGTGTGTGTGTGTGTGTGTGTGTGTGTGTGTGTGCACGCGCTTGTACACATGCTCAGTAAATGGAATATAGAGAGGTTACATTTCCAACTACTATTTTACTGAATTGCAGGGTAAAGGAATGTCTCAGGCAACTTAAATTTGGAGTATTGAGTGTTTATTTAAACTTTGCTCTCTGGAAACAGAACAGGATAGAGCACCTATGTAAAATAAGGATGAGGTACAATGTTTGCTTCAAAGATGTGCAAATGGATAAGAACATGAATGCCCAGTCCATCACTAGCTAGTTAGTCGCCAATGGAAAAGCCTCTTAGTATATCTAACAGCTGTTCTCTCTACGTGAAGAGAAGAAGAGATCTTACCTGATAAGTGCCTTACACGAGGCTAAACCAGGGAATTAACACATGTAAACTCTGCAGTTGCAAAAGCAATAGTTAAGTATGAACTATTATTAATGCTGTGATTTTTATTGTAAAAAGAGCTCCTATTCTGAAACTATTAAGATTGTGTTTATAGTTGGCAGAAGGTTGATGTATTTTTAATTAGTAAAGGAAACTCCATGAGAGCCATTGCTTGCGGTAATGTCCACAAAACTGTGAATTTAAAAGAAAACTACATATAATGACTTGTAAACTAAACATATCCTTTTTCCATTTTATTAAGGAAATGTGCAATCAAATCAGTATAGGTCTTAGAACACATTACTCTTAAATAACTGTTATAAATTTGAGGTTTTGTGGATTTGATTTCTTTTTGGTTCTTCCAGACAGTGTGGTGTGCCCAGACTGGGCTGGAGCACGTTATAGAGCCGGGGATAGCTTTGAACTCTTGGGTGATCTGATTTTGAAGTAAAGTTGTAATGACATTGCAGTGGTGCTGAGACAGAACTCACGTAATATTGTCAAAGTCGGTACTCTCTGAAATGTAAGGACAAACAACGCGATTCTAATTTAAATGTGATATGCAGATATATATATATATATGAACTATATATATATAGTTTTTAAACAGGAAGATGGACCCTGATTATCATATACAATTAAAATAATGATCATATAAGTAATAAATGTGTAAGTGAGAAAAAAAGTTCTAGTTATTTTGAAACCAACCAGGAATTAAGTTTCGTAAATCAGCAACTTTTATGTTTATTAAATTAGCGGTATTTTTTTTTACTAAATGAAAAAATCCACTTACATTATTTTATTACAAGTTCAGAGGTGTACAACTCCATTTATATGGTGGAAAAAGTAAAAGAATATATTAACGTATGTGCAAATCATGAAATAAACATTCTGTATACCTATGTATGAGAAGGTGCGGTCTAAGGAGGGGGTGGTAAAAGAACCATGTTCCACTCAGTGTGGCTAGCAGCTGAGCAACAGTGAATATAGAGACTCAAAAAGACTTCTGGGAAATGCTTCCGTTGGGTGAAGGGGGTGGGGTTAGTATACAATGCACTGTTGCCCTCTGCTGGTTAGAGCGTGAGAAATACAAACTTCCCTTTTGAACTACAGGGAATGAAATTTCCATGGGTTAGGGGGGTGGGGGTGAGGGTGAGGAGGAGGGGGAGATTATCATAGAAAAAGATAAGGAGGTAACATTGTTAAAATTCATACTTGGAAGTTATAAAAATTCCTTAACACATATCAAAACTTAAATTTCATTAGTCATGTTTAATTGTTTTTTCAGCTGAAAATCTGATTATCTTCTGTTAAGTCAGTGCAGACTTAAAGTGTTAAGCGTTAGATTCGAGGTGTCTCGAAAGTTAGGGGTCTTTGAACTGGATATTTATTACCTCTTCTTAATAATTAGCACATCTTTAGAAAGTATTAATATGAGTCTATGAGTATGAGATTTGTAAGAGTAACCTTACTAGGCAATGAAAACAATAGACGTAGTATATATTTTAGTAAAACATCAGTCTTTGCAATTAAGTGAATGCTTCATCTTATAATTTTAGGCATTTTTACGGCATTCTTTCTGTGCCATTCACATTTCACTGAGGAAAATGCAATCCTGGTTTATAACAGTTATAAATATATATAATTGGCTTATAAATTCCTCCATAAACATAGTGATAATGGTCCAAGTAACATAAAGTGCATAGACGGATGAGCCTACCTGGTTTTACGGTCGCACTGCACACTGCTTTAATAGATGGGTGCATTTATTTCAGACGTATTTTAAGGGCAGCGGTTCTGCCCCCCGCAGCAGGAGACGGACTCTATGAAGACAGACTTGTTGGTTTCTCTAAAACATACGTGAGTGGGAAGTTTGAGTAAAAACTGCTGTCGTTTCTTCTTGTCTGATGCGTTGAGACTGGGATGTTGTATTTTAGATACTGTCTCTAGCTGTAATATGTATTAAAATAATCTGGTTTTCATTTCTCAGATGGAATTCCCTCAGAACCCTGGCATGACTCGGGTCACGGGACTTTGTAAGAGGCTGGAGTCTACGGGCGCTCTGTGTCTCCATTCAGTCCTCAGAAGCTGACTCTGTGGCACGTTGAGAGGCCAGTTCTCGTGCTGGCCTCTCTGCCCGGCACCTGCCGACACTTTAAATAGTTTTTCTTTTTTTGGACCAAACAATACCTGAGAATTTACTCTGTATATTCCTCTCTCAAAGTCAAGCATGGATATACTCCAGCCTAAGTCTTACAGGCTTTGGTACTACTGTACAAACTGAATGAAAATGACCTGTCTTATAAAATATCGTTGTTATAGAAAATAGTTGTTTTCTTCTTACTATACAAGTGAATTGACAAAAGCATTCTCTGCAGTATTTGATATTTAATCCTCATAAAAAAAAACCACTAGAAATGATTTTAATGTTTCTACCTTGAGAGTGAAAAAGAGGGGAAATTAGGTTCAGAGAAATAGGCGACTTGGCTACAGTCACTGATTATCTGTCCATTTGGAGCAAACTCCTCTGTGTGTGTGTGTGTGTGTGTGTGTGTGTATGTGTGTGTGTGTGTGTGTGTGTTTGCACGTGTGTGCACATTGTGTAGAGACAGAGACATACAAACATACACTCAGAGAATATAGAAAACAATGAAATATGTTTCTAACTGTGCTTGTGTTTGTGACAGTGTCTTGTTAGTTAATAGCCCAGGTTGGCCTCAAACCGTGTGTGCTTCGCCATGCAGAAACATTTCTAAACGATTAATAATTATCTATCTATCTATCAATATTGTGAATTATTGTCAGTAATATTATTTTTTCTGTTCTTTACATACTTAGCAGTTTCTTTCAGGAAGCAAGCTCCACAGATTGGTATAAGAGTTGGTACAGACAATTTTATTTGGTTAATTTCTATGGCAATATTAAGTCTAAAAGCCAGCTCGATTGTGTTAACGCTGACGTCATTAAAGAATAAGAAAAAGTTACAATGGTATTATATATTGATTTACAACTCATTGGTTAGTAAAGCTGGTAGGCTAATATGTAGCTTGAACAATATGCATGAAGCCAGAGAGATTGCTAAAGCATTTGACACAGACGTCACCAATTTCAACTATCTCTGTTACTGTAGAGGTCAGTTCACTTACAACTAATAAATACTTTTTTCAAAAACTTTTTTCCCACATAGATTAAATATTCTTTGTAAAAGCAATGAGGCTTTATAGTCTAGAAATTGAGCCTAGGTTTGACTCACCCTACTAAACTTTTCTAACATAATGGGGGCTTTGCCTTAGAGCTGGAGAGAAGGATACTTGTGAAGTTGATTTCGTGTTTCCAAAATGACTCAATTTCTAAAAGTTTCTGAAGGTGAAAATGTGAGGGCTTGAGTCATGGTTCAGGGGTTAAGAAAACTCTTCCTTAGATCAACAATATCAACCTACCAGCCCCTCAGAGCTCCTGGTGACTAAACAGCCATTCAAAGAGTACACAAGAGGGACCCATGGCTCCAGCTGCATGTGTAGCAGAGGATGGCCTTATCTGGCATCAATGGGAGGAGAGGCCCTTGGTCCTGTGAAGGCTCGATGCTCTAGTGTAGGGGAATGCCAGGGCGGGGAGGTGGGAGTGGGAGCATCTTCATAGAAGCAGGGGGAGGCAAGGAGGGAGAATGGGAGATGTGGAAAGGGGGATAAGATTTGAAATGTAAATACATAAAATGCCCAATAAAGAAAAACACTGAAAAGAAGGAAAAGAAAACTCATCCTTGCTTAGGACCTAAGTTTGGTTCCTAGGACCTACATGGAGCTCACAACTCTCTGTAACTTCAGGGCTTCTAATGCCTAATTCTGGGCTCTACCAGCAGTCATATGAGTTCAGAATGTAGTTGGTGTGTGTGTGTGTGTGTGTGTGTGTGTGTGTGTGTGTGTGTGTGTGTATCATGCAGACGATATATTTAAAATAAAAATAAATAAATATTTTAAAAGCAAGTTAAAATATTTGTCTTTTAATTTATTTTATTGGAAATAGATTTTTTTATACTATGAATTCTGATTATGATTCCTGCTCCCCAAGTCCTCCCAGATCCTATCTTTCTCCCCACCTACCCCACTCTATAACCTTTCTCTTTTTTCTCTAGCTCTTCTGTCTATTGCATTATAGGGATAAAGATAAGTAATTGTGTACACTATCAGTACACGTATGCTTTTATTTGAGTCACTGAAGCTTTGAAAGAAAAACCCACTGATGCGAGTTTCTCCCTCTTTCTTTCCCCCTGACAGATATCCCATGCAGTTCTGTGTGCTAGAAAGGGCTAACATTAAGTAGTTTTATCTCTACTACAATGTTAGATGCTTGTGTATACAAGTCTTAAAAATATCATGCCCAACAAAATACTTTGCTCTGAAAGGATTCTGTACGCCTATAAATAAAGCAAAGTATATTTTTCTAAGGTTTCAGATTCCTCCAGTAGATGCTCTTATATAAAATTTTAAAGAAAACCTAAAAGCTTAAAACCATTTATGACCAAAACACTCATCAGGTGATGGTGTCAGTTTGTGACTACAAAATCTGGGTATAACAAAATGTTCAGTTTCCGTTATTTTTTTTTCTTTTTGAAAAAAGTGACATTGCCTAGGAGTTTTATATGGGTCTGGAGGAAAGAAGGGAGTGTGTGTGTTTGTGCACGCGCGTGCACGCACACACGCATGCCTTAGACTCCGTATTCCGAGTTGGAGTCAGCTGTTAAGAATTACTGAATTATCCAGGGCAGAATCTGGGGTATGGCTCACGTTACAGTGTGCTGGATATGAAAAGGGGTGAAAACTTCGCGGTGATTAAAACGGCCTGTGGGATTGAACTTTTGCATTCCAGAGCAGCACATCAAGAGGGAAGCTGCAGGTTCTCGAGTTCTCACAGCAAACTGTGCCTGTAAATAGATGAAGTGCTGGTGAAGAAACACCCCAGGATGGCTCCTAAAAGAAGACAAAAAAGTTCTCTCTCTCGTTCTAGGAGATGGAGAATTAAACTGGTTGCAGGAGCAAATACCTTAACAGTGTCAAGAATTTAAACACAGCTAGACTTCAGGCAGGTCAGAAGGGAGAGCGGACGCAGTTGGCTTTATCATTTTTACCTCCTTCAATACCTTTTGACGTAAGATTTTTTTTTTTGATGCTTCAGAAATGTTTCAGTTAACCTTTCTTGTGTTTCCTAGGTATTCTTGGTAGTCAGTGGAATACAGTGACCGTCCGTCATCAAAGGCTGTTCTATGTTAATATTGTGTGTACTCAGTCTTCTTTCATTTCAACAATTTTGTCTTGCATTTCACATCCGTTCTCCCCTGAACCCATTCTTCTTCATAAAAGCATCAGACATCTAATTAAACACAATCAGTCAGTCGATAATTTAGGCTATGTGGGTATTGTCAATTTAAATATGTTACCCAAGGTCAGTGTGATGAAGAGATTACCCTGTTCACTCAAGCAAAATATTATTCTTTAGTGCCAGATGGAATAAATGTTGATAAAAGTTGTTATAGAACTTGTATATATTATAAGAAGGTGTTATATTTACCAAGGAAATTGTTTAGAAACTGTAGTCTGGTTTTACGTCTGCCAATACATGAGGAAATGTATTTGTATATGTTTCCTTCTAGGAAAAAGGCAGGGAGTAATATCTTGATTTTCTTGTCAAGCTATTCAAAATGAATTGGAAATATGGAAATGAATTCTTATAATTTGCCTTATGTTAGGATTTAAATTTGGTTGTGAATAGAAACTAGACCTTTCTATAACTATGTTTTTATGGTATTTAACTGTACCCTGAGTGTTGTGTTTCCACTCAGATCAAGAGTAATAATTTCTTTTAAACATCAACTTGAAGAAATGAAAGCAGTGATAAGCTCAGTTATTTCTCAATCATTTGTCTGTGTGCAATTTATGAAAAAAAAAAACCCTCAAATTCCTTTCCTATTTGGAAAAACTCTACCAGCTGAGATTTTAAACAGTAAACTTAAACTTTATAGCCATTGACAATCCTACAGTATATGACTAATAAGATAGTAAGTAGCAAAATTAGTAAGATTTGTACATCGGAGTCAAAGTTTAATTAGTGTCATGCGAAAGCATCTTTCATAGACTTCTGGTGGCTTCCCAGCAGCCAGAACAAACTCACCCTCTGAAGAAGCTTAAAGCGTTTGCACTCACGTACGAAGCAGGAGCAAACCTTGAACTATGTTGGCTGTTTTCATGAATTATGTGAGCAGATTTCCTTTGTTTTACTTAAGACATTAAAGATGTCTTGAGTGGCTTTGTTGTCAGTCTACGTTTGTGAATGGTGTCCTGTCCTCGTCTGCTTTTGAATGGTGGACTTCCTTATTTTAATGGCCTGTTTTAATTTCAGTTGTTGAAGAGTTTGTGTCACCTAACTATCTTTATGGCTTTGAAAGCACTATGAAGTAGAGAGGGTAGCTGTTGATGGGCAGAACATACACAGACACACAGATACACATACAAGATACACACAGATACACACATACACAGATACACACAGATACACACATACACATACAGAGACAGAGACACGGAGAGACAAAGAAACACAGACAGAGAGACAGACAGAAAGAGAGAGACGGAGAGACACAGAGACACAGAGGCACAGAGACAGAGGAACACACAGAGACACAGAAAGAGACACAGATAGACAAGGAGACACAGAAAGAAACAAAGACACACACACACACAGAGAGAGAGAGAGAGAGAGAGAGAGAGAGAGAGAGAGAGAGAGAGAGAGAGAGAACGTTTCCTTCTGTGTTTGTCAGACTTACAGTGTTCTTTACTCAGTTCACTGCCCAGAGTGTTCCCAAGGGCTGGTTTTATAAATCAATCATAACTCACACGTTATATTAGCACTTGCCATGTGAGCTGGCTAACCTGACTTCTATGTAAAAGTGGAAGGACATGTGACTCCACGAGTTGGTCTCTGACCTCTACTCATGTCCTCATACATATATCATGTGCACATACAAAGTAATAACAATATATTTTAAAGGAATAAAATAAATTTACTGTGGAAGTGCAGCCTCTCCAAACCCAAAGCCCTCTCTTTGATAAGACCCCCACATCTGTTACTAAATTAAATTCTAGTGACTTCTCTAGTTTTGGCTGAGCCATGGGACAAATTCCATATTCCTAGCTCTCAGCCCCAGGCTCTAGCAGTCACTATGGTCAAACCCAAAGGCTCAGAAGCACGCGCTCAAGAGCGGAAATGACTACGTTCTGCCAGACTTGAAGGAAAGAGAAAGCAACCATAACATGGAGACTGCCTCTCTCTCCTCATCTGTCATTGTGTAAGCATTATGTGTCCTGAATGCCGTACGCAGCCTAAAGGAGCCCCAGTGTGTCTGGTGTCTGGCTCTGCCTGTGAGGACTGCTGACCAGGGGCCCCTATCTAGACAATGGTCCAGAAGTGCTAAGCAGAAATGAGTTCATTCTCATGTTCTATAGCATCTCTCTCTCTCTCTCTCTCTCTCTCTCTCTCTCTCTCTCTCTCTCTCTCTGTCTCTCTCTCTCTCTGTCTCTCTCTCTCTCCCTCTCTCTCTTTAACAAAGTAGATGTAGGGTATCACAGTTACAGGGTCTGAAAGCCTGGTAACAATGCACCCACACAGATGGTTGCTATTGTGGTCACAGTCTGTTCCATGCCCCTTTTCCTGAGCTAGGCTTTCTGGGACTTTTAGTGATCCTTAACGTGTGCTGTATCATTCTGGTCTCTGCTCTCACTAATCTCAGCTTCAGCCAAAAGCTCTACTCCCAAATAAAGTCACACTATACAACATTGGGTGGTAACATTCCAAAGGACATAATTTCTATATATTAGGGCAAAAACATCTCGAGAGGATTGGATTTAATGTCTACTTTAAATAGAGAAAATGGTCTTTTTTTTTTTTAAAGAAAAACAATGGAAGCATCCCTCATTTTTTATTTCTCTTTCTTATTGGAATGCAAGTCTTTCATGTTTTCTGAAAAGTTTTCCTTTAACGGGCCCCTATATCTTTCTGCATGCCGATGTGTTATCCAGTTTTGTATTCAGTCAGCTTGTGTTTTCCTGGTCAGCGATGTAGGAAGTGCTCTATCGTCTCCCCAGGAAAAAGATTATGGAAATAGCTATGGCCTTAGACAAAGTCTCAACTAGGACCAGAACTCTGCCCATGCCTTTGAGGACGACAGGACTCTCGGCACCTTCCCCAACGCCACTGTCAGTTTTCTCATCTGTCATCTGGGCACAATCGTAGCTCGCTCTCTGGATGACATGATGTTATTAATACATGCAGAGTGCCTGGCAGATGGTAGATGCTTATACAAGTATGCAGTATGTAAGAGTCACATGATGGCATGTTATGCAATGGCGTTATCATCCCGAGGTTACCTTCATTATCTATAGTACATGAGCAGCTAGGAGCAGGGACAGTTTTATTCCCAGCACAGGCTTCCATTTTCAAAGGGCACTCCTGAAGGATGACTGAAACGCCACAATGTCAGGATTGTCTGTGGTTCTTTTTCAGTCACGCCCAGCAAGTCCTGCCTGTGGTGGAAATCTCTGTGAATGGGATGCAACTCACATTAGCAGTGTGTAGACATCGTGGGATCGTAGCTCGGAATGTGCTTCTTCAGCTCTCCTATAACGATGTAAATCACCCTTGACTTTTAAATTATGCATTGCATTGATGCTGAACTATATCAGCCATTCTATTTCATGACCTGGAAACTAAAACCTCCAATCTGGTAAATTAAAAATTTCACCCAATAATCTTAAAACCAAGAAGACCCATTTTCAATAATGGTAAAACTAGATACCCATAATCTAGTCATCCCTCTACCTCTAAACCAAATGGCTAAATGTTTTTTTCCTCTTTGCCTTTTCAGTGTGAACACTTAAGGTGTTCTGATTCTTTTTTTTTTCTACATCGTAGCTGTTCAGCTCATTGGATGTAACAATCTAGCACATATTGGTTGCTGTCAGTAGAATATGACTCTGCCACCTGCCCCCATATGGAAAATGCACACTAAAGTCACAGTTGTTTTATAGCATTTCTATTATATATAGGTATAGGTATATGATGTATATGTATATGATGTCTATGCTAATACTTATGCATATGTATGCATATATATGTATATGTAATGGTATGTATGTATATGATGTCTATGTCTATGACTATGTACACACACACACACACACATGCACACACACACACACACATTTTTTCCAGTGCTCCACTACAATACTTAGTCTGCAATGGCCTGGTTCAGGGATATCTGTCTCAGCACAGAGCACTCAATCGTGTGATACTTCCTTTTAAACATCGTCTCATGACTGCTTACAAAAACCACTCCAAACACTTTACAATAGGGCGCTTTTCAGTCTAGCACATTCCTTAACCCCTTGCATCCTCTGGCGTTTTTAAAGCGACTCTGCCGTGTTATTTGGTGCTGCAACTCTCTCCTATGTCTCCCTCCGCCAGGCTTCAGACAGGTCATATCTGATGCTTCTCTGTCTATTGCTCCTAGGGCATTAGATATCAACCGAAATTCCACCTCTGCTGTCTCTACAATTGCTCATAGAAGGAATGCATCAGTTTGGGGAAGTCCGGCATTTCCGGTTCAGTAATTCCTTGCACATTTGTTTATATAGTATTACTCATGTTTGTCTAGACATTTCTTCTGTTCTTGTATCATCTGTGTTTGTTTCCCTTGTAGCTACTGCTCTCCAGACACTGACATCTTATCTATCTCAGGCTAACTGGGTATCTAGAGCTGGCTATGCAGAGGAGGATGACTTTGAAATTCTGCTGGTGGAGGGACTACAGATGATCAGGTAACAGCCATGCTCAGGTGGGTATAAGGTGCCAGTTGTCAAACCCAGTGCCAAGTGTTTGTGTATGTTTAGGAACACACTCTACTAACCAAGCTACATCCTCAACTCTCATCACACACTTCATGTCTGTTTGCTTTTTTTAGATAGGGATTTTTATGTGGCCAAGTCCAGTCTTAATTCACTAACCCTGGTTATTCTTCTGCCTTAGCCTCTTGGGTGATGAGATTATAGACATTCACCACTACGCCTGGCTGCAGACTGGAGCATGGAGTGATTCTTGATAGTGTAGAACTTAATTTTTGTCACCAAGTCAAAAAGATTTGTCTTCCTTTTTTAAATTAAATCTGTTTTCTCCTAAGACATGGTTTCTCTGTGTAGTCCTGCTGTCCTGGAACTTCTTGGTAGACCAGGCTGGATTCGAACTCACAGAGATCCTCTACCCTGAGATGCTCCTGAGTGCTGGGATTAAAGCCATGTTTCACCACTTCCTGGCCTTAAATGAAATCTTTAAAGACTCAAATATTTAACAATAACTACATAAAATAATACTAAATTCCTTAGTCTTAGGTTGCTGGAATAACCAACTTTTCTTATAGTTTTTTTTTCTGCAATGTCTATGTATATTAAGTGACTTTTCTCATACCTCTGAGATGTTACGATAGTCATAAAGGGGAACATATAAACCAAACTGTAATTAAGCTATAACCGAAAAGCAGAACCCATCGTTTATATGAAAATGCCTCCCAGAGTGCTTTGTTTGCGCATAGCTTTTAAGAACGTCACACGCCAGATGCTCACATTCAAGTACAGCTTGGCTAAACTCTGAAAGGACAGATTTGCTTCTTCCAAAGGGAGATGCTGTGTGCAGTTCAGATGGCTAGCCCACACAGGCAGCCTTTAACATCTCACTGTCTGTGAATGGGAGGCAGGGAAGCTACCACCATTCAGTCATCTCTGGCAAATGCCATTCGTGCCACCAACTTCTGCCTTACAAACTGTACCAGCAGAGCCCGATCACCAGTCCAATCTTTTGCCCTACGCAACTTCTTATGGGTTTAGAAATGAAGAAGGCCGTAAGTTACTCTCCGTTCTTTATTCCTATCTATGACATCAGAAAACTCCAGCACAGTGAGGTGGCAGAGGCTTTGTCTTCCCAATGTGTCTCTTTGGTAGCATCCTAGATAGGCAACTGTCACAGTTAGCTGAGAAAAACGTGTAATGTTCTGAATTTACCCATATGTTGTTTTTCAAAGTCATGATAAAAGAAGAGATACCATTTGTAAGTATTTCTGATACACAGGCACTAGACACAAGTCTCAAATGTATGTATGTACACACACACACACACACACACACACACACACACACACACACACACACACACACACACGCTCCTTCAGTTACCCATTCGTTTACTCAACCACAGTCTGAGCAGATAAATAACCTGGCGCTGTTGTATAGTTAGCTATACAAGTAACTTCCTGAGACACATGCTTTGATATTAAAATATTCTAACCCCATATTTTTTCTGCTGAAAGATGAAACAGTGAAATGAGAGAACACAGGATCAGAAAGATAAATATTTTGATTGTGGTTGCACAGCTAATGAGGAGCAAGCAATGTGTTCCAACTCGTGGAGAGCATGCAGACCACTGCTCGCTGTACGTCCAGCCATCAGTACCGGAAAAGCCATTTACAAACACCAGGCATAATCATTAGTAGGCTGAGAACACTGGGGCTCTGAAGTTTACAGCAGATCGCACCAAATTGCTAATTCTGCAAGGAGTTTAACCATACACTTTCTTTTCACAGAGGGATTATTGAATCAAAACTTTGTGTAAGTGCAAATGAGAGACTTGTCATTGAGTCTCGGGACAAATGTGCATTGAGATAATCACCTGTGTCCTGTGATTTAGATGATAGATGATCCCTCAAATGAGCAAATCAACAGACATTTTCAGAGGCACCAGGTAGGTCCTACTAAAATAACGTTCTGTAGAAAAACATGAACATACACTAATTGTTTTTCGAAGCTCCATTTAATGCCAATCCAAGATTCCTGCACCCCAACTGCATTTTTACATCCTCTTAATAAAGAAACTCCAGCCATAAAGGTGTGTTTTATTTTCTTTAATTCTTACTTCATTATATACGAGCTGCCAAGCATAATTCTATTCCACTTGTCTCTCAGCTTCTCTCTTTGTGAGTCTCTCATGCAAAGATATCCGAAATTATGCAAATGTAAATCTTTCTCTGAGACAAAATAAACACAATTACCTCATGCTCTGAGAAACCTGGCACTGAGGCGTGTGGATAGTTAGCACGTGGACTTGTAGAAGACAGATCGCACAAAAGAAGAGACACCTACATGGATCTAGTAAAGCACTTTATATCGCGAAAGGGATCGAGATTGAAGTTTTCTAATTTGTTGTTCTCTGGCCCTAACATAGTGTGTGGATCTCAGTGACTATTTTTAATTTAAGAAAATTTCTCTTAGGAAAACGATCCATCTGTTTATTGAAATAATCCTTTGCAAAGCCAAAGAGGTCACCTCAGGTCAAAGCCCATATCTAAGTTGGTTTAAACTTAGAGTAATGTAAACAGCGTGTCAAATTGGACTACTATAACTGTAAAACTACATCATATACGTTTACAAAAAAGAGAAAAAAACCTCTTCTCCAACTTTTACATTTTTTATGAAAGATTAGTTTTAAAGTCAAGGTTTGGGAGTTAGGGCAACTTATTGGAATTCTAAAATGCATTTAACATTTGTTTATAATTTCGTATCATTATGCTAGATTTAAGATGTCAAACTGAGTTGATAACAAACACGAAGGATAGAAATGTATACAGCCACAGGCCTACTGCCAAATGAGGCAAACAAAGAGCTCTTGTCCAAGGCTTACACATTGGAAACTTAAAGGCATGATAATACTTTGAGGGCAAAGTTTGCCCTTTGCAATGAAATCATTTTTTTAAAAAATTCCTTGCATTTCTGCAAGGCGACAGAATTAAAACATCTTGCCATGCACAGGGTTCTGCAAGATTATCTGTTGGCAAAAGCAGAGCTGCAAATGAGGTTATTGTCTGTATACACTGAGCATCACGTTGAGGAAATCGTACTTTGGATAAAATGAGGGGTTTTTGTTGTTGTTGTTGTTTTGTTTTGTTTTGTTTTGTTTTAATCACTGCTTATCTTTCTGCTGCTGATCATACTGGAAACGGTTTGCACCTTTATCCTCACTCTTGGTTAAAGAAATGAAGCAGAAGTCATACATAACCGCATCTTATTTTTCGTCCTTGGGGGTATTTCTCTCATTTACTTGAATAGCCAGGGATAAGACAGTTGGGTTTATGAAAGCATATACCACGCAACTCACATCCTAGAGGACAAACATGCACCAAGACCCTGACCATGAAATGTTTACGGATTGCTTTAAGAGATAACTTATGAAATAATAATGTAAACATTGAATTCATGCTCATACATATAAGGACCATAGAGAGCAGCAAGCAGATTGAATGAAGAGGCTTTTGTATGATCTTTGAGTGTCTAATGCCTGTCCGTGGCATGGAATTTGTAGGAATAGAGACTGTCTCCAATGAGTCAGATTTTAATCCCAGATGTTGCTACCAGGCTGAAGAAATAATTGATTCCTAGCTTTTTCTTTATTTTCTTCCTTAAAACTTTAAGATAGTGACGTTCACAAATTGTGGTATGTGATAAGTGAAATAAATATACATAGACTATACGTTAAAATGTAAGTATATCTAGTGTCTGCTTCTACTCTATATGAATGCATAACCCAATGTAGACACAGGTTCACTGGTCAACTAATCTAGCTGAGATGGAAAACTCTAAATTCAGTAGGATATCCATTCTGAAAACAAAATACAAAGACAGAGGGGGAATAGAGAAAGACTCACAATATTGACCTCTGGCATCTACATGTGCATATGCAAGTTCACCATCAACAGCCTTATAGGAATAGACATCACATGCATGCACACACACACACACATACACACCAACAAAATGACAGAAATACTTTTATTAATATTTTCACTGACCTCTGGTGAAAAGTCAGCTTTCCTTTATAAATATGTGTAATTGTAGACAGGCATTATGATAGTAGATACCCCTGCTTTAGTGTAGGTTGGATCTAATACTGTATGTTTATGGATATTATGTAGAATGTGAAAGGGACACCATTCATGCTCTGCGAATGCCCCACCCAGTGCTATGTCCCAACTCCCACCTCGTACTTTTTATTTTGAGATATGCTCAATTCCTCAGGCTGGCATTGAACTCTCTCTGTAGTCTAGACAGACCTTGAACTTGAAATGTTCTTGCTTCAGTTCCCTGAGGATCTGGGATTCCAGGCTTGCACCAATAGATCCATGTTGGTAGTTGCTCTAAGAGCAGCTTGTGAACAAAGTTCTCATGAAAATGGGCAACACAATGCTTAAGAGCTGCTAACAGATGGGGAAACATGCCACAGGACGATGGGATAATTTCAGGCCCAACAGGTACTGCACGAGCAGGGTTATGAGAGACTCTAAAGCAGGAACACTCTGACGATCCACACCTAGACATCTAGTCACAAGACTGTGAGGCAACAAATGTCTGTCAAAGGGTTCAAAACTGTGACGTCATTTGTTGAGTGGCAATAGTTAGCTACTATAGATTTCATATGGATGCTTCCCTGAGGTTGAAGTTTCAATTTCTTGCGTTGGTAAAACACTCTAAACAAAAGGCACCCTGGTCAGGAGTGGGTTTATTTCATTGGACAGTTCCAGATAATATTCATCATGGAGGAATACAGGGCAAGAACTGAAGCAGGATCCCAAGAGGACAGTTGCTTGCTAGTCTATGCAGTAGAACCAATGCATTCATAACCAAAAGGATGCAGCAGGAAACAAGGGGCTGCTGCTTGCTAACTGGCTTGCCCTCATACTCACTCGGTCAGCTTCTGTAGACATCCTAGGGCCACCTGTTTAGGGATAGTGTGATCCACAGTGGACTAGGAGTCGTCCAAATCAATCACCATTCAAGATAATCTCTCACAAACATGGCCACAGGCCAAACTGGTTTCAGAAATCCCTTAATTGATGCTCTCTCCAGACGACTCTAGGCACTGTCAAGTTGACAATTAAGCCTAACCAGGACAGCTACCGAGCAATTAAAAGTGTGGAAGTCCCCACAAAGTTAGGGAGGCACAAGAGGTTGGAAGAATGCCTGGGGGATCAACAAGCACCCCTAAATGACCTTTAACAGATTCTAGCACTCTGTGCTCTGAGGATGTTGCTAGCGAGGGTTTCGTGAGAAAATGAGAAGTTGCTATTGGAAAAAGGGAAGGGGGAGGGTATGCAGAGGCCAAATGTGGCAACAACATCCCACTATCACTCTTAGTAATGAGGAAGTCCGACATGTGTGAAACAGCTCAGATCTCCAATAAAAGGGCTCACATGTTATCTGGTGTTTGTCTTTTGTTTCTTTTCATTGTTATTTTTTTGCTTTGCTGTTTATAGTGAAAACATGGTGTGTGTGTGTGTGTGTGTGTGTGTGTGTGTGTGTGTGTGTGTGTAGCATGTTCGAAGAACCTTTAAAAATGGTGCTAGAAGTTTTAGAAGTTTAGTTCAGCCTTTCTGTGTATCAGTTGATCTTGACGTAGCTTCTGGATACAGACAGTAACTACAGCGTGGTGAGGAAATGTGCTGCAGTGATAAGAGTGGATGACACAACTGTATTTCTCTTGTTAATATCCGAGCAAGGTTGAAGTCACAGAAGCCACCAGATTCAAAGTGCTCACTGTTTAAATTCCACCAAGTTCCGGAACAATTTGTCATACAGCAGCATCGAATAAGTAATAAACAGAGAACTTGTAGCACTGCTGCCACCATGTGACATTTCAGTAACTACCTTGTCAATACCTGGGGGAAATCACTGATGGTCACACAGTCAGAGCATGGATGACTCATTTCTCCTCTGATAGTAATTGGTTCCCAAAATTCTCACAGCACTTTATGTTTTCTTGTCATGTGTTTTTCATAGTGTCCTAAATCAATGCCACAGGTACCTGAGCATTTGAGGGACCTGGAGAGGTGGCTGACAGTGTTGTTGTCAATCTATGACTATAAACGTTATCTATCTATCTATCTATCTATCTATCTATCTATCTATCTATCCATCCATCTATCTTTTTATCTATTATTTATCTATCTAGCTGCCATTTTCCAATCTATTTATCATTTATCTTCTATCTATCTATCTATCTATCTATCTATCTATCTATCTATCTATCCTTTAAAAATCTCTTCTCTCTCTCTCTCTCTCTCTCTCTCTGTATGTGTGTGTGTGTGTGTGTTACAGACATAGAAAGAGGGAGGATGGGGGAGAAGATGAGAGAGAGAGAGAGAGAGAGAGAGAGAGAGAGAGAGAGAGAGAGAGAGAGAGAGAGAGAGAATGTTTGCAAGAAAGAAGGAGCAAATTCTCTTCTTCCACCTTATGGGTCCTAAAACCTAGACTCAGATCATCGGGTTTCATGATATAATCTTTTCCCCTATAGCCATCCCTTTAGCTCATAGCTACTCTCTCTAAGTGTATTCTTTCTTCTATATGGACTGTAAGTCAGTCGTCTGCCTTTGCCCCTCCCAGTCCTCCTCCATTCTCACACTCCTGATTTTTTACCATTGGGAGAGAAATGCTGCAAACAAAAAAAAAAAATCACTAGTAGCTATGAATACAGACGATAATGATTAAATCTTCATTATCTCCTTGACTGGATTTTAAACCGCCTAAGAAATACATATTCGAATATGTACCTGAGGGTATTTACGGATAGATTTAATGGGAAAGGGAAGAACTTCCCTTAGGAAGGGTGGGTGGCACAGTTCCATGGGCTGAATACAAATGAAGATGTTCGTTGAGTGCTGCTGTTCCTCCCTCTCTTGCTTCTTGTCTGTGGTCACAAAGTGGCAGCTACTTCACACTCATGTCTCCATGCCTCCCTCACCATGATACAGATCATCCTCTTACATTGCAACCCAAAATAAAGTCTTTTTCAAGTAGACTTTGTTGGGTATTTGATCATAGAGCGAGAGAAAGTGCCCCAAACACCTACAAACCCACCTCTGTCAATGCCATGTCCTCTGCCCTTCCTGTTCTGACTGTAGGTCACTGCTCCTGGTACCTGTCTAAGGAAAAGACCTCTATTCAACCACTAAATCTTTCTAAAAGGGCCATAGAGCAAGCATTTTAGTTGTCTTGGGTCACGTGGATTCAGTTGCATTTATTCAAGCCTGTCACTAGCCGTGGAAACAGCCAAAGATCTAACAGATGCATCTGTCTTCCAGTTTACAAAGGTCTGCCAGGGTCCAGTCTTCACACAAGCAACTTGATCCACTTTAGAAACAAACCAAAGTATGTGAATTTGTTTTCTGAACCCCTCCTCTACTGAATTATCTCATTAAATAAAAGCAATATTTCTTACAAAGTTTCCAGTCTTGGATCCATTTCATGTCCTCATCTCTTGATAACACCAATACACAAATATTAACTGCACTGCAGAAACATTGATCTCCCTTTTTCTTTTAAATAAATGAAGTGTTTTTCCAACACAGGAGGACAAGCATGACAACACAGAGAGCTAAAGCATTTTGTGTAGAAACAAGAGAGTCTTCCCATATTTTTAATCTGTGATCTTTCAGAGCTTTCATGGAGAGTCTTAAATCTAAATATGGCAAATAGAATAGTGATTTCCCCATCATACATCCAGTGAGGTCTATGGTACTCACTTGCTGTATGGGAAGCTAAAAGCTCCTGAGAGGTAACTGTATCCTAACTGAATCCAGTGAAAACAACCAAAACATTGGTCAAGCTCTAGTCTTTTGGTGCCTCACTATTGTCTTTATTTACCAACTCTATGAAGGAAATCAGGATTTTGGTGAAAATGGCTGAGTGTAGGTCTGGATGGGAAATAGATAAGGTAACTCTGGAACATCTTAAGACATTGAAGAAGTCAGTAGATCAAAGTGTGGCAGTTTGTTTCAAACAGAAAAATTGATAATGGATTGGTGCTTCTTAAATATATTAATCTATATAAATCTATAACTACTCAAGAAGTTTACTACTACTTATTTTGTGATCACATTTGTTTTCTTTAAAGTTAGCCAAAATCATACAATCTAATATATCCTGCTTTCTATTCATGAACTTTGAGTAGCCAAATAATAAATGATGTTTCTCTTTTCAGATTTACTGAAATTAGTATATTTAAATTCATTCAAATTGAGCATTTTTTTTTGCTACTCCTGAAGAATTAATGAATCAAGGCAGATAATATAAAGGGTGGGAACAACCATCCTGTTATGTCCTTTTGTAAAACTGTGCACATGCCAAATGGGTATAATTTGAAACATTTCGTCCAGCTACCAACTCACATTAATACAGATCTCAAAATTAATCATTGAACCACAACATGGGAGCAGGTTGTGAGAGAACTGAGCTGGAACTAATGTAGAAGTCTCCTTTTGTGAATTAGAATGACACGATATCCCCAAGAGTTCAAAGGAGCCTCTTATAGGTGACCAACAACTGTCTAAGTGGACATAAGTCCTTCTCAAAAGGACAGAATTCATGTCTTAGTGTAAACGTAGTCACCCACTATTGGCTGGTGGTGCCCTGGACCCTAGGAGGGAAGCTACTACTGCCCTTTTCCTAATGCAGGGTAATTTCTAGCTCCATTGTAAATATTTATGCCTATACACACAGATAAGTGTAGTTTTTATGCCCCTCTGCCCATCAATAAGCTTCTTTTTGAAGCAGATGGAGACCATTACAAAATTCCATAACTGGTCAAAATCCAGAGAGCAACCAATAGGTGCGTATCTCCAATCGATACATCTTCAATATAAGCCCTGCACTTAAGTCTTCGGGAACAACTCAGAAGAGGGAGTCAACGGATTGTTAGAGGAGGAGAACCAGGACATCTGCTGTGAGATTCTGTCTTCTATTTATGGCATGGGAGATGCATCCATAAAAATCTCAACAATGTAGTTACCCCACCAAGGCCCATGAACTAACAGCACCAGTTGACCTATCAATGTAGATGGTGAGTTCTCCCAAAGCCCTACCCTTGGATGAGGAGATGCATATGAGCAGTGCCTACTGTAGAGGAAGAGTTAGGCTTCTCTAGTGATGAGCCCTGAGAGGTTCTCCAATTCCAAATGGTTAAACTGAAACACATACACATAAAAGCAGGCAGGTTGTATTTATGTATACATTATCTGTACATGTGTAGCTAGGTAACAATAATGTAAGAAGAGGCCATGAATTTAAACAGGAGCTGTGGGGGCATGGAAGGAGTTGAAGCAAGGAGGAGATTGGGTAGAAGTAATGTAAATACAGAACTTATGCAAGAAATTCTAAACAAGTAAATTAAAAATACATTGCTCAAAATTTTCAAAGACGCACTGAAAAGAAAAAAAACAACAAAACGGAGCCAATGTGTTTATGAATTTGTGCTTACATATTGAAATCTTAAAGGCTTATAAGTGATTACAGTGGATATCAAAATAATGCTTATTAGAGTTGACTGGAGGTATACATCATTATGAGGAGATATGAAAAGGGTGTGAAAATGAATTCAGTGTCCTGCTTCTCCACTGAATAACATGTTTGTTCTCGTACTTAATAAGTTATGTGTGTGTCCTTTAAATGTCTGTATGTACATTTCGGCTTAAGAGGACAGAAACCCACACTTCTGGGACTTTGAATCAAATTACCAAAAGCAAATAGGAAACCTCTGTGTAGTGAGAACATTCTCAATGTCTCGGATATTTAAAATAGAGATATGACTATTTAAAATTGCCTAAATAGTCCTTTTTGACATAAGAAGGATGTCTTGCAGATAACCGCTCTGTGGAGATCGGTTTTCTTAGTGGGAAGGCAAGCAGGACTTCCTATCAGGCTGTGTCTCTTTGTTCCTTTTACCACGATAATGAGCTCTTGGGAGACACTTGAAGCTTACAGTAGATTACACTTGAAGGAATATTATTCAAGAAGATGTAAGGCAGAGGGGCTATTTAAAAGGGAGTGATAGCATGCCTAGGAAGCCTATAATCATTCTCAGCAGATAGCTGACTATTTGGCTGGAATGTTTGACAGACACATTTTTCCAAAGTTGCACAGGGAAGATGGCCTTCAAGCATGACAAAGAACAGCGAGTGGTAGAGAAACGGTTAACTCTAGAGCTTTTACGATTACTTTAATATTACCAGGAAGCACATGAAAGCCTCCCAGAGCTCACTAGATATTCTGACAAGAAAAGTCATGCTTTCATTGATGTAAATTACAAGTCTTTCATCAGAGGGGGAAAAAGGTGAGTGCACAAGGCAAGATAATACAATTGATTTTCATTTCAAATGCGCTGGGACACGGTATCACTTTCCTGGTTACAAAGATATGTGGTCATGATTGTAAGGAGCCAGTGGAGTACACAATGCTAGTAGAAGAAAATGTGAATAATTCTGCCACAAGTAGGTCCCTTAGCGAGTGCTACACTCTACAGAATCTCTCTCCAGGCTGATAAAACCCTGCCACGGCTATAACATTGGCTTTGTTTTTATGTTTGTTAAATTTCCCTGTGGGAAATTTAAATCTTATGACTTAATGATGCTTTTAATGAGTAACTATTTATAAAGTTAGTTTCATATTCATGTCACGTGGTGGTGAAATTGGCCCGAGTTTAAAACAGAGGGAGAAAGCAGAGGCCACTTTCAAAGTAGACGGCAGTAGACAACTTTTCCAACTGCTTACACTGTAATCACTGTCCATTAAACAGAGGAATAAGCCACGTATATAAGGCAGGGCTCCAATCTCAAAGCCCAAGGCCTGTATTCATTTCCACCAGTCAGCAGTCCTTTAAGGGTTGTATTCACAGGTTTTCTTTGTTCATTGTACTTATTTATTCTCTAAATCTTCCCTCTATCTGTACATCATTTCTCTCTAGTCATTATTTCCCCCCTCAGGGTATCTGCTGTTTATCGCTATTCAATAATTTTCTTATGACTCTTAAATTAAGATCAACCTTGTAGGCATGTTGTATGTGTATGTATAGATTTGCACGTGTGAAGGCACACACTGTTGTGAAGGCAGGGGTCTACTTTGAATGTCTTCCTCTCTCTTCCCCTTATATTTAGACACAGAACCGCTTCACTGAATCAAGAGCTCATGATTTTGGCTACACAGGCGGGCAAGCGAACTCTTGAGCTCTCCCTCCTTTTTCATTATAACTATGGTGTAGAGACTCACGTGTTTCACCATCAGCTATGCACTAGCTTAACTTAACCAGGAGATCTGCTCAACTTCTCAGTCATATTAACTCTGTTCCTAAGTTTCTTCAGCAGGTTTGTACTTTAATTAATGTATCTGTCATGTACAAAAGTTTGATGGCATGTTTTTTTAGAACATTTATTTATTTATTACACTTAAGTACACTGTAGCTGTCTTCAGACACACCAGAAGAGGGCATCAGATCCCATTAAAGATGGTTGTGAGGTACCATGTGTTTGCTGGATTTAAACTCAGGACCTCTGGAAGAGCGGTCAGTGCTCTGAACCACTGAGCCATCTCTCCAGCCCCTGATATCATGTTTTAAAGTACACTGATTCATATTTTGTACTTCTTTATCACGATTTATGCTTGAAACCTTTTGTGTTTCTATACAGTAATTATGAATATCTCTGACTATTTCTCTCTTTAATTTCTATGCCTAAAATAGACAATATTATTTGGGCCAGAAGAGGTGCCTCAGTCTTTAAGAGGAATTACTTTTCTAGCAGAAGGTCTGAGTTCAGCTCCTAGTATCCACCTCAGGCCGCTGACAACCATCTATAACATTGGTATGGTGAGAAGAGAAAGGGTTCTGAAAATCAGATGTCTATCCAACACTTGGATTATTGCATAAACTATTGAAACCTGTGAGTATAAGAATCTAGTCTCTTGCTACAGTTATTATCCCATAATGCCTTTGAGCCAGGAAGTCAGTAAGTCAGCACTTGCACGCTGAATAAGAAGTACAATTCCCTGCAGATCGGTCCATGCTTATCACCCTGTACAAAGCTTAAGTCCAAGTGGATCAAGGACCTCCACATCAAACCAGATACACTCAAACTAATAAAAGAAAAAGTGGGGAAGCATCTCGAACACATGGGCACTGGAGAAAATTTCCTGAACAAAACACCAATGGCTTATGCTCTAAGATCAAGAATCGACAAATGGGATCTCATAAAACTGCAAAGCTTCTGTAAGGCAAAGGACACAGTGGTTAGGACAAAACGACAACCAACAGATTGGGAAAAGATCTTTACCAATTCTAAAACTGATAGAGAACATATCCAAAATATACAAAGAACTCAAAAGTTAGACTGCAGGGAAACAAATAACCCTATTAAGAAATTGGGTTCAGGGCTAAACAAAGAATTCACAGCTGAGGAATGCCGAATGGCTGAGAAACACCCAAAGAAATGTTCAACATCTTTAGTCATAAGGGAAATGCAAATCAAAACAACCCTGAGATTTCACCTCACACCAGTGAGAATGGCTAAGATCAAAAACTCAGGTGACAGCAGATACTGGGTCAGGATGTGGAGAAAGAGGAACACTCCTCCAACTGTTGGTGGGATTGCAGACTGATACAACCATTCTGGAAATCAGTCTGGAGGTTCCTCAGAAAATTGGACATTGAACTACCTGAGAACCCAGCTATACCTCTCTTGGGCATATACCCAAAACATGCCCCAACATATACAAAGACACATGCTCCACTATGTTCATAGCAGCCTTATTTATAATAGTCAGAAGCTGGAAAGAACCCAGATGCCTTTCAACAGAGGAATGGATACAGAAAATGTGGTACATCTACACAATGGAATATTAACTCAGCTATCAAAAACAATGACTTTATGAAATTCACAGGCAAATGGATGGAACTGGAAAATATCATCCTGAGTGAGGTAACCCAATCACAGAAAAACCCACACGGTATGCACTCATTGATAAGTGGCTATTAGCCCAAATGCTTGAATTACCCTAGATGCACAGAACACATGAAACTCAAGAAGGATGACCAAAATGCGAATGCTTCACTCCTTCTTTAAAAGGGGAACAAGAAAACCCTTGGGAGGGAATAAGAAGCCAAAGTTTAGAACACAGGCTGAAGAAACGCCCATTCAGATCCTGCCCCACATGTGGCCCATACATATACAGCCACCAAACTAGATAAGATGGATGAAGCAAAGAAGTGCAGGCCGACAGGGATTGGATGTAGATCTCTCCTGAGAGACACAGCCAGAATACAGCAAATACATAGGTGAATGCCATCATTAAAGCACTGAACTGAGAGCAGGACCCCCGTTGAAGGAATCTTAGAAAGGACTAAAAGAGCTTGAAGGGTCTTGAGACCCCATATGAACAACAATGCCAACCAACCAGAGCTTCCAGGGACTAAGCCACTACCCAAAGACTATACATGGACTGACCCTGGACTCTGACCTCATAGGTAGCATTGAATATCCTAGTAAGAGCACCAGTGGAAGGGGAAGCCCTTGGTCCTGCTAAGACTGAACCCCCAGTGAGCGTGATTGTTGGGGGGAGGGTGGTAATGGAGAGAGGATGGGGAGGGGAACACCCATAGAGAAGGGGAGGGCGAGGGGTTAGGGGGATGTTGGCCCGGAAACCAGGAAGGGAAATAACAATCGAAATGTAAATAAGAAATACTCAAGTTAATAAAGATAAAAAAAAAAGAAGTACAATTCCCAGTTTCATTTGTGTCAAGGAAAAGGAATACAATTAGTCTTCAGGCAAATTTAAATTTATTAGTGTTTATATACCTAATATTTGCTCTTTAATTAAAAGCAAAATAGTAGAAATTAATGTGTAGGTTATTAAAATATGATATTCATTATTTGCTTAGCTTTTATTTCCTGGTTAAGACTTAGCATCGGATTTTATGAATTCAGTGTTCATAAAAGCTGGGAGGTTGAACAGTTGCTAAGGCCCAGGTCTATGGAAACACTATAAATGGCTATGTGAGCAGTCAAGAAAAAATAATAGATGAAATCTTATAACCCCAGTCTCAGGACCTATACAGTTTCATTTCCCAATTAGCTGGAGACAGTGCCTGTTCCTCATGACGGTGCCATAGGGAGCCTTTCATCCCCCACACAAACTTTGATACTGGCTGAGATTATAGTCAACACTGAAAGAACGTAATCAATATGCAGGCAGAACATACATTTAAAAAATATGATCTCAGCTGATGCGGTCACTCTCTAGAGAGCTTTATAAAAGAGAACAAAGAGAATAGTTCTTAGCATTCAGAGGCATAGTTCACTTTCTCTAGGCTGACCCTGTCTGCACACATTTTTGCTTTTAATGCTTGTCACAGGATGAGCATCCAAAAGTCACAGAAAGACAGCAGATGTAACAATATGTGTGCTCCTGGTTACCACATGATTAGACTCTGTGAGGGTCTACAGTGAGTACCATGTAGCTCTTTATTTACTACAGCTATGTTAGATATACAGGAGCAATACATTTAATGATAATGGTAATATTTCTCCTCTCTGTAACAGGAAGGATTCTGTTAAAATGTTTTTCACACAGGTTTGCACAGGTAGCCTTGTTTACCAACCAGTCTTCAAATAGAGATTTATTGTTCTCTGATTGCTTGTATCCCTTTTGTCTTTTAGAACAAAGGATGTCTTTCAGGAAAAGAATGGCAAAAATATTTTGGGGTTGAGAAAGGAAAAGCCATCTACTTTTTCTTTTCATCAAGCATTGAGTTGAAAGTCTTTGATTCACTCCTTTGCCATCCTTACCTCCGTTTCAAAGGGTGTTGGCTGCTAACATTGATGTTGATGAAGAAAATAAAATGTCATACATGCTTAGAAAAGGTATACATGGGTATGGGTCGTTTTTAAATGAAGCCATTACACAAGAACGCCCTCCTGTTTTGAGACTGGGTTTCTCAATCTGTAGTCTAGGCTAACAAAGAAAACTTACATTGTATCTATGACTTTCCTTACATTTTCAACAATTCCTCCTTAGTCTACCAAATGTTTGTATCTCAGATACACCATCTTTCCTATTTGCACAAGCATAGTTTTTGAAGCTCAAAATACGTACTTTTCTATTTTAAGTTAACATTTAAAAATGTGTATATTCTTGCTATTTTCTAATTATGCATTAAGGCAAAAAGTGGGTTGGTTCAAATAAAAGCATTATCTTCAAATATAAAAATGATAAAAGTCAATGCATAAACATTTTATGGTCTACTTGCCACAAGCCAAGTCACATAGGCTAAAACACAAGTTGATTTTGAATCTTCTTCATGCAATGCGGATAGATGTTAGTGTGGAATCAAAAGCTCGTCCTGAGTGAAGTAACCCAGAGAGACTGGCATGGTCCATACTCACTCATGAGTGAACATTAGTTACACAGTACAGGGTAGCCATGCTGCAATCCACAGACCCAGGGAGGCTAAGTAATGGGGGCTTAAGGGGAGACACAGGATCACCGCTGGAAGAGGAAATAGAACATATCTTGTAGGTGGACTGGAGCAGGTAGGACTGGAACAGGAGAAATCCAATAGGTAGAAGGGAGGGAGAAAATACTGGGGAAACGAGTAGAATTGGGGGGTATTTCTGGGGCAGGTGGAAACCTGGTACAGTGGAAACTCCATGGAATCTATGAGAGAAACCCTAGCAAGGTCCCTAAGTAATGGGGAGTATGGGGCCTGAACCAGCCGTTTTCTATAACCAGGCAAGGCCTCAAGTTGGAATGGTATGTGCCTGGTATTACTGTAACTTGTTATGCTGTGTTTGGTCGATGTCCCTGGGAAGTTTATTCCTTTCCGAGAGAAGGAAGGGGAGGAGGGGAGTTTGGAGAGAGGGGAGGTGAGATGAGATGGGGAGGGGCTGGAGGGCAAGGGAAGGGAGGAGTAACTGCAGTTTGGGATGTAATATATGAGAAGAATTTAAAAAGCAACAACCCTCAAACATTCTGAGAATGTGGTAGTAATCAGGAAGGAGTTACTCTGATTTGGAAGGTACACTCTTTTGGGGTCCGTTGTAGCGTAGTAAGAATTCTGTGAACTTTAAATCCACATTCACAATCAGCACCGTGTCCTGTTGAATGTTTGTCCAGGAAAAGGTGGGTCTTGTATAGAGTTGTCAGGGATTTGGGTCAAGGCTCCCTGAGAGATGCTGACGCCAGCACAGGACTTTACAATTATGTATTTAAAGGCAAATAATCCTTCACATCTCTGATTCATTGACCCTTCATCATGTTTTAAGTCACTTTTGTTCTGTAGGAAGTCATGAGGGCTGTAGTAACGTGGTTGTACAATTGTATCTTCTATGCAGGTTGAAGTACAGGAAGGCACAGGCAATTTTCTGAGGCTACACATGAAAATGTTGTGTAAAGTACGCAGACAAGGACAAATTCCATCATTCTTTACCCATGTCCTGGAGTGGAACACAGGGACCATACTCTTGGTAGGAGCATAGAGAGTCTGCTAAGTAAAGAGAATTCTACAGGTGAAGGACATTACAGATCACTAGAAAGGCCACTTCAGAGGAAAAAAGGACTTCTCCAGGAACTCTCAGATTATCTAAAGCCATGTTGGATATTAGAAGTTGTTATGCCCTTGCCTTTCTCCAGGCACTATGGTCTTTGGAGCAAGATCTCTGTGTTTTCCTGATTCTCTCATAACTTAAAATCACAAATTCAAAATGAGAGAGACACAGTGGGAGTTTTTCACAAGCAGTATTATCAGAAACCTTTGTTTTATTATTTGTGCTGCAGAAGAGGCAAGATGTACAATGGCTAGTGTCAGCCTTCATGAGCTTCCCTAATGTAACCTCTCCGTGCCTTAGCTTTCTATCTTCACAGCCAGATCAAAGACAGCAATTTACTAGTGGCAGAACGAGAGTGAGAATAAATACATACATACACATATAAAGAATGTGTATCTGGGCTGTGTGTTAGAACATATTTGTAACCTTAGAACTCTGGAGTCTGAGGCAGGAGGATTGACTTGAGTTTGAGTCCAACCTGTATTGCATGGTGAGCACCAGGGCACCCAGGGCTACAAAGCTAATACTTGTCTCGAAATATCAAAAACACTATGCAAATATTACTAAAGTAAAATGAATAAACGCCCATATGAAATTTATATGCAGATATTAAAATGTGCATCGTACCTTGTATTACTTAATATTACAATGAGCTCAGAAATGCAAATTATTTTGCTCAAGACAGCATAAAGAGAAATTGTGATAATAAATGAAGTGAATTACTGAGATAATCGATGAGAAGTATTTCCACATAAATATCAATCTCTGAAGTGCATTTACGAAACAAAGGAAGATCCAAATTTATCATGAAAGTGGATAGAGAAGTCCCATGGCATTCACTTTACACTTCACTCAGACTGTGATATGTAGTTTTATCCACTTGCACAGTGCATCGGGCTTCCTGTGCAGAGGGAGTGGGGTACACATGCCGTGCTCGCAGGGCGCCATGCTGACAGGACACTTGTGCAGACTGGGAAAGTGAGGAGCAAATGGTAGAACGCCTAAGGAAGAAGCGTTTGTGGGATATGTGGAAGAATATTTAAGCACAGCAATATCTGAGGTAGAACAGACTGTAGAAAAGAGGAATTGCTTTGTCTCCAAAAGCATTCGAAGAGGTTTTAATAGATAATACGGTGCAGTAGGATTCAGATTTTGGATACAGTATTGGAAAAGCTGATTTAAAGATGTTATAAAATGATCAATCATGAATGGATGTGACATGCATGATTATATTGAAAGTGCTTTATGTCTTTTTCATTATCAAAAGACTTGATTGACAAAAGGTAAATATATTCGAATTAGAAAACGGGATGGCTTGCCTAGCTTCTAAACAGTGTACTTATCACTGTTAATTAAATTGGCTCGCCCAGCCTTCGCTTTCTCACTGCATGCTGAGCTTCTCACAGCTCTTCCACATTTCAGTAGCTTCCTTTTGGCTAACCCACCATTACCTTCTTCCCCAGCCCCCGTCACTACATTTCCACTCTGAACTTCTAAGATGGCTGAGTTTTAAAGCTCTTCTCAGGTCAGGATTCCATGAAATACATAAGGATCAAAGTGAAATAATTAAAGAAAAACAGTGGTGGATTACTTTTTACACAGTTGTTAACAATTCCAAATGGAGATGAATATTTGCATTTGTAGAACCTAGGAATGGAAAGGTTGTGTGTGTGTGTGTGTGTGTGTGTGTGTGTGTGTGCGTGTGTGTGTGTGTGTGTATCAAATGTTATATTTAAGAAAAAGAGTAATTAAAGTGTGTATTTTTGTTACATTCCTACTTAGTAAAGGAAAGTTTGAGTTCTTACAGGCATTACTGCCCCACTGGGTAAAAAAGAATAAAACTAATTGTTCAGCCACTTAATAAAAAGCATGTCTTGAAATTTCAGACATATTTCATTCATTATGTGTCATGTGGGCTTGGAATTTAAAGGCAAAGGTCAGAAGGCTTAAAGTGTCTTGAAAACAGAAGTGGAAAGTGTGTTCTCAGGTTCTGAGAGCATTGTCGTTGTAGCAGGGTCCTACGGTCTGCGTTTCTGTGTGCTCTATGAACTGCGTGCTCCACGTACTGACCCCAGACCAGATGGGTGTGTGAAGTAGATGAAGGGTAATCCTACAGTTCTGTGTCTGGCAAGTGGTACATACTCAATGTTTGTGGTTATCAGGGATAAGCTGTAAGTGCTGGGTTATAACATGAGTTAGCCTGAAGTTTCCATAATAATCCAATTGAAAGTAGACTATATATTTTTGTGATTCTGCATGTACATTTTGCTTTAAAAAAAAAACCCCACAAAAACAAAGGAAATATTTGTGTTCTAATCAGCTTGTATTATATACATTTAATAGACCAATACATTTTCTCTAAAGACAACAACTCTAAGTGTTAATAAACTTCTTAATTTAAAATATTGATTCTGGATATAAGAGGATTAGATTAAGGAACCAATTGAGCTGTTAACTATGCTTGGCTATAGACCTGAGTAAACTATATATGTAGGTGGTACCCTCTAGTGGCTACAACAAACACTGTCCTTCAATAGGCTAAAATATCCAATGAACATTTGTAATCATGTATACATTTTTGGGGACTTCAGTGGTTGAGTTTCAAAATGTTTACATTTTTGTAAACTAAGAATAAAAGCTGGACAGTCATACATGAATATTATACATTCCACCCAACAGACCACAGAAACATGGAATGACCCAATGTTTACTAATGCTACTGGCATTCTAGGTAGGTTCTTATAGATTCTGGATCCAACAATTGAATAGAACATTAAGAAACATCAAATTTCCTAAAAATAGGTTTGAAACGTCATGTTAAAATTGTCTTCTCAAATTAAAACAATAGTGCCCACTTGTAAAATGTAAGAGACCTTTCTAAATTATTTGTTCATACATCGTCACATTTGATCCTAACAGTAATACTAAGACAACAGAGAGAACTGAAATTGGCATCTTACAGGAAGGAAACTATGAATCTTTGAAAAAGATTCGACAACAACTAGTCAATGTTTAATTACTCCCCATGTCTGGGTCCCTTGATCACAATTCTTCTCAACAATGTGTTGAGTCCCTTTTTTTACATGACTCTATTACTCTGAATTTACACTAGCATGTGAATGCAGTTCTTTGAACTAGAAATAATTATATAATGTTTACAAATATATACCCCTAAAGAAAAGAGCTTACTCATGTTTTTACACAGCTAGGTAACTGCACATGCTAACCTAGCATTTAGCAAATAGCAGAAGACGGTAACGTTGACTCTGTGTGTTTTGCTTGCGTCTCTGCTTTGGAGGCAGGGTTTCATATAGGCCAGGCTGGTCTTGAATTTACTACATAGCTTAAGTTGGCCTTGAACCCCTGACTCCCTGTGTCTGCTTCATGACAGGAAGAATTAGAGACAAGTACCTCCGCTTCTGTCCTATGTGAACATGTAGATACTGGAGGATGACCTTCAGGACTCAGTTCTCTTCTATTCTGAGAGTTCTGGGTACTGAACTCAGCTAGCCATGCTTGACGACAAGCATTTCTACCCGCTGAGCCGTTTCCTTGGCCTTGCCTTTCCTGTCCTAATATTTGACCTGGGGATTCTCAATACTCAAGTATCTGGTCAACTGTCACAGTACAGAATATTATATAGAGTAATTATTAAAAAACATGTGGGACTTAGTGATACTTAAAGAGCCCGTAATTTCTTTAAAACATTACTTATAATCCACCAACCTAAATTCTAGAACTAAACAGATGACATAGACTCTTAAAAATCAATGGCTCTTAAGGAAGAATTTTCCAAGAGGATGATGACTGCAAACTATGACCTGTTTTATTAAGTTGTCCCCAAAGTTTTAAAGACAAAAGAGAATAAAAATTATAACTCACAACAGGAGGTTAGTACTTGCAACTAACAACTCAGCTTTGGCTTTTCAGAAAGTGGAATGGGAACACTGGATTAATAAGTTTCCATGAGAGTTCAGCTCATTTAATGAGATCTGTTTGATATCTACTTGTTTTCTGATTCAGTGAAAAATCAAGCACCATCAACAAAATCAATCTAAATTTAGAATAAGTGGTTGGTCTTACACAAAAAGAAACCTCCATGTCTCAAACAATGTGAATTTAATTTTGGTCAGAAATTCATACAAAAAGGATGACTGCTTAAAAGGCACTGGAGACCTTATTCTGTTTAAAAGATGCTTCAAGAATCAGAGAAAGGACTGAAGAGCTTGAAGGGGCTTGAGACCCCATATGAACAACAATGCCAAGCAACCAGAGCTTCCAGGGACTAAGCCACTACCCAAAGACTATACATGGACTGACCCTGGACTCTGACCTCATAGGTAGCAATGAATATCCTAGTAAGATCACCAGTGGAAGGGGGAAGCCCTGGGTCCTGCTAAGACTGAACCCCAGTGAACTAGACTGTTGGGGGGGGCGGCAATGGGGGAGGATGGGGAGGGGAACACCCATAAGGAAGGGAGGGGGAAGGGTTAGGGGGATGTTGGCCTGGAAACTCAGAAAGGGAATAACAATTGAAATGTAAATAAGAAATCCCCAATTTAATAAAGATGGGAAAAAAAAAGATAACATCTGAAGTGAATAAAATACCATAAATTAAAAAATAAATAATAATTTAAAAGTAAAAAAAAGATGCTTCAAACTCTACAGTCTATTTACAAAATATAAAATTCTCATACGATAATTTTACAATGTCAAGTTTTCTTGTGGAAAAAAAAGGCCTCACTCTATGATTTTAATGGCACGCACTTTCAGTAAACTTTTATATAAATATAAGTATATGTGCCTTTATATACATGGCAGAAAACTAGAACAAGAATAAGAAGACAATGGTATGTCACAGACGTGCTCAGAAAGTGTGACAGGTTTGATACAGTGCATAATCAAAAGTGGACAATCGATGCTCGTTATTCTCACAGTTTACAGGCATTGTGCTGGCAGTGATGACGAAACTTGACAAGATGGTCGTGTTGGAGGACGGAAGGTCAGTTGAGAAAATACTCCTACCCGATTGGTTTAGGGTGGCTCGTTATTTTTGATGGATGAATTACATGGGAGTGCCAATTCTGTGTGGGGAGGACCATGCCTGGACTAGTGAGTGTTTTACAAGAGCAGGATGAGGAAGCCATCATGAGCAAGCCACTAAGCAGCATGCCTCCATGGTCCCTGTGTCCGCTGCTGCCTCCTCCATGGCCCCTGCATCAGCTGCTGCCCTCAGGATCCTGCCCTACTGAGTTTCTCCCCAATTTTCCCTCAGTGATGGACTATATGTGGAACCGTAAAGCCAAACAAATCATTTCCTTTCCAAGGTCCTGCGTTGGTCATACTATTTTATCCCAACAATTGCAATCCTAACTAAGAAAAGCATCATCAAAACTACCACGGAGTTTTTAACCATTCTTTCTTTCTTTTAACGATTGTGAAAAAAAAGTTCATTAGACCTTTTCTTATTTTTTTTATACTTTTATATTTTGAAGATTTTTTCTTTTTTATTGCATCTATTTACATTTCAAAAGTTGTCTCTCTTCCCAGTTTGACTTCTGCAAACCCCCAACCCATTCCCCCTTCCCTTTGCCTCTAAGAGGGTGCTCCCCCACCCACCCACCCATTCCTGCCTCACCACCCTGCATTCCCCTTACACTGGGGTATCCTAGCCTCCACAGGCCTAAGGGCTTCCCCTCCCACTGATACCAGACAATGGCATCCTCTGCCACATATGCAGCTGGAGCCATGGGTCCCTCCATGTGTGCTGTTTGGTTGGTGGTTTAGTCCCAGAGATCTCTGGCTGGGGTTTGGGGTGGGTCTGGTTGGTTGATATTGTTGTTCTTCCTATGGGGTTGCAAACCCCTCAGCTCCTTCCTTCCTCTAACTCCTCCATTGGGGTCCCTGTGCTCAGTCTAATGGTTGGTTGTGTCTGCGTGTGTAATGATCAGGTGTTGGCAGAGCCTCTCTTGGCTCTTAACTTTCAGTTAAGTTACTCTAGTTCCGATAGTTCAGGAATCCACTATTCACACTACAGAAAAATTGACCATTGACTACCTGAAATTTTCCACTAAAGTACAAGTCTCTGCCCTTCAATCAATAAAATGTTTAGCCTCATATTTATTATTTGTACTGAGTTCAAGTGTTCTAATACATATTCCATAAACCCAAAAAGGACATTTCTGCTTTGGATTCTTTAGATGAGCAAAACAACAGTGCCTGGTAAGCTCCCAACATTGAAAAGCCCGTCCTAATTCATTTCAGTTAAAATTAACGTTTAAACAGGAAAAACGTACAAAAATAGAAAGGTATGATAAACAACATTTGCATAAAGTCTTATTGCTATTAATGCTTGTTAAAATAGGATAGATCCTTCAATGAAATGAGAGAGTCATATGCAAACGTCAGGAAAGGTCATGGCTATGCTAATTCATGCTGGGTTTACATTTGCAAAGCACTGTATTAAAAGGCTTTACACTGAACAGTGTCTGACTAAATCAAGAATAATTCCTTCCCAGTCATTTAGAGCCTCCGTTTTTAATTACTTATTCACCTTTTCCTTGAGCTCATAAGCTGGCTATTTACCTTGGAGAGTATTTTAGTACATCACCTCTAAAAAGTGTTTTGAGTTAGGAGAGGCTTTTATATACAGCAGGTCAGACTGGGGCTGTGACACACAGTGCTTGTTTCTGATCTTATGTGAAAATTATCTTAAATCATCAGGGCCATGGGAAACTTCCATAAAAGAAAATTCACTTTACACAATTTATTAACCAAACACCCACAACTATATAATTGTTTATAATGAAATAACCGTTTAGCTTTTAAAATATACACAGGGGTACATGTGGGTTTTCTCTTTCTTTCTTTCTTATTTTTCTTTCTTTCTTTTTGGTCTTAATTTATATTCTTGTGAGGAGAGAGGCAGCTTTGGATAATTGGTGCAAACATCTCCACCCTTCTCCTCCAGGCTAAGTTGCTGCCATTGCATAATATAGCAGGTCAATCATCTGGTGGGCATCATGTCTTTTTGCAGAATTCCCACACTCAGATGGCTGTCAGTGGGGGTGCCAGTGAAGCGTTATGCAAAGCCCCCCAAATACTTTGTAAACTTGAGTCTTTGAGCACAATGGTAAAGTTCAGTTCTGGAGAAAGATGGTGTACTGAATGCACAATAAGGAGCTTTGTGTGCTGGGGCTTCTGTTGAGGGAGAAGGCTACTTAATCTCCCCATTTACTCTGGGGATTCTAACTGTTCTAATGTGTCCTTTTTGAGAGTCTGTGAACTGTAGAATATATGCTGGTAACAACTTTGTTTGGGGCTTTCCTCCGAATAGCCCAAAGCTGCCAACAGAAGAAGCTAAACCAGTGGCGCTAACAAACACAAAGGGGACCTTGAGATGTTTGTGCAAACGGCCTGGCGAGAGTTTCGTGTCATGGCTTGAGGAAGGATCTAATGCCGTGGCTCATTTCTAAGGAATCTGGCTTTGGTGGTTGTGGGGGAAGGATAGCTTCTTCATCAAGTTAGGAATGAACAGGGGGATTTGATAAAACATCAAAAAACCCCCCACAATTCTTAAAACATTACAGATATTACAATATACAATTCATTGAAACAACAGTGACACAAAATGCACATATATATAATGCACACACATATATATATACATGCATATATATATAATGCACTCCATATTAGGGCCTATTAATATCACATTTTACAATGAGATGATGTGATGAAATGTTAATATTATTTCCTATTATCATTTAATACCATGAGTATTTAGAAGAAAATATTACATAGAAAACCTGGAGTCCATCTGTTAGTTTCTGGAAATGTCTTTTATCAGCTCCTGACACTCATTTGTGGTCAAGCAAACCACTAGAGCCCAAGTAGAAACTTCAAGAATAAACTGAAAGATGATTTTTCCCTAATCCTAATACATTATAAATCTCACTGAGTAAATATAAACTCAGCATGTGGTGAAAACAAGTGTACGTGAGTCACTCTAGAATGAAAATGTTAAGATGGTTAGTTAGAGTTTTGGATTAATGCAATGAAAGAGAAAAATCTGACCATAGAAATGTTCACAGTGTGTAATGATTAAAGGCCCATGAGCCTCACAGAGTGGCTAAACTGAAACTCCAAACCATTCAAGATAGTGGTTGAAGAGTGTTACCTTCTCCCTGGATTACCAGCATCCCACCAGGATGCCCGTGCTGTCTCCTCACCACTTTTTCACACTCATTCCTCTTGACTCATTGCCCACTGAGGTCTACAGTCTGAAGAAAGACCTGGTGAGCTTATGTGGGACTGGAACTTCCTTTTTTTGGTATAGTATCTACTTCTATTGCGAAACAGTTTGTGTCTTCTGGTGAGGCATTCAGAAATGTCTTACGTACAAGTTGCGGAGGTCCCAATAGTTTATTTTAAATGATCACTGTGTGTTTGTGTGTGTGTGTGTGTGTGTGTGTGTGTGTGTGAATATTGACCAAGAGAGTGCAAGCAAGGGACAAAAAGAAAAAAATAGAAATATTAAGGTATGTGGCTTTGTAGTCTGAAATAAAAGTGTCAAAAGGTACATAATATAGTATCAAATGTGGTAATTTTGAGTATTTTTGAAAATAATTTATGGTTTCTCTATATCTACATCCATCCATCCATCCATCCATCCATCCATCCATCCATCCATCCATCCATCCTCATATGTATATGTCTGATGGTGAGTTCTATATTCATATATCTATGGTTTACCATTTTTTTCTACACAGAAATAAAAATATATGAAGCATTTTAAGTCTGCAAAGATATAATCAGAGAAAAGAAACATTTAATCATAGTATTTTCTGTTCTTTAATAAATAGTTATACAATAAACTGAAAACTCAGCTAAACAGTTCATGCTGAGACCCAGAATCTAGTGTAGCTCAATGCAATTTAACGACAACATTCTGACTTCTTCCAGAAAGGCCGACAGAAGCAAAGGAAGTTACTTAAGAAGCAAAGAAGAATTTACCTGTTCCAACCAAAAGACCCTTTTCTCAAAAATACTATGATAGGTGATTTCTGCCAGGTTGTTTTTTATGGATTGACAGATACTTTTCATTGGAACCTACACACTAAATATAGACATAAATTGGATTTCAGTGGTGGTTTGTGCTGCGCTCAGAGAATGTGCTTGTTCTTCCAGAAGAGATTCTGGTGTCATCCTGAATAGACTCGCTCCAGTCTAACCTCAACTTCGGAATCCAAACCCCTAAACCCTGACCTTGGCTTCGGACGGCTCCAGAGTCACTAGTTAGAACATCATCTTTTGCGATTTATGATGGCGTGGTATAGTTCAGTGTTTGGAAGAATAATTATTACTGCTGGATCAGGGGCTGACCATGTGAAGACATTCACTATGTTTCAGCTTCTCCATCTGAAAAATCTCAGATGTTTTGAAAGTTAACAACACCTACAAGTTACTGAGTGCTTTCACTCTGTTGGGAATTTGAAAAATTACCTTTTACATATGTTATAGGACATTTATGAGTTAGGCTTATTGTGATGTCATAAGACACATACTTTTTAAATGTGCAGTTGGAGTCTTCGGCCCAGCGATTTGTATTTCAGAACCTGGACTCTTAGCCCGTACGGAACAGCTCTGTATGCATCGTCGTAAGGCATTCTATACATGGGAGTTGTCTGGGAGGGTCAGCTAATTAAATTCTAGGCAGAAGAGCCTAAGAAATGCATGGTCCTGCTGGGACAGGATCGAAATTGGACCTATTTATTAATTTATTTTTTCATAACAGAAAAAGTCAATGCTGACACTGTAAACTTTATAAATTACATTTAATATAAAATTATATTCCTAATATCACAAGTTCTAATTTATAGCAAATACTATCAGCTGCCAATATTTTAACTCTCTCCCTGGAAATGTGATTTCGAGCTCTATGTCCTGTGTGAAACTAACATTCATTCCTTTAGCTACAATTTTCTTCAGTCCTGAAACAGTAATTTAAAAAAAAAAAACCTTCCAAGTTCAACATCCTACTAACTGTATACTTAATAGAGTAGGCCCTTAAATTCTGATGTATATTAAGGTACTTGGAACTAAATTAATGATTTTCTACTTAATCTGAAGGTATTTACACCCAAATTATCACCATGAGGTATCTCTACATAAGTCCAACAACACTAGTATATATGACTGGAACTTAATGAGTCCTGTTGATTTAATTTAGAGTTTTGATAGAGTTAAATTTTACTTTTATGTGGCTTAAATGAAACAGAGTTGATCTAAGATTATATATATATATATATATATATATATATATATATATATCAAAATACAGTCAAAACAGGGAAGGATTTGTCCTGCTACGCATAAGACAGTAACAAGTTTCCCTATGCGAGCCTGTGCAAGCCTGTGCGAGCCTTGCGAGCCTGTGCTTGCCACATTTATTCATTTGTATAGCATCGGAAGAGCCTATCTTGACTTCTTTTGGCATCACAGGATGAAGGGGATTCTGGTCTTGTGGCTTAAAATAGCAAAATACAGTATTTTTTATCAATGAAGGAAGAAAAGAGAAACTGTGCTTAGCTAAATGCAGAGGAAGGATACCCCATATAATCTAGCCTTGGGGTGCAGGGTGGGGGGGGCGAACCCTCGACTACCATAAGATTCTGTTCATTAGTGAAAAATTAATGTAGTAAGTCAAGGCTGTAACTTCAACTAAAGTGTACAAGGACAGCTACCGTGTTTTCTGAATTTATTGATGTATTCGTTGGACAAACAGCCAAAGAGGGATGATGTCTTCATTGGACAAACAGCCAAAGAGGGCAAACTGTTGGCCAACCAAACATCCCTGCATCCTTCATGAAGAACTGACCACTTGAGGGGCTGGAGAGATGGCTTAGCAGTTAAGAGCACTGACTGCTCTTCCTGAGGTCCTCAGTTCAAATCCCAGCAACCACACGGTGGTTCACAACCCTCTTCTGGTGTGTCTGAAGACAGCAGCAGCATACTCACAAACATAAAATAAATCTTAAAACAATAACAACAACAACAACAACAACACCCCCCAAAACAAAAAGCAAACAAAACAAAACCCTAACCAAACAAAATGATTGGCCAGTTGGATTTGTTCTTGTGTGAATAGCCGGGTGGAATTTTACCCAGGTACACTGCACAACCATTTTATGCTTCAGGCTTCTCAGTGACCACTCATTAAAGAAATGGTGACAGTGTGTGCATGCGCTCAGGTGGCGGCTTTGTGATCACTCCACGGGATTGAATAAACCTTTTATGCTTTAGCATTTTCTCTCAAAGCACGTGAGTATGAAAAATGAATCTCTCACAACTTCTCTGGAGCCCACCAACATGCCTAAAGAGAAGTTAATTTGTCATCTGGATCCTAAGGATGAAACTTAGTGACCCTATTTGCTGAAGTTTCAAACACTGTGTCTGTCCAGGGACAAGGTGAAACTGAGATTTCCTAAACAAGCAAGTGCTTTCCTTAGTCTAATAGGATTTCTCCTTGCAAGGGATAAATTGTCTCAAAACACTTTATATATGTTGCCATGAAATATCATTAACTAATACATAGATGAAAGCCACAAAACCTGCATAAGGAACCTATACGGTTTCCGTGGAAATGAGAGATTATTCTTTAATATATCAGCAGCACAATAGGTCAATTTTAAGTGTTATTTTGTTTTGTTTTGTTTTGTTTTTTGTGGTACTCCTTCCAAGTTTCATAACATCTATTCAAAGTTTTAACAATTTGAAAACTCTAATAGTCATTTAATTACATATGAAAAGAGAAATGAGTATTTCATACAGAGATTTTATCACTTAAAAATAAAACTTTTCAATAGGGAAAGTGCAATTTTGTCAAAGCCAACTGCTTATTAGTAGAAAAAGTTTATTTTTAATGGCTCAAGAAATAGGCTACTGTGAACTATAAAAAGCTTGTTGATTTTACTCTGGGCCTAACACTGTATCTGGAAAAAGTCTTGTTCAGAGGGAGAAGCTACTGCTTGGATGTAAACCGTTTCTTAGACGTTTTAGCTGCAGACTGCACGGTTTCCACTAGAGGGCAGTCATTTGGACAAACAGAGCTCTTCATATGCAGGAGTGAAAAACAAGAAATCTCATGCCTAAGAATCAGGGTTTCCTCCGCTCGTTTTAAATAAACGCTTTTATGTGGAAGTGAGCAATCCCTGATTTTATACCCATGCATGCATACATATGTATAACACATACAAGTCTCTCTACATAGTACTTAAAGTTATTGCATAGGCATCAACTAGCAACAGTTGCAGTCAACATTAAAGGCATAACTTCCTAAGATTTTAATTCCCTCTACCCTGTATGAGGATATTTTGGAAAACAAGGTCCTAAAACTTCCTATGGATTTGCAAAAACTGAAGAAATCAATAGCAATCACCCACAAGACTATCAAACATTTTGATGTGAGCCTTTAGCTAATTACTATAGTTACTAGTAACTATTAGAAATTTTAAAGAATTTAAATTTAAAAAATTAAAGCCAGTTCTCATGTGGAAGTGTCATCATTCTGAGCAATGGGAAACTTGATTCACATAAAACAGAGAGGGAATTCTAGACATCTGTCTGTCTCAGGACACAGATACACAACTTCCACTGTCAAAAGGAAGACAGACATCAAGAGTTAAAGGATAGTCCAGAGACCTAATTTTAAAATAACCCATAGTGATTTGATATAAACAACACTATTTTAAGATTATGGCTGCTGATTATTTTTCAACTGTTGACATTTCCAGGTAATACTGAGGCAGGCTTCCCGACCTCCTTTGAGAGTGTTGAGACAACATGATGTAAGCCATCTTTTTCTCTGAAATGAAGGAACAGGAATTGCTTCACTGTGCTCCCTGTCTTCCTGCCTTCCTTTCTCGCATCCTTCCCTTCCCACTTCCGTACTCCAATCTTCTTTCCCTTTCTCCCCATCTCTTTTCTCCTTTTCTTCTCTCTATTCTGTAATTCGGAAGTGCAAATGGGTACAAAAATAAATGTGCCATCTTCGAAATTTGAATGAATGGTAACGAACACCAGTGGAAAATCCAGAGGACATCTTAGGAGAGAAATAAACTATTTTTGTTGAGGAAAGGAAAATTAGTGTTTGAGTAACATAACTGATTTTAATCCTCCTCAGACACTGGTGCTGATGTGCTGGCGAAAGAGAGCTCTCTAAAGCCTTGTTAAGTGAGCAGACAGACTGTGACTTCCTGGTGTCAGGGGTACCCCCATTTACATATGTTTAAAACTTACTTTGCTTGTTGGTGGGGGTGCAACAAGTTTAGAAGGGAGAAAGGTTCTCTCTGTCGCCTTCTGTCACAGACCACAATGGTCTCACAATGCTCAGCTCCAGGAGTGGCCCTGCCTGTTGTATTCGATTTCACACTAAATTTGGTCTGTTTCCCATGGGACTATACTTTAACTGTGCTGGTTGGTTGATATGGGAAAAGCAGTGCTTTACTAGAATATCTGTTATATGGCGCAAGAAAAATAGAATGATCGTTGAATCGAGTTAGAATTATTTATTATCATTATCTACCACCTTGTTAAATCATATAAGATTAAGTTTTACTAACAAAATGATGTACGGTATACGCAACTGTCTTAGTGCTTTGGGCAGGAGCTGAGGTAGAGAAAGGATCAGAATATAGGAAGACTGGAAGCTCTTTTTACGTAATCCATGCAGAAGTTAAATTTACTGCGCTTTGAGTTTACATTTTTCAAAACATACAAGTTCTTAGCAAGGTTGTAAAAGTATGTGGGTTTAAGTTGTATATACTGGAATGCTCGATTTGATTACTTTTTAAATAAACAGAGTCAAAACTTTTTCAGAGAGTGGCAGGAAAGCAAAAGGCCTGATTTTATCAATGGACTTGGTTTACTTAGGAGCAGAAGTTTGCCTTTTTATTCTTAGTGAAGTTATAATAGTTAATGGTTACACATTTAATAATCACTCATTTGTGGAGACATTTATCTGTATAATCATTAATAATAACTGGTTGCCAATGGAAACAAATTATACTATAAGCTGTGTGTTCTGCAATCCTTATGATGCCAACATTTGACTCATGATATTGGTTGATGTGTGTTCGTCTGTGTGCTTTGCAGTGATAAAATCTACTAATTTAAGTTACTTAAATGGACCTGACTCACACAGGTCACCTTGGTACGTAGGAGGCAGAGGCAGATGGCCTGGTATACAAAATGACTTCTGGGGTGGACAGGGCTACAAAATATCCTTTCTCAAAACAGAGCAAACCAACCCGAAACAGACACATAAAGACAAAAACATTTAAGTGGAACAAAGTTAACTGGTCAATATGACAAAATTAAGTAAAATTTAGAAGAAAATGGAAAGAAAATTTGGGGGTTGCGTATTTGCATGCTGAGTCCCCAGTTGGTGGACAGTTTGGGAAGGCTTAGGAGCTGTGTCGTTGTTGGGGCAGGTAAGTATGTCCTTGTTGGAGGAGGTGTGTTGCTAAGTGGGAGCTTTATGGTTTAAAAGCTCATCCCAGGCTCCTTCTCTGTCCCTTGCTGCCACCTGTAGATTATGATGTAACTCTCTTAGCTACTGCACCAGTACAATACCTGTCTGCTTCCCACCATTAATACAATGAGCTAACCCTCTGAAACTGTGGGCAAGCCCCCAATTAAATGCTTACACTTATAATTACCTTTGTCATGGTGTCTCTTAACAGGAATAGGACACTAAGATACAATGAAATATGATTCATAGTAGCGTGCATTTAATTTCCAAAAGATAATTCTAGGAAAGTAGATTTTTACGTTTGAAATACTTAATTATTTCTCATAATGGGCCAGTAAATAAAGGAAAATTCAGTGTCATTCATAGAAAAATGTAATCAATGGAGAGAACTGTAAAGCACAAATTTGTCCCCCACACTCCCTGAACTCCAGGCCAAGCATGGTTAGTCACTATCTTACTCAGAGTTTCTAACCCTGTGATAATACACCATGACCAGAGCAGTTTAGGGAGGAAATGGCTTATTTCATCTTACAACTAAAGCTGACTGTGGTGGCTCATGCTTTTAAATCAAACACTCCGGAGGTAGATGCAGGCTCTATGTGTTCAAGGCCAACCTGGTCTACATTGTGAGTTCCAGGAAAGTCAGAGATATAGTGAAACCCTGCCTCAAAAAACAACAAAAGTAAAACAAACAAAACAGCAGTGAAAGAAATACTCCTCAGATATTTTTTTCTTACAACCCTTGACTCTCAGTCCACCAACAAAAGAAATTAGGGCAGAACCTCAAGGCAGAAACTCCAAAGTAGAAACTGAAGCAGAGGCCGTGGAGGGGTTTGGCATACAGATTGGCTCCTCATAGCTTCCTCAGCTTGCTTTCTTACAGCCCTCTGGATCCAGTCCAAGGATTTGGGCCTTCCCACATCAATCATAAATCTAATAAAAAATAATAAAAAAATCTAAGGTTTACCCAAGGGCCAAGCTGGAGGGGGTATTTTTTTTTAACTGAGGTTTTTTCTTTCCAATGACTCTAGCTTGCAACAGGTAGGCATAAACTAGCGAGCACGGTCACACATATCTGTAGCCCTAAATATTGGGAGGTTAAGGTGGAGGATTGTGAATTCTGTGCTAGCCTTGGACATATATCTAGGACCTATGTCAAAAGAAGAAAAGAAAGAGAGAGAGAGAGAGAGAGAGAGAGAGAGAGAGAGAGAGGAAGAGAGGGAGGAGGGGGAGGGAGGAGGGGGAGAGGAAGGGAGGGGGAGGGGAGGGGGGAGGGGGAGAGAGAGAGGTCGGTAGAAAGGAACAAAATAGAGGGAAAGAAGGTAGGAAGGCAGAAAAGGAGACAGGAAGGAAAGAAGGAAGAGAAGAAGAAAGGAAGGGGAAGAAGGAGGGGAGAAGGGAGGTGGTGGGGATAAGAAGGAAGGGAAGAAGAGATCCCGTGATATGGCTCATGGCGTGAAGGCACGTGCTGCCCCAACCTGAAAACCTGAGTTGCATTCCTAGACACTATAATGGAAGGCAAGAGTCTGTAAGTTGTCCTCTACTCTCCATATGTGTACTGTGGCATACACACATGACACTGGCACACAGACACATGCATGTATGCATGCATACACACATGCATAGCAATGCACACCCCCATCTCCATACAGTAAAAAGTAAAGCAAAAAAAGGAAGAGCTACTCACCCATATCCAGTCTCTCACTGTCGACCCGACCGACTCAACCATCCTGAGGCAAGTGATCTTGCCTTAGCTTCTGGAGTAGTAACTACTGACACAAACCACTGTGGCTGGCTTTCCTTATCTTATTTTTTCTAAAAGGAACGCTTTCTATGTCAGTGAATAAAAATGTCTAAGTAGTTGACTAATCTGTTTTATCATTGAACCATTATTTGTTTAATTATGTCCTCATAGTAATTTAGTTTGTGATTTATTAATATTGCAAACCACATCCCAAACAAACCATGTGGCACAAAGTTTTGTGTTATCTTGTTTAAAATAAATTCTAAAACTGAAATTATCTGAGTCAAAAAGATTTTCAATTTCAAAAATTTCAAAAATTGAAAATCATCACCAGCTCTTTTACCCCCAACTATCCCTAATATGCATTTTCATAAACAGACACAAACCAAATTCTCAAGATTGCTCACTGTAGCATTTGCAATGATGACAATAAACTGTATTGATTTTAAGGGATTCATATTACAAATACAGCTTCCGTGTGATCAAATATGTGCATGTAGTTGTCAGTAATAACTCTATTTGTAATGTGAGGGCCAAACAAAACAGGGATGCTTGATAAAGCTTTAAGGAATTCTATCACATTTATCTATGATTATTCATGATACATGTGCGTGCATGCTTATATATCTATATTTTTCTATATAGATATTTACACTATATAAATAAAATTATAGAAGAATTTAACAAAACTATATGAATATAGCTTGCAACATCCTAAGGGGTTGTTAGGATGTATTATGCCATATTCTCTCTTCTGAAGAGTGTAGAAGGGTGAGGAGACAGAGTCTATGTTTTCAAAAAAGTATTTTGTCTCCTACTGACCTGCTAGTGAGTGAGTGAGTGAGAGACACACACACACAGGAGAGTTTCCATGAAATATTTTCGATGTTAAAAGACTTTAAAACTGTTATGTAGGGAATATCCTACACAGGACTCTGTAGCTTTTTCCTTGAAGTGCTGAAGAGCCTATTAGGTAAACAGAGTACTTAACTATGACTTCAACATGACCTCTTCTAAGGAGAGTTTAGAGTAGAGTCTGGACCGTTGTAGCATGCAGTACGGTTTTACTGTGCCTTTGCAACCAGCTGTTCCGTGTGCGTGGCCTTGACTAGAGAACGAAACAGAACACCATCTTTCAGACAACTTGAAATGGAAAGGTGTAAAAGGATTCCCCGAGGTGGCAAGTGCAGAGAATACTTGCTGCCTTGGCTAAGTCAAATTCTAATTGGTTTAGTATTTTAGAAGCTACCACGCAGAATCTTATCTAGCGCTTCTATGTGAATAGTCTTAGCCTAGCCTGTGGTAACACTGTGGTACATCCTAGTTACAGCCTCTTAAAGAGTGACCCATGCCTTAGACAGAAAACATAACGCTCTTATTTTCAGGCTGGTCAATCCACCCTGCCTGTGGCTGTGAAGGTGAGACGGGAGAAGTGTGATCAGGGCTCGAGTCCACTCGGAGGAGGACCATTGAGGAGTTATCGCGAGAGTTGATAGCTTCATCAGAGAAGCCAGTCAGAGTAGAGCTTGGAGAATGAATGCACGCCACGGGTAGAGTCACAGCTGATAAGGCCATGGATGTAGAAGACAGAAGAAGACATGGAGGAAAGTCAGCAATGAATTTGAAGGGCTTTGCCTTTAGATTTCCCGTGTTTTCTTTTGTACTTGCTTATTCTAAGAAACTGGAACATTGGCTTTGCCATTTGCTGGGATGAGAAAGGGATTCAATAATTTGTTGTTATATATCATCAATTTACACATACAAATTAACAGCTTTAAAATAAATAATAATATACTAAACCGATGTCTTAGATGGTATTTTAGGTGTACTTTAAAATGTTTAATTAATTCATGTAAATACAGTTTCAAATTTTAGAGTATAATTTATGTAGATAGAGTGCTTTATTCATTTATCAAGGATTCACTTTCTGTTTTCAGTATTTTTCTTATTAAAAGCATTTTAAAGTAAAATATAAGTATATAACTTTTCCTTTTTCTTTTCTCCCTGTACTCTTTCTCTCATGTCCTCGTTTTGGAACTTGCTATCTGTCCTCCACTCCCTGTCAAATTAATGGCCACTTATTTTTTGATCATATATATGTATATATATAAATATATATAAATATAAATATATATGTATATGTATTATAGATATATAAATACAATCTGCCATATCAATTTAGGTGACCTGAGTATATGTGCTTTTAGGGCAAACAATTCCACTTTCAGGGCTAACAATTCCACATTGATTTGGATAACCATTAGACGTTTATTCCTGGGAGAGTCTAATTATCCCTCTCTCAAGAGTCTTTAGTTATCCATAAATATGTGTCTAGGGGACAAACTGCATGAGATTCCCCCATCCACATTAGCATGTCTACTGATATTGTCTTTATTTGTGTCTTGTTTATGTGGCCATATTGTTGAGGTGTTAGAGGGCTTCCCTGCCACTGCTAGTCCACATAATCTCATTCAGACTTCCTGGTTCTATGGCTTTTACAATCTTTCCACCCTCGTGTCTACATTGTTCTCTTTGAGGCAAAAGGATTGTTGTAGATGCACTGGTCTCCCTAACCCATTGACCTCTGTATATTATTGAGATGGGATTTTTTTTCATAGTGGTCTCCATTTGCTCTAAAGATGTTTCTTTAATGAGCGGTTCAAGATGCATTATCTGCAGGTATGAGGAAATGTTTTAGAATGTAGTTAGGAATTAAACTGGCCTAGTGGTGATATTAGTGAGTTCTCTTCTCAGACCCATGACCTTAGAAGTCCCTAGTCTTTGGTGAGATATCGGACATGATTTTCCTCCTGTTGGGAAACTTAAGTTCACTTATGCAGTTGTTGGTTACTGCCAAGATATTAGCGCCACCACTGGACCATCTGGGATAACTTACCACAGAGTTCATAGGCCTCACATCTAGATATGGCTATGAATTGCTTCCCTACCTTACCAGCTTATATAATGCTTTTTTGCTAGTATGAAAATTATACCAGAGGAAGGAGGCTTGCAGGTGATCCAGCTTGAATTGTCTGGGTCCTTTGTCTGGAGTGTATGTGTAGGAATAGAGACTTACCTTCTACCTCTGAGAGACAACCAAGGGGAACAGAATCAGTGTATACTATTTTGGAGTCACTTAGACCAGCCTGGCTAACCACTATACTGGAGGTTTCTCATGTCTGTTACTGGTTTGTATGACTGTAAGTAGTCTATGACTCTTGTGGGAGTTGTTGTTAGCCTAAGTGGTATAACTTCATTTTAGATATTTGTATATAGAGATATACTTACATGTATTATGTATATTTTTGGTAACTATAAAATAACACAATCCTTTGAGTCTTTGACAAGAATCCTTATTTGTACCTCTCATTACAAGGAGAGCTGGACATAGCATCTGTGCTCACGTGTTTTGAACACTTGGAATCTGCATCTGAAGTATGAATTCATACATCCAGAGAATTCAAGCCCATGCTTCATTCATTTGCACAAACATTGCAAGGTTGTTGTCCAAAAATGTCATTGCCAATTTATACTTTAAGGGAGAATGTGGACCATCCTATTTCTCTCTTCTATTTATCAGGATGAAGTCACTTCCTTTTATATGAACACTGTAACTGATTCTAACTTACACAGACATATGACACAAGGCTGTGGAGACACACTCATGATGTCAAGAGGTCTTTTACATTTCCCATAATGTTCAGACAACTACAGATAAAACAGTAGGGAAGATAAGTAAGAAAGTGAAGTGCAGGTTTGTTAGCTATTGGCTATGTTATTAGCCAGTGTTAGCCATCTATTTAACTGTGCTATACTTTACAATTTTGATTATAGTTAGATAGAGTAACTCAATGTAATATTAGAATTCTAAAAAAAGGAGTAAAAAATCCTCTGAAAAATCAAGGAAATTGTGCAAAAACTGATATCCAAAATGAATGAATAAAAAATTCCAGGTTATTACAAAATTGTTAATGAAACATGTTCTGAAGTGACTCAAAATGGAAAGTTTCCTGACTTCTTTAAAAGATAATTTAATGCATATGCTCCACTATGTTCATAGCAGCCTTATTTATAATAGCCAGAAGCTGGAAAGAACCCAGATGTCCTTGAACAGAGGAATGGATACAGAAAATGTATCCATTTGCACAATGGAATACTACTGAGCTATTAAAAACAGTGACTTAATGGGATTCTTAGGCAAATGGAAGGAACTAGGAAATATCATCCTGAGCGAGGTAACCCAGTAACAAAAGAACACACATGGCCCGCACTCACTGATAAGTGGATATTAACCCAAAAGCTTGGAATACCTAAGGAAAATTCACAGATCATATGAAGCCCAAGAAGAAGGAAGAGCAAAGTGTGGACGCGTCAGTCCTTCTTAGAAGGGAAAACAAAATATTCAGAGGAGGAAACACAGGGACAAAGAGTAGAGCAGGGACTGAAACAAAGGTCATCCAGAGAGTGCTCCGCCTGGGGATCCACCCATATGCAGCCACCAAACCCAGTCACTATTGTTGATGCCAAGAAGGGCTTGCTGACAGGAGCCAGACATGGCTCCTGAGAGGCTCTGCCAGAGCCCTGCTGATACAGATGAGGATGCTTTTAGCTAAACATTGGACTGAACAATGAAGGAGTTAGAGAAAAGACTGAAGGAGCTGAAGGGGTTTGCAACATCAAAAGAAGAACAACAATATCAACCAACCAGACCACCCCAGAGTTTCCAATGACTAAACCCCCAACCAATGAGTACACATGGAGGGGCCCATGACTCTAGCCACATATGTGGCAGAGGATAGCATTGTCCAGCATCAATAGGAGGAAAAGCCCTTGGTCCTGCGAAGGCTCATTTCCCCAGTGTGGGGTAATGCCAGGGTGTTGAGGTTGGAGTGGATGGGTGGGACTGGGAGCATCCTCACAGAAGTAGGAGGACAGGGGAGGGAGTATGGGGGGGGAAGGGGATAACATTTGAAAGGTAAGTACATAAAATATCCAAGAAAAATAAAATTATTAAAAAAGAAAAGATACGCATGTGATTTTACTCTAAAAAAAAGATAACTTACTGATAAGATTTTCAAGTTGAACATATCTGTAATAGATCTGTTCAATAGAAGTCATTAGAAATCAGTAATGAATTCTTAGAGCAAGATGAAAATTCTCTTTCTTTTGATGGCTACTGCTTCAACCCAGTAAATTTCACTTTTAACCTTATGTCATTACCGAAAAGAAATACACTGCTATTAAAATTAATTATTCATACACATTTATAGATAGTCGATAAACTTATTTCACTCTACCAGATAATAAGTAGGACTGAGGGTTTAACAAAATATTGCCATTGATATCAAGAACCCTACATTTAATCGAAAGAGGTAAAAATTAAAGTTATAATAGAGGTGAACCTGAGGTCCTATGTACCTTCAGTTCGTGAGGGCATTGAGAATACATTGTTCTCAATGGCCACTGAGTGGTCATCATTGTGTTTCTTTGTGTCATCTGTAAGTGTCAAATTCGATTAAGATACAGTGGGGAAAGCGAGGTAGACTTCGAAAATCTTGTGCACCTCCTTGATTTCATCTGCATGTTCTTGTCAAACATTTATAGTCTGGGCCATCAGAAGGCTTTTGGAAAGGTAAATGTTGACTGTCTTGCAGGGAGACTTACTACTATACTACATATTTTTGAGCCTAGAGAAAATGCAAATAGAAAAGTCGAGAATGGGGAAGCCATAGCAGATGTGGAGAAATGGTGAAGCTTGGATTTGATTCTGCAAGATGCAAAGGGGTCAGAGAGGCAAAAGGACATGGAGGATAAGCTGGATGGCCTACAAACTGTTTTTTTCCTGTGTTCCCTTCCTAGCACAAAACACAGACATGGAATTCTCTAGATTGGTCCTAGAAATATTTGCATTTTAGCCTTTGAAGAATCTTAACTAAGCAAACATAAAGCGCTGAACTATGAATGCGGCAAACACTCCTATGATCGGCACAGTCAACATGGAAGTATGGCATCATGGGACATTCCGCTGTCAGGGTCTGCATATGGGAGTGTTTATAAACATACATGCAAAATCTCTTAAGAACTTCAAAACCGATTCCAGTTCCCAGTGCATTATTTCTAAATTATTCTTGGCGACAAGCATTTTGTCTATAAAAAAAAAAGGGAGAAATGGTGAAGTTTGGATTTGATTCTGCAAGATGCAAAGGGGTTGGAGAGGCAAAAGGACATGGAGGATAGGCTGGATGGCCTACACACTGTTTTTTTTCCTGTATTTCTGTATTCTATAAAGTAGAGGCATTATCCAAGTATAAGTCTGGATTCGTCCATGGATTTCTACCATTAGACTCTCTCATTTTTAATTTAGAATATGGTACTGGGTTTTTTCATTGAGAGGTGTATAAATGCTGTTTTCAGGAACTTGATGCATGTGCTTCTTAAAAACAAACAAACAAACAAACAAACAAAAAAAACAAAACAAAGCAAGAACCTGCTGAACAAAGATCTATTTGGGATAATTGTGTGACATGTGGCAAGCTTTTCCCACTTGCAGCTTGAAAACTGTACAATAAAATTGATATTCAGCCAGTCAATTTAAAGTTAAATCTTAAGAGTTAAAAAAGTGGGACATCAATCCAGAAAGCATATATCATTTCCACATCAATCAGGGGATCAATGCATTTTTAATTTTAATAATTAATGAATTTAATGTTGCCTATTTTTTTTAATTTCACCAAAACCAGTGAGGAAAACATTATTAAGCGAGAAGGCAATTTTGAATTCTAATTCGTTTTAGGACACTTTCTTTTCTTATATCCTTCTAATTCCTTATCATTGGGTCACTTGAGTTATTCTAGAACTATCAGTTTTAGAAGGGACGGATTACTTAAATTCAGAGTTTTCTTGACCATGTTTAGCTTGTGGAATAGAAAGCACAATTCTAAACCGTTAGAGATTAGTAAAATAAAATAGTTATTTTTTCCTTGACTTTGTGCTCAGTTGCGAAGAGTGCACGATGGATTCATTTGCACACTGTTCGAAGAGCAGTCATTTCTCCCCCCAGTATATTTGGAAGAGTTATATCCTGTAGAAAGGCGAAGACAATAAAGCTAAAAAGAGGGGGGAAGGGGCCTTGATGTCGGAGAATGGGAAGGGAGGCTCATTCTCATGGACATTTGTGTCTATGCAGAAAGATTTATAGGCTGAAGACTGGTCCATATGTCTTCTCGCTCTCCCGTAGTACAGACTTACAATTGCAGACAAGGCGCTATGTAAATACCATACTTTTTTTGTTGTCCTTATGCTAAACTGGAGTTTCTGATGTGGTTTTATTGGAGACTTGATCCTGGCACGGAATTTTAATAGCTAGGCAGTTGTATTGGGTCCTAAGAGGAATCTGAGGACCAACAGTTCCAACACTGGGTTCTCGTCGTCATTGTCTTGCTGTGACCTTGCTGATGACATGATATATTAGGCATGCTGCAAAAGGAACCATGATATTGACATATGGGAGGAATATTCTCATGGGCTGTCTGTCTCAGGGCAGATTATTTACCCTTAAAGCAAAACACACATGGTCCCGGCCTTTGCCTGTTAAGCATTTACAGAGTCTGGATGACAAAGGTTACACCCTGTGGGAATAAATTTCTAAACTATGTAGCATGACTATATAGGAAACAGATGAAATATTTTATGGGGTCTTATGTATAGATTTCATAGAGTTGTATCTATTTATTAATATGTAGTAATCTAGGAAAACAGAATTAAAACTTTAAAAATACTGTAGAATGGCTCTTTTAGCTTTGTTTTGAATTAAGTTGTCTTTGATATTTTGGTTTAATACTCATTTACCTTTTATTTCGTGTATGCATGTACATATGTATGTATGTATATATGTATGCATATATGTTTGTATGTGGGCACTCACCTGTTAGGGGCCATGTGTAAAGATCAGAGGACAACTTATTGGAGTTGGTCCCCTCCTTCTACCAAGTGGGATTCATGGGTCAAACTCGGGTCATCAGTCTTGGCAGCAAATGACCTTATCTACTGACTCTCATATCGTTTTACCAAATAATGTCACTGACCACATGGCAATTAAGGATGAATAAAGAGACCCTTAAGGATCTGGATTCACAGTTTCCACTTTCAAAGACATTTTCTGACAACTGGGAGCTTCCCATAACAATGGACAGAGATAGAACCTTAGCATTTATGTAATGACTACCAAAGCAAGGATCACCACAGCACCTAGGAAATGGCAAAAATAAGATTCTTTGAAGCGATTCAAGTAGTCTCCAAAAGGATAGCACTGAGAAATTGGAAGGAAGAGGATTTTTTAACTAACAAATCACAAGGAGAAGGCTCGAGAAGAATAGACGCTTGAAATTGTGCACATGAGTTTTACCTTAAAAACTCTTCTCAGGTTTTATTTTGAAAAAAAATAGCAACTATATATTTGAGTTAGTACATGTTACTTTTTATAAATAATTTTGAAGAAGACAGATTTATTTCTATTAACTATACATGGGAACTAACATCTGTTTTATCACCAGGCTGAACCATAGTCTGTTAGGTGCAGAAATTTAATTAGTTAATAATGGACTAGTCGTTGGTAGACTGGAAATCTTTGAGTATAATGAGAAGTGTGTAGTTCTTTGATTGCATACACATGAATCTATTCTCTGAAAACTCAGATTCTTTAGGAGGCAGTTTCTAAGGGTGCTTTGAAGACTCGTTTAAAGAGACACCATGTTTTTGAACATGGGATTTGGTCATATCTGCTATCTAATCCTTCTCCTCAGAGGATGGGGAAGTACAGAGAGCAGTTACCTGCAGGTGGAGCCTACACTAAACTCGAGGATGCTGGGTTGCTGTAAGAAGTCTCTAACTTGAAGAAGAAAGGAAGAAATTTCATTGTGACAATGAAGTCTTGATTTTTTTTAAATATCTTTTTACTTTTTTTAATCTTTATTAACTTGAGTATTTCTTATTTACATTTTGATTATTATGAAGTCTTAATTTTTAATTAGTTTTTTTACAGTGTTGAGAAATGGACACTGAATATCTAGATATGAAATCCGGACAGGAATTTCTCTTGAATCCTGCTCTCTTTTTCCTTATGCCACTCTCCTAATTTTACCTATATTGCTTTCATCAGCACATAGAGAAGAGGAAACAATTTGGGAAACTGAATTTAAGGATGCATCAGTGGGTCCCCAAAAAATTGAAATTAATAAAAAATATCTGCCAAAAATGGATGAATCTCATTTGGAGAAATCATAACACAGATTCAGACCCTTCTATCTAAATTAAGCCCTCCAAATAGGAAAGTAACTTGGCTTTTATAATTGATGTTAATTGACAAATAATAATAGGTTCCCACTAAGTCTTCAAGCATCCATTTGGGAGCATGTTGAGGGCATCCTGGCCTTTGTGATTTTCTGGCACTCCTGGAGTGTAAGAAGGTTTGGAATAAAGACATTGGCTAGATTGAAGCAGAAGGGCAGTTTAAAGGGAAGACTTCAGAACCCAAGGTGATTTGAACTCTTAATTAGCAGATGGGTCCTTTTGAAAGGAAGCCCGAGGCACCACTGTTCTGTTCTTGAACTGAAGAGATGTCTTCCAGGATAATCTATAACTGTTGGGACTTAGAAAGCTGCCTGGATAAACTGAAGGTTATTAGCACCTATGGCAAAGAAAAGACAGTAGCTTACCCCTTTCTCTTTTATTCTTTCTCATTTATTTTCTTTTTTTCTAAGCAGGCACTGTGCCAATGTAGCAGATGGCTAGAGGTACATTCTGATGATTGTGTGTAATGCAGGGATATAGGAGGGCTTCCAGGGGCAAAGTAAGAAACAGCTTCCTCATGCCTGGGAAACACACACACACACACACACACACACACACACACACACACACACACACACACACACACACACACCATTTTTAAGATCACAGACATAACCACTCCAGCACCTGAGAATGCATTGGAGAATTGAGATCAATACTCTATATAAGACCGAGATCTAATGACATTCATGAGTTAAAAGACAAATTTGGTGGGTCAAGACGTATTTGGGAATGAATGTAGGAACAAATGAGCTCTGTCAAATCCCTGGGGTGGACAGTGCAAACTCTATTAGCCATGCCTGGTTTAATGCTGGTGCTGTCCTGTGAGTCACGGTAAACAAAACTGTGCCTTTATAAGAAGTGATCCCGGATAATGACATCTAAAGAACTTGCTGACTAAAAAGACGATTCATCTGGAATGTATAAATAATAAATCTACCACATGCCTAGAAGTTGCCCCCGAGTTCCTCACTCTTTCTGACTGGAGCTTCACGCTATCCCGCATCCTTCCGATTAAGGGTCTGATGCTGAGTTACGCTTTGGGATTTCACTACATTTCTGCTCATCTGAAAACCACAGGACTCAAAAATGGATTCAGAGCAGCAGCTTTCCTTTGGGTGCCTTTGGCAGTTCCACACCCACGAGTGACAGAACCCGAACGGCAAACGTCTCCACAATGTTGTGTGGACTACAGAAGTATCAAACATATTTGCAGAATATGAAGTAGTGCCATTTCCCGTTAAAATTTATTTACTTTCATCTCAGCAGTATGGGGACATGCAGAGTGTTACGTCCGGGCTTAAGTTTTAAAGTGGGATTAGACAAAACGTCAATAGATGCAAATGAGTTTTGTAGAACAAGTTTCATGTGAACCAATATATTGCTCTGCTCACAGAGACTGGGCTTAATTGAAGCTGATCTCATTATACTCTGGGGGATGTAGTGAGAGCTTTGACCTGCCTTAACTTCAGTGCCATCATTGAATTGTGTTTTCTCAGTATTAATGTTGATCGTAAGCTGCTTGCATGCACACGGACATGCTTTTATCATAATTGTTCATAAAAATGAATATAAATATACATTTCAAGTTTATTGGACACAGAATAATGCTTTTTATTTAAATAGTATCAAGTGCTAATTAAATATTGAACAATTTTCAAATGCAGGAACCATATTGTTTTATAGCACATATGTCGGCTGGGAGGTTATGCTTTAACAATACTGAACACATACAATGTGACTCTTACACCATCCAGATTATACGATATAAACAGGCTCAAGATGTCGCCAAAAAGCACTGGGAATCTAAGATTTTCAGTCATAAGAGTGATATCAAACTTAGGCAACACCATTGATTTCAGTCATAAGACATCTGGGTGAGGCAGATATGTCGTTTAGCCCTTCTAGAAAGTACTCACTAAATATTCCAAAAAGTCTCATTGCCAATTTTTATGGGTTTTATTTGCATCATTTTTAAGATTAAAAATTTATTAAATATGCACTAGTTACATAAATTTGTTTCAGTGATTTGTTGACAAAATAATGACAGTTAAAGTAGAATTTGTCAAGGTAACTAGCAAACTACTTTTGCCCCAATTTAGTAGAGTCCTTATTACCTTATGATTTATTACTGAACAAAAACCACCAAACAGAAGTATACATCTAAAGAGAGAACCACATAAAAGTTATTTGTGCTGTTTTGCTCTTGATAAATTAATAAAAGCTATTCATTATTTATGGTAAGTATTATTTTCAGGTTTTTCTTTGTGCAACATTTAATTATTCCTCTAATTAATAGCGTTAACTACATCTGACTAAGAAGATGATTCTTGAATGTATAAATAATAAATCTACCACAGGCCTAGAGATTGCCTTGAGTTCCTCACTCTTTCTGCCTGGAGCTTCACATTATCCCGTGTCCTTCTGATTGCCCCCTCAGAGTACGGTTAGCTACGTCCCTACATATAATTAATCAGTGTAAGGGCTTAATGGAATTGGGATAAAATTCCCATGTTCATTTAATGGTAAAAGAATGGGTAAACTTAAAGCAAAATCATAAAAATTTGTCCTACCGTAATTTTAAAACCAGGGAATGTTGAAAAAATTCTGTCAAACTATTTGCTTTGTAGGGAAACCATCAGAAAAGACTGTGTTCAATTTAATAAACACACCTAATTGTTGTGGTATATGATCCTATGTACTCATTTATTAGACTCCCCACTTTATGTTTCCATACTTCAGAATACATTTTAATTGAACAGTAAAGATGAAAGGAAAATAAAACTGATGAAGAGAGAGTGCGAACTAAGACTTAGAAACAGGAACGATCTATTGGTTCATTCATAAATGGATCTAAGACCCCGGTGTTAGGTCAATTTTTGCATTATTGACCCAGGCCCAGTGACTCCTAAGAGATAGGGTTCATGCACACTTGGAAATCAAGCACATTATCTCTATTTGAAGGCAATAATTACTGTGATAAAGGAAGGGTGATCTTAGTTTGAACAAATGGAGACTTTTTGTTAAGTAAGCAGGCTACAACAGCAGACAGCTTTACAATTGTCACCCCCTGCAAAATAGTGCGTTGAAATAATTATTTCTCTGAAAGTACAAAATATCTAAAATTATTCAGTATAAGTTCTGGTATTTTAATAAAAGCAAGAGTGTCCTACAAAATATGAATAAGAAGAATGAAGAGAAATGGAGACACAGAGGCAGAAAATTTGCATATATACCTGAAAGTTAGGTCATTAAAACTAAAACTGAGAGTCAGGCTTCCTTTTGTTGTTAAAGCAAATCATTTATTGAGTTTTATCTAAGGCATTCTAGATTAGATTAATGAAATTAAAATGAAGGTCATAAATTTAGGAAAAATTACAATTTGTCACAGACTCACAATGGCTGGACAGGTAAAGTGACCAACAATAATGGGTTGAAGCCTTAATTCTCCTCAAAAGAAGTACTGCCTACTTTGCTAGCACATTGGAAACATTTAGTGAAGAATTGAAAACAAAAATTTCCATTTCTGCTGCTGTTCGTTGGAATTCTGGTGCACTAGTGAGGAACAGGTCTTGGGTTTGAAACCAAGTCAAGAATGAATCATTTGGAAAAATAGGATCCAAGGGAGGAGTTAGAGAAAGGACTGAAGGAGCTGAAGGGGTTTGCAACCCCATAAAAAGAACAACAATACCTACCAGCCAGATCCCCCAGAATTCCCAGGGACTAAACCACCAACCAAAGAGTACACATGGAGGGACCCATGCATATGTAACAGAGGATGCCTTGTCAGGCATCAATAGGAGAAGTAGTGCTTGGTCCTGTGAAGGCTCATTTACCCAGTGTAGGGGAATGCCAGGGTGTTGAGGTGGAAGTAGGTGGGTGGGGAGCATCCTCACAGAAGCAGGGGGAGGGGGAGGGGAGAGGTGGGAGGGGGGGGAACCAAGAAAAGGGATAACATTTAAAATGTAAATACATAAAATATCCAATAACACAGGGGGGGGGAAGAGAGAGACAGACAGAGAGAGAGAGACAGACACACAGAGAGAGAGACACAGAGAGGGACAGAGAGACAGAGAGACAGAGAGACAGAGAGAGAGGGAGAGAGAGAGGAAATAAAAGAAAAGAAAAGGAAAGAAAAGAAAAGAAAAGAAAAGAAAAGAAGACAGGAAAGCAGTTGAAGAGGAGGCAGAAGGAATGTGGGAACCACAGGGGATGGAAGACACCAGGGGAACGAGACCTTGTAAATCAACTGAGCAAAGCTCAGAGGGACTCTCAGAGACTGAAGCAGCAAGCGGGGACTGTGCACATCAGCACCAGGTCCTCTGTGTGTATCCATAGCCTTGGCTTAGTATATTTATGGGACTCCTTAGTGTGTGAATGACTGGTCTCTGCAGCTGTTTTCCTTTTGTTGGTTTGCCTTATTCAACTTCAAGTTGATGATTATCGTTTGATCTTCCTATATTTTATTGTGCTATATCTTGTTGTTATCTTTTAGAACCCTGTCCTTTTCTAATGAGAGACAGAAAGGGAGCGGATCCAGAGGGGAGAGGAGGTGGAGAGGAACTGTGAAGAGTAGAAGGAGGGAGAACTGTAATCAGGATATATTGCATGAGAAAAGAATCCTTTTTTAATTAAAGGGGGAGAAGTGTTTAAAAGAGAAAGAAAAGAGTGAAAGGCATATAGATTAACTTCACAATTTTCTGTAAAATTGGGTTACTTCCTGAAATACGTGATGATGTAAAATAGCTGACTATTTTGCCAAATTATATGTATATCAATATAAGCCCAATGTTCAGTGGATACTAGAATAAAACATATACATATTTATGATATTTTGTAGATCGTCTTTGTTCTTTAACAAAAGCGTAAGTAACTTCTGATCAGTTTTCTTTTTTATGGATGTATGCTAAATTACTATTAATGAGTACTTAGGATGAATTTGTTCTTTACTGCTCTATATTTTTGCTCTTTATTCCTTGTCCAGTTATATATGCTTTGTTATTATATATAATTATTATTGTTATGCTAAACATAGAGATTTCTAAACTCAACATAACATTATTAGATTGTTCTAATTAGTGTAGACACCGTCCATGTTTCTGGATGGAAGAGTTGACAGACATAGCCATGTCCTTTCTCTTATGTGGGAAACTGAACATAGCCCTATCAGTGGAAATGAGGCTATAAAAACGGACACATGAATGAGAAGAACTGAACTGCAGTGCACAGTAGAGTATACTCTGTGAAAAGTTGCTTCTAACAAGAAAAGATGAGCAATTTTTGTGGATGACCTGGAGAACTGATTTACATAAGGAAAACTCAAATGGTTTCCAGAATAACCTCACGATGCATTAAAACCAGATATGCAAATGATAAGACTATCTAGTCCAAGCAAAGTGTAAGAGAGCAATCAAAAGCAAAGCTCTGGGCTGGAGAGATGGCTCAGTGGTTAAGAGCACCCAACTACTCTTCCAGAGGTCCTGAGTTCAAATCCCAGCAACCACATGGTGGCTCACAACCATCTGTAAAGAGATCCAATCCCCTCTTCTGGTGTCTGGTGTCCCACAGTGTATTTATATATAATAAATGAATAAATCTTTAAAAAAAAAGCAAAGCCCTAAGCAAAATATAAATGTATGACTTGCCTGAGAGGAAGGATCTCTCTTTTCCATGTGATGGAGAAAGTAATGGAGAAAAGACATGTATAGTAGCCAAAACTAACAGAGTTCCTGAAACTCAACAGGAGAGAACAGAGACGTCTAGAGGAAGATAAGGAGACAGAGAAATATCATTTTACAGAATGGGAATCCCAAATGATTACTTCATCCTAAGTAGAGCTTCGAATTGTTAATGATAGGAAAAATAAAAGTTAAGAGATTCAATGTGGTTGTCTGTCAAGCTGACAGGTCGAGACCTACTGGTGAGAGTGTAGAGTGTTTTAGTCTTTCTCAGGGGCAGCTGGAAGTATGGGATGTCTAGTTAACCTCTAAGTGAATAAGGGAAGCATGTCAGACCTGAACTGTATCACCGTTTTCTTCCTTTTGGTTGTGAGCCTTGCCTTTAATGACTGAGCCATCTCTCCAGCCCTTGATTTGGGCTTCATGTCTGTATACATTTTATCTCATGAGTTCCATGTCTGTGGTAAAAACTAAGAGGGGAAGGAAGTAGGCTCATTAAATTTAATAAGGATACTGTTGAGAATTTTTTAAATAGGGATGTATGGTTTTCTCCAACTTGAAAACAGGCATTGGGGGAGAAAGATGAAATTGCATTTAAAAGTCTCCATGTGGGGTATTCACAGCGCAAGGCATACACCACAGACCACACACATGGAGACTGATGGATGTCAGACACATCTAGCCCAGGGTCGGCTATGACCCCAGTTGTTCTTTATGGAGCTCCTGCTAGCATAAGGCTGATAAGCACTTCTGTTTGTAGTCATGATTGTCCCTGGCAGATGCTGGTGGTCTCTCATTCCTACTTAATTCCCATCTGTTAAATTGGAAGTGTTGCAAGGAAGGTATGGAGAGCTCTTGGTCCACTTCTCAACCCTCCACAGTGTAGTGAGATAACAACGCTTCTTTTCAAATAGCTGTACACCTTGCTTAAAGTAAAACAACCAAATAAAATCTGGTTATTTAACAACTAAAAACACAAGACTGATGAAGGTTAGTTGATTACTGTCGTATTTGTTAGATCAGTGCATAAATTATCAGCACCACAGTAAAGTAAATATTATAGTAAGAGGAGAATATCCAATAACAATGTCACAGTTAAGAATATACCCAGGGACTAAACCACCATCCAAAGAGTAAACATGGACAGACCCATGGCTCCAGCCACCTATGTAGCAGAGGATGGCCTTGTTGGGCACCAATGGGAGGAGAAGCCCTTGGTTCTGCCAAGGCTGGACCCTCCCAGTGTAGGAGAATGTCAGAGTGGGGAGGCGGGAAGGGGTAGGTGGTTGGGTTGGGGAGCACCCTCATACAAGAAGGGGGAGGGGGAATGGGATAGGGGGTTTATGGATGGGAAACCGGGAAAGGAGATAACATTTGAAATGTAAATAAAAGATATCCAATAAAAAGAAAAAGAGTACAGTCTCTTCAAATATCCTCCTCTAGTTATACCTAGGATCTCTTCCTACTCATCGAGTAAGCTTTTTTTGCATAAGACTCAACTAACAATAACTTGAAGCCAACACAAACATTATGTGTTATACATGAAATTTTTGTCTGAGAAAGGCTAATAACTTCTATGGAGTAATAGCAATATCTATGTGTTCTGTTAAGAAACAAAAGCTCAATGTGGCATAGAAGTCGGCAGAGAAATTGTTAAAAATTGTTTGATATTCATGAATCAGTAAAACACTAACTGACATATCTCCCGCACTCCATGAGATTTAAACACTAGTTTTACCCTTCAGTTGTAGTAGGGCTACGTGTGTGCGGTACAAGGGGTAGGCAGCTGGTCCCTGTAAATGTTCACACAGTTCCTTACTGTGAGGCAGGATGTCTGCCAGATATCACAAACGTAACACACTGCTTTAATTCTACATTCAGTTTAACTAATCACAAACATATTGCTGACATTCTGTCTGTCTTTTAATCGATGGATTCTCATAGTTTCCTGTAAAACAAGTTTAAGTGAATATAATTTAAGTGACTGAAATGATTGATTTTAGTCAACTATTGTTTTTAACTTCTTTGGTACATTTATGAAAGCACTCCGAACCACAAGTGATTGTAAGTGTCCCACTTGTGTGAGCTATCAGAGGCAGTGCAGGAGTAACATCACCCACAGAAGAACTGCCCTCCCATTACTGCAATGAAGCCGTGTTTTAGCCTTTCACTTGGTCTAGTGGCTAGTAGACATTAATGACAAAGCCTGAAAGCCTGCCCAACCATTTTTACAAAGTTAACCCATTTATACTAATATTTCTCTCCAAATCAAGTTTTAGGAAACCTATCACATTAATACAATAGAATGTCGATAACAGAATTTGTCCACAGAGGTTCTTTTTATTTCATTTAGAGTTGAAACCATTATCCAATTATTGAGTATAATTCTGATCTTCCATTTGCAAGGCTTTTGTCATTTGTGGAAATATAAGCTGGAAGTAGACACAGGAGAAAACAAAAAGAAGACTCCTGTACAATGTAGGCTGGGGCAAGTGAAGTGCCCTGTATCTGGTATTTGAGAGCAGTACAGTGGTTAAAGGGGAATAGTCTGACAGATTATGTTCAGAACATGTTCACTAATGAGAGTGGCTTTGACTATCCCCTATTCTCAAAATGCTAATTGCTCTTTGTGAATTCTTTGTGAAAGGATTTTGTGGGTTTCTATTAGTTCTTTTGATATTGAAAAATAATGAAGAACAGGACTTATTTGCTTATAAAATTACAATGCACTACATAATCTCAAGCAGAGTTTGCATGACATAGAATTTGAAGCACTTCCCTGTATTCTTGAATTTCAGGCATATCGGAGCACACATTTTTTTTTCTTTAAAAGAAAAGCACTCATGAGAAATTGCTTCTATGAAGACCTTTTAAAAAATGCCACAAGGCCATGTCTGACCCAAACGCACATTAAAATCACAATACATCAAAGGTCTATTTACTAAGATCTAGATTTCAGTCAAATACTCTTTTCTTTTTTCTTTTGATTTTATTTTAATAGAGCTGTGCGTATTTTGAATACATGTTCCATTCAATCCTGTGTCAATTTTTAAATGAGGGTGCTAATAAGACACCCAGCATGCTAAGTCTTCTGTGCTGTGTAATGGTAGCTGCTGGCACTGTGCTTGTTTTTGTTAGTTTCCTAAAACTCTTTTCCACTTATGGAACATTTCACATTCAAAGAAAATTTAACACATGCAACAGGCATTCAGTTCTCACCACGTAAATAAAACATAATTACTATGTAATTTTGCCACATTCACGTTACATCTTCTTTCTCAGGAGAAAAGAATACAGACTCCGCTATTGTTTCTCCATCCTTCCTCTTCCTCCTTTTCCAGAGGTGACAAGCATCCTGAGATAAAGAGTATCACTCCCTAGGACATTTTATATTTTACTACCTATGTATGGTTGAGCTATTTCATTTACAAAATTAAAGAGTTTTAGTTAAGAAATTGATATTTCATTATTAACCTGTTTTAAAATTTCTCTTTACTAGGACAAACTGAATAACTGTTGAATTAAAATTCACTCCATTGCTGTGAGACCACAATCTTTACAATTGATTTGAGGGAACATAAAAAAGCCCTTTATGTAGCTGTTGTTATGAAGTGTCCCATTTTTTTCCGTGACCTTTGTTTCCCACTAGTACAATCATTTATACTGGGATTCATTAGCTGGTTCCTGAAACAGAGCGCTAAAGGCTGTGTAAGTAACCATGGGTTAATTGGAGAGCTGTGGTCATTTGCAAGCGTATGCATGCTGACTTTGCAGTTCTTAATAATACATGAAGCTTGCTAGAGAGAACCCCTCCATGGGTACAGAAAGCAACTGAGAGTATAGGCTGCTGTTCCTGGGCTTGATAACGTGTCACATGAGGAAAATTGCCTTCGTTCCTCCCCTATTCACTCTCATGATGCACAGGACGGAGATACTACAGCCCGATTTGCCAAGCTGTTGTCAAGATAACATGAGATCATGACATTTTCCCTGCCGACTAGATATAAATCACCACAGTGACTATGAACTGGGAACATTTTGGACTTTCAAAACTACTATAACAAATTAGTTATTGGTTCTTTGATTCTCTGGAAACTCTCAGGTTGAAAGTATTTTCATATTGGTTCTATTATTATTATTATTATTATCATCATCATTATTATTATTACTGATACAGGGTTTTGTAGTTCAGGTGAGCCTGGGACTCACAATTGTTTTCTAGGCTGGACTCAACCTTTGATCTTCGACACGGGTCCTGGTATTAAAGGCATGTAACTTATGTTAGCTTAATATTTGGATAATTCACTGCAACAGTATTAATCATTTTAATGATTATAATTTAATGATTAATGTTTTTAAATTGATAAACAATGAAATATACATATTAGTAGAATTTTATACGATTTCTATATATGAGGACACTTATTATTTTGACACGGGAGGACACTGTTAAAAGTCACGTCAGTTATATACTTCCTTCAAACAGTTATCATACCTCTATATTGAAAATATTCAGAATCCTGTCATCTGGAGCTTCAGGATGTGCAATACACAGCTCATTTGTATAGCCATTTTTTTAAAATTTAAAATAACTGGAGTAATTTCTGGCTTCTTCAACTCACTTCCATCTGACAGGTTGCAGGAGTGAGGCCCATTGTGTAATCTACGCTGTTCGCTGGCTGCTGTACCTTTGGCAGGGAATCTGAGATTTGCTATCTCACCGGCTAGATTTGCAATGAGTGAAATATCAATGTGATCAATAATGAAGCAATCGTGACCCAGTGCCTCTGTGTTGTTGTCACCTGTGCCAAAGTGAACAACTGAGCAAGGCTTTTGCTAATTTTCTTGCTTCTATAACAAGCATACGAAACAGAATAAATGATGTTCTTGTTGAATTTCTTGCTCCCGATGCTTATGAATTATTTATAATTCATTATTATATAATTATATATTATTACATATAATTAATTATTATGATTCACCTAAATTTCTTGAACTAAGGACACAAAGACTCTTCGTATGTCTTGTAGCTCTATGGCTGTGGTAGTTGAAAGTACGTCTCAGCATGCAAGGCAATGCGAAATTAGTGTTTAGCTTTGCTCATAAGAGGGCTAGACAGACCACTGAGTAGAAGCTGAAACAGAGGTGCATGTGTGTGTTCAGATAGATTTGAGCACCAACCCTTCAAAAACTCAATCATCCCTCTATTCCCTTGCCAGAAGGAGAGGCCACTCATCCCATGGTAGCAAGTTGGATCTGCCTTGCTGAGAGATTTAAGTTTAGTGCACGTGCTCACGAAGACTCATCCACTCCACACCAGGCTTCAAGTCTTCGTTACCTCTGTGGTGAAGACGACTCAGTCTCCAATAAAGAAACACCAGATTCAAGAAGAAAAGAAACTTACTACAGTTTGATAAATTATACCAACAGAAACCTGGAGAGTATCGAAGGGATAGCATTTTAAATGTGTCCAAGCAGCATCCGCTAAGGTTGCAGCATGTGGAATAGACTTTGATTCAAGAGTTAGTTTGAGCAGCTGGAAATGGTTCTGACTGTGTACTTGCTATCAACTGAAGCTAAGACCCAAATGATGTTTTTAGTAAATAAAGTTTAGATGCCAGAAATTCTTTGGCAGCAAAAAAAGGGGAAGAATTCATGTGGTATCAGGCACTTGACATGTGGCAAGTTCAAAATAAGATGTTTTGAAGTGTAAAATTGTGCAAAAAGGAAGAGTGAAGCATCTCCACTCCGTCTTTTTTTATTGGTTCCATGTTGAAAGGATGACATCTTGGCCATATATGCTAAACAAACGTAAGGTTTGCAAGCCGTTTTACTTGTTTCTTTTTACTCTGTTTTAAAGTATGGATGCTCGACAATTTAGAGTTGTACATGTGGCTTACAGCTGGCCCACACTTCTACTGGTCAATGTTGACGCAGGCGGATAGAAATGTTTGAGTGAATTTATCGTTTGTGACATGGTTACTACACATTCTTCAGTCCTCTCAGAGGGAGGAGTCAGAAAGCATTGCCTTTAATAGTTGGACACAACAGGCTTCCGGGCAAAGTTCTGCTTATATTTATGGAAAGCATTATAGATTTTCATATTTCAAGAATACACTGAAAAGTCCTCAGCTCTGAAGTTATCCATGGTTTCAGTGCGTGTAGTCACGGCGAAATGGTAGCAGTTAAGCTACTCTCAGGATGGGAATTGTCTTTTTATCTATCAGGAGAATCTCAAGAACATTTTGCTATGGTTGAATGCTCATATTTCCCTACAATTGAAATAGTTGGGGTTTATAATGATTTAATTACATTTCAAGTGAAAATTCTTCTGAAGCCCGCTGCATAAATATCTGATGTGAATTATGTATTGAAAAATAAGTCCTTCTACAGATTGCTGGAGTATGGGTTCTCACTGACTACCAAGCCCGAAGGAGCCTTGTAATAAAAACCAGGCTTGGTGGTTTGAATAAAACTGTAGAAGGTTATCATATTAAACACTATTATTTTCTTTCTGAACTTTTATTGGAATCCAATTTACCTGATATAATAAAACAGATATACAATATAGATTGCTGATACCTGGAGGTCTAGAACGCTACTGGCTTCTACATGAAGAACAAGGTTGGTTTGTGTTCGCCTGCTAGTGTCCCTGGCAATCTCTAGTGTGACTATTTTTTTAACTGTTGAACACATTGCTGAATCAGCATAGCACGTGGTCTCTGACATATAGTTTGATAGTATGCAGTCATTAGAATAGCTACGCTTCCCTAACATATAAAATAGTAAACGAAATACCATAGCTCTGGGAAAACAAGCCAGCAGTGCCAGTGTCACATAGTGACATGCGCAGTGCATATGGATTCTGTTTTAGCTCTAATGAAGTTTGTTCTGCTTGAGAAGAGAGGCAGATCTTAGGGATGACAATGACTTTTGCTCCTAAGACTTTCAGAGATTTCATGGCAAAAACACTCAAATTAAGTTCTGTTTGCTATAAATCCCAACTCCTGGTTATCCTGGGATTCTGGGTATCTTCAACCTGGACTACTGTTTTCATGTGTCTATGTTTTTATATCTTGTTCAGCAGGAACTAACAGTTTCTTTTCTTAAATGGTAAAAGTACAAGAATATCAGAAAGGGAGAGGTAAACCTCACGAAATTTTAGAGTACTGTCTACAGTCTGTGAATTTAGTAGAGTACAGAATATTTTCCACACAGTTCAAGACAAGTGGTTCCTTCTTGACTTTCACTTCCAGTAAATAAGTCTGTTAGTTACTTTCGGATTTAGGTGAATGTATACATTATAAGAGGATGAGTTATCCCTTTATTTTAATGAGCTGAACCATGAGGATTTCATTTTTGCATGTGACCCAGAGCAAAGAAGGCTCTTACAGATCCAATTTGTGTAACCAAGCAGTTCTGCTTCTGGGCTGCATTTTAGGAGATCTAATTCTGTTAATGTGGGACATAGCCTTTCTATCAATTTGTGTTCAAGCCACTGCATAGATCCCTAAGTCTTATAAAAAAGCAAGTATATATCATATCTTTGCAGTATAATATCCTTTTGAAGTGTTGCTTCTGTCTTGTAATTTGGGAAAGGGAGTGGTTGGAGATTGTTGAAGGGAAGTCCAGCAATCCTGTGGATCTTGTGTGGTTGATGTCTAGCCCTTTAGATAACATTAGTTCTGCACAGAAACTTGACAACATAAAATAGAACAAGTACAGGTAAAATAAGATCAACCTTCAGCAAGTTTGGGAAACATAAAAATGTTGTATCGCTGGTCAGAGTTGACATTGCTCAGGCAACTAACAACCAAAGATTTGTGAGACAGCCCTGGTACCTAGGGGAAAACCAACTACTACTTCTCTAAAAACAAGCAAGCAAGCAAGCGAGCAAGCAAACAAACAAAACATAGCAATAAAATGACCCCTGACGATATCCTGCTATACTCATAGATCGGTGCTTTGCGCAGTCTTCCTCAGAGAAACTCCCCCCGAAGCAGACAGGGACACATACACAGACCCTGTGTTAGACATTTTGCAGAGAGCGAGAGACCTTAGAGCACTCCAAACTAAATGTGATGTCTTCTTCAAATTCCTAACCCCAGAGCTTACGGAAGAGGAGGCAAAAAACCCAGAGGGGATGAAGGACACTAAGGCTCTCTGTCTTAATGGGATCAAAGCACATAAGAAAGGAAGATGGGGGCAGCATGCATGGGGCCTTCAAGGGTGTGCACCTGAGAAGCTGGAAGGCCAAGGGTCCAAGAGTTGAAAGGAGGAGACACATGCCCTTGTCCTTAATCCAAAAGCTATCTCCAACTGATAACCACTTGCAAATGAATGGTTAGTTTTTCCCAATGGAGACTCATCGAGGAAGCAAACTACTTTTAAATGTAGGCTCCCTACTCAGTAGTAGATGGCCAACAGAAAGAGAACGCAATGGTGTCACCAGAGGTTTCTTGTCTCATAATGTTATGCCAAAGCTGTGACTTCCAGGTTATTGTTCTTATGGGATTCCTGAGTGTATAAATGGATGAGTCCTTGAGTTTATATCTGTACTTTGTGCTTTTTCTTGGGCTGTTTTCTTTCTACTTGTTTTTTGTGTCCTATCCTGATATGTTAGTTTTGTTTTATCTTATTTATTTAATTATTATTTTTAAGAAGCCTGTCTGTTTTCCAAAGAGTGATAGAAAGGGGATGTATGCAAACAAGAGGGGAGTGGGAGAGGAACTTGAAAAAGTAGAAAGAGGAGAAACATCAATCAAGATGTATTATATAAAGGGGAAATCTATTTTCAATAGAAGGAGGAGGAGAAGGAGGAATAAGAGGAGGAGGAGAAGGAGGAGAGGAGGAGAAGAGGAGAAGGAGAAGGAGAAGGAGAAGGAGGAGGAGGAGGAGGAGGAGGAGGAGAAGGAGAAGGAGGAGGAGGAGGAGAAGGAGAAGGAGAAGGAGAAGGAGAAGGAGAAGGAGAAGGAGAAGGAGAAGGAGAACCAATGGTCACATACTTTCCCTGGAAACATTCTAGATTGATTCCATAACAGTGGCTAACAAGCTGGGAAGATGCTTGCCATATTAAAAAACAGAAGTCAAAACATGTGCCAAAAGTAATTCTCAGATAGAGATATGAAACAGACCCTTAGAAGTGATTTCAGACTCTGAGGTTGTTAATTTTTAGACGAATTCTTCTAAATCATATTCCTGCACATAACCAGTAATATTCTGTAAATGTCATTCAATTTTTATCTTCGCTGCTCACATGTATGATTGCCTTATGAAAAAACCTTCCAAAGACAGCAGAAGTACAAATCATGTATTAGAATGAAACCATGGCATTTCCTTTAAAAAGCAAATGGCCGCCAGTAATACCTAGTGCTTCATCTACTTACAGCGAGAATGCTATTGGGCCATTAGAGTACAGCAGCTCATGGTGTCTACACAAGTCGGATACTTCTACTTAATTCTCTTACATAGGGATGGAGAAGTGACCTCTCCTCTCCACTAGAACAGCTGCTAGTGCATGAGTGTTCTTAATTCAGACTGTTGTCCTTATCAAGACCCTTGATAAATGTCAGCTAATCACATACAGCACTGATTCTGAAGGAACAATTTCTTTCAGTAAATAATTGAAAGACGTACTGGTTCAGTGACGGGAAGAGGATCAACTGAGCGTTTAGAGCGTTTAGTGCGTTTAGTGCCATGAGGGTGATTTAACCTCAGGTTAAGGTTCTGTCTCTTCCAAGGGGTATGTGTTGGAAGAAGATGGAAATCATTACACACATTATTAGTCTACCATGGTTATTGGCTAGACTATAGTATTTATAGGACCTTCTTCTCTAAGAGCCATACTAGATGCCTATTCTCCACTATGTCAATATTACATAGAGAGTCCACATGGCCATGAAGCCAAATTCACAGCTGTAACTAGGAAAGTTAATGTCACGATGGTAAATCTCACCGTCTAGGAAAACACTGGAAACACAGTCCATCTGACACGAGAAGCTTCTACAAGATAAGACTTGCTGTGGCGCTTCTGTGGTACATTTTGGTGTCACCTGTTACTGTGAACTTGTTACCAGTCCCACACAGACCTGCAACTGATTCCGTAGTTTCTTTGGATATGTGGGTGCAGGACAGGAAGCTGGGGAATTAAAGGGAATGGGAGGGGATTTGTGAGGATTGGAGAATAAATATGATCAAAATACATAGTATGAAGTTCAGAAGGAACTCATGAAAATGCTTTATAAGAATTTCTTGGCCAATATAAGATACCAGTTAAATGTCTGACCAGTGAATATGTACAAACTTGTTGCATAGCCTTACATGCACGAATTCTTTTAGGATAAGTTGAAATGGGCTGCTTTTCACTAACTGTGGAAGAAATTTATTTATTTATTTATTTTTTTTTGGTTCTTTTTTTCGGAGCTGGGGACCGAACCCAGGGCCTTGCGCTTCCTAGGCAAGCGCTCTACCACTGAGCTAAATCCCCAACCCCTGAAGAAATTTATATTACTTAGTGAACTAAACATATTGTTGACTTAACATCTTTGTAGACGTTAGAAATGAGGAAAGGCTAGCTAATTCTCTTTTGATTTTTTTTAAGAGAAACTATTGAAATTTCAAAGAATGTTTCCTTTCTATAAATCATAAAACTAAATAAAATAAGGAGAGAAATTTCAAGAAGCCTCTATGCAGTGCTGCAATAACATTCTGCCCAGGGCCCTAGGCAAAGCTCTGAGCTTGGCATTTTTTTTTTTTTTTTTTTTGATGAGTAGAGAGTCATTTCCAAAGCCACATCTGCAGTCAAGGCCCAGAGTGGTTCAGTCTTAATTTCCTCATCGAATTAATGAATAACTGGTGTCTATTCTGACTTTCAGATTGGCCAATGATTTAGTTGTAGATGCAACAATTAAGTTGTTTATTTTTAAAACTTTCTTTTAACATTTTGTTTTTTTTTCTTTTCTTTTTCAGACAGGGTTTTCTGTGTAGCCTGGTCTGTTCCAGAACTTGCATCTGTAGATGAGCTGGTCTCAAATTCAGAGATACGCTTGCCTCAGAGTCCCAAGTGCTGGGATAGAAGACATGTGCCACCGTGCCCTTTCTAAACTTTTTTTTCATATGTCACTTCACATATGGGTTCTGTATTTACAGAGTACCCTATTCACTTCTTCCTCCAACTCTTTAAATCTCTCTCCACCACAATTCCTTTTCAAATTCATTGTCTCTTATTTTTAATTTATTATTATTTTACACACACACACACACACACATACACACACACACACACACACACACCTTCAAAAATACAAGACGTTAGTTCATTCAGTGTGGCTTATTGGTATATGTGTTTTGCTGACTGCTTGAACTGGCTAACTAATCAGACGTCTTGATTGCTAGCTGACGTAGTTTCTCCTCCTCTTTCTCAGCAGTCATGACTGTAACTCAGCACGGAGGGCCAGAGCTATGTGAGACTTCATCCATCAATATGGCCGCGTCATAGTTTTAATCCCAATTATTTGCGTATAGCATTGTGTTTACTTTAAAAATACATGCATGCTCTATCCTTTTGAAGATCGTACTTATCAACATATATTTGAATATATATGTACATATATATATATATTAAGATTAACAGCAATTTTTCAGAAGTTCAAAGCAAAGCAATTCATCAGGAGCTATTACATGGGACTTTCCTCCCCAAATCAAGCTTTTACAAGTTTATGTTTTTATTTTTCTATTATCTATTTATTTAATGTATATGACTACACTGTCACTCTCTTCAGACACACCAGGAGGGTGAATCCAGTCCCATTATGGATGGTTGTGAGCCACCATGTGGTTGCTGGGAATTGAACTCAGTGTTGGGAAGAGCTATCAGTGCTCTTAACCACCAAGCCATCTCTCCAGCCCCTATGCTTTTATTTTTAAGATTTATTTTATTTGGTGAATGGGTGTGTATGTGTACCACATGTATACAGAAGGATGATAGAGAAGAGAAGGGGGCATTGGTTTCTTTAGAAGTGAGATCATAAGGAGGTTTTGAGCTACTTATGTGGGTGCTCAGAGTCTGTCTGAACTGTTTCATTTCTAACTAGATCTTATATGCAGATAAAAGACTCAATCTTATTTAACTTGAAGATGCTGTGAAGTTTATATGGCAAGAAATTTGGGTTAATTCACTTGTATAGTCTTGAAAGGACCTCTCACATTATTGGCTTTAGTAATATTGTCTTCCTGTGAGGCAGGGTTATAAGGAGTAAGGAGCTGCTCCTAAAACTGCCCTGCTGGTTATTTATAGCAATGCATAAATAAAAAAACACATAGAAAAATGGAGTTTATATTTGATTAAATTATGAAGTTAAGAATGAAAGGAAACAGGAACTTGGAAATGTCCTGTATTGCAAATGAATTCAAATCCAGAAAAATAAAACAAAATAAAACAAAACAAAAAACCAAACCAAACCAACAATAAACCTGGGCATGGCACACGTGTCTATAATCCTAGTGCTCCTACTGTGAGGTAGGAAGTAGAGGCCAGGAAGTACCTGGAAATTCATATGCCAGCTATGTTGGCATACATAATAGTACAGAAAAACCCAAAGGAGATGGAAGGCAAAGACCTACACCAGATTCGGTCCTCTAACCTTCATATGTGCAGTGTGGCACGTGTGTCCTTGCACTCATATAAACACACACATACACACAGAGACACAAGCAAACATATACATGCAGACACCACACTCACATGAACACATATATAAGTCAATTCAGGACATACACACATGTGCACATGTGCACATGTGCACTCACACACAGAGACACAAAGACACACAGACAAACAGACACACACACACATATAGAGACATACAGACACACAGACACATAGACAAACACACAGACACAAACAGACACACACACAGACACACACACAGGCACACACACAAACACACACACACAGACACACACACAGACATACACACAGACACACACACAGACACACACACAGACACACACAGAGACACACACACAAATACACACAGACACAGACACAGACACATACACACACACACACACACACACACACACACACACACAGACACACACACACAAACACACACACACACACACACACACACAGACACACACACAGACACACACACACACACAGACACACACACACACACAGAGACACACACACACACACAGACACACACACAGAGACACACAGACACACACACAGAGACACATACAGACACACACAGACACCCACACAGATACACACACACAGACACACACACAGACACACACACACACACAGACACACACACACACACACACACACACACACACACACACACACACACACACAGCTTAGAGAGACCTAAGAATCAACATCCTCATCACAGCTGAGATTCCAGAATATGGTTTGGGGATCCCATTGTGTTTGTTCAGGGTAACATGTAATTTGATAAGGATGTTGTTTTTCTATGTAAGGTAACATATATTTAGTTTTTCTTTGAAAGAAACTATAAACAAAGTTTACATGGATGTGCTACTAAGGGGTGGGAGGCTTTAATGTCATTTGAAATTACTCAGGCATTTCTGGCATTTCTTGGTTAGAGTTTACTTTGACGGGGACACAATCCTGATGATTAGTTTTTTGGTTTTTAAATATGCAAATTTGAATTTTTTCCAATCTGGTATTACAAAAGCGGCAGGACCCCCTTATCTGTTGTGATGAGGACAAAGAGTATACTTAGTACACTATATACAAAGAATTTATAGATTTTCTTATGTAATTTGATTTTTTTCTAATTACTGTTTCCAAACTATATTGTGAATGTTACCAGGGAATATTGGCTCTCACTTATATTTTTAATATTTACTTGTGGATGAGCCTTGATTCATTTATGATTGAAATTTTCACAAAGGATGCTGTAAATCTCACCTGGATTATGTCTATTCCAGAAATGTAAATTCTCAGACATATTACATTTATTTCCTATTTTCAACAATACTGAGATTTTGTGTACTCAAGTACCAAGGTACTTCGTTGAGAAATCTTGAAAAAGCCATTGATGGTTATATATTCAACTTCTTTGGGCTTGTGTCTGACTCCATAAAGTGCTAATTTGAAATCCTCACTACCTTATTCTCATGACAAAGGCTATCTGCTGTGAACTGTTAAATAACCCCTAATATTTATGCCATGCTTGGTTAAACAGGAAATGGGCTATTTCACTATAAATAATGCACAAGTCCATTTTAATAACCCACCATGGTGCCACCTTAGAAATTGCTTTGCATTTATTGATTGCTAAGAGTGAAACTGAAGTATTTGAAAACATTACATGGTCTTATATCACTTGCTACAGATAAGGAAAAGTGCAATCAATACATCTCTGCCCCTAACCTCCACATTTCCACTCTACCCAATGCTCTAAAGTAAATCACTTCAACAATTTAGATAAGCAGAATATTTGATATAAAAGGGAACTCGCAAAAAAAGATTAACATTTGTTAACTAGGTTGTTAATGAAAACATAAATTCATGTGTGTGACTAGGGGTCCATAGAATCAAAGACAAGTCAGTTTGACAGTAACGGTCCCAAATGATTTGAGAGAGAGGCAGAGAAAGCAAGCATTAGTGTGACAAACTAGGTGTAGTGGATGCTGTTTGTCTAAAAAAAGATGTTCAAAATTAAATAGGCGAAGGAGGGTAGATGTGAATTTTTAATTTTAAGCACATGGCCATTTTAAGAGATTGTTTTATGTCTCTTAAAAGTGTCCTTCAAATTTGTACATCTTGTTTTTAACATGTGCATATAAAATATTGGGGAACATATAATAACAAGACACAGGATATGCTTTCACTGCCATTTACAGATGCTGTATGGAATATGGTGCTGGTGCACACTTCCTGGTAGCTTTGCTGATTAAGTTTAAAGGAAGTTTGCTTTGAAACTAATTCAAACTAATGACTTAGTTTCCATGTTGCTCAATAGGTATGTTTTGTTTCTTGAGTAATATTTACTGATACAGGCAGGACTAGTGATGTTCAAAACTACAGGTAATTTACATTAAATGCGAAATGTTCTTTCTGAACATATAGGACATCTCGCTTTCCTATGAATGTGTAATCTCTAATGTATAAAGATTGCAGCAACTCTTATCTGAGGTTGAAGAATATCTCTCTCTCTCTCTCTCTCTCTCTCACACACACACACACACACACACACACACAAAGGCTATAGATAATTTCAAGCAATGCCTTGAATTGTTACTTTACTCTTTAAGCCTATGATCTTTTTTTTAAATCATAAACATCAAGGGGCTAACATATTTTTTACTTTATTTTTCTTATCAATTTGAGTAACTAATTTAATGAATAAATAAAACAATAAATAGCTATTTAAATAAAAGAGAAACAAGGTATGTGTTTAATTCAGAGCATGGAAGAGTTGATGAATTACCAAATATTTCCTATAGCAAAGTGTATGAGTGAATTCTCTTCACAAGTATTAGTTATAGTCTTAAGAAAAAGGTGATTCAGATGATTAATTTTTATTCACTTTGCAATTTTTATTGCTTTAATTTGTTTCCTTGTAGGGAATAAATATAACTCTATAAGTTTATGACTCCACATTAATTTCATATGATAGTCCCTCAAGGGAGAAAAAACATAGAAATAAAAACATTTAAAGGCAGCACTTAACATTAAGCGCTCTGTTATTTAAGCACTCTTAATTCAATGCTGTAACATGACTTATATATAACATTCAGGAGATCTATAAAAGACAAAGAAGAAACCCCATTACTATATCTAAACAATGCAGCTTATCCAGTTAGAGTGAGTCCAGGGGAGGAGAACACCCCGAAAAGAATGCTATCTCCAATTCCTCCTTTCCTAAATACAAAGTACCCTGGTTTATGTGTGATGTTAAGGAGGCCAGTTTTACCTCTTTCTCTTGCTACATTTCTGGGAAAAAAAATCGCAAACTTACCATCACCATAAACTTTGGTCAGTTAGTCACTTGCTCTCTATACTCAGGAGGAAAACAAGAAAGGGGACTCCTCTGGAGCAGAGAGATGCAGGCCTGTCCAATTTTTAACAAAGGTGTTGTTAATTGTGATTTTCATTCCGAAGACTCCAAATCAAAGATTGGGTTAAAGGTGGAGAGGAATAGTTATATGAAGGAACAGAAGATCTTCCTAAGGTAAATTATCAGCAAATACTGGTTTATAACAAAGTGAAATGTGTTTCGTGGCTCACCCCGTGTAGCACAGTCCTGTGTGAATTGTAAGGACACAGATGCATGCTCTCTGCCATCCCCGCTGTACTCCTCTCTACAGCTTACCCCGGCACACTGCCCAGCAGCCTCTGTGGAGAGCCCTGTCGACAAGCACCTCAAAAAGGACGAAATAAAGACTATCCCTCCAGCCTTCTTATTATCTCATTCAATAAGACTTGAGCGGTACCTTTTATTCTTTAGCCTTGTCTAAAGTTTCAAATTATCTCAGAGATGGTAATTGTGTCATTTACACAATTAGTCTTCTAACTCTATTTAGAAATTATGCCAGGAACATTCTCGTATTTTACCAATGATCGTTCTTAGAGTTCTGTATGGAAATTACTCTCAGACACATTAACTTAATCTGTACTTTTATGCTGATGTATACATGTGTCTACTTCAGAAGAGATCGCCTGTCAAGATAACAATGCCTCCATCCAAACAAAACTAGAGTTGTCATTATGAATGCTGTCACATTCAAGAGTGTGCTTAAAAGCACAGCTAATTTTGAGATGTAATCACTCGTAGGTTGTCTTACCTTTTGCTGAAGCTAATTTAATGAAATATTAAAGCTATGAAAAATTTCTCTTTTCCATAAGTTTATGACATTCAAGTTTCAGAACGATAAACTTTCTTTTCTATTAAAAATAGACAGCGGCTATGCCTGCACTTTTAAGGCACAGCTCGGTTCCCCAGTGCATTTACAATTGCAGAAAGACTTTGCAAGGACAGAGTGGAGTCGGAAAATGAGGACTAGAAGCTGTGGCTGTAAGCTGGAAGCCGGGATGGTTAGAAATTTTGCACAGGTGGCTGATGATGGATGGAGGTGGAAACATTTCAGGGTTAGCATTTCAAGTTAGCATTCGGGAAAGAGACACTCTACCTGTGTAGCCCAGCGAATTGTCATCATTATCAGAGGTGGGGGCTGGCGTCCCGTTGTCGTTCCCCCTCTCTAGGTCCTCAGGGTCTGTCGGAAACAACACCAGAGCTGCTGATGGGGTCACAGAAGTAACAGTAGTTGCCATTTCGATCACAGCATGTCCAGACACAAGTAAATCCACATGTGACAGAAAAACACACAAGGACAACACACAGCACACGTCTTCCTTGCCCTTCTTGCAGCACACTGAGCCCTGTGCAGGTCTCAGCACCATGCTTACAGTTTTCTTCCTTTTCCCTTAATCTCCCTAATTCTCTGCACTGCCTGCACCTTTGCTGCACTTCAAAGCTGGCGAGGGGCTCCGACTGCCCTCTGTGAGGCCGGCAGCATGACTGAGGGAGCATATGGAGGAGGGAGAGGGCAGGGTGGCTGAATGCTAGCATTGCTAATTTTCCACCTTATTGTTAATCAAAGCTATTGACTGTGATCACTCCCCATCATCGCTTCATCTCCTGGCAATTACAGACTCCAGGGACTGTACCTCAGATGAGAGCAGGAGGGAGCGGGTGAGGGTCTTGTGGAGGCAGGAGAACGGTAAAAAAAAAATGCTCCTTGGGAAGAAAAAAAAAAACAGTAAAGAAAGCCAAGCACATCCTATGTCTTTGGAAGACAACGATTTCTCCTAGAATAGAACTGAGAAGAATTGAATGAGTGTGTGGGTAAAATAGCACCTGACTTGGAATTTTTTTTCTTTGAAGACTTAAAGGCATCCCAGATTGCTTTAAAGTCTTTATTGCAACCGACAATATAAGTACCACCATCTATGAATTCTTAATTTTCTCAAGGAAAAATGCTTTGTAATGTTTTTGGAATTGAACTTTTTTTTTCCTGTGCAGAATTTTAGAGATGAGGCCGAATTCAACACTCAGGTCTGGTACTCAGGAGCAGATCAGTCTGTGAGTGACAGCAGTCTAGGGATGCTGGTACCGGTCTGTCTTATTAGTTAGCATTCCTTCTAGGCTCCGCCCCATAGTTACCTGGCAACAGCCAGGTATGTCTGACTCACTGTTAAAGGGGCTTTTCACCCCCTCCTCTCTCCCTTACTATTTTACTCTCTTATTCTCTGCCCCTCCGATCCCTCACCCCTTCCTCCCCTTCCCCATCCCCCTCTCCACGTGTTCCTGGACGGCCTCCTCTCTCTCTCCCTCCCTCTCCCTCCCTCCCTCTCTCTGGCTCTACCCCCTTCCCAACGCCACTTCCCATGTTCTAAATAAACTCGATTCCATACTATATCCGCTTATGGCTGGTACCTCAAGGGAAGGGATGCCTCAGCATGGGCATCCCTCTTACCTCATCCTACTATTGCTCTACCAAAACATATCTTCTATTTTTTGTAAAACACCACAATACCTGTAATGTGCTAGGTACCTTTGACCATCCCCTATTGCGTCACTGCTGATAAGTGGACTGGGAAACAATAGACTATAGCTTCTAAGTCAAATAGTGTGGAATCGTAGGTCATTCAAGTTACAATGCTCTGTGGGCTCTTATTACCTTAAACAGCATCAGCAGAGGATTCTACTCTGGGGACCAGCAGCTGTGAGCTTAGGAAAGAAAGGAAGTCCCTTACCCATGAGGCAGTAACCACGCACAGGTAATGTTCTTCTAGGAACATCACAGACATTGTGAATTTTGTGTCTCTGCTTGTTTTTAGTTAGGGAAACATAGTTTGTCTCGGGCAGAGCTATTCAGGAATCACTTCGGAATTTTTAACAAGGAATAAAAAAGTCTATCACAAGTCCGCAAGGACCTAACTATTATTCCCACTCATTTTCTTGCTCTCTGTGCTCCCTCCCGTATCTGTCAAAGGATGAAAACTGCTGTGGTTAAGGTGGAAGAGAAGGGTTTGGATCTGTGCAGACAAACACGGGGCATGCTCACTTCGCTTTATTTATCCTTCTCTCTCTAGGGATAGCTTTGTCATGGTTAGTCTCGAAAGTGACTTTGGAAACGGTCAGGCAGTGCGCGTCAATTCTTTGGCTCTGTGGCTTGTTAACATGCTAAATGCATGGAGGCTCAGGTCAGAGTTGCGTGTTTCATCCGTTAGACAGGCAGGGAAGCGGGTCTCACTGGGTAATTTGGGGGCAGTATTAGTTATTACACTAAAGGACCACAAAGTAAGTAACCTCGCTCACTCAAGGGGTTTAAATAGAGGCTGACACAGAGAGTGAACAACAACAACAACAACAACAACAACAACACACACCACACACACACACACACACACACACACACACACACACAAAATGCTGTTCATGTGTTTTAAAAGGCCTTTAAGGTAGGGTGCGATCCTGCTTTTTTCAAATATTATTTTAAAAAAGCACAGTGTGTGCAGAGTCACTCTAGTGTTATGGATTAATTAGTTTTTGTAACAAGCAGAGTCAAGGTAAACCCTTACCCTTATGAAGGGGTAGTTAATTTAAGGCGGTTGCACTATTTCTGATCAGTTTGTTTAAAACAGATATTATTCTTCCAAATCTGTGACTGACTTAAGTTGTCTTGTCTAGGTAGTATCAAAAAGCTGTGGTATAGCTTTCTATGCTTTTGTTACTACTGATGCCTTCCTGGAAATGAAAATTATTTTCTTAAAATCCAGGGAAACAAAGAAAGCGGGTCCACTATCATTGAAATGAGTTGCTTGAATCTACTTAAAGGAAAACAAAAAAACAAAAACCAAAACCAAAACCCAAAACCTTCATACAACTCTTAATGTATCCTTGGTGCTTTGTAAACTTTCCTCCTAGTTTCTACCCACCATGCTAGAGCCTCCTTTTAGGCTTAGAAAAGATTAGTCTGCGTATTAATCAATCAATTTTACCATATCTACAAAGACCCTCCTGCCTATCTAGCACTGCCTTTAATTAAAGACATGCTGGGCCGAAAGGAAACTGAAGGATCCATTTTTACTAGCTTCCCTAATTTTTTTCCCTTCTCCTTCTTCTTGTCAAATAATAATGACAACATAAAATACCCCGTTGATTCATTTTGTGTGAGCTGGAAGCTGAATGGTGGGTCAAAAAGACAGATACTTATTTTTGCGTGTGTCTCTGTGTGTGTGCTTGTTGTTAAGTTGTATTGATTTCTGAGCCACAGGCTAGAAGACAAAGGGGTGAGAGGTTATTTTCTGTTAGCATATTTGTAGGAGGGCTTTTCTGTAGAGTCTGAGTTTAGGGTCCTAACGGCCTGAGTTCAAGGCAGTGTAAATACTGTTTTTAGTGTAAGCCTACATGTCTTCTATAAATGCCTAGGTACTGGGGGCTTTCACGGGCACGCTACAAAGATGAAGACATAACCTCCTCAGGGCAGGTGCTTCATTTTTCATTTTTACACAGAATTGAAGTTAACAAATGAATTAATGAAGGCAAATTCTAATTAAGTGATTAGCTCTAAGTAGAAAAACAACTGGAAAATGCTTAAAAAAGCATTTCTCTACTAGTATCATGTACTGGAGGGAAAGTACTATAAATGCACGCAGATGGCTTTGTATCCTCCCTCTCTTTAGGAAGCCTATATTAGATATAAAGTATCACGGCAAGTAGATCTTCATGACCAATTCCGGTGACATATTCTCCTCCAGGGAAGTTAGTTCCTATCTGGTGTTCACTATCTTCCAAAGCAACCGGCTTCATTGTTATGAAATCCTGGTTTTCATTTGTTTGTTAAGAACAAATCTGCTCTTTGTATTCTCTGTCCCTCAACTTCAGTTCTAATCTAATCATCCAATCTAATGCTCGGCCAACAGCGTAATCATAGTCCACAGCCAATTCAACTTAATGTCTACAACAAGCAATTTCAAACGTTCCCTTAGTAAACAGGACTCAGCTGTCCCTTCAATGTAGTCCTCTCCTAGTATCCTGCCTGTCGGTTACTTATTTTACTTTAATGTGAACGATATTTTAATTACTTCATAATTCAGTAAATGCTGCTATCTGGGGAACAAACAACTCTAGATTTAATAATTACTAGGCTTAGTATTTATAAAAAATGACTTGCTTGACTTTATCTTCTATGTGGGGCTATATAGCATTCTTGAACCAATAATATATAAGATTATATATAACAATATTTTACATATTTAATAAGACTAAAACTATAAATGGAATAAACACTAGAAATCATTACTTTCCAGTAAACATTGTATTTAATTACAACTCACTCAACATTTCGATTGATGGAAATTTTTTTATATGTAACCTATTACATGCTACAAAATTTAAAATATGTCTACATTTTAGAATTGCTTGATAGGGCAAATTAATACATTCATATTGAAAACAGATCCAATCTGCCCTCGATGTTTATCAACAGCACATCCTTGTTGATAACACTCACTGCATTGCAGAATAGGGCTCCTGAATGTATTATTTTTGCCTAACTAGAACTTTGTATCCTTTTACTAGCAACATGCAGCCTTAAATTTTTTTGGTGGAATGAGTTTACAGAACAGTATATTTCCAAGTACCAAAGTATCACCTCAGAAATCACTTGTTTATCGTAAGGAGAAAATATACATTGATAATGGCTGCATCAGATAGTCTCCATTTTAACTCAATAATCAAATTCAGTCTCCTCAGAGTAGGCGTCCAAGAATGAGAAGACGATTGTGTACAGCACAGCTTCACTCCTACACATGCCGTGTTTGACTTGTATGCAATCAAACTTAAGACCCAGCATCAAATGTACAGAGAACAATATCTACTATTATTAGACTATGCAGGTAGAATAATTAAATGGTGAGGTGGCATCATGGTCTTTCTGACTTTAAATGGTGGAGAAAAATACTGTGTAAGGAGCGAGAGATAGTAGGTGGCACATGTTAGCAACGGATCTACTATGGAGACATCACAAGTAAAAGTGTGCTCCATTGTGTCACTGAGTGTCACTTAGTGTCAACTAAGCAAGTCTGGAATTTGCTGCCCTGACCCCTCTCTTCCCCCTCACACATGTAGATGGTTCTTTTCATAGGGTGGCCCTGGCCCACCATTCACATTTCTCTAAGTTGTTCACCATGCCTTGGTAAACAGGTTCAACTATGGAAATGTAGACACCCAAGAGAAACAACTATGCTATTCAAATTTGGAACTTCAAAGGTAGGCTCAGTAGGTCAAACACTTGCTTGGGATGCAGAAACTGGCAAATCTCTATGAGTTTGAGTCAAGCCTGGTCTACACAGAAAGTTTCAGGACAGCCAGGGCTGCAGAGTGAGAAACTATCTTAATAAACAAACAAACTAATTAATTTGGAGTTTCATTTGCTCATATAAACAGTTTCAGTTACTTCGAAATTCCTCCTACATTAGCATTTTCACTCTTAGCATGTTTCTACTACCTGGTTCTGTTCAGTGTGGGTCACCTCACAGGATTTACATTAAACATAAGATCTCCCCTCTGGTCTATTGTTCAGCGTTAAACTCGTTTCTTTATAGATTTGAATTATCACTGCACCACACTTTGGCATTAATTGACATTTTGAAGATGACCATTAATAAAAGATTAGGGGAGAGCAAATGAATACAAACTACTATCAATATGAGAATTGTGTTCTACAAATTGGATCAATTCTCATCGATTCTTTCCTACTAATCAAGAGGAATGCAGGGAATGGGTCCTTTAAATGAAGTACTGAGAACATTTAATTAGAAACCTGGGCAATGAATTACAAAATTAAGTCCAAAATTGTAAAGATTTAATCTATATCAGAATCCTACAGGATCAAATCGGAATTAAATTTTGACTTCTGCCTGTGTCACTTATGGTCAAAATGATTATTTCGTAAGCATTATTATTTATTCTATTCATTTGAAGTGGGATAAAAAAGAGATATATGAGGATTGTTACAGAGATTTAGTGGGAAAATTAACATTAGAAGTTGCTTTTACCAACCAGAGCTTCAGGGACTAAGCCACTACCTAAAGACTATACATGGACTGACCCTGGACTCTGACCTCATAGGTAACAATGAATATCCTAGTAAGAGCACCAGTGGAAGGGAAGTCCTTGGTCTGCTAGACTGAACCCCAAGAACGTGATTGTTGGGGGAGGCAGCAATGGGGGAGGATGGGAGGAACCCATAAAGAAGGGAGGGGAGGATTGGGGGGGATGTTTGCCCGGAAACTGGGAAAGGAATAACCTTTCGAAATGTAAATAAAAATACTCAAGTTAATAAAAAAAAAAAAAAAAAAAAAAAAAAAAAAAAAGTTGCTTTACAAATGGAACAGAGACCTAAGGAAAGGCCATCTAGAGATTGCCCCACCTAGGGATCCATCCCATCTGTAGACACCAACGAACTCCCTTCCTTTCTGCCCACCTCCCCAACACTATTGCTGACACCAAGAAGCACTTGAGCTCTTGCTGTCAGCAGCCTGCCATGGCTCTTTCCTGAGAGGTTCTACCAGCACCTGACCAATGAAGATGCAGATGATCACAGCCAACCATCAGACTGAGCCTCGGGACCCCAATGGTAGAGCTATTAGAGGAAGAACTGAAGGAGCTCAAGGGAATTGCAACCCCATAGGTAGAACAGTATCAACCTACTGGACAACCCAGAGTTCCTAGGGATTAAACCACCAACCAAAGAATATACACGGAGGGAGCCATGGCTCCAGATACACACGGAGCAGAGGATGGCATTACCTGACATCAATGTGGAGGCTTCATGCCCCAGCGCAGGGGGATGCTAGAGCAGTGAGGAGGGAGTGGATGAGTGGGTGGAAGAGCGCCCTCACAGAAAGGGAGGAGGATGGGGGGGATGGGATGGGGGTGTGGGAAGGGGTAACGGGAAGGGGGATGGATAGCAATTGAAATGTAAAGGAACAAAGTGATTCATTTTTTTTTTAAAAGGAGTTGCTTTTACTTAGTACCCACTTCAAAAATCCAGAGAATGAAGTAACTTGTAAAACGCAAATTACAACCAAAACGCAGAAAACCCTGTTTTTAGAACATCAGACATGATGCATGTCACGAGAATTGTCCTCACACACGTTGCTTCTTCTCTCATGTTTTGTGTTGTATATATGTCTGTGTGCATGTTTGCGTGCAGGCCATCACACCTACGTGGGAAAGGAAGAAGAGGATGTGGGAATCACATTCTGCCAGTCTTCTCCTTGTCCCTTTCTGGCAGAGTCTTTCTGAAATTTGCCCAACAGAAAGTCTTGCTGGCCAATGAACTCCGGGAATCCTCCTGCCTCTGCCTCCAGTGCTGGGGTTACTGCTGTACACAGCAATGCCTGGGGGGTTTAGACCTTATACCTAGGTTCTTATATTTGAACAGTCTGTGCTTTCTATTCTCCAATGCTTCACTTCCGTACCCACCTACTACATTTTTATAAATGATTTTGTCAAAGCAGCAGCAGCATGGTCATCATCAACATTGACCATCATCTTTGTGTTTACTGTATTTGGAAAATCAAGGGGTTTCCTTACGTTTATTTTAAATTCAGAAGAACTATGGTTATAAGAATTATTCTCGGCAATAATTAATAGAAACTTGGCTTAGTAAAATGAACCACAATGTTAAATTTGTTATAAGACAGACATTCCAATACAAAGTTTAGCTACTGAATCTCTCCTCAAAATTTAAAAATGTCACCTTATACTGTTGAGAAGAGAAAAATTCTGAAACGTTTGCTGTTTGTGTGAAGAAAAATGATTTTAATGATAGGCAATCTTAGCCTATGACTTGGGATGTGAGTAATATATGAAAGTACAAGTTTCATAAGATTATCTCAAAAATGATTTTAAAAATTTTTATTAATGTGATAAGGTTACCGAATAAATTAAAATGAAGAAAAAGTTGACTGTCATCACAAATATTGTTCATATAATTTAAAGTTTATTTAAGGTGGAAATGCCCATTTATTTCTCAATGTACTTTTCTAGTCTGTCAAGACCATAAACGTGCTGATTTTCACTGTGGTCTTACATTTGAGAGGCAGATGCTAAAGAACACAGAGGGTCTGGGTCCTGGTCCTTTGTAACTGGTAAACTGTAGGTTGGGAATTTGATTCCAAATGACTTAAGCCTTCAAAACACTGCTCTTTGAGCTATGTCTCCCATCCTTTTGACTCAATTGCTAGGAACTAGATGGAATTTCAATACTGTATTTAAAAGAATGGAACAACAGACTGGTGGCTTTTTCTCCAAGCAGTGGACAATTAGGTCAGGTAATTATGTAAGTCTTTGCTTTAGCCTCTCTGAGCACAATACCGGGCTTTCTTCACCATCCTAGTGACACAGTAAAATATTTAATAAGGTAAAAATCTAATAATAATGTTAAGTATTTTTTATATTTCTTATATAATTTTATCTATATGATTTATATATCTTAGATCTATACATTTCTAAGAATATGTTTCTTAGATATAATTTTTGAAAGATTTATTTAATTTTTTATTTATATGAGTACACTGCAGCTGTCTTCAGACACACTAGAAGAGCGCATTGGATCCCATTACAGATGGTTGTGAGGCACCATGTAGTTGCTGGGATTTGAACTCAGGACCTCTGGAAGAGCAGTCAGTGCTCTTAATCGTTGAGCCATCTCTCCAGCCATTAGATATATATTCTAAGAAATAGCTTTCACTGAGCATTTTACTTTTGTTTTCTTGGTAGCCTGTTACTTGGGGATATGATTGACATAATATATATATTCATTCTAGAGGAACATCAGGGTCCACCAGGCCAATGTAGTATTGAGTAGCTGACATCCAACACGTATTTAGATACAAGAATGAGAGATGCAAGGATAACAACTCTGGCAGCAGAAAGCATTTCTATGAAATGTTAGGAAAGCAATCGCATCAAGGGCTATGGCTGTGACAGAGCACCCAAAAGCAAGGAAGAAGCTTTAAAACTCATTAAAATGCCACTTAACTCAACAAAACACCACAGCAGAATGCTTTCAGTGTGGAAATTGCTCGATTGATGGAGAAATACTTATAATTTATAACCATTTGTTTCCAGATCTCTCCTCACAGAAACCCTGACAGAGTCGAGCTCTTAAAGTAATCGGGAAAATTATTCTTCAACACGGCGGTATGCTTTTATTCCTTTGATGTCTGAATGTTTGGTGTAAGAATGTCACAGAGCTTTTCAGAGAGGCTGTGAGTGATGACCACTAACTTGTATAATCAGGAACTGAGCTGATTGTCTGGTTGGGTCCTGTATTTATGTATGTACAGTCCTCAGGTCAGATTGGAACATGGGATGTGACAGATACCTTACTGGGGCGGAATTTAATCTTCTGAGATTGGTTGTTTTGAACTTTATATGTGAGAGTTAATTTCCGGTTCATTTTACCTAGTATCTGTGGCCGGCTCCGTCTGTTGGCTTTTTTTGTTATTCTCTCCACCCACTTTGTCCTGGTACTCAAAGGCTTTTCTTTACTGAGCTAGCATCTGCCACCCTTCTATTCCCTTCCAGTCAAAGCATAAGGTAACTTCAGCACGGGGTAATTAAATAGTGCTTGAACTCAGTTAACAGGTGGTGTCCCAGCTGCCCCCAGAGCACGCTCGAATACATTTAAGTGGCAAGAAGGACACAATAGTAATATCTAAATTAACAAAATGTTCGTTCTCTATCAAAATTAAGTTGTGCTGGAGAATCAGGAACAATTAGGATCATTCATTTTTTACAACTTGAGAAGAGATGAATATATCTGAGACTCTGATCAACAACCCCAATGTCCTTTCCTTTGGCTTTGAATTATATTTTATCATAGAATACACCAACTTATCATTTCCCCAAACATATTAATAAGCCTGCTTGCAATTGGTGCACTAATAGCCATGATCAGTGATGTAAAAGCTAGATGCTTTCTTAAATTTACTCAGATACTGTTTTATATACTTAGTGTTTTGGAATCCTTTTCTCTCTCTCTCTCTCTCTCTCTTTTTTTTTTTTTTTCCGGAGCTGGGGACTGAACCCAGGGCCTTGTGCTTGCTAGGCAAGCGCTCTACCACTGAGCTAAATCCCCAACCCGTGTTTTGGAATCCTTAAAACTAAATAGTTAATTGTTACTTAATCTAGGTTCTCTACATAATAATATGTTTAGGTGTTACTCCCCTATTTATGTCTTTAGCTACTTCAAATATTTACTTGTTTATTCCTTCGCTTTGTTCCCACTAGCAATAAGATGTAAAGTCATATGTGTTTCTCAGGTATGTTACAAAGGAATCAAATGAGTGAAGTCTGTAAAGATTTTTTACCATCCCGAACATCTAGCTGGAAATCAGTTGGTTAGTTTATTTAAGAGAATTAGTGTTTCAAATTAAAGGTTTCTTTTAAAGTTATTTTAGGGCTAAAGTGGAGACTCTGCTCTTGGAGAAGCCCCGAGTTCTCTTCCCAACGCTCACATGAGGAGGCTCGGAGCAGCCTGCACCGCAGCCCCAGGTCTGAGCTGTTTGGGGCACCATGGGCTCTGGACACATACCCACACACTGACACACAAGAGCAAACACAGTAAAAAATCCTCAGAGTCTTTAATAACTAAAACACATATTTTAAATGTCAACTTCTTTTTTACTTAAAGAATAGGATTCCTGTCCTTTTTATTGGAAATAGAGAATTTTATATCTGAGGTATATTCTGATTATAGTTTCTCGTCCTCTGTGTCCTCCCAGGGGCTTGTACCTCTCTACCTCCCCATTCACCCAAATCTATACCCTCTCTTTCTCTCACTAGAAAACAGAAACAGGCATCTAAAAATAATACGTTAACCTCTTTTAATGAGAAAATGCACACTCTGCTTCTGTGTTAACATGACAATTTGGAGCCTATAGAGGAGATACTTTAAAATTCAGTAGAATATAGGGTTTGCAAATTTCATATTCTCTTAGCCATATTTTCTGTGTGCTCAGCACTGCTTCTTCTTAGAGCCCTTTCACAGGATCGCCAACTTCGACACGCAGCAAGACCCCACACTTCCTTTCGGCTCAGGGAGTTTGAGTTCGCCTCCTTGCCTGGTTGATTTTGCTCAGAGATAGAATTTACTGAAATTTCTTTACTAAGGCAGGGACGGGGAATGGGGAGTGTGTGGGCGAGCACTGTATTCACTCTACTAGTTTCTTCATTAAAAAAGAGCATTTCCCTGAGTCAGAGAGGCTCCAGGTCCTGCCCCCTTCTTCTATATCCATTAAGCCGAGACCTGAATATGAGGTGAGCCAAACCTGAGGCAACTGAGAGACATCTCTTCACCTGACCTGCCTCAAGAGTTGGGTGAGCCATGACAGCCATCCCTCTGAGACTATTAAGGCCATTTCAAGGCTGCATTCACCTAACTGCTAAGGGAACAAATTTTCTCCACAGTCTCTTCATTGTCTGTCTTTTCTAACCACAGTCACGGCTTTTCCCTCTTCATTCTAATTGTGCTTTTGAAAATTGAGGTCGTTTTATGCCTCCAGCTTCTCCAAAGGTCACCGGGATTAGCTGTGTCGGATAGAGTACCAGAGAGAGAATGAGGCTTCCTCCCCATTCATCCAGCCGCATTGATTTCCCCTCAGTGTGAGTCCACAGTGGCAGTGGGGGTCACTCTCTTTTCTAAAGGCCCATTTGTTATTTTCTTTGCACCCCATGCACACTTCTCAGGAGGAAGGTTTGCGCAGCGATGGTTATGGTTTTAAAGAATCAGAAGCACAGATGATCTGACCAATCCGCACTTGAGTCTGACTCTGTCGTTTCAGTCTAGGTAGCTCACAGTCATTGGATGTTTCTACTTCCTAACGCCAAACTGAAATTTAACCAACGACCTTTGACTCTCCAGTCTGTATAATGTTATGCAAATATGCTACATGTAAGTAGTTATGCGGAGACGATTCGATCCTAGGCCGTCAGTAACAAGTTGGTTTTTCCCTCTCCTTTTAACACTTTTTTAAAAAATATTTATTCTATTTATTTTTTTTTTTACTTTTCACTCTTGATTTGCTGTCTTTAATTTGTATTTTTAGTGGAAATGTCACCATCACCGGCGTTAACACGACAGGTGTCTTTCACAGGAAAGTATGTCTCATTTGGGATATTTTTCATAAGTCATTATTATTGTAAGTCGACGGAAATGTGCAAAGCCAAAGACTATTATCAAAGATATTTTTATGTCATTGGGTACATGCGTTCACTAACAGCGGTTCTTGAAGGGTGACTCCCCCAAATCAGAGACCTCAAGATCTCTCAGGCCATCTGTGTTACTGCTTGCATTCGTGGGCGGTGGGAGTAACTTAGTGGGGACGGATCTTTTCTGGGCAGCAATGGTCCTGTCCAGTTTTCCGTTCACTTCATTTCACTGGTGGCAAATAGGAGGCACTTCTCGGAATATTTTCTTTCTAGGAGGCAACTAGGAAATGGATCTGTAGCTGAGATGGTGGTCCACGTAGCTCAGAAAAAACTGTGACAAATTGTGGCTTACCCACTACAAATTATGGTCCCATGAACGAGAATGCATTTATTTATTTCCTTTTCTTTAAGTAGTCTTTTGAGATACAGTCTCGTTCTCTGGCTCGGGCTGGGCTTAGCTCGGTGTTCAGCCTGTGCTTGAGTTTGCATTAATCTTCTAACTACAGACTCCCAATGGTGGGTGTTTTTGGTGTGAGTTACTGTCCCGAGCGCAGGGATGCATTTCAATCACTATATTACACACACGGATTTGAAAACACAGCATGCAATATTTCTTTTTTCTCCGTCATAGTATACTTATTAGACCACTAGGGCACATGGTCATTTGAAAGGAAGGGGCTCTGCAAAAGCCATTTCCAGATTAATTGTTTAAGGGTTTACCAAAAAATGTTCAGAATTCTGAAAGTATAAATAAACAAATAACCTATTTTATTTGCAAATATTCAGCTGCAGCGTGAATGCTGATAATCAGCACATGCGCGAGAAATGAGTAAGAAGCTTAATATAATAACTTCTACTGTTTCTAATGGTTTTTGTGACCTGTTAAAATAGGGCCCTCAATTGTAAAGAAATGTATTTTCCTACAAACTATGTAGAAGAACTGTTTATAGATATGGAATATAGATGGTGAATTCTCTGTTTCATATAATATATGTATATATGTATATATACATATACACTACCAGAATTATGATAACTGTGTATGAATATTTTAGGGAAATAGAGAATTCATAAATACATACTGTTAGCTCTTGTAGATGGAGTAATACAACTGAAGGAAACCTATAATATGCAACATATGTCTTGGACGATATATTTTTACCTCCACAAAACCCACAAAAATTAGAATTACAATAGTGGTATTAGAAATCCCCTAAGATTGACAGGTTTCATTTAGGAATTGATGGTCAGAATTCCATTAGTAGTTAGCTGACGTAAATAGGTTAAACAGCTAAGAATGCATATCTTTTTTCTTGTGTTTTTTTTCTGGGACAGGAAAAAGCTTTGTGCTAATGCTAAAAACATTCCTATAGAGTGTATATTTGAACATTTAAATTTGATCCTAAAATTACCTGACAGTCTGGCACTAAAAATGCCAAAATGTATAAACCTTTCACCTACTAGCTATAAGTTGTATGTTTATGTCTGATTCTATGGCTGTTAGTTTAAAAATAATGCATAATTGTACATAATCCTGGCAATGACAAGTAGCTATAAAATAGAATTGTGTAGGAGAAAACACAAAGAGTAGAAAACGTGCCAAAGTAATTACCATGTGGGCACTTCACTGATCGTTATAAATATAAAACAAGAAAACATGTATTTAAGTGTAAGAGAAAACATATGTCACTGTCAATTTTTTTTATCAATCACGTATGCACCTTATAATGCCATTATGAGTTCTGCTCTTTATGCGACATGAATATATTGCCTCCAGAAGGCTTTTAGATCATAGCCTGATACCTTCTGATGCTACTGCAAGGCCTTAAAGCCTGCTGGCATATCTACAGGGTGTGGACACTTGGAAGCTCTCACTTGATGTTCAGTAAGTTAAAACACTATGTATATATGATACTCACAGGCCATAAGCTCCCTAAGGAATCTGAGAAGGCTTATTGTTTTTTTCTGCCTAATTTCTTCAAGTGGTAACACCTTGACAAACCTACAAACATTTTCTTTGATACAATATCACTCTTGTCACAAGCTTGGCAAGGAGCAGCTATGTCATCTAGCACATCTGCCAGTTCGATGTTTATAGACACACTCAGTGTTTTCCTACCCATCCATTTCTGTGCTCTGTAAATGCTAGTCTCTATTCCTGTATGTTACCACACTGCTCTGAGATGTTTCCCTCAGCCACATGCTACAGTGTGAAGCTTTTTGAAAATTCTACCTTTACTCAGTGAGACTCCACGGAGACTCTTTCTGGTTCCTGCATGTTTCAAGAGTTCAGGCTTATGTTTATTGCTGTCTAGTTTTCTGAGATTTGGATTTACTGCAGGTTTTTGACTGGCGGACGTATATCTGGGTTGTTTCCAGTTTTACCTATTATGAATAAAGATGCCACAAACATCTGTGTGCAGGGTTTATTCTCTTTGGGACAAATGCCCAAAAGTGAAATTAATAAGGCATATGGTAGTTGATTAATTTCATTTTGGTAGTTGATTAATTTTATTTTGGTAGTTGATTAATTTCATTTTGGTAGTTGATTAATTTCATTTTGGTAGTTGATTAATTTTATTTTGGTAGTTGATTGATTTTTGACAAAGTGCCATTTTGTTTTACTTTTCATAACCAGCCAATCAGATTTTTGAAAGGCACTCATATGTTGATTGGAAGAGCCTCCTCTTCCATGTTTGAAGTAAATGGTAAAATTCATGTTCTAAGAACTTGGTTTTTGCTTCCTTCTCCTTCCTTTGCTTCCAGTCACAGGCCTTCCTCTCCCTTTCCTCAAGCATCCCCTCGCCTTCTTCCCTGACTCTCCCTGCTCCGTGTTCCTCCTTTCTTTATGTGTGTATGGAGCAGAAAGCTGACTTTGAGAGCCTAATCCAAAGTAAGAAAGGCAAGTAAATCACTATGATTTAGCTCCTCTATAGACGCAGAATCATTTTGTAGGCTTTAATAGATCTGATTATATCATCCTACTCTCATAACAAAAGAGGAAACCTACGCACTATACATTAAATGCAAAGACAAGCTTCAAGCAAGCTTTGGCACTTTTTCTACTTGGATAGAAAGAAGCTAAAAGCCAAGAATAAAAGCCAATTTCACAAACAACCAAACAGCAACCAAGCAAACAACAACAAAAACATGAGACAGAGATCTGCTCTGTTTTTAATTTGAACTATAATCTATCTTCTTAGATTAAAAAAAATCCGCGGTAGATTTATACCATAGCCATAATGTGTTTCAGTCTTTACTGGTACTTAACTATAGAGAAAACTGAAGAAAAGTGCATATAATAGAATTATTTTTCTCTGGAATTTTCAATTTTGTTTTTGTAGTGGCTCAACATTTTCAAGTACCTAAAAGTTAGAGTTGTTTCAGTTTTATAGAAATTCCAGTTGGTTTGGTTTTTCTTCATGAACATGAATTACCAGTTTTTAGTACTGAAAAAAAACCATTATTAAAATATCTTGATAAATTTATTTTGACAAGAGCAGTAGTGTGATTTGTACTGTAAGAATTAATAAAAGATGCACTAGGTGGATAGTCTTAGAACATGGGTAAAAAAATCTCCTATCATCTCAAACTCCATTTTAGGCATTCAGTGGGAGTTGAAAATAGTTTTGATTCCAGAAATACACATCACAAATAATCTTCCCACTAAAAGCTAGCTATAATACTTTTATCAACATAAAACTATAAGGATAATAGAATTGCTATCAAACAAAAGACTGTCTTTGAAGAAATATGTTTGATGTACTTAAAAGTTATTTTTACAAGATTTTATAACAGATTTTATACAAGCAAATAAATGGAATAACAGACTATGACCATAAAAAAATGTAAGAAGAAAAAATGGCCAAAGACTTAACAAAGTTCTATGAGTGAGACTGAAAGTATATTGATGAGGGTCAGGAAGTGGATTGTTCTGGATTTCAACCACAATCTTTTATTTGATAAATTTGACAGGTTGGGAGAGAAAGCTCAGGTCTCACTAGTATTATTTCCCTGCAAGGATAGTAACATGAACAACAGTTAGAATGAGATAAAAATGATCAACTTCACAGTGTTCTTTGAGAGAAATAGGTGATGACAGATACGGGTCTTATAGGCAGTAAAATAGAGTCCATTCGGTTGGTAATAAGTAAAGGTGGGCGCATTGTGTGTTCAATCTGTAAAGCTGTTGAGAATGATCCAAATGATGACTTGATGTTCAAAGTAAACACAGAGGAGAATTCCTATTTAACAGAATTTCCTGAAGAGTTTTCACATACTACTTTTATTTATGAAACAATATCTATTTATCTATTGATCTATTAATCAATAATCTATCATCTATTTATTCGTTTAGTCTTCTCTCATGTGTTACACCCCGACCTCAGTTTCCCATTCTCTCTCCATCCCTTCCCTACCTCCTTTCTCTCTCATATTCATTTCTCCTTCAATAAAATGGCAGGCCTTCCAGGGTATCCTTTCAAATGCAATAAGATTTGTTTCCAACACTCACACCAAGGCTGGGCAAGGCAATCCAGCAGAAGGAAAATGGTCCCAAGCGCAGGAAAAAGAGTCACTGACATCCCTTCTTCCACTGTTGTGAGTCCCACAAGGACATCGAGCTACACAGCCAAAATCTACGCAGAGGACCAAGCTCAGACTCATGAAGAGTTTAAAAAAACATTTATTTTAAACACAACTTTATTTAAAAGCATCCTTAAGTGTTTTAATGCAATACCATCAACAGAATTTGGAATTATCCCCAAAACTCTTCTGTGGCCCATCCAGCATCAATCACCTTTCTGGAGTGCCCTGGGAAGAGATGTGCAAGTCTGAGGGTGTGTATCAAGGAAACAGAGAGGGAGATGAAACCATGGGAAACGAAAGAAAATGTGGAACAATGGTACTCTGAGCTATATTGACTTTATGTCATTTTTACAAACACAATCACTGCAAAATGTTTATTGTTATATTTGTAGGGCTGAGTACAGAACATCAGCTATCAAAATATTTTATATATATAAATATAAATATATATATATAATATATATTTTATATGTGTGTGTGTATTTGCTTACCCCCAGTCCCCCAACCTGGACTGACCTGGAGATTATTTTAAGATTCTTTTAAGATTAATTTTCATTCATAATTTTTCATGCTGATCTTTGTGTGAAGAACTAGGTAAACATTACTTCATAAACAAAGCGAACGATATAAAGAGGAATGAGATGAGTAAAGGACATTGGAGGAGAGATTAAAATGGCTGCCTTATACATTTGATAAAAGGGAGACAGACTTCTAATTTCTAATGGATTCCTACCGCCTAAAGATGAAAGTCTGAAGTGTCTTGCTTTTCTGAATTCTAGCAGAATATAGAGCTAAGCACAAAGAAGCAGTGAAAACATAGATATCAAAACAAACAAACCAACAACAAAAATAATCAGTGTGACAATTATTTACAGGACGGGGAAAAGCATAGGAGTTGGTTTGCTAAATAAAGGTAAATCGGTATTCATATATCTATGAAACAGCATAGAGCATTGTGGATCAAAACTGCATAGATGCACAATAAAATGTAGACATTTATTTTTCACACTGCAAGGAAGGGCACTGCTGGAAAATTGACTTGTGTTCTACTTCATCCATTCCTTAAGTGCCTCTACCATCTGTCAGGTAGTAACTCACAGTGCATGCAGACGAAAGATAAGAGCTGATTCTGCAGTGACGTACAGGCTGACTTTTGATGTTACTTTGTGCTGGACATCCAGTAATGCCTGCTTTAGAAATCACAGAAAGTATTCCTGTGGAGCAAAACTCAAGCAGTCTGTAAATCAGGATTTTTGTTTTGTTTTGTTTTCCTGAAGAAGATATATGCAGTGATCGTGTGGGATGGGGTGGGGGTTCTTTGCAGTCAACGTATCTGTTGTTGAGATTAAAGAGGCTGAAGAAAGATCCCCAATATTCGGTGAGCTAGCTCCCTGGGCAACTGTATTCCTTACGCAGCTGTTGTTCCAGACTCCAATTAGTTGCTTAGAATATAAGCTAAATAATCCCATCCTTCAAACGACTTGAGGAAATTGGGTGTTAGGGAGATCTGCAGCGCCATTCAATCAAGTGGTCCTTGAATAAGAAAGTGCCTTCCTTTGAATGGGAAAAGTTTGATCCCATTGATGGTAATCTGTCATTTAGCACACTGGGTGGATGAGATGGTTAATGACTCTATTGATTTTTTTTTTGGTCCTATTTTATGTACAACCTTTAACCAATGCGAGGCTAAATATGGCGTCTATTTCACATTTGTTATTGATGCCCCTAAATTAATTTATTCATCCCTGTAGTTATTCGAAAGGAAAATTTCAATGTCTCTAGGTAAAAATACATTGCCATTCTCTGATTCCCCTCCTCCTTTGGTTCATCACCCTGTTCCCTTCCTCCTCTTCCCCCTCCTTCCCCTCCCCCTCCTCCTCCCTCCCCTCCCCCCCTCCTCCTCCTCTTTACTTTCCTCCTTTGCTTCTTCTTCTTTTGAAACTGTAAGCATTTTCAATACCTTCAGTTAGCTCTAGGCCCCCTTTCGCTTTTACTAGGAAATATATGAAAAAAAACCCTAACTTTTACAACAAAGCCTGTTATATATATTTCAAAAATAGCTTTTGATTCCTCTCTTTCTTCATCCTCCTGTGCCTTACCTAACTCCTTGCTTTTTGTAGGCGTCTTTAGTTTTTTAAATTCCTACTTATTCGAAGTTTATAGAGTTCAGTTCTAGAAGGCATTGTTTCCCCCAGAAAAAAAAAGAAATACACAAGAGTAGGTGGCAAATGCTGCCTCCTGTCAGAATAACGAGGGGGACTCAGTATAAAGGAAAGGAAGGCTGTAGTCCCGCATGCAATACACAAATGTTTAAAAGTGAAAAGAAATAATACTACTTATAAGACACAAGACTATGTGCCGCTTGGCTTTTGTCAACTTGACATAAACCTAGACACATCTGGAAAGAGGGACTCTTATTGAGAAGCTGTTTCTGAAGATTACTCCATGGACGAGTCTGTGGGGCGTATTTTCTTGGCTAATGATTGAAGTGGGAGGGCCCAACCCGTGGTGGGTGGCGCCTCCCGTGGGCAGGTTATTTTTAGTCTTGGGAAGCAAGCGAGTAAGTAAGCTTCCTATGGCTTGCTCAGCCTGGTTTGTCACACACACAGTTCTGTGGCCTGTGCTTCAGGCTGTAACTTCCAGATCTTGCATTAAGTTGCTGTCCTGGATTCTCGAAGTGGTGGAGTATGACTTGAGAGCTGTAAACAGAAACAAACCTTTTCCTCCCCAAGTTGCTCTGGGTCAGGCTGTTTTATCACAACAACAGAACCCATACCCATGACAGCTTGGGGTGCAGGGACAAGGTCTACGACAATACTTCACTGACCCAGCCAATGGGACAACTGAGGTACGTAACAGAAGAGAAACACACAAAGCCTCTTCTGAAGTTGTGAATTCACTTGAAGGGGTATATGTATTGTCTGTGAGTATTCATATACATGCTTACTGGGTTAGTAAACATAAAGCAAATTGTTAAGTCCTAGAGTTATCTGAAATCATCGTTATAAAATTATGAAGCCTAGTAATTCACAAAAGTCAGTTCTTAACATTAACACTGCTTCCTGAGGAACCTTCTCTGAAGTGCTGAATTTTTAATATATGTTGTCTAATAAGAATGATTGTAGTGACGGCTAATGTTGACATCATTAATATTTAAGATACAGACTTTCTATGACTATAACCCTTCAATGAAGGTGCTTAGAACTGTAAAATCAAAATCGGGGTCTCAGCCCTCAAGAATTATTATTTCCTAGCAATTGAAACCACACAATTGTAAATCCGTTTTTTCCCCAACAATCATAATCACATTGGTAGTCTGGTACGGCTGATGGTGGGAAGAATTAGTTGATGAAGGCAACTGTAGATTTGAGTCATTGATTCAGAAAGCCATTGCACAACTGCCAATTTCCTCCAGAAAGTTGTTAATTTTTATGAAAGATTTATTTTAAAAAAAGGATTTTTAACAAACTCTATTCTTTAAAAATATTCAGTGAAAATATAATCAAAATACTTATTAGTTTCTCTAGTATGTATCAGTTTTCTGTGTGAAAGACCCTCAAAATGTGCTTTATTATTTAGTACTTGCAAAGTAACCTACTTTTATTGTTGTCATTTTAATAGCATATTTAAAACACTTATATTTTTCCATTTTATAATATCAAATAACTTTTAAAACTTGTACTCTGATTAGCAGTCCTTAAGTCAACAAATATAAACAATTATGATATACATTGTGTATATATATATATATATATGATATACAATGTGATATATATATATATATATATGGCTAAATTCTTGTGAAAATACATACAATTTTTCTTTTTCTCTTTTTAGTTGGGCTGAGAATTGAATTTCAGTCTTTACACATCCAAGTCAGTGCCCTAACTATGATCAACATTTCTTGGTCATGTGCTTCTCCCTTTGTAGTTCATCACATTTGACATTTCAAATTTCTTTGATATTTACTTTTTAAAAATTATACTTTATGCACATTGTTTTTCTCCCCCTGCTTGTATGTTTGTGTGAGGGTGTCAGAGCCACTGGAACTGGAGTTACAGACAGATGTGAGCTTGCCATGTGGGTGCTGGGGATTGAACATGGGTCGTTTGAGAAGGTCTTGACTGCTGAGCCATCTCTCAGCTCCATTCTCCACCTTTCCAATGGACCCCTTTCAACACTGAATTTAAGAAAAGGACTAAAGGAACTTAATGTTTCAGTCTGATTTGTCTGTGGAAATCTTTATTTCTCCTTCAAATTTCAAGGAATGAATGCTGAGAAAAGAGCTCAAACTGGCATGGGGACCATGTAAAAGAGCCAGAGTATGAGTGTTTGTAATTCCAGGGCTTGGGCAGACAGGTTCCTGAGGCTCACTGACTATCCAGTCTAGCTTAATTGGCAAACTCCATGTTCCAGTGAGAGATACTGTCTAAAAAAAAACAAACAAACAAAATAAGACAAAATAAATGAATAAAAATAAAACAAAACAACCAAGGATGATGGCTCATAAGGAATGACACCCAGGGTCTCTCTCCTCTTCCACATGCACACTCACACGCTTGGAGACTCACGTGCCTTCACATGCAAGCGTGGACACACTGAGAGGGGGAATAACCTCCTCGAATGCAGTTCATAGTTTCTTGTTCAAGGACTGGCTCAAACAGAAGGTTTAGGTCTAGAAGTGTATGACCTCTTGTATCTGTATATGTTTCTCGCAAATTCCGCAGATTGTGGCTTGCCTACTTTCTTCTGTGGTAGAGCCAAGAAAAGTCAATTTTCTGGTTTGCTAGGAATAGTGGCAATTCTTGTCTTGGTGGTCCCTGACTTCCCAGGATGACAGTCACTGAAGAAGGGTTAAGTGTGACAATTTCATACATGACCAGATGGTGTACACTAGGTTAAAGATATTTTTCATAAAATATTTCTCCATGTCCTGTCATGCTGTTTAACAACATTTTGCCCACAACAGAACCCTTTCCAAAAACTTGCTTCAAATTTTGCCAGTAGTCCCACTGTTTTTCAACTAAGTTGAAATATTTTCTTATTTGTAAGAGAAGTGAGAGGGTAAAATGTATACACAAGGAGAGTTTTTCTGGGTACTGTGTCTCAATAATAAACTTAAAATGCCCATTAAGCCATGGAGTTACATTTTAGAAACCGGCTGCAGTCTAGGTTTAGTAGAATTCTTTTTTTTTTTTCTCTAGAAAATTATTTTAATTGGTGGAAATACAGTATTTCACACTTTTTTTTCTTCTTTCCCTCTAGCCTATGCACTTTTTTTTTTTTCTATTTTTTTATTAACTTGAATATTTTTATATACATTTCGAGTGTTATTCCTTTCCGGTTTCCGGGCAAACATCCCCCCCTCCCCTTCCTTATGGGTGTTCCCCTCCCGACCCTCCCCCCATTGCCGCCCCCCCGAAAACAGTCTAGTTCACTGGGGGTTCAGTATTAGCAGGACCCAGGGCTTCCCCTTCCACTGGTGCTCTTACTAGGATATTCATTGCTACCTATGAGGTCAGAGTCCAGGGTCAGTCCATGTATAGTCTTTAGGTAGTGGCTTAGTCCCTGGAAGCTCTGGTGGCTTGGCATTGTTGTACATATAGGGTCTCGAGCCCCTTCAAGCTCTTCCAGTTCTAGTAGAATTCTTATAAGAACACTAGAAGCTTTGGAATTGGTGACAAATGCTGATAAACTCTATTGAGACACCGGCTGCAATCTCCTCAAACAAACATGTCAATTTCATTCTTTGGAGCTTTACGATCTAACTCTGACCTCTCCTCTTTGGATGTGAACTCCTAGTTGGATTATCACGTAATAGATGCTGTTTCATGGACTCTATCAGGCTGCGGCTCATGAAACATTTTTCATCAGAAAGCCGGATCTTCTGCAGAACTTGTAGTATCTACATGTCATAGCCTGCCTTGGATTCTCTCCTTAACCCTGTACTCCATTCTTTTTCTTGAGAATGTAATCAACTGTTTCAACTATGTAGAGGTGAAGAGAGCTAGGGGCTTTCCTCTGGATGTGGACTCAGCTCCAGACATTGTGGTTGCTTTGATTTTAAGTTATGACACACAGTATAGTTCCTTGTATGAGTCTTAGAACATGTTGATGATCTGAAGATATGGACACTGAAAACATGCTTAAACAGTGAGAAGAGCATAAAAGTTTTTACACAGTAAGATGTCAACTGCAAGCTTGCATTGGGTTTGAAAGGACGACTGTAACACATAAATACTGACCACGTGCCTCGGGATGTCTAGTTGGTATCTCCACCATCTCCCATGACTAGAAAGAGAAACCCTGTGCTCATGCCCTCAATACTCAGACATATAATTATACTGAAGAATGCAATCTGCCTCATTCATTGTCTCAACCCTTGAATCCTGCATCTAAGGATGCATTTAGTCACCCTGCAATGCTGAAGGATGCAACAAGGCATTTTCCAGACTCTCTGTGCTGTTGCCTCTCACCCTCAACCCTCTTCATCTAGAAACTGGACCATTGCAATAGCCTCCTAACCATACTCTGTATTACTTGTCTACCATTATAATCCAAAGAGCAAATCTAATGGTATAATCCAAAAAATTATTATAATCTCCAGAGAGCAAGAAGTATGACTGTTTACAAATAAAAACACTTAGTTCTATTTACATTTTAAATGATTTTTCTACATGTTAGAACAAAATGCCACTCCTCTAAGTCACCAATGCTCACATGTGTGAGCATGCATTTCTCTCTAAAGGGACCTTTATTCATCAACCTCTACCTTAGTCACTGAAGGAGGGTTTTCCAGTTCAACTTACTCCTTGTTTGTATCTGTAGTCTAGGAAACCAGCTTGGTCATGAATTCTATTTGTACTTTCAAATTACAGAAATTATAACACAGAGACCCACTTCAGGTCAATTGACAGGGAATAAGAGACTGCAGTTTGCTTATCCCCAAATGGAGCATCTCTCTCACACTCAGTGGTTAGTGTAGAAAAGCAGACAGGAAGATTCTAAGAACCTGAGGTGGTGACTCCAAGAAAACTGTTATCTGATCACAGCAGGGCAACTGCCCATTGAACTCAGTAATTCTGTCAGCACACAGAAGACCCAGGCAAGCTCAAACCAGACAGAATCCCAACACAGAGATGGGAGTTGGGAAAAATCCCATCCCTAGCTAGGAGCTATTAGTGATGCATAGATGCTGAGAGAGGGAGAGGCAGCTTTCAAGACTGCCGTGCTGTGTACTTGAGCGCTTTCTAGTAGGTTACCCATTCAAGAGTGTTTCTGTCTCTCTCTCTCTCTCTCTCTCTCTCTCTCTCTCTCTCTCTCTCTCTCTCTCTCACACACACACACACACACGAACAAAGTTGAGTGAGAAAGAAAGGAAGGGTGGGTCTACATGAAGGAAATCATTCTAATCAAAATTGCATGAAATTCTCAAGGAAGCCACAAAATATGAGGAAAGGCCAAATCGGATGACATCAAAAGGATCACTAGATTTATAGGTGAGTTGCTTCACCCACATGGCATTTGCATGGTCATGGGAGTCCAATTTCTAGTCTTCACACTTGCAAGCCAAGTGCTTTGTCCACTGAGCCATTTCCTGTCATAGTCTATGACATACTCCACTCTTTTATCTTCAAGCACAATTTGCAACAAATTGTGCTCAGTAAAATCAAACACTGGGCATTCTCTCCAGACCTTTATAATTATAAGAATTCATTCTTTCTTCTGTTTGGAATTTACTCATGTCCTGGTGAATTGATTCCTGGGCTTCATTTAGGATTCAAGTCATGTCCCTGCTTTACCCAGATCCTTTCTGACACTCCTGTCTGACCTTTGCAAAGATGATACATCCTTCTTTTCCTCATATCTTTCGGTTCAATTTTAATGTCTCTTTCAGAAACTACCTTGCTTTGCATACATTTATTTGAATACATAGGGAATGTTAATCTTTCCCTCCTTGAGTTCATGTGAAAGGGGTTTCCATCCCTTAGCTTTAATTCTTTTATCTTTCTGATAGTGTCTAGTACACTGTTGTAAAGATGGGTAATACATATATCTTATGAATTTCATTACTGAAACAATTAGCAGATACCATAAATAAGCTCCAACATGTAACTTAGGTACGACTGAGAATGGATAGTTTCCTATGATTCTGTAGGACCCATCAGTTAGAGGACATGGAGATGGTTGGTGGAAAGAGCTTGACAGAAATGATAGAAGAAAACATCACATGACCTTAGCACATATATCAAATTTAGGTCTGTGGGCTTCTCAGAAAATTCATTTTATTTTAGGATAAACTTGAAACTCTTTGAATGTGGTGTAAAAAATCAATTTCCATTTATCTTCCCATGATTTTCCTCTGTGTTCAAAGCAAAATGAACCATGCATAAAATATTTTTTTTCTATAAATTGTCAAATTTAGAAAGATTTTTTTCTTATCCTTCAGACTCTTGGTCTGGAATGTAGTTTAGATGAGAGAACTCAGAATAATTTGCTTCCTACACATGCTAATTCTGCTGTTTCCTATCTTAATCTACTTCTGAGCCTCACTGTGCCCATGCAGGAACTGATGACAACTGAACCACCTGAGTCATAGAATTTGCATGTGAAAAATCAAGAAAGCAATGTTTTACATAGGCCTGATTTTTGCTTAGTTTATTGCTAATGTCTCTTACTGCTTTACAGTAAGATCTTGATATTTAGTGATATCTCTAGGTCCCTATCATAAATAATTTATTTTATTTTTGGTTATCAGAAAGGGTCAAAAAAAATAAAAGGGAAAAGAATGGATCCTAACAATGAAATAGCAATGACTGGGTCGATGGAATTTTCCCTAGAATGCAGAGGTCAAGTGACTGAAGCAAGAGTATGGGTCAGATAAGCTTTGATATCCACTTAGTTTCCAAATTAATACTTATGAATTTTTAGATAAGAACCACATTTAATAAATCTAAAGGAGTAAAAAGGTCCTAATTTTTCTTTTATAAGAGATGTCATAACATTTCTTTCCATAAATGAAGGGTTGTAATATGTTAAGGTGGCCACAGCATGCTGAAATTCTGAATCAGACAGTGTTTACAACACTAAGCCTTCAGGAAATCTCAGAGCAGCCAATCCCTACCCGGACCCTGGACACAGATTTCACAGATGATGACCTGCTGGGGTTTGCATAGCTGTTTTCCTGGGATATGTTGTTTCAGCATTAACACAAAACTGTCATTGTTTATCTACAAATTAGTATTTCAAAGAGAAATTTTAAACTTTAAATTTTTAAATTGAGGAAATCCCCAATTCTTCCTTCAATTACTAAATAGAAAGAGAAGAAGCCCCTCAATTCTCTGCAGTTACTCTTAATAAAGAGATAGATAGATAGATAGATGATATATATATATATCAATATAAATGTATGTATATATGTGAAAATGAAGGAGAAATTGAAAAAGTCAACGGGAAGTATGGATTTGTAGGGGAAGCAATGAATTTTAACACTGTCCTTTTCTCACTAAAACTACTGAGTCTGTTGTTTTAGGAATATGATTTGTGTGCCATTAATATATAGAAATGATGCATATTAGGCCAATCTGGATGATTGCTCTTGGAGAAAATTGCTTACTGAAATTTCAGTCTTTGAAATTTTTTATTATGCTAGTTGGGTTAGCCTACTGTGCATCTAAATTGATTTATTTTCACTAGTTGCTTTGATGTCTTCTAATTGTGACAAAATATTGAAGTTTTAATATATTTTAGGCACTGGCTAAGTGGTAGCATGCATATAAATCTGAAGGAAAAAGTCAGCAATATTTAGAATCATAACCCTACATTCTCCTTGAGGAAGGTCTCATCACTTCCAACATGGGGTGTGAGACAAGACAGAGGCCAAGAGGATGTGAAAGAGCACAGGTGAGATTTATCTCCATCAGAATTGGAAAGATGCGCAGGAAAGAAAAAGAAGAAGAAAGGAAGTGAAGATGAAGGAGGCCAAGTGTGTGGACAGACGAGTGGTCTAGTGAAGCAGGGATTTCTGTATTCGTCTGACATATCACTTACGCCTTAACATAGAAATACCAGCATTTTACAAAGAACTGGGAAAGGAAAAGCACATTTTCATTGTTTATATTTTAAACACAAGAGAAAGCATGTTCATATGTCTATAACATGAAACAACCATTCACTCATATGTTTATTTATTTAACCAACTTTTATGTTTTTCTTCCCACAGGCCACTTGATTAGAGGAAAATGTTGCAGAAATTCTGGGCCTGTGGTGCTTGTGCATAAGGAGAAGCTATGAGGAGACCGAGGCAGGAAGAACCCTAACCTCAAGGCTCGTCTGACTAAAGATTGAGCTCAAGGCCAGCTTCAGTAAAACTCTGTCTCGAAACGGCCTAAAGATTGCTTGGTATCTAGGTCAGTGGTACAGCACTCGCCTGTTCAGTTTCTAGGACAGATAGAGGGGGAGGGGTATTTCTAAAGTCTGAAGAGTGAGGGGTCACCCGTCGGAGTATTTTGGCAGACGATCCAATGTGTACAAAGGCTCATAGGTAAGCAACAGACCTAGATGTTCACATTCATGTCAGCCACGAAACACAAAAGCCAAATTTTGAAAAGAGAAGAAAAAAAAATCAAGTAGGGCAAGGCTTAGAGAGTATTGTACCAGATAGGTTTTGGAGGATGTTGAGTGGGACAGGGTCCAACTTGTGTTCTTAAAACACTAGAGCGATTGTCATGTAGAGAACAGATGTGTGCGTTGAAGGTGGGAGTGGGATGATGAAGGATGTTCTTATAAGTGACACTTGACAGTTTTGGAGGGCGATGCTCAGATGAGTTAGAACTGAAGGCTTCTTTCTATTCAGCAGTCCCACAATGTATTAGTGTCATGCGCTGCCATTTTACCTTCATAGGAAGCAGAAAAGGAGGTCTCCGTAGACAAAAGTCCTCCACACTACCGACAGCCACAAAAGCAGCCACTCTTACTTACTGCTCATTCTGAGCGTCTGAGCAAGTTGAATGACAACGTTAGCCATGCCCCATGCTTTCTTAAAAACTGAATGTAAAAGAAATGTATCAGCTGCCACGAGGAGAGCTTGACTTGCCCAAGCCTGCACGGCCATTACTCAGCAAATCTTTAATTTTAGCTCTTGCTTTTGGAATCCAGAGCTTATGTTTGTAGCCAAGATTGGAGAGAGAAGATGGCTAAGTGATAATGAACATGTTGGTCTAAAGGCTTAGTATAGACGGATGAGAAAAAGAACTATCCAATAGATAAATTTAGTTTCTCTTAAAATACGCTCATCTGTGTAAGCAGGTTTCTGCTCTATGTCCATAAAACTTCAATACGAAAAATTACACATTTTATTTTTATATGTAAATAATATACAACCAAAGTATGTTAAGCCAGGTTTTAACCAAAGCTTCATGATACTTTGTCGTAAAAAAAAATCTATATTATATGTATGGCAGTAGTGACTTTGTTGATTTTGCTCCATCAGAAGCAGTTGCAATGGTTATAAATATGTAATAGAACATATGCTCTCTGGCCACACTATCCCTACATGCCACTATTCAGTGCACCCACCTGTCATTTCTTATTTTATGTTCTTCACAGAATTTAGCAGTGTCTGTCATTATTGTGGTATTAAGACTTTTTTTGGCCTGTTTATATCTTTAAAACTTCAGACCAATGCAATGAAGTGTTTGCTGAGTGTTTTTTGAAAGCAAGAAAACCTGGTCTAGACTGCAAAGCCATGACATTCACATCTTGATGAACTTTCCTAATCCTCATTCCCTCAACTGGTCCCATCTTCTCAGAGCCTGGTCTTAGGCTGCAAGAGCGATAGTCGATGAAGTGGGATTTTACATTTGAAAAGGGGTTTCAGATACATCCTTTTTAAAAAATATTCGGATTAAACACAGCTACCATCCTTGTGGTAGACTTAACTTTTTTGTTGTTGTTGATGTTTCTTGGGCTGCATGCGACACGAGGGGGATGAGATCTGTCAACACAGCCACTTGAGACTGATCAAAGCACAAAGTGTTGCACAAAGCAACTCACATTTAACCTTTGCAAATGAATAAGTAAAAGGGAATTCATGAATTCTTAAAATGTTGCCCCTTGATGAGGAAAGCAGCCTCTTTGAGCTTTAGGATTAATTCCCCCGGACATTTTTTTTTTCATTTTAGTTTTTCCTAGTGAACCTCAGTTTCCATTGAATCTTGCAGAAAGAATAAAAATGGAAAGAGTGAGCCTTAACCATTTTTATCAATTCCGCATGTAGGCCAAATAACATTTAGGAATCATGTTCTATTTAACTCTTTTGAAATTAAGCTTTCAACCCCTTGAGCATTGCCATGAAGGCTGAGATTTGTTTACCAATACAATTGATATTTATCAGCAGCTTTTTTTTCTAGCAATAAAGCAGGCAAGAATCATAAAAACACCCCTCTCTTTTCATTTGTTCACTGTTTTCTGCCAGTGCATTATGTGACAGCTGTTCTGAAAATAGACTTCAGCTCTGCTTGGGCGTGCACATGAGTGCCTTTCAAAGGACATATTGGCCTCCGCTGACCACGATGCATGTGGTTCACAAACATAGACAGAAGATGATACACACTTCTTCATCACCAAGGGCAACAGGTCACTGTGGACATCACAGAAGGCAGAGTTTTAAAGGTCCATTTTGTTACGGCTTGCTTTATAGCTTGCTAGGTCCCCTTCTACAAAGAAAATAGGACACCTTTTGAAGAGGGAGGGATGAGAAGCATGGGTGAGACTTCATGCAGGTACTTGGGAGGGAAAATGACTACTTCTCTCTTGAGTGATTTGTACTTTCATATTAAAAGTAAACCGAGTGAAAATAAATACAAAAATCTTAAAAGTCAAGTATGCTGATGTGTGAGAAGGAAACCTTTTTTTATTGCCTTTAAGTATTCAGTGACTCAAATATCTTGTAAAAATAGGATGTATATATAAGATGGAGCCTGGTATTTTGTGTTTCCCAAGGGCCAGTAATTCTAAGAGAGCCCAGTCTCCCTTTTGCAGCGGTGTACACAATGCTTGTGCTGAGAGCTGCCGTAGCACTGGGCACTATTTCATCGACCCCTAACAGCCGTAAAAGGCAGGACCAGATGTGACTCAGGTTTATGAAAGACGGGCCACAGTCTCCATGAGGTTAGAGACCTATCAAGTTTACATGGTAAGAAAGTGGTAGAATCACAACTTGAACCAGAATCCCAAGAGTTAGCCAAATCACCCTACAAAGGCAGCTTCAGAAAATAAAACTGATTTTATAGCCGTGAATGAAGTCAAGTTTCCCCCTTACCTCTAACCCTCGGAGCCCAAACTATTCAATCATTGGCTCTTAGTACCAAGAACTCACCAAACAGCTCTCTACTCAGCTTACAGTCCTGAATGTTTGCTAAGTTAGCATGAAGTTTTAGGAAAGTCTGAAAAGGTTTCGATCGCTAGTTCCCAGGAACCTTCCCATTCGTCCACTGACTGCTGAAGACCCTTAATGTGTGCCAAATTCAGATTTCCCTTAAAATGCCTTTCAACCTCTGCCACTGGTGGAAATCCCTTTTTCAGGCTCAGCTCTAACTAACTTGTTTTCTGAATATAACAGGGAATCCATTGCTATTTCCCATCAATATACAGCCTTCTATATACTGTTGAATCGCACATGTTCTAAGTCATGATAAGGTAAATATATACTGATTATTAAATGAATTCTCTAAGTTCAGAAACTTCTTTAATCTTTCACATTGTTGCCTGCAATGCTGATCGGATATATAAAATAAAAGACAGTATTATTTGAAATGTCTAATCTTAAAGAGAATTAGGCAAGGTAAGATGGTTCAGTGGATAAACTGCTTGCCACTCAAAGGTGAGAACCAGAGTTCAGATCCTCAGTACTCACACAGAAAATAGGCATTCATTTTGGCTGCTTATCGTTCCTAGTGCACATCCTCAGGATATAGTGGCTATCTAGAGTAGCTGAAAGAGCTCGGTACTCTGTGTCAGTATATAAAGGAGAGGGGAAACTGAGGAAGACATTCAGCACCAACCTCAGGCCTGGGTATGCACAAATACATATGCCTATCATTCTCATACAGGAACGCCCACATGTAAATATTCATGAATATCTAAATTGAATCTATATCTGACAGCAATTTGATTTAGCCATAGGGTAGACCATTCACATATGAAATGAGAAAGCATCTAAAATTTTAAAATTTTATTATATGTGCATGGGTAGTGTCCTGGCTAGTTTTGAGTGTCCATTTGACAGAAGCTAGAGTCATTTGAGTCAAGCCCACAAATTGAGAAAAAACCCTTCAATTAGTGATCAGTGAGGGAGAGCCCAGCCAGTTGTGGGTGATGCCCTTCCTGGAATGGTGGTCCTGCGTTCTATAAGAAAGCAGGCTGAGCAAGCCATGTGAGGCAAAGCAGCAACCAGCACCCTTCCATAGCCTCTGCATCAGCTCCTGCCTCCAGGTTCCAGTCCTGCCTGAGTTCCTGCCCTGACTTCCTCCAATGATGGGCTATGACCCGGAAGTATAAGCCAAGTAAATCCTTTCCTTCCCAACTTGCTTTTTGGTCATGGTGCTTCATTGCAGCAATAGAAACACTAAGTCAAGTGACTTGACTGATGTATTTCTGGGCCCCTGAGCACTCACAGAGGTCATAAGAGGAAGCTGGATTCCATGAAGTGGTCGTAGAAGACTGTGAGCAGCCATGTGCTCCTGGGAACAGAGCCCAGGTCTTCTAGAAGAGCAGCAGAGAGCTTAACCTCTAAGACACCTCTTCAGTCTCAGAAAATATTTTCTAACTGCGTTTAGAGCAATTCTTTAGGGATAGTGTAGACCAGTGGTTCTCACCCTTCCTAATGCAGTGTTCATGTTGTGGTGACCCACAATCATAAAATTATTTTTGTTGGTATTTCATAACTGTAATTTTGCTACTGTTATGAGTTATATAAATCTTTGTGTGTTTTCTTCTGATGGTCTTACGTGATCTCTGTAAAAGGGTCATTCGACATCCAAAGGGATCAAGAGCTGCAGGTTGTGAACTGGTAGTGTAGATACCATGATATAATAACAAAACATAGCAGAAGTCTCTTCACATTGGCCTATAATGATAAATTGGCCAATAACTACATAATTCCTAAATTTTAATGGCAAGTAAAATTAAGTCCATAATCATATTCGAGTTTCTTGGTCAACAAGAAAACTAGAGTGTAGGAGTCTCTAAACAACCATTGTTGGGGAAAACACTTCCTCCTTTAGAAGCTTCAGAATCCCTTAACAGCTACATAGTTATGGTGGAAAGACGATTGTGACCTTAGACACTGAAAACAACACCTTCTGGATTTATTCAAAGGCAATTTATAATGTGCTGTCAAATTTGCATTCATGAAGTTGTGAAATGCAGCAAACAGCACATGGACACCTAAGACTTGTGGTCATTAACATCATTTAAATTTGTTTACATAATTGATTTTTAAAAAAAATTTACATGTGGTGCTGACCTCACACCCCCATTCTATCTCTGTCTGTCTCTGTCTCTGTGTCTCTGTGTCTGTGTCTCTTTCTCTCTCTCTCTCTCTCCCTCTCTCTCTCTCTCCTTACTGCTGTTGTTTTTAAATTGGGGATAGCTCTTCGGGGGATTTTTTTTTTTTGAGCTTTGAGCTTTGTCCCTGCAGTGATTCAGTGAACACATATAATTTTTTATTGTCCACCATCACTGACAGGCTGCCTCCAAGGCACGGGGTTGTGTGCAGTGCATAATGGTTTATTGATGAGCAGTGCGAGCTGAAGCAGAGGTGGATGCTGGCACACCAGGCACAGATCCCTGTTTAGAAGCCAACTGAGCATTCGGTAATGAGCCTGTGCGGTGTTGTTTGCTGAACTCCGCTCAGGCCGCTGATCCTTCTGAGGGAGTAGGGGAAGGGAAACAGCTCAAGTGCTCACACACTTCAAGCAGCTGTGGCATCCACATTTAAAATCCAGTATCAACTCCGCACCACACAGTTAAATTATTGAGAGGGACGTTTAAGACGGAACCAAGAGTCGTCTTTCAGCCAAGTATTTCGAAGAACAATGGAAGGAGTCTTCTTCCAAGAATGACTTTCAAGAAGTTGTTCTTATTTGACAAAAGTAATATATGCCTGTAGTAAAACTTAAAAAAAAAAACAGTCAAAATAATTTAGAAAAAAAATCTAGGTAGGCACAAATATAGTTCTTGTTACTTGCTTGAGAATTTTCTCTAAAATCCCCAAAGCTCATTTACTTTGGAAAGCCAGAAAGTATAGGCAAGCAGTCTTTTACAATTTTTTCTTTTCTTTTCTCATTTAAGTTCTGTCAGTCCAGATCATGGCTGTAGGAGCTCCCATATTTACCGTATGTATTGTTATATTGGCCCACTGTGCACTGTACTATTCTATTAAATGAATTCTTATTTCCAGTTAACACACAATGCTACTGTAAGCATTTTAGAGCATTAGTAGTTTTCAATTATATATGTACTTCTTACAGTTTAATTTATAGTGAATGGCATATATAGATTTACTTCAATAAAAACTTTAAGACACATCTCTCAGCACCAATAAGACATTTCCCTCCCAATATCAAGAAAAAAATTGAGTGGCATTGATGATGCAGTGTTTTAGACCATAAGAGAACTTAATCAATTTTCCTGTTATGAAGTTGGTTAATCTCTCCCACTGAATTTTTTTAATTTTAAACTTATTTATATGTGTGTGTATCAACTGGTTATAAAATATATTATATGGTGTTTTAATAGTCACATAATATTATGTAACATATATCAACATTATATGCAATATATGTTAAAATATTTTTTGTATCTGAGGGTTATATTTTCTTAACCCATTTTTTGTATAAAATTCATTTATATTTTCACACATCTTAGTAACTTCTTTTGTTTGTGTTACTTTGTGTTTCTCAGAAATATGACCCACACCTATTAAATATTCTGCTATTTCTTTGAAATAGTTCATTTTTACTAAGACTACATTTGGTTCGTCAAGAAATTCATTTTGATGTAAAGAAAAATATGAAAAGAAAAGTAAATCTTTACTTTTTCTGGACACTAAAGAGCCTCACTTTAGCATGTGGGAACTCTTACCTTTTCCCTACGACAAATGCATTTGTTGTCCTGTGCAGTCCCTCTATACCATGCTTTAATCTGTTTGCAAAAACTCACCCATCCATTGATGATACTGTTCACTGAGCAGGCTTGATGACTATATTTACTAATAAATAACAATTCCTTCTGGAATTTTAAATTTAAAGCTGTCTTTTTGGGTTCTGCACATTATTTAGAAAGTAACCTCCGCATATAAACATTTTTTGATATGTTCTCTTTTATAAAATATAGTTATTAAATATAGATTATTTGCCAAATCAGCAAGGAATAAAGAAAAACATGCACGACTAAATTGGAGTTGAAGTGCACAAAAATAATTTAAAAAATCAATAATATCCAAAATTGCTCCAAAAATGTGGCATAGTTAGGAAGAACTAAGTAGAGGATTGGCCAAAGTCCTTGATTTTTGTATTTGAAGATAATGTATGTGGCTTTCTGCCCAGTTTCTGTCGACTTTTGCCCTCTATGACCTCTAACTTACTTATTACATTTTATAACTTGTTATCAAAATTATGAATAATGTGTTTTATACCAAATGGGTACATTACCACTGGGGTGATTTCAAATCTTAGAGTCCCCCAGTTAGAGTGGTCTGTTGAATGAATTTTGTAGCACCAGGTAAACGATACAGTAGAATGTGCAATTATTATTAGTCAGGATAAGGATGTACACGAGGAACTCAGGCATTAAGATCAACCCTTCTTATCAGCAATATCAAAAGATGCTTCAATTCAGATCCAATAGTAGAAGAGAATTCCCATTTAGTGCTTGGTGCTAAGAAATTCCAGATGTAGAAGCAATCAAATCTACTAACCTATTATTAGATTTATTACTGGACCGATTGCCAACTTGCAAGTCAATATCTCTTATGCTAACCTCTGGCAAGACTTTAAAATGAGTTATGAAAATTACTCCTAAGCTATCAGTTTGTGCCACATCTATTCTTCCTAGTCATTATAATGACTTTCATGTTTCTGTGTCCCTCGTTGGACATTTCATTCAGGTCTGGCTATCAGATTTTCACTCCCTGGCCACAGTGAATAATTTACAGATGGGTAGGTTGCTAACAAAGCCCAGGAAGCATGGTGGAGCTTTTACTGGAAAAGAGAAAATCTTTCTTGCTCAGTTGAATCTGAATGGATTCAATTCAATGCTAAGTCTACTTCAGTGACTACATATGCTTGAGAAGAAAAATAAAGGCATATGGAAAGATTTCAAGATACAGTGGCATTCTTGTATATTTTACTATATAGAAAGCATGCTCAAGTGTTCATGTTACTCAAGTTCTTATGTGTATACTTTTAAAATTCAAAAGGAAAATACATAAAAGTAAACAAACATTAATATAGTTATTAAGTTCTTGTGGTATATCCATATTTATTGAGTGAGATTTTCTTTAAAATATACATTTAAAATAAAAAATTTCAAGCATTTCAAAGATTTTCATTTGAAGTCAAATAATATTATCTCCTGAATTTCCTATACCGTGATTCTATTCTCTGGTGGAAGTGTTCAGAAGCAGGGTGGTAACTGAGAGCGTAATTGGGTTCCTTTCCATTTCAGAAGACGTTGTGGAGAACAACGTTGTGAAGAGAACTACTGCCTGACTCAAATGACCAACAGAGTGGAGTCGGAGCTTTTAAAGTTTCAATTTGATATCCAAGCCTGTCTCTGATCAGAGCGTCACACAAACAACTGTTCTGAGATGTTGTTCAAAGACCTGTCTAGATAAGCTGTTGTGTTCTAAGCCTTCCTATGACCACACTAAGACCTATAGGTTGAACAGTGAGAAGTGCTAGAATGATCCCCACAATAGATACTTCAAACAAGGAAAATTAAGAGCACTCACCGATAACAAACTAACAACTTCACGATTTTAATTAAAAGCCCTTTGCACAACACACATATAAACCTCACATATAAACACATCTTTTCCTCTTAGGTGACATAATGTGTTATTCTGTCATTCTAACTGCACATGTATAGTACATCAATGTCAGTATCTGTTAAATATACTTTACTCTTGAGATCCTTCCCCAAGTTTGATGATCACATAACACACTGATAGATGTGACTTGCCTTTAACCTCCTCATTAGAATGACAGAACTGTATTTGGTTCAAATGGGAAAGTGGCATGAAACCTTAATAAGGGAAAGCCAGCTGAGGACCTTGCTGTAAGACAATACCATGTATAATTGCACTTTAATTATGCAGATTTAACAAATGGCAGAGGATGATTGGGTGGTTATATTCCTTGACCAGGGATGCCTGCCAAGTCCCCAAGCCGGTATTAACGTACAAAGCAGTCTTCCCTGTGACTCCCACTGCTGGGTCTCTTCTACAGTGTCAAAATACTGTTATTATTCTTTTGAGAAAAATAAATCCATCGATTTGCTGAAACAAGTTAAATTTCTGTTCTAACTGTGAATGAACAATCTCGGTAATAAATTATTTTCTTAAGCATATAATTAATTGCTTTTGTACTAAAACCGAAACAAGAAACCTAAACATGAACTGGCCTTCACATTTGTGACAGAAGTTCACTGCTTGGTTTCTCACCAAAACAATCTCTACATTTAGACCAAAGGTTTTGTAAGAAAAAGAGAAAACAGTTTCTGAAAGTGAAACAAGAAGGTTATAAAATTCCTGGTTGGAATCTTCTCTACAGAAAGTTAATTATTCTTGCATTTAGGCATATCCCATACTTTTCTGTGTTTCTTACACAGTTTGAAACACTATTCAGAATGAATGCGCTCATTCAATTCGTGTAGTTAGGAGTGGGCTTGGGCTCTGAGCCTGAACTGGTTATCGCTCTCAGTCTTGGACTCTGAGAACTGCACTGCCCTTCTTCCCCTTCTTATGAACCATTTATTAAAGCTTGATGGAGAGGTGCTCTATGCTCCCTAGATCAATCAGAAGATACTCTGCAGAGTTTATGATTCCTACAACTCAAAATCCAATAATCTGCTGCTGGTGAATTCTGTTCAGATATGTTTCTAAAGTTCCAGTATGGAGAAAATGTAATGGTGGAAGGATGAGTTTATTTTTTAATTAATTGCCTTTCTTTCTTTAAAATTGATTTAGTTTTACTACCGCTTTGGATGGAGGAGAGATGTCCCAGGTCACACCTTTGTTTTAGGCTAACCAGTGAAATTAGCCAGCAGTAGAGTCATTTTGTGCTCTTCAGCAGTAAGATTGGTAAAACATTCTCTGACTTTTCAGAACTTCAGACTCCTTAGAGGATTCTGAAATAGACAGTGTCCCCAAGGTGAGGAAGAATCCATGTGTGACTCAGAAGAACATTCATACAGATAGATAGTGGTCATGCGTTGAAGAAGACAAGACTAAGAAGAGCTGACAAAAAAACCAATCTGGAATTATACAGAAAGTAAATGCAAGGAAGTCTGTAGGGAAAATGTCAGCAGTCTTCACTGGTGTCTTGTTTATGTTCCTATACTATGCTCCAAAGTAGCACTTTCACATATGAAATAAAAAGAAAAGGAAAATTTTCTTTTAAGAATGCTTTTATGTAAAACAAACTATCCTATTGTATATCAATCCCCAAAGCCAGAAGTTCACAGAAGTCAAAAACTCGTATTCTGTAGATTTCTTTAATAGAATATTGACTCACAGTGTGGTGAATTCAGAGTGTGCTAGTGTTGATGAGGCATTGCCTAGTCCTATTTTGTTTACACGGATGTCGTTAGAAACGTTCTTCAAAGCGGGTGTGAGCCTCTGGAACTTCAAGAGAATGCTGTGGACTGTGCTGCAGACCACGGAAGTCATGACTCACTGACAAGAGACTGAGGACGGCTTCAGCTCCCAGAATGCATGCATGAAATGTGTGCTTAGTTGGGACATTTCAAGATCTTGAAAGAATTTCTTTTAACCAGTTATCAGCTGAGCCTCAATTTAAAAAAGTGTAAGCATATTTTTACTGTGGCAAAATGAAAATTTCATAAAATATATAATTGTAACAACATTAATATCTCAGCTCAGTCATTTTATAACCAGGACCGTCATTTGTATCCACCCCTGTGATTCACTTGTAGGACTATTTTGATCCTGTAGAATTGAAATTCTGTATCCATTAAACAATGTATCTCTAAATATTTCTCCCCAAATATTTTTTTTTTACAAACTAACATATTTTTTCCAGTCCCTGCGACTTGGGCTACTTTAAGTAGCTAATGAAAGGCGAGTTTATTTTTATTCATCTGCCAATTACATTGTTACATGTCTCAGCTATCTCGACATGCTTGTTCACTATCTCTATAGCACGAAAAGCCTCTGTTTGATTTGAGTGACTCCCAAAACAATAGAGGCTATTGCTGGTGTTCTTGATTGCTTCTCTGAAGTTGAAGGTAAGTCTTCAATGCTAAAGATACTGTATGACAAAGGCTCAGATGATTCCAGCTGAATAGAACAAGAAAGCCTGCTTTCCACTCTAGCCTCCACAGTACCAGAAAAGTACGTGCATGCTGCCTGGAGGCGGGTCAGCAACTGCTCTATCGAGCTGGGGTACTTATGAACCACAGCAAGGAGCAGCATGCCGAGCTGCACCTAGAGTTGTGACAGTGACATTTGTACCTTGAGCACAATCTGCATCTGTCTAACTAGATGTAAGACCCATGGAACAAGAAGGAAAGTGTGCCTGGTACTAGAAATGTCACCAATTGCTAAGGGCTAGTGAGGTCATGGGTCTTGTAAAGGAACCCATCACAGCCAGACCAGAATAATTTCGCACGACATTCTACGCATTATTCTTACACTTACAGATAAGTGTAGCACCCATCCCTCATCAAAGAAGCTTCTCTTTACAGCAAATGAAAACCTTAAAAAATAAAAAAACTGTGATTGGACACAAGGCAGAAATCAGCAGGTGGTAAGAAGTCCAGACCTGATGGATAGATCTTCAGAACAACTCTTGAACCGACATCTAAGAGAACATCATGGAAGATGGGGAAGAAAGATTGTAAGAGCCAAATGACCTGGAAGTCTGCTAGGAGACCATTTCTCCTGTAAATGTCTCTCTGAACAAAACCTGTATGATGACCATGTCTAAAAGCATATTAATGCGAAAGGGAGAAAATCTAAGTTTTTCCCTGGACTTTGCCTCAATACATGTTTTTAAACACAAACTGGTCATCCTTGAAGTCATATACACAAAACAACAAAAAAATACTTAGTAGGTCATATTTATATATTTGTACCCCTAACCCCTTATCTATCATCTATCTACCTATCTAGCTATCATCTATCTACCGATCTGTCTATCTATCTATCTATCTATCTATCTATCTATCTATCTATCTATCTATCAATTTATCTATCATCTATCTATCATCTGTCTGTCTGTCTATCTATCTATCTATCTATCTATCTATCTATCTATCTATCTGTACCAATAATAAACAATGAGAAGAAATCATTAATTTGTGAGGGGGCAGTGTGTAACATAAGAAAAGTTAGAAGGAAGGATCATGAGACAGTTTGGAAGGAAAAAGAAGTGGGGGTAATGATGTGATGATATTTTAATTAAAATATATTAAATAAAAGTTTGTTTTAAGGATTCCCAGAGATGAATAAGAGCTAGCAGTTGTGGATATCTGTAGTCTTTGCTGGACATGACATTGCCATTATACCTATGAACTCTAACCATCTGTGATCTCATGCAAAAGACCAGCCCATGACAAAGCCACCCCAAATCCTAGCCTATGTGAGGAAATAAATATAGCTTATGAGGTTGCATTCCTAGTTGAGCTATTTACTGACAGTAGATGGCTGCCGGGAGAGAGAGAGTCAGTTTTCCTCAGGGGTCTGGCTCCTGAGAGGATACTCATGAATTTGTAAATTTACCCTAAATGGTGAGAATAGGGGATGGATTTAATCAAAACATGCATATGTTTATGAAATTTATAAACAATAAAAATGAAAATTATCTCTTTAGGATATATCTCTGGATTGTTCAGTGCTTGTACCTAAAAGCTGAACATGTGATAATTTTATATTTAGTTTTTTGAAGGATAACCTTCCTGCTTTCCTATCAACTTTATAATTTTACACTCTCATCAATACAGACTATCTAGTTTTTCCACATTGTTGCCCTGTTTATATTTTATGCTTCTTTAAAATAGTTCCCATTTCTGGACCTCAAGTCCATAGTGATATTCATTGAAAGGTTCAGCACTCATTGACTTTCAAAGCACAGGTTTTGGTGTTTGCCAATGACATTAGCCTGCTGTGGACACTGTTGATCGTTTTGTAGAATTGCCCCTTGAGATCCAGCTCTGCCATGGAAGGAATATTAACACGATGGTGTAGGATTGCTTCAAGGAACAGACTGTGATGAATTCTTCCATTGACCCCACTGTATTATGCTAAAATTTATGTATAAAATGGTCCATGGTGGGATAAATGAAACAAAGAACAAATGAGTCATCAGGAGTACAGAGTGTGCATTACTAAAGAAAAAACTACTAATAGGAATGGAAGTGAAACCCTTCAAGAATTTCCACAAAAGCGTCTCTACATAGCATCAGAGTCCTACAGACCATGTCAGGCAGTAATCATCCCAGGACCAATTTGAGGTAAAAAAAATACACAGTGGGGTTTCTTTAACAGGAAATCCATCAGAGGCACACATATTTGTGTGTCATTTAGGACAGAGGTTTGTGTCCTCTAACATCAGGAGTCCCACTTTATGATGGGGTGATAAAAAAAATCAATTGCCTTGCTCTATAATTTGACTAGTACACAGTGCTTCTCTTCTCACCCACAGCTCCTGTATTCATGGTGCGGATGGACAACGTACTCTGTACTCGTTATAATAGCTGGAACTACTACACTTTGCTATTTACAATTTTCTTTTTTATAGTGTTCCTTCAAGTAGTGTGTATTCTAGTAGTGTTCTGTTGCAATCCTTCCAAAGATTAATCTTTTATGTCTGCATGAAAGGTGTAGTTCTTCCAGAGGTCTACAAAGACATCTCTGACTTCACTCCCTCTTTCCCCAGAAGGACAAAAACATAAATTAAAACTGAAGTAAATACATGATAAAACATCATCCTCGATTCTATCCTGATAACGGACAGGTGTAGATTATATGTAGGTTCCCCTGAGTTCCAAAGAATACCATAATTTTTGGATCTATCATTTGTAAAATTTCAAGTTTCATTCCAAAGAAATTGTTTACATAGTTGAGGTGCATATAATAAAACAACATGAAGCCAGGTCAGATACACATATCAAGCAATTTGCAATGATCATTATTTTTGTTTATCACTTTGGAAAAGCCACTGTTTCTGGATATACAAGTAAACACTGATCTCAGGACTGTGAAAACTCACTAAGTTATGATTAAGGCTGATGATCAATTGCCTTCACTTAAGGGCAATTGATCCAGATAATCTGAACGAGTTTGATTCCATTCATTTCAAGGTTTTATAAACAGGGGTGAAACCTCTCTGGAGGAATCTGTATTTGAGCACAGCTGTTCTGATTCATGCTTTCACAAGAATTTCTATTTGAGCACATCTGGTTCTGGTTTCAGTAGACTCCTCCTGATGCCAGACAGACTTCAGACATCCCTAAGCAGCTCCCACAATCAAATCTTTTACTGTGCATCTTCTGCTGCTCTTGTTTCATTGAAGAGCTGACTGATTATATATATATATATATATATATATATATATATATATATACACACTCAGGGTAAATTCAGAAAACAGTGATCATAGGTATACAACAAATTAGTTTATGTCATTCATGTCAACTTCCTTCTTAGTCCAATGCTGGATAAAGAAGTAAAAGGTGGAAATCTCTACTGTCTTGCTTTTGAGTTTTGTACGGCTGTTTGCTTATGTGCTAATTCAGAAACTAAATGCTCACAATTCCTCATTTACCAACAGTTGTAATTTTAATTTCCATTAAATTATTCCTAGCACTTAGGAAAATATATTTTATGTAATTTTAGACATTGTGCGTAATACATATTTCAGTAATAAAATACAAAACTTCCTTGAAATTTTCCCACTTGGATGTAAGCTGTCAGTGGAAGGCTTTTACTTTACCATCATATGTTCATTAATGCATTTGCAGTACTAACGTCAATGGTAATTGTTAGTTGAAAGATTTCTTAGATTTATAAACCCATGAAAATGGCATTCCTACCGCTTGAGGTTACCCTATAGAATTTTAAGTCTCCAGTGCACTAAATAATAATTCACTTTATAATCCTGCTCTAAAAGAAGTAACGATGACGAGTCATTTCATTTTCTGCTCCTTACAGTATTGTTGACTTTATTGATTATCCATCATTAAAATTGTTTGAAGGTATATGAATCAATGTAAAAGCAATGTCTAAAGCACACAAAGCATTCAAAGCTTGTATCAGTAATTTTTTAAATTTAAAATTTTGGACACTTCTTTAATAATGAGGTCACTCTGGCTTCTTGACATTATTTCAGAAAATATGAGATCACATTATAATACAGCACAGAATTTAGATGATTAGAACTACATTGCATGCATCCATGGGCTAGAACTTGATTTTTAAACCGAAGCCTCTGTTCTCTTGTCTGAATTCTAATGATCTCGATCGTCATAACGCCCATGATGAGGATTACCATTTTGAGGAAACTTCTCCACACTAATTATAAAATGACACAGTGAAAATGCAATGAATTAGTCTTATCTTCAAATCATGGTCAGAACATTGATTCAAATGTCAGAGAGCCTCTGTGAATTTAAGCTTGGATTTATTAGGTATGTGATTCAAGCAAGTTCCTTTAGCATGTTAAATGTTTTCATTCACACATGTAAACTGGGAATGTAATAATATCTACTCTTTGGAGGTGTTTATGAGGATTCGGTGATATGATGTGTAGAAAGAATCTAGAATAATTTGGAATAACACTTGTCAGGTGGATCCTCCTTCTATGTTTTCTATATTACTACACTTATATTACGATAACTATTGACCTAAGACAAGGTGTTGGCCAATCAGCTCTTGGTATTTTGGAGAGTGTGAGTTTTAGTGGTTTTGTTCGTTCGTTTGTTTGTTTGGGGGTTTCAGTGTTTCCATGTGTTGTAGGCCCAAGAAATTTATACAGTGAAGAATTTAGAGCTTCTGGACTCATCAGAACCCTCTTTCATTTGCAGGCACGGCCACTCTAGTCCGTGTGGGCTTTGTCAACAGCACTTCTAGAGAAGAGTTAGCAGAGGTGCATCATCCAGAGGGCACGCTCGTATCACCTGACAAAAAGATATACTCCCATGTTCTCTATGTTCTCTGGAACAACCTAAGACATAGCGGTTCTTTTATGGAGACTGTTTACTGTTTGCAGAAATCGTTGTGCATTTAATAAACAAGGACAGTATATATGTGGCATATATCAAAAAAGGAGGCTGCTGGGGTAGGAAGGTGCAAACAGAATGCGAGAGATGGGGAAGAAGTGGAGAAAACCCTCCAAAAATATCTTAGAGGTTTGCACAATGAAACAATGCATTGCATGGTCATTTTAAATTAATTAATAAAACATATGGTAAGATGAATAACAAGCTAAATTTCTCCAGAACTCATTTACTTTCTGAAAGTGGATTCTATTCCAACAGGTTATTATGTTGTTTTAAAAAAATTCATACATGAATGCTTTATATATTTCTACATTTAATTACAAGTATTTATGTCTTAATCACATTCTTGTTTTCCTCTATTTCAATTCTTACTGTGGAGAGTATGAGGAGCACAGAACATCCTGTATTGGGGACAAAGGGTAAGGCCTACAACATTCCCATCTTAAAGAGGAACATTCACATTCTTCTGACTTTTAACTTCTTAAATAAGTGAATAGAAAGCAATCAGGAACAATGAAAATAGCCTGTATCATTTTGGGAGTTTCCTTGTTTCCCTGTCCCACCAGCTCCAAGGGAGTTTCTCCACGCTTGGTATTGGGGTTTTTATAGATAGTCTATGCCTCTTGGGGCAGTATTGTCACACGGTGTGGCATGACATCATTCAAACCAGGAACATGCACATTTGCGCACGCGCACACACACATACACACACACACACACGTACATGCACATGCACATGCATGTACACGCACACACACAAACATGAACACACACATGCACGTACATCAATATACATACACATGTACACATACACATAAATTTGTACACACATGCACAAACACACCCATTATATGTATTTTCAAGCAAGTTTTCTTATGGCTCTTTTAAACATCCTTAGTAAATTCTATCTTTCTTCCCCCCCCTATATTATCCTCCAGTGAGTCCCTCACCCCATTTTTCCTCTTTTTCCTCTAACTGTCCTATGATCTTCCTCCATGGAGCTCCTTCCTCTCATTCCATGGTCCCTTTCCACTGTTCTAGCTCTGATGCTTACTTCAGGTTATGTACTCAAATTGAAAGATTCGGAATCAGAATTTTCTAGGTAAGAGCTCTCTGTTAAGTTGTCTGATCCCTGTTTGTTAGTCCAAAACACATACCTAAAAGAGGAATACTAAATAAAGTTAGTAACACACACACACACACACACACACACAGACACACACACACAGACACACATACACAGATACAGACACATACACACAGAGACACACACAGACACACACACACAGATATGGCACACACACAGACACACACTCAGACACACACACAGACACACACACAGATATGGACACACACACACAGACACACACTCAGACACACACAGAGACACACAGACACACACACACACACAGTCATGGGAGGAGTAGGAGAGGCATGGATGTGATGGGAACATGTAGAAGAGAAGAGAGAAGAGAGAGCACTAGAGCACGCACTCTTCTACCAACCGGAAATAGTGTGGCTGAGTCTGAGTTGTAGCTGTCTCTCTGCTCTTTGGTAAAACATTCCCACCATATAGAAGTCCAGGGTCATTATGCCAATCAGGAGTAGAGATACAACAAAAACTTCAAGCTTTTATCCCTGAGTCTCATTGACTCACTAATTACTGATAAAAATCATTATTAGGGCCCATCGGATAACACACATTTTGTTTAACATGAGAATGCTGTCAGTACCATGGGCTATTACTCAGGTTGCTATTTATCAGGATTTTTACATGTTTCCAGTTCAGTTTAGCAACAGGCGGTCATGCCTTGTCTCGATTGATCCAACTGCGGAAAGCGGTTCACCAGCAGCTAGAGCTGTTACAGCCAACAGCCAGTTATCTACTTCTGAGACTGGGGATCTTTAAATATTTCTCATTCCAGTTAGGAGAGGGCCTGAATGTTCGTAAAACCTTGTATATAAATTTAAAGTTGTATCCTATTCTCTTCATGGCATACACTAGTTTCAATTTCCTTTCAGTGTCTAAGCTCTCAAGTGACGTGCAAATGATTGATATTTCCAAGTCTATTTTAGAGGTAGAAAATGATACCTTGTTAGACCGCAGAGGTTATGATTAACAGTGAATTTAATAGCTCCTTTCTTCTCAGGAATTAATGTCTCTTAAACAAGTCTAGAACCAAGGGTCAAAGAAAGGGAAAGTTTTAAAATGAGGGTAAAGTCCTCCGTGTATATATTTTGGCTTCCAGTCAGTTCCATAGACCCTGAAGTTACTTAAGAGGGAAGGCCCAATTGAGAATGGGGAAACAAAATAAGAATGGGAGACAGGGGGAGGGAGAGACCTGGATGGGAGAGGGAAGAGGGAGGGGAAAAAGGGGCAGGATTAGGTATAGGGAGAGACAGGAGAGAATCCCAGAGTACAGGAGAATGAATAGAAATATGCAGCTTCTGGGACTTGGTGGGAGGGGATGGGATGAGGTGGGGGAACTTCTAGAAAGTCCCAGAGACCTGGGATGGGGTAGGCTCCCAGGACTCAATGTGGGTGACCTTAGCCAGGGGATATGGAACCTGAAGACACCACCTCCAGTAGTTAAACAGGACCCCCAGCGGAGGGATGGGGACCCTAACCCACCTTCAACATCTTCAACTCAAAATCGTTCCTATGTAAAAGAAACGCAGGGACAAAAATGGAGCAGAGACTGAACGAGTGGCTGACCAGTGGCCTGTCCAAAGTGGGATCCATCCCATGCGTAGACACTAATCCTGACGCTATTACTGATGCTGTGTTGTACTTGCAGACTACAGCCTAGTACAGCTGTCCTCTGAGAGGCTCTACCCAGAAGCTGAGACAGATGCAGATACTCACAGCCAGCCACTGGACTGAGGTCGGGACCCCTACAGAAGAGTTAGTGGAAGAATTGAAGGAGCTGAAGGGAATGGCAACCCAATAGGAAGACCAACAGCTCACCCTGGGAGCTTTCAGAGAATAACCACCAACCAAAGAGCATGCACAGGCTGGTCTGAGGCCCCCAGCACACATTTAGCAGAGCACTGCCTTGTCTGGCCTCAGTGAGAGAGGATGTGCCTAATCCTGTAAAAACTTGATGCCCCAGGGAGGGAGAATGCCCACAGAGTGCAACCTCTCAGCAGTGAAGGGGAAGGGAATACAGGAAGAACTCTGTGAGGGGGACTGCGAGGGGGCAGCATTTGCAGTGTAAATAAATAAATAAATTATTATTAATAGTAACAATAAAAATACAAAACATGGAAATGTGAGCATAAAGGAGACCTTAACAAATAAATAGGATTCTACTCCGTTTTCCTGGATTGTTTAAATTTGAGTAATCTCTTCAGAATCAACTCTAATGAATAAGACCCGGAGGGTTACAAATTATGAGTTTATTAGTTACAACCATATTGTTTTAAACCAGGTTTGATGCTGCATTTGTTTCTAAGAGCTTTGATCAAGGTCAATTACTACAAATTTATTATAGATAACTAAAATATCCAAGCAAATAACAAACAAACAAAAAGAAAAATATCACCTTCCATTGCTAAAATTAAAACATCTTTCTTGCATTAACTAAATCTCTAAGAAAAACCTCCAAAAAATCTCCTCAATTTTCTGCACTTAATGATCTCCGTGAGCACAGTGTTCCTGGAAAGGAGTCATTTTGCAAGTTCCCCGAAGGAAGGACTATGCTTAGGAAAGAGAAGGCAGAATTGTTACATGTTGTCTTCATTTTGTTAGTTTGGAGCTGTCCCAGTAACTTTGTAAAGATGTGTATTCAAACAGAAGTACAGAAATGCATCTTTGCCAGTTACAAACATCGGATTCACTTTTTTTTATTTTCTATCTTAAACTGACTTCCAAGCTACTAAGATCTACCTGTTGAACTGCGTTGCTCATTACGTCGAAATGCTTACCAAGTCTGATATGTCTCATAATTAATTTTTTCTTTTGCTATCACACTTTTTCTTCTAATTTGAAATACTTTCTATTTTCCTCTCTACTGACAAAATTGCTTTTCACTGATTCTAAGATGTATGTGTGTGTGTGTGTGTGTGTATGTTTATATATGTATGATATGTGTACATTTGTGTGTTTATGTGTATGCGGTGTGTGTGTGTATGTTTATATATGATATGTGTACATTTGTGTTTATGTGTATGCGGTGTGTGTGTATGTTTATATATGTATGATATGTGTACATTTGTGTGTTTATGTGTATGTGGTATGTGTGTATGTTTATATATGTATGATATGTGTACATTTGTGTGTTTATGTGTATGCGGTGTGTGTGTATGTTTATATATGATATGTGTACATTTGTGTTTATGTGTATGCGGTGTGTGTGTATGTTTATATATGTATGATATGTGTACATTTGTGTGTTTATGTGTATGTGGTGTGTGTGTATGTTTATATATGTATGATATGTGTACATTTGTGTGTTTATGTGTATGCGGTGTGTGTGTGTGTGTGTGTGTGTGTGTGTGTGTGTGTACATCGTCAGGACATGTGTGTGGAGGTCAGAGGACAGCCTCACGTATTGCTCTTCACTGTCTCATTTGAGATGGCACCCTCTGTTGTTTGCCACTGTAAATGCCAAGCAGCTGTCTCATCAGCTTCCAAGGATTCTCTTGTTTCTGCCTCCTATCTCACTGTAAGAGCACTGGGACAACATATGTGTGCTCAGTTGTACATGGGTCTAGTGATTCAAATTCAGTGCTTCATGCTTTAGTGGCCAGTCTTTCCCTATTAGGTATTTCTCCATTCATCTTAGAAGGTATTATATATGTTATTTGTATATATAATAATATAATATATTATTTGATTTTTTTCTAATTGCTTCCCTTTGCCTGCAAATTTCAACAAATTTTATGTCTTTTTTTAAACAACCGAATAATACTCCGTTGTTTAAACTAACATTTCCTTTATCCATTCTTTGGTTGACAGTAATCTAAGTTGTCTGAGCTGGTCATCTGTTGTACCAGAAAGGCTAGTGGTAGGTTGGGGATAAATTCAGTTGAGTTGTGGATGAGGGGTTACCATATAGATCCCCAAACAACCCAGGATGATGCTAATACAAAGGGCTATTGTCCAAAACATCTGGCAGCAAGACTCCATTGCTGACTATAAGATCCACAGGACTCTGTGACCATAGAAGTGTCAAGCCAGTGTTGGCATGGAGCCTTTACCCCAGGTTTCTAGTCTCTTGTGCCAAAAAACTTCAACCTATAATCTCTCCTACCTGTATTATGTGCTGGGGCAATGGTGGCAGAGAACTGTGTGAGTGGACAACCAATGTTTGGTTTAACTTGAGGCCCATGCCCACACATTCCAGATGGGCAGGAAACAGACTGGATATCCAGAGACCTAGGGCAGAACCAAACATGACTGGCAAAAAACAAAACAAAAACAAAAAACCCAAAACAACAGCAACAAAACCAGTGATATAATTCCCAACGATTTTCTGACATATTGACAGATGATTGCCTTGCAGTTGATGGGAATAGATGCAAAAACCTACAGCCAGATGTTATGGAAAGATAGATGGATAGATTAGATAGATAGATAGATAGATAGATAGATAGATAGATAGATAGATAGATAGAAGACAGACAGACAAATGATAGAGATAGACACAGACAATCTAAACTGGAGGTCTCTCTTGGATCCTTTCCTTTGGAGATTGGGACCCTGATGGAAGAGGGAAGAAATACTGTAGGAGTGAGAAGTGTCAAGGAAAACAGAAGACGGCCACCAAGTCATCCAAGCACTGGTCACCTGGGTTCACGGAGACCGAAGTGGCAAGAATGGGGCACTGAGTTTTGGTAATCCAAAACTGAGTTTTGATTTACACAAATTCCCCTACCCGAATCATATTACAGAATTTACCCATATTATCTTTTTTTTTTACCATACTGATGAAAAATTCTCCAGAATTTATCTCTGTCACACATTACACATCGGAATTCACACTACTCAAAATACCGGAATCTTACCAAGGATTTCTAGTTATTGTCATAATTGGAAAAATTACCCGTAAGACACATAATAGAAATTTACCCAGATGACTGGAGAGATTATCAAGTATCCCCATGTGACAGACTGGTGTTCAGCCACAATAGTTAATGAAGACTGTCATTAATATTAAGAATGCTGTGGACAAAAGGCTCTCTTTTCATTACTTTCTGAACTTTTCTACGCCGCAGATGAAATGCCATAGTGACGAATCCACACTGTAAGAACTGCCCGTCTCTCCTTTGAGAAAATGTGCTTTTCTAACTTACAAAATAATAAACACAGGAAGGCCTGGCTAAGTTCTGGTTATCCTCTTTCTTCTCCATCTTCAAGTCGAGCCAGGTGAAGGTGAGGTTAATCTATAAGCTACCCCAGGGTAGGTTTCCTTCTGGTTTCTATCTAAACAACAGTGAAAAAAGTGGAACGGAGCCACAGCTAATCCCAAAGGACTTCTCTCTGCGTAAAGTCTTGCAGGTGATGAGATTGTCAAGAAAGGTCCATTGCGCGTTCAAACGACATGCCTTTGTGAAGCACACAAATCTCTCACCGTAATGCTCCCCAGTGCTTATTATTTTGCTCCTAATGTATGCAAGTGAAGCAGCATTAGGGTCATTTCTCCAGTTAAGGTCAGAAACTGAAAAGGAAAATACTGGTTTTGCCCAACTTCCTAAAGAATAAGAGATAGCCAATATAGCCTTTGATACCCAAGTCATTTATACCAGCAATCTCCTCCAATTATATATTTAGAATAATTTGTAGGCTTAGGGATATTCGAGGAATACTATTTTAATGGCAATCTTCTTTCATCCAAGGACATTGCAATACATATTTTGTCATTCTCCTAAAAATATCTTTTTTTCTAGGATCTTTTGGAAATTCTTCTAATTAGTCTATTTAAACCTTATGTTCTGCAAAGCATCAGCTTGCACTGTCCCTTATTACCGATGTGGGTGGTGAATGCGCTTTGAGTGTATCCATCTCAACCAGGAATAAGATTAAAATAATCTGTTTATGAGGAACTAGAAGTGATCCTCCTCTGGAAAAACTGAGTGAGGGGTTTTATATTATTTTGAATTTTTAGTTCTCTAACATTTCAGCTTTCAATTCGGAAGTTTTTATTTCTATAAAAAGCTAAAAATGACTCGCCTAACAGGACTCAGTCTCCTTACATATGCCACAAACAGGACCTTAAATTCGTTTCTAAACCATGCCAACGGCAATAAAAATGTAAGATCGTGTCTGTTGTGTAAAAAAGCATAAATGACAACGACTTCTTCAGACATCATTGCTGACCTGGCCTTGCTAACCTGTACCATCTCTTTACGTAGTGCAGGCGACTTCAGTGGCTTCTCCTGGCATGGTCTCTTACATCACACTCAGATCAGGCATCTTTTATAATCTTCTGCTGCGTTATGATGTCAACGGACTGGGAATACAAAGGATGGGCAGACCTTCCTACCATAGCATTTACCCTACCACCTTCCATTTCTGCCAATCAGGGCAGAAAATTCAATTCCTCTCTCATCTCAGGAAGGCTACAGATAGTGCCTTAGGGTTTCTACTAGTGGCATTGAACAGTATGACCAAAAGCAACTTGGTTAGCGAAGGATGTATTTGCTGATACTTGTGAATCACAGTCCTCCCTGGAGGACACCAGGGCAGAAACTGAAGCAGGAGCCTCAGCAAGGTGCTGCTTCCTTAAGCATTGGTCTTCAGGGCTCACCTATAGCCTTGTTTCTTATAGAACCCAGGAACACCAGTTCAGGGGTGCCACTGCCCACAGTGAGCTGGGCCTTCCCATACCAAGCCTCAAGAAATGGCTCTACATGCTTGCCTGCAGACCAATTTCAGAGAGGTGTTTTCTCAATTAAGATTCTGCCTTCCCAGATTATCCTAACTCCTGTCAAGTGGACATATAAACCGGCCAGCATTGATAGCCACTGTCTCATGCCCATTAAAGGGCACCGTTAAGATGAAAATAAATCTAAGAGATTTGAGAAACGGTGGCTTGTTAGTGAAGCTATTCGCTTTTATGAAAATTGAACAGGAGTCAGGTGAATTTCTGTACTAACTTGAGAGTATGCTCAAGTATTCTCAGGTATGAATTTCTTGGTTTTCTATGGGATATTACTGGCTTTTGCCTGGGGTTTTTCTTGTAATACATTCTTTTTTAATCTTCACAACTTGATGCTTATTGTTTAAGGTATACATTAACAGAATATTTTATTTTAGCATTGATACTATTATGGAAATGGTATCCTGAATTACTTTCAAAAATTTGATTCTCTTCACAATACTAAGCGACAAAAAGTAGATTTCATTATTGTGCAATGGGGTCTTGTGTTTAATGAGCAGACCAACTTTCTCTGCATGAACGAAAGGGATTTCAAAGTTCCAAAGTTCAAAGTTCAAAAGTAAGTCATCACTAAAACGTGGACTAATTATTTTCTAGAATTTTGACAGTTTGTCTATTGACACATTTATTTACCTGAAGACAAAAGAGCCTGGTAAAAGATGTTAATGCAATATATATAAAATATACATGTATATATTATATAGTATATTATATAAATAGTACATATAAAAATAGTATATGTTAGTATATATATTAGTATACTATTAGTAAATAGTATATATATTAGTATATAGTATTTATATATATAAATAGAACACACACACACACACTATTTCCTCTCCATGAGATTCAGTATTCTATTTAGAATATGAAATATAATGAATAAAGTAATGTTGAATTGAATTGAGCTGTTCATGTGTAAACATTTGAAGTATGTTTGAAACCCAGGTAAAAGAAGAACTCATTGAAGACTCATAAAATCATTTGGTCAGGCACGGTCACAAAATCAATTGCGTATGTGCCTCTGAGTTCCCCACTGTGCATAAATATCCACGCTGTGAAATGAGAACTAGTAACTGAGACTCAACTGATTACCAGGCCCATTTTGGGAAAGGATGGAAAAAAAAACAACTAGTGAAAGATATGCTGTTTGATGAAAAGGGTGTGGGTGTGTGGGGGGAAACCATAGTGTCCCAGATGGCTGTCAGAATGAAGTGAACCATGGCTCTGTTGAGGGAATCAACCATCGGTGTGAAATCCACACAGAAAGGGAGAGAGCAGAAGGCAACATTTCAAAGGCATTTGGCACTAAGCGGCATTGTGAGGGTTAATTTACTGCCAGGAACTGCTGGGGCCTTTCATTCTCCAAAGGCTCACAATAGACAGATCCCTGAAGTGCCCATCATAATCACAGATGCTGGGGGATTAATGTGAAGATGAAAGCTTCATGAATATTAAAAAAATATATCTAACCTGCTAATGATGCAGCAGAGTCGGAAACAATGTTCAATCTCGAAGTCGGGGAGCAAGGCACACGGGCAGAGTAAGACACTGTCTTTTAAAAACTGATTAAAACCTACTCAATTTGTAACAGAAAAGAGGCTTATGCATATTAGGACCTGAATTGGCTGCCAAACTTTACAAATTGCACAGACTAATTACCATAATTAAGCCTTGGATTGAAGAAAAAAAAATTCCATTTATCTCCGGCTGACTCTGTGGAACTTCAATAAAGGAAGAGCTGACATCAGATGGGCTTTTCCCTGAAATGATATTTCAAAGCTCACTAAAAGTAAACAAATAAACAAAGAGGGGCCGTCCACCGAAGGAGCGGGAACAGTTACCAGGTTTAAGTGGAGTTGAAAGGAAGAATTCTCCAAAGCGAGAAATGCCGCAGGAAATAATGTTAGAAGGTCCCGCGACATGAGAAGCTTCGTGTTTTAAAAGTAGAATCATTTAGCTAAATCTGTGCCGTAAATACATGTGTGAAAAAATTGATAGAAGTAGAGGATTTTGATCTACTAAATTGCTTTGGTGAATGGTTCTGGAAGGCCAACAGTCCTTAGAATTCAGTTGACTTAAATTTTTGTAAAGATAAAAATAGAATAATTTCTTTAATAAATAAATAACTCGGTAAAAAATAAGATATTGCATAATTTTAATTGTCTATTCTTATTGAGATCATTAGTGACCAGATGATACTGTGTTAGATCACGTGATACTTTTTTTTTAATTTTTGGACTACTTAAAAAAACTTTTATCGAAGCCACAATTACCTGACGTGATGGTTATTTCCATGTGTTATGTAGTTGAAATTAAACAGTTTATGTAAAAGGTAGATCCATAAATTTTTAAAGAAAAAATTCAGTCATGATAATTGAGATCATGAGGGATCATAAAGTTGCTATAGTTGGGAATATTTCTAAAACTCATTTTTAACATTGAGCATGACACAAAAGTAGACGGGAAGCACACTGTCTGACTAGGGTAAGCATGATGAACAAATGGACTTTTCCACAGCGTTGGGCATTTGGTTTCTTAGTAACATGGATTGATCTTGAATTTTGGGAGTCATTTCTACTTTAGGATTCTAATACCTGCATGAACAATGCAAAATCACCCCATACGGTGATTTTATTGATTGGAAGGAGGAAATGCTTTCAGTGTGCTCGATTTTATATTGTAATGGTTGCAAAGACAAAAACAAAACAAAACAAAACAAAACAAAACAACAACAACAAAACAAATGACAGCACCCCACCCTCAGAAAAAAACAAAACAAAAAACAAAACCCGACCCAGAAACCAAATTTTAAGTTGCTTTCATTGTTTTAAGCAGAGCAAGCTCCACTTTCGACTGCTGTGCTGCCCCCTCCCCAGCCTGGGTTTTGGGTTTATCTAGGACACAAACAATGTCCTTCTCCATCCCTTCCTCCATCAGTGACCAGTGCTTAGGATGAAGCTCAAGTTCCCCATAGCCTACAAGAGAATTTGATGAGATAATTGTCTGACTTTTGTTGGCAGTGTTAACTGATGGTCATTCACTCTTTTATGTTAACTGATGGTCATTCACTCTTTTATTCTCTGCGTAGATCTTTGAGAATATCTGCAGTAGCCACCGGAAATGAATCTCTAACAAAGCCTCTATGTGTCCCTATGGCAAAGTAGATGGTAATACGGAGAAGGGGGGAGAGAAATGACTATAAAACATTCTTTGGTACCTCCCCACCCACCACCAATCTACACAAAGGCACACTCATGATAATGCTTTGTGCTGCCACTGTGGAGAGCTAGTGTAGCATAGGGACTGAGAACATGAGTATCTGAGCGTCATTCAAATCCTCCCCCTAGGGTTCAGTAACAATGTGCATTTAGGTAAGTTATTTGATGACGTCCTCAAGCCACCACACAAAGGTTGTTATGTAGGTATAAGTAATCAAATACACTCCTAGCACCAGAAAACCTGATGTATGGCAATATTAGTATGATAAGTATGATAAGAAAAAAGTATTGGACTTTTACAATGGCTAGGGCCTGTGTAGCAGGGCTTAATCATGTCTAGCATTCTCTGAACAAGTAGCCATGGGTCTTATTTTAGATGTGGACAATGCAAGACTTAGTGTTTTTTATTCACAATGCACTTTCCTGAGAGCACCATGAGAAGTCAACAGCTATCTTGTAGTCTGGAAAAAGTCAGTCTCCCTCCCTCTCTCCCTCCCCCCTTTTCTCCTTTTTTTCCTCCATCCTCCTTACCACCTTCTCTCACTTGGTGTGTATACTTAGCATCACTTTGAGGCAATCTCCCTTTCGAATTCCCACTCCTAGCCTCCCTTTTATTCCCCTGTGCTACATAGAAATGACACTGGCCCAGTACCCAAAGGTTCTTGTCCTTATTAGTATTGATGATGCCAGTGAGTATGAACTGAAGTTTGTCACTGGTATAGCATTTCACCCACAAGTATATGCAAATGTTCTTCTATTTACAATAATGTTGTGAACTGAAAAAGACTGCGAACTGAAAAACACAAGATGAACACATTGTTTTTCGCAGAAAATGTATTTTATCCACATAACTATTTGGGGCTTAGCAGTACAGTCTGATAAAGAATGTTGATGGTTTTCTCTATGGTTTCATGACTGACAGCAAACTGGACTCTCCTGTCTAACATGGGCAGAGCACATCATGGTCAAAGAAAAAGGACAAAGTTCAACATTTGAAGAACTATTTCCATTAGATATTTATCACTCCTACCCTGTTATAAAACTGAAAAGGATAAGTTGAGCCATTAGCAGTCTGTGTATATCATATTTTGACATGAGATGAGCTTTCCTCAAAGGCAGGTGCAAGGAAATTTCTGATTCTTTGATATCTAGAGTTCCCTCATATGTAGTATTGATCCTGACAATAAAATGCTAACTTGTTTACTTTTGAACAATGAAATACAGAGCTAGTACTTCTTATCTATTCTCACATTTCTCTATCATCCATCTGCCTAGCTGTCTTTCTCTATTATCTATCTATCTATCTATCTATCTATCTATCTATCTATCTATCTATCTATCTATCTATCTATCTATCTATCAATCCATCCATCTATCCATTCATCCATATCTATCTCCCCTTGTGTGTGTGTGTGTGTGTGTGCGCGTGCGTGTGTGTGTGTGTGTGTGTGTGTGTGTGTGTGTGTGTACCATGTGTGTAGATGTCTGTGGAAGCCAGAAGAGCACATTGGCTCCCTGGAGCTGGAGTTACAAGTGGTTGTTAGTTATCTCCTGTGGATTTTTGGAACTGAACCTGGGTCCTCCGTATGATCATTAGAAAATGCTTTTAAGTCCTGAGCCACATTTTCAGCTCCAGGATTCTAAAATTTAATTAGTAAAAATATTTTTATTTTATGGCATTTAATTATTCCAGAAATATCTGTCCTTTACAATCTGTATACATCTGTTAAGTACTGAATCTAGCATGGAAACAGAGTGGGTGATGTTTTGGTGTTAGGAGGGTTTGGTCCTTCCTTTGGCTTCCATGAAACATGTAGCCTGGTCATGGAGATGTCCACATGACTGGAGAATCTGCAAGTTGAGTGGGAAGAACTATCATGTATCTAGAATCTGTCCAGGTCTCTGCATCCTCCTGACACATGGCAAACACAGGATTGTGAATGTGCACTTGGTGGGAGTAAGGACATCCTGAATGAGTAAGGACATGCAGATTGGTTTTGTTGCTAAGCAATGTTCTTGATCGCTAGTGGACAGCCATGGAGAAAGGAGAGAAGCTGAAGGATGTGAACTCCCTAAGGATTGTCAGGTTTAGGATAAGGTAGGAAAAGGGATCCACTCTGGGGAGTGCAGGGGCTTGTTACCAAAGCAGGGCTGTGTCAAGCATCCCTCCAGTATAATCCAGACATGAAGGAGACACACGACTCACTTGCCTGGGAATGGGTTCCTTCCAGTCATTGTAACTACGGGATTGGTGCATTTTCTAAATTTTGGCTGTCTATGAAAGAACAAAAAAATGGTAAAGGACTAAGAAACTAAGAATGTTTTAAATTTTCTCTGCGATCTTAACTTCTAGATTTAACTTTCAATAATTTGTTGTCAGGAGCCTGCCTCTATCCCTCTTTGTTTACCCTGGGGTTAGTGAGAATGCCCTCTTTTCTTAAGGAATATTCTGTTTCAAACCTGCAGACTCTCATGCTCTGTAAATAATGCCATGTAATGTTTCAATAATTAAAAAGGCTGGGTTTGAGTAAACTAAGGCTACACATTGCAAGTCACATTGAAATTTATTTTTTTTATCCTTTTTATTGATAGAGAAAGTTGTTGGATACCATAGTAACATTTTATATTTGCTGAAGGCTTTTGAAAAATCCTATTCACTTTAACCACTGGAAAGTCTAATAAGACACTGGATCCTTTTAATTTCAAGTGGAGTCATTACCTAAAAATAAATAGCAAATTTGTTCTTTTAGCTTGGCAAAGTCTAACTAGAGGAAAATGGATTCCATTAAATGTTATCATAGACACACACACACACACACACACACACACACACACACACACACACACACAGAGAGAGAGAGAGAGAGAGAGAGAGAGAGAGAGAGAGAGAGAGATGGAGGGATAAGATCAGTTCTATTGTGTATAAGTGTAAAAGAGAAAAACATGGTTCCCCCATCCCTCCTTCACTGGGTTGTGGAGGAGTGTGGGAGGTGCCTGTTACTGTTGAGCTAGATTGAGAAACAGAGGATGTAATATTGTACAATTTCCCGTTTGACACTGTTCTAGAAACCTGGCAATTCTTTATATGTTCATAGAAGTAAGAAAATACCTGATACTGAAAGAGAGTAAAGCAGTGTTCTGTCAGTTCATATGGACACTAGTCAGAGAAGCCAAGAATCACCTATGGGTAACATTTCATCACAGTGTCTGTCTATGATGCTTAGAATACATGTGCTCCCAGTACAAGTAGAACAAAGTCAGCTCCACAAGGAGAGAAAACTACAACACATTAACCATTTTTGTAATGTTGGTGATGGGGGTTATCACAACTTTGTGGGACATCTGCACATTCTTGTTGAGTGGGTTCTATGCTCACACCAGCACAATTTTTGAATGGCTCTTTGAAGTATAACACAATCTTATGGCTTATTTAAGAGGGCAGAGCACGGTTATAAAAGAAGATTTTGAAAAATACTAGCATGCTATAGAAAGTAAGCTGTTCCAGATTTATAGGTAAATGGCAACTGAGGGCAATTCTGATTGGTAAGTCAGGAAGTAAGTGATTCCTAATATGTCTGTGCTCTAAGAGTATATCTGCAAAATATTTTCAAACGTCCTAAATTGTTAATGTTCTTACCCCTAAAAATGAAGTTGATATCAACACGTTATCTAATAACATAATCCTATAAGACAGATTGCATATTCATTTGACAGTCTATATGTGTTTGAGTTGATATAGTGAACATTAGCAGGATTAATTCTTTGTGTGTGTGTGTGTGTGTGTGTGTGTGTGTGACTTTTAACATCACTTGTCAATTTTCCTGCTTTGCTTCTGAGTAGGAGGTAATGAGAGCTGTAGGAAAAGCGTCAGTATCTAGGGCAACTCCTAGGGCAGTTGACTTGATGGGATGGTAACACATTTGCTGCCTATAAGCAGATACATTTTTGGTGTTGCCACTGATGCACGTTTGTTCTGCACATACTACAGACTGGCAGTTACTTTGTACTGTTATGTTCTACGCTAAACAGAATGTTTTGTTTGATTTCTGGAACCCTCTGCTTCCTCTATAGTTGTTCTTACACAATAGCTAGTAATGTCAAGTGAAAAAAATATGAAAATAAAAGCAGTGGCGGGATGTGGGATGCAGAGTAAATACACGACTTTTAAAGGCCCCAAATGAGAAAGGATTAAGCAGTGCATTATTGGAAAGACATTGCACAGAATCTTACTGTTCAGCTGTTTCCTCATATTAGTTTGCTCAATAGAACCTTCTTTTAAAAGACTATAATCCTACCAACAGAGACTTGGAATGTAGGTCTTCCTGGGCTTTGGGGGAAGAGATGTACGTTTAGTTAAGATTCTGAATAATGTCTAGAGCGGGAGAGAGTACACAGTTACTCAAGAGCTGGGAGAGGACATGTTAAGAATTTCATAGGTGTGACTGAAGACAGCACATAAGTGGCTGGTGATTTAAAGAAGCAAGAATGCAGGCTGTATCTGGGTGAGGTCACTCCTGTGTCCTTTGGTCAGTGGAACTGAGCTAGGATTTAGGCGATGTGGATCAGCCTGTGTTTATCTACCCAGAGGATCAAGGCTGGGGAAGGTTGCCTTTTATGGGGAAAGGATTTAGGCAAAGCTTGTTGTTTTAAGAAAGACCACTTTCTGGTCTTGTAAAACTTTATGAACAGACTCAAGTACTGGAAATGATCTCAGTAATGTGCCAGGAGCTGGAGCCCATGGGTTCTAAGTATTTTTTTTTTTCAAAGAGATTTCTTTCATGTATGGTTTTTGAATCCCAGGAGCTAGATTGATTGTTAATATAGTTCACAGCATCTTTCAACTCACCTAGAGCCAGGGCCCTGTGTTATTCCTCTTGCAGAAATGGACAAAGTACTGATTTGAGGGCCAGCTTGACTCTCACTTGAGACGTTTCCAAATGTGCTCATCTAGTGAGTTACACAACTCTACATAAACTCATGTTTCACTCTGTATAAGATGTGATGACTTCTACTTCATAGGCTTCCTGTGAAAAATCACAGAACCTACCAGAGGAAGCACATGTAAAACAATGCTAACAATGCTAAGACTATCAATTAAACTTTCCTCACATAGAACTCTGAGAGAGAAAACACCTTAAGGAACTCTAATCTCTATTTATCCACATGTCTTGAAGGTATTATATTGATGATACTTTATTTTGTACAATGTTTACTTTTATAAAAACACTTATAAAGGAGGGAGAACCATTTATGTCAGATAGTGGGCAGTAGAAAATTGGAACGGTGAGGTTTTTACTTGGTTATTCTTGTGAGGGTCTTGTGCATGTAATGAAAACTGCTGGAGCTTTATGTGTGTGCAACAGCCATGTCATGTCTAGAGGATAACACTTCACAGTGCCACTAATAGGTTCCTCACATCTCAGTGGGATGACATCACACTCAGGAGCAGGCATATGGGTAGCAGTAATTAGGTTCAGTCAGAAAGAAAGAGGTGGAGGAGGAGGAGGAGCAAGAGGAAGAGTGAAGATAAAGAAGAGAAAGAGGAAGAGGGAGAAAGGGAAGAGGAAGAGTAGGAGAAAGGAGGAGGAAGAGATGTAGTAGTAGTAGTAGTAGAAGAAGAAGAAGAAGAAGAAGAAGAAGAAGAAGAAGAAGAAAGAAGGAGGAGGAGAAGGAGGAGAAGGAGAAGGATGAGAAGGAGGAGAAGGAGAAGGATGAGAAGGAAGAAGAAGAAGAAAGAGAGAGAGAAAGAAAGAGAGAGAAAGAAAGAAAGAAAGAGAAAGAAAGAAAGAAAGAGAGAAAGAAAGAAAGAAGCAGCAATTGACAAGGATATGGAATGGGAGGTCCTGGGGGAAGTTGAAGGTGAGGAATGAGAGATGGATGTGATCATGATACATTTATATGTCTATAAAGTTTTCAAGGAGTAAATTTTTGAAGTTGTATTAAAATATTATTTATACTGTTTAACTTGTAATAGTTTTATTGTTGTAAGAATTCATAATATTTATCTTGCCCAATGACTGTCTAATTTTCTAATCTGTTGTGAGATTTCCTAATTCAATTTGCTCACACTGCCTTCTGAAATGTCTTTACACGAGTGGTAGGAACAAACAGAGTTAATCAGTTATGGAGACTAGAATATAGTCATACAGAGATGTCTGTTTTCAGGGCTCTAATTTAAGTACCATTAGATTAGTGATGCAACAATTTAATAAAGACCCATGTACCTTGACAAGAAAGTTTTAAAGAATTTGTTGTTGTTGTTTGACATGTAGCTCCATTCGGTGCCATCTCTCATTTTGAAATGGTCACTCTGGGGAAACAATGCGCTAAATGCTTCATCTTTAATTGGTGGACAGGTTACTTCCCCTTTTAAAAATACATGGGCTCATTTCTGTTTGTTTTAAAAGATGTATTTATTTTGATTAATGTGTAGGTATGCATATATTTCATGCCATTATGGATATTGTGTACATGAAGGTATCTAAGGAGTCCAGAGGAGGCCGTCAAATCACCTGGAGCTGGAGTTACTGTCTTGCTATTATATCTGATACGTGTATTGGAAACTGACCTCAGGTCCTCTGCAAAAGCAGTGGATGCTATTAACCACTGAACTATCTCTCTCTCTCAAGACCCCTCCTTAGTTTTTAATATTTTATTTATTTATATGAGAATTCTTTAAATGAATTTTAGATTGTAGATTCACTATCAGAATGTGTATGTGTGTGTGTGTATGTGTGTGTGTATAAATAAAATGTTAGAATTCCATATTAGTAGATTTTAGATACTTTTCACCTTCCCAAGTCTGATTAAGCATCATTTAGAATAAGAACTACATAAAGTCTTCAAAAATAAAGACTAGAAGAATGTGATAATTTAAGTACCCTATATCCTTTACTGCATTGATGAACACAAGGAACAGAATGACTAAGTGGTCTTTGTATAAGGCTGTTAAACTATTTGATGATTTATTTCACCTGATTGTTTTGTAGACATAATGCAAATTTTAGCTATAGCAAGCCGCCCAATAGAACACTATTTGGTTTTCTACAAATGTGGATATAGTTGTGTTTATTCATGTCAATGCCAACTTACTTTTTACCTACATGAACTCAGCTACTGTTTTCTGAATTATTCTGTGAGATTTTCCCCCTACTGTTTATTTGGCCACACATTTTCTTCAGATCTTTCTTCAATATAGTCATCTGTACTTGTCCGAACATGACACTTATAAAATCTGGAGTGTAAAAATAAATAAATAAATAAATGAATAAATAAATAAATAAATAAACAAACAAATAAATAAATACATAAATACATAAATAAATACATAAATAAAAAAATTAAAAAAGAAAAGATTCAAGCTTTTAGTTCTTACCTCTTGTTTGCCTCACTTTCCAAGTATTTGATAAGACTCTTCATCCTTGTTTTTAGCCTTACATAACCATATGACTTGATATGGATGAAACATGAGCAGATTTAAGAGCTAGTATGAACTGTCATACAATTTCTAAGGGAGAGAGGTAACAAAAAGTCCTACCCACCCACTGTGCCTACAGACTACAGCACTGATCAGTGCAATAGTGACACACATACATCACAGCATACATCACAATACTTCCCTAATTGGACTCAAGGCTAACACCACAAGAGGAAAACTATGCCTTGTCATGGAAACCTAGCCAAATGTCTGGGGCTAGAAAATGATGGATCTTGGAAGAGAACTTAAACTACCTCTTTACTAAATGAGCACAATTCTTATCTACATTCCCAATTGTTATCCAGAGGCAAGTATAGTTCTCATACTTTATCAATGCAAATTCATTTTACAACAGACTATTACTGAAAGCCATAGCAGATCAAAGTGGAGAGAACGAGAGGCTGTGTTGCCTAGTCCCATTAGAGACATTTACAACATAACTCTTACACTTAATGCTCAGAGATCACCCTGGCACAGGAGGCAGAAACATTATTAGAACCAGAGAAACAGGAAGTTTGCTGTAGAATTGCATGTGTTAGAAATATCGGTGAAGGTATATCCATGAGTTCTAGTTAACATTTTAACAATTTGTTTCTTAAGCAAGTCATGAACAAAGACGATATCAATAGACACAATAACATGGAAGGGAAACCTGCCTCATCCATGGACAAAGAACTACAGACAACTAAGTAATATTGTAGGTGGAAAAATTAGTTTTCACCAGGAAATAACACACCAATTAGCTATCCTATAACTAATTGTCAGTCCTGACATTATACACATACTAGTAACATTCTTGGATATGGACTGAGGAAATTATATTTACATATTTAAGGGTCTGTCTGTATGCATGTCTATACATACATATCAATAATTAAAGAAAAATGCCATGAAGCTGATAGAGGGTAAAAGAGGGTTATGTAGGAAGGATGGGGGGGGGAATGGGAAACACAATGGAGTTATATTTTAATTTTACCAATAAAATAGATAAAGTAGTAAAAAGCTAGTATGTGAGGCATCGAGCTGTCATGAGTTTAGCACTCAAAGAGTGCCTCATCATTCTCTTCAAGATTTTAGAACTCTCCTAGCCGCCGCCATTATACAGAAAGGTATGCTACAGTGTTTCAGGGCTGTAAGAGGATATGGAGGATCTGGGGGGTGCGGAATGCCTCCTTTTTAGACTCACGCTTACATGGAATTGATACTTTTTGACAAGTTAGAGAATCACCAACAAGAGATCCCTAAGAGGAATTTGTAGAAAATTTCTAATTTTTCTTCAGACACCAAGAATGTGTTATTGTCTCTTCCCATCATTCTAGGTGGGTTTTTTCGAAGCTGTTAAAGTTACAAGCATATGAGCATTCTTAAATATTATAGGAAAGTGAGAATCGCTATGCAGAGTGAATCATCTCCGACTCGATGTCTACTCTCAATCAATTACAGTAAAATTTAAAACCTGGTGCTGAGAATAAGTTTTCTCCAACACTGAATAATTCAGTCACTCAGAGTGGAGCCACTGACATGAAAAGTGTTGGCAGAATTCCTTTGGAAGAAAAAATACCAAGAGCAATCCAAAAAACAGATGGTCCCAAGATTAGCTCACTCTGCCAGGGTTCCTGAGATATTTTTTAATCTGGCTAAGATATAATCTGATCTGTAAAGCAAAAATCTGGTTTCAGGCCCAACTATAGGCAAAATCCATAAAAATGATTAAACTCACTTTGGCAAATTCACAGAAAAACACGTGATCTATTTTAGGCTCTCCTTATGTACAGATTTGAACTTAATTTATCTTGTGTGATTTAAATGAGGTCTTAAGAAAACTGTTGAAGAAGTAGTGAACCTGGTTCTTAACACTGGTTTTGCTACTAATTTACTATGTGATCTCAGGCATCAGAAAGCTTAAAATTAGAGTGTAGCATCAGCATTCAATGAGTGTGTGTTCTTTAAATAAGGACACAGTTGATCTTGTTCAGACTTACATTCTGAGTTCAGAAACACAGATTGCAAGGGAAGACAGCAAGACTCTCACTTCACACTCTAACAGGTGTAGCGGATCGAAGGCAATGAAATGTGCAGAAAACAAATGATTAACATTTTATCTGTTGACGTGATGAATTTGCGAGCTTTTAATCTTTGGTGCTAACATCTAGTCTGTTGGAGACATCTATTTGTCCTTTGAAGAAACTGTACAGTTTTTCATGTCTTCTTGAGTACATGTGTGGGTTCTGAATGCAGAGAAGACCTGTGCTGCTTCCTGGGTGGGGCATAATCAGGAAGTTAGCACTCATTTAAGTAAATCTGCAGGAAGAACATAGAATATATTTCTCATTTTGTTATTCTAGCAACATATTACAGAAATATGATGTTCCATATAAATCAAATAAAGATCATTATATATATATATTCATTTAGAATCGCTAAGATAAACACATATACTGTGAATGTATTCCAGGATCTATTTAGTATAGTACACATGTGATGATATATATATATATATATATATATATATATATATATATATATATAAAATGATATTTCTGTTTGTAAAAATACAAGGCTTCACTTTATTTTTTATTTTTTAAAGATTTATTTATTTTATTCATAGATGATTGTGAGCCACCATGTGGTTCCAGGACCCCTGGAAGAGCAGTCAGTGCTCTTAACCACCGAGCCATCTCTCCAGCCCAAGGCTTCACTTTATTACACCTTGCAAATAGGACCTGAAAGACAGGCTCCTCCTTTCTACCTCAGCCCCCCAGAATCTTGCGTCTCATGGGTACCGGCCACATGCAGCTCTTTCACTGCTTTCTGACACATAATTCTGAGGCGACTATGCTCCGTTAATTGAACTAATCCATTTTCCAGAAGTTGAGTACGCTTTTTGGTTAATGAGCTCAAGTCCTTTGTGTTCTGATAGCTTTAATACCATATGTCCAGTTTTCCTGGGACCACTGACCTGAAGTCATTCATATCAAAATCAGTGTAGCTTACTGACTGGTATATTCTGAATGTTTGAGCTCCTAAAAACCCATGGTCGGAAAGCCGGTTCACAAGGCAAAGGTACTAAGGGGTGAAGGCATTTGGCAGATGATCCTGTTATGTGGATGGAACCTTCACAGAAGAAAGACGCATTTGTATCTTCCACCAGGTAAGAACATGCTTCTGGAAATAAGGAAATGGGATCTCCACTAACCCTGACTGTTTCGATCTTGAATAGTGGCTTAGTTTGGCTTGTGTTGCTGTGGTCGAGGCAACTCTAATAAAGGCAAACATTTAATTCAGGTCTGCTTATACTTTCAGAGTCCATTATCGTCACGGCAGGAAGCATGGCACGGTCCATGCAGACATGGTGCTGGAGAAGGCTGAGAGTTCTAGATCTTGAACCGAAGGCAGTCAGGAGCAGATTGTCTTCCAGGCAGCTAGGAGGAGGGTGTAAAAGCCCACACCACAGGGACAAATGTACTCCAACAAGGCCAAACCTCCTAATAGTGCTACATTCTGGGCCAAGAATATTCAAAGCACCACAAATAGTAACTTTAGAATAGTAAAATTATTTTATGTTGTAAACAAGCTACCCAGACTATAGCATTTTTATATTGTGGTTTGGACAGGCTAAGATAAGCACTAAACTTTTAATATTGAAGTATATTAAAGTAAACATTAAATGGGCTTATTGTACAAATTCTAATAACTGTAAAAAATGCCTTACATTACTTAAAAAGAATCTAAAATGATTTTTGATTTGTAAGACTCACTGAACTCTATTAAATATATTAGATAATTAAGAATGGGGACAAACTCATGTTTCAGTTGAGCATGATACTTTTCATTGATATTTCTGTATATAACTACAACACTGAATGAACAAAATAGAATAGTGGTGAGGAAATTGTAACATTGAAAATTATGACCATATAGTATGTTATGTAATTTAATCTTGCAAAAAAAGGAAGAAAGGAAGGATAAAAGGAAAAAGAAAGGAAGAAAGAAAGAAAAGAAAGAAAGAAAGAAAAAAAGAAAAAAAGAAAGAAAGAAAAGGTTGTGCACATATGTGTGTTCTTGGGTACATAGCAGTATTTTTAAAATAACTATAAAACACACTCAGAAACGGGTTTCTAACTCTTCAGCTTCATGATATATATTCATGTTACTAAAATAATAAATATACTAACTCAATAAGTGTGCACTTTAAATAGAGAAGTATAGCATAGTATGTCAGAAGTGGCAATCTGATATAGTAAGGAGTTCATGATGTTGACTTAGGGGAAATATAAGAAAAGTAATAGAATATATCTATAATCTATTTAAACTTGGTTCTGGTTTTGAGATCTTTAAAGGACCAGGAGGACAAATGCATATAACATAGAATCTATGATTTGGACAGACATATTAGAAAGTGAAAGGAGTATATGTTCAGAGATTGCTAAAGCAATTCAGGGCCATCCTAGAAATTCAATGATAATGAAACAAAATCAGTAATACATTTCCCTTTTTACACAACTTAAATAAATTGTGCCACTAAACCTTATGCTTTTACTATTTGCTTTAGTCAATTTTTTCCTATAGCACAATGTTTTAAACCATGCCTCATTCCTAAAGCACCCTAAAGATTTCTAGTGTATCTTGAAATAGCACTTAAAACTATTTTAACCAAAACTCAACCCTACTCACACACTTTAAAGAAGTGCATTTGAAGTTCCATATACATTTCTTGAAATGCCTCTCTAGGAAAAAAACCCAAGAAAACTGTAATACGATACTGTTCAGTAGAACTTGAGTGTTGACAGACATATTCTGTATATCCCACACGTACTTAGAATGGGACTATTTTCATTTTTGGAAGGTAAACTACATAACTACAAATACATATGAGCAGGAGACCCTCTATTGTGCAGCATGTGTCTAGTTTCTGCTTCAAGGTTTTGCTGAACATTTGAACGTTTACACTGGAGAGGAGAGAGGTAGATTATCCCCTTATCCTGCCATAGAATGATCAAGCATGCATGGCATTCAAGGTCTCACAAACAAATCAGTGCTGTCCCATGACTTTCTCTGCCCTGCTTTGTCTTCTTCCCATGATTAGGGAAAAGTTGCCCTGTTTTTGAAGTCTAACTTGAATGTATCCTTTCAGTGTTACTCTTGAATCAGTTGCTGTGTTGTTTGTAAACATCGATTAAAATCTATATAGTGTCTCCTGTCTCCACTGGTTTTAAAAAAGATTCCCCTCCACAATATTTATATCCCCCAGATTTAATTTTTCATTATATTGTTTGTCATACAACCAATAACTAGTGACCACGTAAAGGAATGAATAAAGAAATAAGTGAAGAGATCACTAGTAGACTAAGACAAGTGCTATTTCAAGATACATTAAATATTTTTCTGGGATCTTCCTTAGGGATACTATGTTACATTAAGCAACCTTGTGTAGGTAGAGGAGTGAGAAAGGATACATCTGCTAAAAAGAGTTTTTTTTTAAATGTAGCAAATATAATTAAATATTGATTCAGTCTTGCTTTTAAGTATGAGGAATTCTCTGAGTATACTGTGTTATTTTTGTTTCTAGATGAGTTGAAAATTTAGTACTGTTTTTCTAAGGAAGTTACTTGCTTTGTGATAACTTTCCTCATTTATTTTACCTTTATGAATTGTGATAAGATGGAATATAATTTATTGAGTTTAATCTTATGTAGGCTACAGCATTGGATTGTAATGAAAGAAGGTTATATAAAAAGGGAGAAAGACATAAGCAACTTACTATTCTACCATCAAATTCACTATGACATCAAAGACTACATAAGCAATGAGTTCTTAGGGGGATAAATGGCTACCTATTACAGAATAGTTTACAAGCTTTTAATACTCTATTATTTAGATTGTATTTCATATTTGAAAATAGATAACTATTGTATGCAATTAGCTGCATGCAGCCCACACCAGTGGTTCAGGTATAAAATATTAATATTCATATAAATTATTAATATACTACTCATACTGTATGAGTGAATTCTGAGCTTAAGGATATTTTTATGTATATACTAATTTCTCATGAAAATTAGTGTTCAAAGAAAGACCAATTACATCCTTACTTCACACAGAGCTATCCACTTGAGGAAAGTTTGATTAATAGGTGAGTTTTAAAAGGTGTTATTCTTCAATTAAAGGCGTTACATTTCTATAGTCAAAAAGTCTTTCTATTATATTCAACAATAAAATAAGTATATTCTTTAAACCATGTCACTATTTTTTATGAGTTTTCTGGACATAATTTTTGAAATATAGAATAGTTTATAGTTGATAACATTTAAAAAGCTGACAACAGTTTTATTTTTAAAGTGACTTCAATAACATGGATTTTCATGGAAGAAGAACTTTTTATGAAATCAGATAGCAGTTTCAAAATTAAAAGCAGGAAAGTGGGGGATTTCTCAGTTTTGTCTACAGTTTTTTTTAAAAAAATAGTTTTGAAAATACTGTTCAATTTATTTTGAGTATTTTCTCTCCCGTTCTTCAACTACTCTCAGATATCCCCCACCTCCCTATCTACACAGCTGTTTTCTTTCTGTTTTCAAATGAACCAAAATCCAAACAGAAACAAATGTATATATTTAATGTATCTTCCCCTATACAGACAGGATTCATGCTCTTACTGCATTTGGCTTTAGCTTTTATAAATTATTTTTCCATCAGCTGAGTGTAGAAACATGCCCCTTACATTTATTTGCACAAGATCAATTTTCTCATTTCTTTTAGGAGTAACCTTTATTCTGCTACAGCTATGAGTCACATCCTCTTCCTTGTCAGTGGGGTTTTAGAAAGCGTATCGCTATTGAAAAGCAAAGAATACTTATTTCTTTACTGGATGATAACAGAGTATGGGTGGAAAGTCTTCTAGAATGAAAAGGCTAACTGTTATATAAAAATTTTTCAGCAATATGATATTCTAAATGAAGCAACTGAGGTTAAGTCTACACAGAGGCTGTATGCAATTAATAATTATAATAAGGAATGGAAGAAAATAGTGATGGAGGTAATTTAGATTGATGTGAGATTTATCAGGTGGGTTGTGCTCAAGGAATGATGTATAAACTGAGATGAACAGGATCGGTCGGAGGCTTTCACAGAAAGAGGGAGGTCCTTACTCTTAGGAAGTCAAGGGTGATATAGTCGTGGTTGATGTCAAAGAACTTAAGATGGAATGCTAACCCTACAAGGCAAACCGTATGGAGGGGCTCTCAGAGGTCAATGGCTCATATATAATGAGAGACAAAGAAAAGTAACTGCAGGGAATTGGCTGAAATATTCAAGGTCAGCTGGGCACAGGAAAATAATTTTATCTTTGACTTAAAAGCAGTAGACTCCTACAGTAGACAGGGTAGACATTGTTGCTATCTACTTTAAAAAAATGGGGACAGGGCCTAGTTTGTATTGGATGGCTTATGTGTAGGCAAGAGTTCACTGAGAGTTCAGAATTTCACCTTGTTACCGAAGGTAGATGAGGAATTCTCAAAGTAATGTGATACCAGGGTGTGGGAAAATATACACATTCAAAATTATTCATTGGCGTATGTGGGAGACACAGAAAGAGAATATCTAAGATGATTGCAACATCCTGTCTTGGAGATCATGGTGGTGGTACAAGAGTTGCAAATCTGTGGACACTGTTTTGAGCTGAATTCAAACAGCAATAATTTGAGATATCCTGGATTTGATATGTCAGTGATATACATTAGTGGCTCCCTAAATTAAACAGTTGGTATAAAACATGAAGCACCAGTCATAAATGGAATATCTATATCACTCACACAAGACACAGGAGTTGGGAAGTGCGGAAGAGATTATGGGAGTCAGATGAAGGGCCAAGAAAACACAGTCCAGAGAATCAACTCCACATGACACACGAGGGCCACAAAAACTAAGTGGCAAGAATGGGGATGACAAGAGTCTGCATTAGGTCCCTTGTGTATATGTTGTAGTTGTTAGCTTGATGGTTTTTGGGGACTCCTAAATGTGGGAGCAGAAATGTCTTTGACTCCTTCTCCTGTCTTGGAGCGCCTTCCTTTCTTTTGGGTTGCCTTGTCCAACCTCAGTGTGAGGGCTTTTGCCTTGTCTTATTAGTTATATATCTATATTATTTCTTTCTTTCTTTCTATCTATCTATCTATCTATCTATCTATCTATCTATCTATCTATCTATCTATCTCATCTATCTCACACACACACACACACACACACACACACACACACACACACACACACACGCCGTCATGGTTGATTTGTTTAGCCTCTTTTGGAAGCCTACTTTTTTCTGAATGAAGATGGAGTGGGAGTTGATGAGAGAGGGTAGGGGAATCAGGGAGGGTTGGAGGGAGGGGAACTGTGTTTGGAATGCATAGTATGAGATGTATGTATTTTCAATAAAAAAGCAAGAAATTTTCAAATAATAAAGCTATTTAAAAATATGAAGCTCAAATGAGAGTGTGGGTTGGAGAGAATAGGTTGTGTTTTCAAATTTAGATTTTGGTAATAATAGTACAAACAATATAGTTCTTCCAATTAATACTTGAATCTATGTGTATATTTGTGTATACCTGTTATAATGGCTATTCTTGTTTTTCAGCATGACCACATCTAGAATTAACTAAAAACTTAAGCCAGTGGGCACACAATGGCTTTTTAGTTAATTGCACCATCTGCTATAAGGAGATACGCCTTCAATCCATAACACTTGAGGTCATAAGACCCACCTTTAATCTGAGCCAAGGCCTTTCCTGGAAGCTTATACAAAGAACAAAGAGGAAAGAAGCCCTTTCCCTTTGACTGCTTCCTTTCACTCTTGGTTAAATCCATTTTGTCACTGGCATTAGAACCCATGTCTTTGAAATTCTGCTATGTACCGAAGACTAGATGAGACATCCAGCCTTGTGAACTGAATGACTGCTGGAGGTAGCAGTTGTTGTAGTACTTGGACCATAACCTGTAAGCCACTTTAGTAAATCCTGTTTATATTCTATCGGTTCCGTTTCTCTAGAGAACCCTGACTAATGTACCTGTATATATTTCACTTAATAGTTAAAATCGCCTTGATAAAACAGTTATATTTATCCTTATCCTTAAATTGGAAAAAAAACCCTGAAGGATAGAAACAAAATAAAGTAGGAAGTACAGAACCATGGTTAGAATTAAGGCAATATGTGTGGTTCTCATACCTACTGCACTAAATGCCATTCAAAAAACATAGCTACCTATGAGTAGAAAAACTTAAGATGGCCAATTTATTATTATTTTACTTTATGACAGCAGAAATTCAATCTTTTATCACTTCAGTGGTATTTTTGGTATTTTTTAATCCCAATCTGTAGTCTATACTATTTGTACAAAACAGTTTATACACAAGGGAGCTTTGAATGCTCAAGAATCTGGCGTTTTTCCTTTGTATGTTCAGCTGGCAAGTTTGTCCTATACTAATGTGCCTGACATTGGCATGAGCATAGGTAGGCGCATGCTGTACCTACTGGACAGTGTACACTTAGCTGCAATTCCAAATGGTACAGACAATTAGTCACATCCTTCTTTCTTCATGATGCTTCGCTTACTCTCTTATGAATGCCATGGAATGATCAACAGATGGCTTCCGTATTCTAAGTATGTGGGGAAATGGCTTTCATTTGATTCAATGAGGAAGAGACCTGCATATTACATTTGACCTTATCAGCTTTATCTTATGTGGTAGATGTCTACTGTGTCAATAGGAAGGGTGAATATACTCAGTTATGAATGGTAAATAGGTTTATATATCTAGTTGTAAAGATTCTGATGTAACAGACAACTTAATTCCTAAATTTAGGTGAACAAAGAAGAAAAAAACTTTGAAGAGCTTGGCTAATGCAGCAGAGTAATTTTGTCATTTACCTTCCATAAATTATGTGTAATTATGAGCACCTTACCTGTGGTAGGTCATTTGACATGTCTATTAATGGGTCAACATTAAAATGGAAATGAAAACCCCTCCCTTTTTTCCCCGTTTTTTTCTTTATAAACTTGAGTATTTCTTATTTACATTTCGAATGTTATTCCCTTTCCCTGTTTCCGGGCCAACATCCCCCTAACCCCTCCCCCTTCCCCTTCTATATGGGTGTTCCCCTCCCCATCCTCCCCCCATTGCCGCCCTCCCCCCAACAATCTAGTTCACTGGGGTTCAGTCTTAGCAGGACCAAGGGCTTCCCCTTCCCCTGGTGCTCTTACTAGGCTATTCATTGCTACCTATGAGGTTGGAGCCCAGGGTCAGTCCATGTATAGTCTTTAGGTAGTGGCTTAGTCCCTGGAAGCTCTGGTTGCTTGGCATTGTTGTTCATATGGAGTCTCAAGCCCCTTCAAGCTCTTCCAGTCCTTTCTCTGATTCCTTCAACAGGGGTCCCGTTCTCAGTTCAGTTTGCTGCTGGCATTCGCCTATGTATTTGCTGTATTCTGGCTGTGTCTCTCAGGAGAGATCTACATCCGGCTCCTGTCGGCCTGCACTTCTTTGCTTCATCCATCTTGTCTAATTGGGTGGCTATATATGTATGGGCCACATGTGGGGCAGGCTCTGAATGGGTGTTCCTTCTGCCTCTGTTTTAATCTTTGCCTCCCTATTCCCTGCCAAGGGTATTCTTGTTCCCCTTTTAAAGAAGGAGTGAAGCATTCATATTTTGATCATCCACATGAGTTTCATGTGTTCTGTGCATCTACGGTAATTCAAGCATTTGGCCTAATAGCCACTTATCAATGAGTGCATACCATGTGTGTTTTTCTGTGATTGGGTTACCTCACTCAGGATGATATTTTCCAGTTCCCTCCATTTGCCTATGAATTTCATAAAGTCATTGTTTTTGATAGCTGAATAATATTCCATTGTGTAGATGTACCACATTTTCTGTATCCATTCCTCTGTTGAAGGGCATCTGGGTTCTTTCCAGCTTCTGGCTATTATAAATAAGGCTGCAATGAACATAGTGGAGCACGTGTCTTTTTTATATGTTGGGGCATCTTTTGGGTATATGCCCAAGAGAGGTATAGCTGGGTCCTCAGGTAGTTCAATATCCAATTTTCTGAGGAACTTCCAGACTGATTTCCAGAATGGTTGTACCAGTCTGCAATCCCACCCACTATGGGGTAGTGTTCCTCTTTCTCCACATCCTCGCCAGCATTTGCTGTCACCTGAGTTTTTGATCTTAGCCATTCTCACTGGTGTGAGGTGAAATCTCAGGGTTGTTTTGATTTGCATTTCCCTTATGACTAAAGTTGTTGAACATTTCTTTAGGTGTTTCTCAGCCATTCGGCATTCCTCAGCTGTGAATTCTTTGTTTAGCTCTGAACCCCATTTTTAATAGGGTTATTTGTCTCCCTGCAGTCTAACTTTTTGAGTTCTTTGTATATTTTGGATATAAGGCCTCTATCTGTTGTAGGATTGGTAAAGATCTTTTCCCAATCTATTAAACCCCTCCCTTTTAAGTCTAATGAGGAAAAGGAAAGCAATAATTCTCATGAAACGGTAAATCAAATACCACTAGATATATAGTAACCAGTCAGTTCTTAGTAGCTAATTTTATTGCTATTTCTATTTTTGATGGTTATTAAACACAGATAATCTTTAGCTTATGATGTGGCTATGTCCCCCTACACAATATGTTAAATTACAAAATAAAAATATATAATATAACACATAAATAAATACACTTAATGGATTTTACAAGATTTTCCTTCAAGTTGCTTACAAACACACAATTGATGTCATAATGAAGTGTGGGATATCTCATGGACATTATTTCAATATAATGAAAAGGAAAGATACAATCTGCTTTTGGATATGTTTTTATAATATCATCAAGTAATATTATTTAATAAGTGATTAACAGTCAGAATATTATCCATCAAAATTCAATAGGAAGTGTTGTCAAAAGAAGAAACTCCCTGACCAGCATCTTGCCACACTATTGTTTCATGTTTTGTAGAATTTCATTTTAATCTTATTATTGGAAGTCAAATAAACATATACTTGATGGGTTTTTTTGTTAAGTTTTTTTGAGAAGTTGAAAAGGAGGACATGTAAAATAAAATTCTAACCATGGTTCTGTACTTCCTACTTTATTTTGTTAGTATCTGCTTTGTAATAAATTCAATTCATCTTCCCTTACAGCTTATTTTCAATTCATGTCTGCTTTATTTGCTGTGAGCCACAAATATCAGGCAGAGGGGTGTGCTTTTTTAATAAGAATTTAGGCATTTTAACTAATAACTTATAGACATAGTCACTATTACTGACAGACTTATTGAGTGTTTACTTCTTGCTCAGCATTGAAAAAAGCACTGTCAGCACAAAGAAGAAAAATGACAGAATCTCAGTTTAGTAAGAAAGCTATACATGCGTGCACATGATTGCAGCACGAGTCACAGTGCAATGAACACCACAGAAGGAAGACAACACAAGGTGGAGAAAGGAACTAGCTCCTTCGAGGACAACTGATAAGCTTTTCACAGAGGTCTTATCGAGAAGTTTACATTGGCCTGAAAAGAGGAGTCCATCCATAATAAGACCGACAGAGTCAACTAACATGTATCCTTGGGGATCTCAGGGTCTGAACTACCAACCCAAGAATATGCACAGGCTGGACCTCGGTGTCCCTGCTGCATATGCAGCAGATGTGCAGTTTCGCCTTCATACGGGTCCTGAGCACCTGGAACTGGGGCTAGCCCAAAAGTCATTGCCTGTTCGTGGGATATGTTTTACTAGCAAAAGACTTGAAGTGCCAAGATGGGGTTGGGGATAACCAGAGTGGGGCCCCAACTTGCTCAGAGGAGAAGGGAAGCAGAGATGTGAGAAGGATTGTGGGAGGGGGTGACTGGGAGGCAGGCAGTAAACAGGATGTAAAGTGAATAATTAAAAATAAAACAAGTAAAGAAAAAAGAGAATGAGTTCATTTAGTTCTTGGAAAGGGAATTCATACACACATGCACACATACACACACACACACAGACAGAGACAGAGACAGAAACAGAGAGACAGAGACAGAGAGAGACAGAGAGAGACAGAGACAGATAAAAGAAAGCATGCAGAACCAGTGGAGTGAGCATTTGAGGATAGATGTTTTCACAAACCAAATCTATACAACTAGCTGGAAGGTCATGGAGCACTTCCTCAGGATGACCTAGCACCTACCTTACAGTGATCACAAGAACTCAGCACTTGCTATTCATGCAGCTTGTCAAGAAAAAAAATGAAGCAAGAAATCATATAGAACAGCCTGGATATCTGGGGTTGAGCATCATAGGAGGGTTGGGAATTTGATACATCTAATGATTTAGATCAATATGGATAGAATATAGCCAGCACAGCAGTCCTGAGTCCACTGGTTGAAGCACCACTTACAGTGGTTCGTTAATCTGTCCAGGTTCAATCTTCATGTTTTAAGGGGGTCTGAAGACATTATACTCAGACACAGGGAACATCTCAGACTATGTCTGATGTTTCAGTGTGTCAGATGGAGCCTGACACAATAGTTTTAACAGCCTTTGTGTGATGCCTCATTTCCCAGTTTTGTGTCTATTTATATAGTTCACCAAAAATTGTATAGCTTTGTCCTACATTCATTGTATGACAAATTAAGAATTATAAGCTCATCATTATCTTTAATCTGTGGCAATGAAGCATAATAGAAATGAATAAGTAAAGTTGAATTTAATGGTTGCAAAAAATTCCTGTACAACTTCATGGTATCGAATATTATCCTCACTGATGGGCGTACTGATTCAGAATACTTAAATCTGCCCACATATTGATCATCTGTCTGTCTGTCTATCTATCTATCTATCTATCTATCTATCTATCTATCTATCTATCTATCTTTCTTCCTATCTATCATCTATATATCTATCATCTATCATCTATCTGTCTGTCTGTCGGTCTGTCTGTCTATCTATCTATCTATCTATCTATCTATCTATCTATCTATCTATCTATCCCTATTTGTCTGTCTATCTATCACTTATCTGTCTGTCTGTCTGTCATCTATCTATAATCTATGTATCTATTTATCATCTATGTATCTATCTATGTATCTATCTATGTATCTATGTATCTATCTATGTATCTATGTATCTATGTATCTATGTATCTATCTATCTATCTATCTATCTATCTATCTATCTATCTATCTATCTATCTATCTATCTACCTATCATCTGCTGAAGACTTAAACCATAAAATAATAAAAGAGACTAAGGTTATCTCTTAAAAGCAGTTGTGATTTCTAATGCAAGTGCCTGTTTGTGCGTGTGTGCGCGCGCGCGCGCGCGCGCGCGTGTGTGTGTGTGTGTGTGTGACTGTTTTCTTTCTGCATGCCAAGCCTGTCTAAATAACATTTACACAAGATTCACGGGGACAAGAAAAACACATTTTTAGGGTATGAATAACATTAATGACATATCCCCCTATATGACTGGAGGACTCAGTTGCAGTACTTTTGTTTTTGACATTTCTCAGTATAAACTTTCAGTTAAATATCAATCACTGTTTCAACTTAGAGAAATTTCTTTTGGAGAAAGCAAAAGAACATTCCTTGTACTGCAAAAATGGGGTTAAATTATGAAAGCACATCTATATTTTTCTTAACTCAAAGGCCTTTTACAAATGGACCTTCTGATTGTTAGAAAGGAACAAAAGCCAAGGGCAGAGTGGAAACCAGTATCAAAGAAGAGAGGTAAAAATTGGAGCCACCAAAGGTGCATCCAGAGAAAGACAAGAGCCGAGTCGGCTGCATGGCGCAATGCAGGGAATAATCACAGAAAGGTTGAGGCAGGTCAAACCAAGGAGTGTGAGGACTGTAGTGAGTGAGGACGGGAAAGGGCCCCTCACTGCCTAACGTTCAGTGTAATGGATGCTGAGATCTGTGCAATGTCTGTACCAGGAAAGACAGGGAAATGTCGGTGAAATTCACAGGACTAGGTACTGAACGTTAAGTGGCGCCTTGCATGTACGGCTATGTCAACATGCGCCAATGAGGAAGAGGTATTCATCTGGTGTGTTTTACTATTGTGTTAGCTATTGGCAGAACACTGACATTTACAGATGAAAACAGCTACATCTGTCTTAGTGCTTTAATTTCACTCTTACACGTCTAGATATAGCAGATAAAGGTATTAGTGGGCATAAGCTAACAAATATTTATTATAATTAGAATAGGGGTATTAGGTGATATAAAAGGGAAGTTCAACTAGGTTGGGATTTTGAGAAGTACGAATGAGCAATTTTCTTTCTAAAATATTTATAAGAAATCAGAGAAAGTCATAGGCTTGAAACAGTAGTACGAAAATCTCATTAAGATATAACCAGGGATCACTGCATTCTCAAATACATAAAACAAAGTGGCAAATACATTTTAGAAAAGCTTGCTTCAGGTACGTTTCAAAAGATTGCTCATAAAATCTTTCTCAGAAAATTAATGCTTTTTAATTAAAAATATGACTATTGCACATTTACTATTGTTAGAATATGCCTTTTGATACAAAATATCTCATGTTTTAGGTGAAAAAAAGATCAGGTTTGGTTTTTCGGCCATAAAAGCAGCAAGTTCTGGCCCCTGTAGACAATGCCTTGCGCTGAACACTTGCACAACCGTAAGCGCGACCACAGCAGACATTCATCCAACAGCCCCGTTTACTGTCAGGGAAGTCACATGACAGGCCTGCATTGTGTCACTGTGCTTATGCTCTACCTGGTCTATGATGGCTAACACACACTCAGTGAGACAAGCCACATGAAATCACTTTGTCTGCAAATGTAACTTGAAACTTCACAGAGGTAATACGACTAAAAAGTTTTTTTAAAAAAGTGTTTATTGATATAAAATACTTTGTTTTAGGTCCTAGTAGTAACACATTATCATAAGTCATATATTACCGTGACATTAATATTCATGTTAATATGCTAATGATGTTACAATAACATTAATAATAAAGCAACCTAATATTAAAGAAAGTGACTATTACATTATGTAAAAGGTTTTGCATTTTATGCAAATACTAAAATCAGAGGGAAGAGTCCATTTATAATATTGTTCTTAGAGGAAAGAGTATTATTACATGCTAAAGTCTATAGGTATTTATTAATAAAATGCATTCCCAATTTTTAAAATATTAATAAGACAATTGTGCTGTTCATAGGGTATATGATGTACTATTTTGATATAATTGTCAGCGTATAATAGGGAAACCATATCATTATGAAACGTGGCTTCGCTGCAACACCTAGAAGTAGTAATTTAGTCATATGTATATAGTTGAGCGACTATTTTAATGCTCTTCATTTGCATTATGTTCTTAACTGAACCAGCATAGATTCTATATAACATAATGTTATCATTGTTCTTAGCCACCAGCATGCTATATAAAGTGTAGAGTTTATCCTGTGCATCTCCAGGGAGGTGAGTCATTGAGACTATAATCACCTTGGCAGAAGGAAGGGTTCATCATCATTGCAAAGAATTCGTCCACTGGCTTTTATAATATTAATCACATGCACAAGCTGCCCATGACAGGCCAGGAAAACTCTATTAAGCTGCATGGAAATGAGAAGTGAATGTGAGGTCAACCAAGAAATAAAAAAATAATAAAAAAAAAAAACCAAGATGCAGATAACAGAAGCAAAAACGCTAGCTCTGTTCCTTAGTATGTGCCTTAGCCAAGTTATGTCACCACTCAAATCAAGCACCACCACACTTCACACATTTTCAGACACTTAGTGTCAAATCACGAGTGGTTTTTCAAACATTAAACTCAATACATTGGAATATAGAGTGATATCTCAAAAGTACATTTTCAGTGTCAGATTTTATATTTTTTGCTCCTTAAGTCTCTATTAATTTTGATGTCTAAAAAAACTCATTCTTTACTCAGATGTTGTAAAATTTCATTGAAAGCTTGTATAATGATCCTGTCAGTTGAGTTCAGCATGTAACAGGATTGGCTCCTGTCCCAACAGCAGAGCACTTCCTCCTGCTTCTTCAAATGGCTGGCCATGTACAGTTTTCATGTCAGCCCTCTATTTCTTTTGTTGCTCTAGGGGAAAAAATCTGCCTACTCTATTTAGGTGTTCCGAGGATTAATAAATTGCAAAGCACACTGAAAATTTTGGATAAAATATATTCTGACAGACAGAAGTATTGCCATGACCACAAGTATCATTTCCAGATGCTGCAAATTCAAAGACAGGAGAGAAGGTCTGGAAATCTCATCCAGTTCACCCACATGGAGGGTTATTGCCTGGCCAAAGAGTTACATTTTGATATTTAAATGTTGGTGGGTCTATATCAAAGCCATCTTTCTGAAAGAGATTTTTGTCTAGACATATAACATGCCTAAACTAGCTAAACAAAACACCACCACTCTGAATCTTGAAGGCTTTTTCCAGGAAAGAGTTGATCACTATGAAGAATCACATGGGGAGTTCTTGCCTATTGAACAGACAACTCAAAATAATAAATGGCCAGCTTCAGTTGACCAGCCTTTTATGTAGTCAAGTGGGTTACAAATGCCCTGAAACTGAAGAAGTCTAATAGAAAGAGAATTGACGTTCATGTTCTCAAGGTGAATTGGCAGGATTTTTGTCCGGAAATTTCTTAGTTGTGAAGAAGCAGTGCCTTGGAGGAATTCAGTTGAAGAAACAGGCCGATGTCACTGTTAAAACACTTGAACATCAGTAAAGATATAGGACTCCCACTTTCACCCCCTTCTGCTTGAACAATTGTATGTATATCTGTTCATAATTATTTTTATATGTCAAGGGCAAGGCTACTTTAATCATAACTTCATAGTTTTATTTCATAGTTTTCATTATTGCTAATAAATGCCAACATTACATGGCTTATTCAATTCTTTCTACTCTGATTCTCTTGCTCTCTTTCTCTCCCTTTCCGTAGCTCCCACCCCTGTGTGTGTGTGTGTGTGTGTGTGTGTGTGTGTGTGTGTGTGTGTGTGTGTGTTTGTGTGTGTGTAACTATGTGTGTCTGGTTTTTTAAGACAGTGACTCCGTGTGGCCCTGGCTGCCCTGGAGTGGTGCCCTGTAGGCTAGCTGGCACCAAACTCAGAGATCAATGTGCCTCTGAAGAGCCACCTGCCTCTGACTGATATTAGGTGCTTGGGTTAAGAGCCATCATCAGCCAGAAGGAACTCTATTCTCATTTGAACAGTCCATTGTTACTCTCCTGCCCTCAGGAAGGCACATATCCTAATGGGTATGATTAGTGATCCTTAATTAAAACATTACAGTATTATGTGCATGTATTTTAAGGAGAAAATATTCATAGCTTTGTTTTTCTCTTATTTTTTTCACATAGGATTACATTTTAAATTTTCATTAGATAAGATGAATATCTTATCTAGTTTGGTGACTGTATATGTATGGGCCATATGTGGGGCAGGCTCTGAATGGGAGTTTCTTCTGCCTCTGTTCTAAACTTTGCCTCCCTATCCCCTCCCAAGGGTACTCTTGTTCCCCTTTTAAAGAAGGAGTGAAACATCCTCATTTTGGTCATCCTTCTTGAGTTTCATGTGTTCTGTGCATCTAGGGTAGGTAATTCAAGCATTTGGGTTAATAGCCACTTATCAATGAGTGCATACCATGTGTGTTTTTCTGTGATTGGGTTACCTTGCTCAGGATGATATTTTCCAGTTCCATCCATTTGCCTATGAATTTCATAAAGTCATTGTTTTTGATAGCTGAGTAATATTCCATTGTGTAGATGTACCACATTTTCTGTATCCATTCCTCTGTTGAAGGGCATCAGGGTTCTTTCCAGCTTCTGGCTATTATAAATAAGGCTGCTATGAACATAGTGGAGCATGTATCTTGTTATATGTTGGGGCATCTTTTGGGTATATGCCCAAGAGAGGTACAGCTGGGTCCTCAGGTAGTTCAATGTTCAATTTTCTGAGGAACCTCCAGACTGATTTCCAGAATAGTTGTACCAGTCTGCAATCCCACCAACAATGGAGGAGTGTTCCTCTTTCTCCACATCCTCGCCAGCATCTGCTGTCATCTGAGTTTTTGATCTTAGCCATTCTCACTGGTGTGAGGTGGAATCTCAGGGTTGTTTTGATTTGCATTTCCCTTATAACTAAAGATGTTGAAAATTTCTTTAGGTGTTTCTCAGCCATTTGGCATTCCTCAGCTGTGAATTCTTTGTTTAGCTCTGAAACCCAATTTTTAATAGGGTTATTTGTCTCCCTGTGGTCTAACTTCTTGAGTTCTTTGTATATTTTGGATATAAGGCCTCTATCAGTTGTAGGATTGGTAAACATCTTTTCCCAATCTGTTGGTTGTCGTTTTGTCCTAACAACAATGTCCTTTGCCTTACAGAAGCTTTGCAGTTTTATGAGATCCCATTTGTCGATTCTTGATCTTAGAGCATAAGCCATTGGTGTTTTGTTCAGGAAATTTTTTCCAGTGCCCATGTGTTTGAGATGCTTCTCCCCACTTTTCTTCTATTAGTTTGAGTGTATCTGGTTTGATGTGAAGGTCCTTGATCTACTTGGACTTAAGCTTTGTACAGGGTGATAAGCATGGATCGATCTGCATTCTTCTACATGCTGACCTCCGGTTGAACCAGCACCATTTGCTGAAAATGCTATCTTTTTTCCATTGGGTGGTTTTGGCCTCTTTGTCAAAAGTGGGTTCATTTCTGGGTCTTCAATTCTATTCCATTGGTCTATCTGTCTGTCTCTGTACCAATACCATGCAGTTTTTATCACTATTGCTCTGTAATACTGCTTGAGGTCAGGGATAGTGATTCCCCCAGAAGTCCTTTTATTGTTGAGGATAGTTTTAGCTGTCCTGGGTTTTTTGTTATTCCAGATGAATTTGCAAATTGTTCTGTCTAACTCTCTGAAGAATTGGATTGGAATTTTGATGGGGATTGCACTGAATCTGTAGATTGCTTTTGGTAAAATGGCCATTTTTACTATATTAATCCTGCCAATCTCCCTATTCCTTGCTAGTACAAATACCACTGGGAGTACATTCCGGTTTGTGCTGCATCAGACCCTGGATGAGAAATTTTGCACGGTGTGCTTTGGGGTGAGCTGTGGGATACTGATGGTGTGTGAATTTAACTGGATTAGGAAGTGCCTGGATTGATGTGAACTTAACTGGATTAGGAAGTGCTCAGTATTGTTTTTCCGGAATGGCTGCATGGCTCTACACTCTGGGAAGGAGCTTTCTCATGACTCACTCTCTCTTCCAGGATTTTTCATTTTCCAGCTTTCTACCATTTGCTAATCTTCCAGGTGTAAATGGCTGTGTTATTCTTGTTTTAATTAGCATATCTCTAAATCCTAATAGGCTGGGGCTCATGCTGTGTTTGTTAGCCTTTTGGATTTCCTACATTTTGAACTGTGGTTTAGAGCTCTGCCTTTATTATTCTTGGGGCTCTCTTCCCCCACACCCTGCTTCCCAGACTTTGTGATTTGAGAAATGGTTTTTATATTCTGTCTATAAATCCCTTTTGGGTTTTACAGTTTCAGGCATTTCTTCTGGGACTTTCTTATCTATTTCTTTCCCCACAGAATCCTCCCTTCACCAGAACCTCTGGATGACAGTCCTTTTCTTAAAAACAAAAACATAAGTGTCTCTTGAAACAAAGAGGATGCTGATACATGGGACTCTACCCTAGAATATTCATATGAGTGTATTGTTTAAAGAGATTGAAGTAAAAGTCATTGTGACCTAACCTAAAGAGAGAAGTTACGATTTTCCTAATGTTGAGGAGAAACAATCATCACTCTTATAATATGAAAAATGTTAGTGCCAGCTTATAGTGTTACTTATGGGCTATAATATATCAAGGTATAGAATACCTTAAATTCAAGCATATTTACCTTTCCAATATACATTTTTAAAATTAGACATGATGAAATAATATCATTATAAATTAATTTTACTAAGTATTAAAAACTAGAATATGCTTGGAATATTTAAGTGTGAGTTGATTACAAGCTGAAGTTAGTACACACACATTATCAAGAATGGCAGGAGGTTATGCTATCTGAAACTTTACCTTCATAAAACTCACTAAAATTGGTACTATTTTATAAGGCAAAGTGTACCCTGAAGACAATATTTTGTTGTGCCTTCTTTTTCCATTCACAAAGCATGTAGAGGACAACAGTCCAGAGAGTGAGATTCTGACAAGATTGTTGAGTAAGGTTTTCATTAGGAAAATCATTATTCTGCCTTAGCACACTGCGAGAGTGGGTGTAACTAATAGTAATGGGTTGCCCCAATCCAGGCAGAGTCAGCAGGTGCACTGACAGCTCTCCACTCTGCCTCAGAAGGAGAATGCATTTCCTAATCTACTGACTGAGCAGACTTTAAATTAAATTCACTGACTTAAGGAGTGATTCACTGGGCGCTTTCAGACTTTATGATAACAGAAGGCTCAGACTCTAGAAGGGTACACAATTCCCTCACTAATAACTTCTGAATGGTTCATCATGTACTCCTTTGTTGGGCCCTAATGATCTGCAGAGCACTCGTGCACGAAGCTCAGATAAAATACTTTCAATTGATATGCTACTTGTACATTCCCTGAGAGTCTCACAGAATAATAATTTATATATTGTTATCTATGGCAACAATACAATACACTGTTTCCCAAACTCCTCTGTCTTACTTTTCTCTAAATTTAGCTTAGAAAAGGTCCTCTCCCCTTGTCATTTAGTATCTAATAACCCATGGTCAGAGCCTGACTGGAAGATATATCAAGGTACAGTTAGGAGGATCAGATATGTTTGAGAGTAAAGAAATATTGTCTTTATTATAACTTAAAAATGTATTTTGATTTATTTACTTATTTCCTATTTGTATGTGTGTGTGTGTGCACATTTGAGTGTGCATAATACACCACATGCATGCATGAACCCACAGAGGTCAGAAGATAATAGCATACCACATGCGACTGGAGTTACAGGCAGTTGTGAGTGATTATGTTGGTGCTGGGCAGTAAGCTCTCTTAACCATTTTCTCAGCCACTTTATTGAATTTTTAAGTTAGATCTCACTCTCCATTCTCAAAAAGGTTTAGCTCACTGCTCCTATGTCCTGCACCTGCCTAATTCACATGGGCTGGCAAAGCACTTACCTTAAGTGTGTCTGCCATAGATTTCCCTTGCTCAAGTGACATATACTGTCCAGTGAAACAGTTTTGTAATATTATAAAATGATGTATCTAGTAAGTTGGACCCATATTCTACACTCATTCTATGTAGCTTTCGGGCAAAAATTTGTCATTCTAGAACAGTCACAGGAATGGACAATGTGCGAGTTGCAATCATGCTGTCTTCTTAACTCTCCAGCAGCTAAAGTTCTCACAGCAAACAAAGACATCAGAGATTTTCTCCCCTAAAGATCCATTTATTTCCTAAAATAGTTTAAGAATAGTTGAAGAACGTAAAATTAGATCTTGAGATACGAGGCTCTATATTTTTGACGCCTATAGGTACTAGCGGAATTAGCCCTCACAAAGCATGGCTACCCTTATAAGATGCCAGGGATAGGAAAGTATGAGTTATTTTTGTTTTAATTGCATCTTAAACTAGACTCTTGGAATCTACCTGTCCCTTTGGGATTTACAGCCCTAAACTTGTCTGAACCATGACTAGTCTTGTTTTTCTGTGGCATGTATTTGGCAAGGTATTGCTTGCCCAAGAACAAAGTTTTGTATCACACCCAGGAGAGATCTTAGCTCTCCTTGCTGCCCAGTGATTGATAGAGTATTGCACACAAGACCTGGGAAGTCTAAGACACTGGTTTTTGATACACCGGCTAGTGTTTCCATGGAAGTAGATTAAACAGTGGGACAGCGGCAGCTGTCTTCCTCTGGACAAGAAAAGAAAAAGGAAACACTTGTGAAAGCACTGGGAAGGACATGGGACTGGAGTTACTATAAGTTGCATTATTGTGGTAAAATTGAGTTTATTGCACAACCAAATATCACACCAGTCTATGGGAAGATTTTCTAGTTATAAGAACTACTAAATTTTCTTTTAGATTATCCTGACTTATAGTTTTGCTTGGTTCTTGACACGAACAGGAATTTCAATAAAACAACACCAAATAGAAGCAGTAAAAACTTTTCCTTTCCAGTAGGAAGTAGTTAATAATATCTATTCTCCGGGGAGACTCTGACACTGATGACAAATGATCACAGTCTCCAAGAAAAAGAGCAGCCCTTCTAGGAGATGAACTACTTTTGAGGAAATAATTGAATTTTAACTATGTTATTTTAGAGATAATTCCATTAGCTGAATATCAAAGCACACTCGGTTCATAAAGTACGCTATAAGTTAGAGTCACGAGAAACCCTGCATTTATATTTCTCAAAATGACAATCTTATTATATAAATGTGCTTTGTATTTAAAAGTTTGAAATAGATTTACATGAAGTGCATTTACACGGTGATATTGGGTAAGGGTGAATAGGAGTCACGTTTAGCTTTAGATTATTGTATTATTTTAAAATCTTACCTAAGCAAATGAATCAAAGGAAAATAAAATATATCTGTTACATGTAAACCATGAACCTGAGTGAGAAGGGTGAAGAAATATTATGCAAACAGCTGCTTAAACTGGAACGTATAAGTTGTCTGTTTTTATGCAAATGTAAAATGAAAAAGTCTGATTCTCCAAGATCATTGAGAACATGAAAATCTTCTCTACTTTTTTTAAAAGATAGGCTGCTTCCTCTTTGCTGCCCTCTTTGGAGGGGAAACGGTCATGGTAAGTCAGCAGATGAATTCCTGCAGTTTGTTTTGCTCACAATGAGAGGAGAGTCTCATTGTTCTGGAGAGGCAGAGCCTTACGTTCCTCAATCTCTTACCCTGTGTAGACTTCCAGTTTATGATAGATTTGACAGGCATGGAGAGCATCACCTAAGTCTATCCTATTTCTTCGAAGTTATAAAAAAGGAATGTTGATAATTAGAAATAAAAATCAACCAGAGAATGACTGAATGCTTGATTTTTAGGTTGACTAGAGTCTGGTATCAGCTACATGGAAATCTTATTGATTGATTGACAACATTTGTTTATTTGACTTGACTGAATTATTTTCTGTTCCTTGTAACCAGGCAACTCCTATATGAGGCTTGCAAACAATTCACAAAACATTTTTAATTGGTGTTAAATATTATTAGTGAATGAATTTTGAAATTAGAAAGAACACCCATTCATGTGTGCTTTTTTAGTGCAGAAATCAAGTCTGATCTATTAATGACATTTTGGTGTCTGAACATAAATTTGGAATAAAGACTTAGTTTGGCAATCATCTGCTACATTGGCTGTTTAAGGCTTATTTTAGAAAATCTGTAAGATAATTTTTTCAATAAAAATTTAAAATAGTGTCTTGCTTGCCCATGGGATAGGTCTCAATTTGAGCTGATTATTAGTCGGCCATTCCCTCAATATCTGCTCTAATCCCTGTGCCTACATTTCTTGTCGACAGGATAACTTTTGGTTGAATGTTTGTGTGGGGGTTGGTAACTGTAGCACCACTGGGTTCCTGCTTGGCTATAAGAGGCTCTTCAGGTTCATATCCCCAATGTCTGTGTCACAGGTAAGGTCACCCCCATTGATTGTTGGGTGCCATCCTTATGACACCCAAGACAGGTCTTTCTGTCTTTTCCTAGAGATGCCTCCCACCTCCTCACCCCATCAGTTGCAGATTTCAATTAATTTTCATGGCCATCTAGCCATCTCTCCTGTCCTGTCCTATACCTGACAGGAGCATGTTGTTCTGAGAGGCTCCCCCCAGCGGCTGACTCAAACAGCAGCCAAACAGTGGATGGCGGTTGGAGACTCTTAAGGAAGAACAGGAGGAATTGCAGTCCTCAAAGGGGGTAGAATCTCTACAGGAAGACCAAAAGTGTCAAACTAACCTGGACCCTCGGGGCTCTCAGAGTCTGAACCACCAACCAAGGAACATACAAGTTCTGGACCTAGGCCTCCTGGTACATGTGGGGCAGATGTGCAGCTTGGTCTTCATGTGGGTTCTGAACAACTGGAATGGGGGCCATCCCAAAAGCTGTTGCCTGTGTGTGGGACATGATCTTCTTGTTGGGCTGCCTTGTCTGGCTTCAATGGGAGAAGCACCTATCCTTGAGACTTGAAGTGTCAGGGTGTGGGTGCCGTCACCTGCTCAGAGGATAAGAATTGTGGGAGGGGGTGACCAGGAGAGGAGCAGAACATAACAATCTAATCTTTAATAATCACTTTTAATTTTTCTAAGCCTTTTTTTGTAGCAAGTTAGCCTTTTTAGTATGTATAGATGTATATATCATATATTTACATGCACATAGAATCATGTATGTAAGTCATGCACTTATTAAAGATGAAGTTAGTTGCCTTTCTCTGTTCTTTTTACTCCTCACCTTACTTGCCATGAAGGACCATTCTATCCTATGTGCCTCTATCCTTTCCGCTGCTTCCTTCTATCCATTCTTCCTAAAACTGCCCACGACATGAAACTATTTCACAGTATAAACACACAATAGCCAAAAAGCAGTGGACACTGCTATTAAGAGCTTATGCGGAAGTCAAATAAAGAGGTCTAGTTAATGTGACTGGGTAGGCTAGAAGTTAAGGTAGCCTGGGGAGTGCTGGAATGGCACAGAATTAAAGAGTTTATGTGAAGGGATTCTGTAGGAGATAAATGTTCACATGGATCTGAAAGAAGTAGGAGAGGTAGCTTGTGATGAAGCAAGTAAAATGATTCAATGGCTTGCCATGAACTCTTGGTGAGGAAAAGAGTACTGTGGAATATGGTAAAAGCAATGTTAAAAACACATTAAAACACTGTTATACTAATGATAGACGTCTATTAATACAGTGGTTCTCACCCCATAGGTCATGATCCTTTCGGGGACGGGGGTGGGGAGGGTTGTCTCGAGTAACCCTTTTACAGGGGTCGCTTGCCTAAGCCCATTCTGTGGCAGGTGCCGTGCAGGAGGAACTGCAGTGGGCAAGTGAACTTCCTGGAGATGGCCAACCTTATTGTGTGGCTACCAGAGGTGAACCCTGGAAAGGCACAGCCACAGAGACTTTGGCCCAGGAGTGCTTCTGGCTGATGACATGCGTTCTCACGTTTATCATTGCTGCAGTCCTCATTTTTCAAACATGGCGTGATTGGGCAAAGAAAGACTTTCTGTCTATATCTGCTATAAGTGAGTCCTGGGTTTGAGCACAATCTATTGGGCAGATTTCCTGCAGATCAACATGAAGATGAACTTTCACGAAGTAATGCTGTTTAGCTGAATTAATGAATTTATAGAATTCCTGGTTCAAATAATTTTAGGAAGTTAAACTAATTGATAAAAGTTTGAGGAGATGGTTTTAGTTGTTTTTCCAGAAAGATATAATAAAGTTAGAATTAAGGCTAGAATCTGCCCCCTTCTCATAGAATGATGAGTAAAGGCTTCATGAGAAGGAATGCAATGAGCTTTCACACGCTACGAGCATGTCCACTGCACTGGGAAGAGCGGTAGGCTTGGGACAGATTTATGATCAAGGAAAACCATCCACTCTAGGTCAGGCGCAAGGACAAGGCCACAGGTAAGCAACCTGATAAAGCAAGGTCATGAATAAATAAAACTATTTCTTCCAAACTATAATGAGCTTATAGAATGAGACGTGGGTAAAACAACTGTTTTGAACTTATTATCAACATCCTGCTGCAACTCCCTTGTGTAACATTTTATGTGCGAGGTAATTTTTTCTTACATAGAGAACTTTTGTCTGAAAGCTATAAAAAGTTAAAAATGAAAATAAAGCTTGTTAGAGCTGCTGGTTGGATTTCTCCTCTATTTGCCAACTGTAAAAATGTATATGTGCATTTGTGTCTATATGTCTGTATATACATATGTGCATGTATGTATATATATTGCATGTGTATGTATATGTAACACATGTATATGTTTATGTGTGTATGTACATGATGTATATGTACTTGCATATGCATATGTATATATGTATATGTATATGTGAAATTGTTGGAACTCCTTTGTTGGAACCCTACTCCAGAGTGTGTGTGTGTGTGTGTGTGTGTGTGTGTGTGTGTGTGTGTGTGTGTGTATGAATGTTTTTCACTCTTTTCTTTCTTGCCAGCCCCTGAAGTTAAAACAGTTCAGAGCTTCTTACAAGTCACAGGGACTGCCTGCCCCAGTGAATCAGACTTTGTTCCCTCAGAGAAAAGTCTGTTAAAGGGTTACTCTAATCACTGGCCACCACAGGCAGCAGCCCCCATGGGTTATTTGAACCAAGCCCTGTCAGCCCTGTGAATGCTGACCCCTGTAGGCTATTAGTACAGACCCCAGTCACCTATGCCACACTTTGCTCTCTTCCTCCATTACTTGTGTCGAAGCTGGTCTGCGACAATTCTGCATACCAGATATTTATGTCACTATTCATAAATAGCAAAGAAGATCACGTTATGTCTGGGAGTCACATAAAATGTATCAAAGGGTCTCAGCACTAGGAAGTTTGAGAACCACTGAACTAAAAGTATCTGTCTTGACATTTATTTTTTCTTTAAAATAAAATCTGAAATACTGGGCCTGTGTCATGTGATTCCTGACTGGGAAGTTGGTAAATCCTCTTCTATATGCCCTAATGCTCTGGGTGAAGGACGGGCAATGAGATCACATTTGTACTGCAGTCAACTCGCTGTCCTATTGTTGGCGTACCTCTTTGTGTCTCCACACGTCTTGAGACCGCCCCATTGTGAGCTATTGCTGCTTCACAGGACATCTGTGGCCCCAGAAGGTACCACTCCTGTCATATCAGTTCTAAACTGCTGAAGATGCACTTTTCCACCACAAACCTTGGTGATATCTTATGGCATTATTTACCCAGGCCAGCAGGGGCGCACCTCCCCTAATGATCCAGCAGATTGGTGCAAACACAAAAACACCACCCTTTATTTTCATGAAGGGGTATGACAGGAACAGTACAGACAACACTTTTCACTCCCCTGCTCCTCTTTTTGGCGACATAGACATAGGCAGGCTTTTTGACTTGGGGTTTGGATTAAACCGGAAGGTATCCTCTTGTATTCTCCTTTACTGTTCCAACATCAGCCACCTCAAAAGGCTTCCATCGCAGGATGTTACCTCCTTATTACCTTTATCATCAATAGAGTGGGCTGAGTTCAAACATGGGAACTAAAGGAGGCGCTGTCACCAGGGTGGTAACAATGACTACTTTGTCACCAGGGTGGTAACAGTGACTGCTTTGACTTATGGTACAAAGGTAATGGCAGGAACCGTAGAGGGGAGAATGCAGATGAACAGATCCAGAGAGTGGCAGAGGCAAAAGTAATTGTGAGCAGAAGAATGGAGTAGATAGGAGACAGTGTAGCTACAAGTTCTGAGTTCCTTAAAGGGCCAAGGCTCCTGGCATCCTGTGCTTAAAAGGCTGTAACATTAGCCATGACGGCTAAGTAGGAACACGTTGAAGAGCAGTTCAGGAGCAGTAACATTAGGAGGTGTTATCTACTGCTGCATTCCCTGCTAATGGAAGGTCAGGCTTACACTAACTGTCAAGTTCTAGAACATCTGGTGGTTAAAAACTCGAGCACTAAGAGTCCACTCTGAATGCCTTGAACCACAAGTTTATAGCATCCAAAGTCTAGGGCAATAAGGCCCCTTGCTCCCAAGTTCATATGGAACTGAATGCCTGTCATTCAGTGCAGCATCCTAAGTTTTGGACACTGGAAGGCCCACATTGTAGAACTGTTCTACTCCTATTCAGGATTCAGTTCGTATACAGCCTAGGTTTATCACTGAAGCCTAGTTACCTGGTTGCAGGGAGAGGCATCTATTAGGAGAGCTCAGCAGTAAAAGTGAACATTTCAGTCCTTTCTCTGATTCCTTCAACAGGGAGGAGGATGGAGAGGGGAACACCCATGTAGAAGGGGAGAGGGAAGGGTTAGGGGGATGTTTGCCTGGAAACTGGGAAAGGTAATAACAATTGAAATGTAAATAAGAAATACCCAATTTAAAAAAGATGGAGAAAAAAAGTGAACATTTGCAAAACAATGCTTTCAAAGGTAATGCAGGGGTAGCTGTGAGTGTGGGTGTGTACACGTCTGTGAAGGAAAGCTTGGGTATGGGCTAGTCAGAGTGACAGTGACGTACAGTATGCCGGTTTAGGGAGGAGAGGTAAGAGACATGAGGTTTACATTGGAGACAAAGACAGCTCTTGTGGTACCTTGCTAGCTTTTTCTAAGGAGTTTTTGTTGTTCTTAGAGGTCAAGGGAATTTGTCAGGGGACCCACAAAGACACTCGTTTACTGCTCATGCATGCTGAGGAGAGGTGAGCTTCCAGCTACCATTTTTATGTAATGTTATTTGAAGATACCCTAGAAGTCCAGATCTCTCGGTCTTTCTGGGTAATGTGACCGAAGGACAGGAGTTTCCAGAGACACAAACTTATCAGAATAAGTAACTCACCACTAAGTAAGAGAAAAAAGAGAGAAAAGACTTGGAGATTAATTTATACACAGCAGAAAGCAATCTACATTACCATGATGGACACAAGCTTCTGAGCCTAGGAAAAGCTAAAACAAAGACGTTTACATCGGGCCCTAGGTAGGGAAGCTTTATGAGACACAGAAAATGTGAATAGATCAATAGAAACGAAAGAAAGACAAAGCCATTCTGTTAATAGAAGTAATAATTCATACTAAAATTAAATGTGTAATATTCATTACTCAGTAATCAGTTCAATCGTACTCAGTATTAGGTATTCACCTAGTGTTCAAATAAATAATTGAAGATCAGTGCTTTTGTTGTGTTGCTTTATACAAAGGAATTGGCATTTGTTTTGTCTTTCAGACAAACAGTAAGTTCAGTCAAGCTATATAAACCACGAGGTCCTGGAAAACCTTAGCATTGTTCATGTGGTTGGTATTTCTCAATGTTCTACAGTCATCTCCAGATGTGATCAGGTTGCCAGATGGTGACATATACCAGTACGATGTAATTACATTCATAATTATAGATGAAAATCAGTTTTAATTTTTCAATTTATGCAATCCCACCTTATGCTCTACGTAGACAAGCACCAAAGAAGATGGCTCTTCTTTCCCATGCTACAAACAAAGAGTAATGACCTTTCCCTGTGGCTTAGAATCCCCATCCCTCAGGAAAGGTAGCTATGGACTTGAACGTTTTTCTTTTGGATTCTGTAGGAAGGAAAGCATTGTCTTGTTTCTAGCCAGTCTGGGCATACATGTCTTAGTGTAGGAAGAACACCGAGGAGAGGAGGCGCTAGGTTAGGGAATGAGAGGAAAGAGCAGTTCAGAATGACAGGGTTCTCTAATGCAAGCAGTTCAGAATGACAGGGTTCTCTAACGCGTTTCGAACTGTTCACAAATCCCTGGAGTTGTTGTACTCGGTCTTGGGTCGTTATCAGCTGCATCTTTTTTCTTTTGTTCTGTTTTTCTTTGCTTTGTGGGACAGATTATATACCACTCTCTCAACTGCTTCCTTTTGTGTTTTGCAGTCAAGCAGAAACACAGATACATGCTTGAAGTAGACACATGCAAGATGTGGTCAAGGTGCAATAAAGAAAACGCTTTCTGGCAAATCTAAATCAGACTGAATTGTGAGAGTGTGTGTGTGTGTGTGTGTGTGTGTGTGTGTGTGTGTGTGTCTGTTTGTCTCTCTTTTTCCCTCCCTCCCCCTCTTCCCTTCTCTTCCTTCCTCTCCTTCTGTCCCTTTTCCCCCAATCTTCCCCCTCTCTCCCTCTCTCTCTCTCTCTCCCCTCTCTCCCCACTTCCCTCTCTCCCCTGCCCCTCTCTCTCCCCCCTCTCCCCTCCCCTCTCTCTCCTCCTCAATCTGTGTGTGTTTTAAGCATTTGAAGAGAAAACTATCCTATCATGTGCTGCAGAGAGTTATGGTGGTTATAGGCATGGTAACCAATGCTAGAATAGTCATTAACATTTTACTAAAATTCCGTGTCTCGTTAACACTAGCGGGCTGTACAGTCTGGAAATGATGAGTGGTGGTAGACTCTACACACCGGACTCAAAGAGATTCAGGCTGTGTTTGACATAAGCAGAAGCTGCAACTTATGTGTGTGACTTTAACAGACTTGACTGGACTCAGCTTTGAGTATAGGTTATCAGAGCCCATTGCTTAGGACTCAAGGTAATGCAGTTATTTCTCCTGAGACTCACTGAGGAATTCATCTTTGCCCATTAATCAATATTGCTATTGTTCACGTGTATGGTGGGCTAATGAAAATGGCTCCCACAGCCTTACATGTTTGAATGTTTGGTCATTAGTTGGTATACAGTTTGGAAAGAATTAGGACGTGTGGCCTTGTTGGAGGAGGCACGTCAATGGGAGTGGGCCTTGAAGTTTCAAAGATCCACTCGTGGTCCAGTGACTCTCAGGATGTAGGGATCCACACTACTGCTCCAGCATTTATGCCTATCTGTTTCACACCATGATGACTATGAACTGATTTTCTGAAACGGTATGCAAGCCTTTAGTGAAATTCCTACGTTTCTAGAAGTTGCCTATAGTCATGATGTCTCCTCATAACAATAACAGTAACTAAAACGACCTGGTACTTATGAAATATATCGTTAGTTTTCTTCCCTGACTACCTCTAGAATGAGCTTCTGTTGGTTACCATAGCCGTCTTGGCCAACGCCTGATTTTTCTGTGTCATCATTCAGTATTTAATTTTATTTCCATTCTTTTACATTGAAAAAAGTTGATGTTATATCATAGCCCTTTTAAGATTTTTTTTTGCTTCACATTCACTCAGAAAGTAAACGGGATATAAAATCAACAAAGCAAAGCAGATAGAAGTTAAATAAGATACGTTATAGAACATTAATGTCTCGGTATCAGTTGTGATTCAGCACATCAGTAAATATTAAAAGCAATTTGCACATGTGCAGTAAATCTCATCTTTGAACAAAATCAGGATGGGAAAGTACTCCTACTAATATTTTTTTTAAATAAAGCCATATTGAAGAGACATAATTTAAACATGCTCCCTGGATTGAACTTTCTCTAATGAGTGCAAAACTACCTCAGATGAACAGGTTCATCAAGACATACACATTTGAAGTCACTTTCCTCTTACAAAATAAAGGTTAAAATTTGGAGGGATCTAGGTGGGAGAGGGGAAAGGGGAGAACAGGATCTGGTATGGGGTAGGGGCAAGAGAGAAGCCTAGAGGGCCACGAGAATGAGTGGAATAAGCATTATCAGGGGGTGGGAGGTGAGGGACCCTCTAGAAGGTGAAATATTCTCAGGACTCACTGGGGGTGACCTTAGCCAAAATGCACAACATCGAGGAGAGGGAACTCAAAGAGTCCATCTCCCGTAGATAGACAGGGTCTCAAGTGGAAGGATGGGGTTGCCATCGACAGACAAAATTTCTGACCCAGAGCTGTTCCTCTCTAAAAGAACTGCAGGCACAAAAACAGAGAAGAGACTGAAGGAAAGTCGGTGAAGTGACTGGCCCAACCTGGGATCCATCTCATGGGGGGCGCCAATGTCTGACACTATTACTGATGCTAGGCTGTGCTTACAGACAGAAGTTTGGTATGGCTGTCATCTGAGGAGCACTACCAGCAGCTGACTGAGACAGACTCATCAGACACTTAGCACTCAGCCATTGGACGGAAGTCAGGGACCCCTGTGGTTGAACTAGGCAATGGATTAAAGAAACTGAAGGGGAGAGCAACCCCATAGGAAGACCAGCAACTAACCCAGACCCCAGGGAGCTCCCAGAGACTGAGCCTCCAACCAAGAGCTACCAACCAAGAGCGTACAGGGGATGGTCCGAGGCTGCTGGCAGATCGATAGCAGAAGTCTGCCTGGCCTGGCCTCGGTGGGAGAAGATGCGCTTAATCCTCGAGAGACCCCAGGACTTGACGACCCAGGAAAGGGGGATGTTTTGGGGGGGGTGCCCTTTGGGAGGCAAGGGGAAGGAAGAATGGGATGAGAAACTATGGGAGCGGGACTGGAAGAGGGGGCAAAGAATGGAATGTAAATAAATAAAATAGTTAAAGTTAAAAAAGTTTAATTCAAGAAATTAAAACACTAGTGGGGGGCTTAGATATTTTCTCTATTTCTGTTCTTTTGTAACTGAATCAGAATTGATTTGCTTAATTTACCTGTCTTCCAGAGTATTTTCATTTTTATTGTATTATTTTATATCAACCATATACATATAAATACACACATATAATATTGAATGGTGATAATTATATATATGAGCATGTATAAATATAAGGAGTATATATACATACATGCACATATAAAAATTCATTGGTCAATTGTTTCTTTTTGTGGTCCTTTAGGGACCTCCTCCAAATCTTTTCTAATCACCACTACTGATAAAAGCCACTGTTTATTCAAGCTTTGTTATATAATAGGAACTATATTAAGTACTTTTTTACATATTTATACAAGGAAAATTTCTATTGGATTTTTTATTAGTAAAAAAGAATTTAAGAATGACTCAAAAGGAAGTTTGAGGATATTTTCAAGAGTAGGCAAGCAGCAATACATTGTTTCAGTTGTCTGAGGAAGGAGAATGTGGGAAGAAAAAGAATCCATGCCACTTGGACATGGATCTGTAGACAGCAGGAAGAGAGAGCCACTTGGCCTAGTTTGGGCTTTTGAATCCTCAAAGCCCAGCCTCAGGGACAAACTTCTTCCAACAAGACCACATCTACTTCAACAAGGCCACACCCACTTCAACAAGGCCACACCCACTTCAACAAGGCCACACCCACTTCAACAGTGCCACACTCACTTCAACAAGGCCACACCCACTTCAAGAAGGTCACACCTACTCCAACGAGGCCATTCCTCCTATTCCTTCTCAAGTACTACCATTCCCTGATGACTACAGGTCAGAATACATGAGCCTACTATGGCCATTCTTGTTCAACGCACCACACTATTGATTAGTTCTCTTACGTTTTATTAACTCTTATAAAAGAGTCGTCCTTTAAACCAAGTTGTTCATAGCATCTCATCAGTCATATCTATAAATATTGTGATTTGAATTGAAAAGTGTATCTGAACAACAAAATCTCTAGCACATATTTTGTATTTATGATGAAAATTTGATTTTAGTGTCCACTTTATGCTCCAATTGTCAAAATTATATATTATCTTTGAGACTTTTGTACCTAACGATTTGTTTTGGATTGAACACTACGTTCAATCATTTTTGAAAGTAGATAAAGATATAAATATACTCTAAACAAACCAGATATTATTGTTTAAGGTTCCTTCCCTACGGTGACCTGCTGAAGCAGAAACTCACAGCTGGTCCATGTGCAGAGAGCAAGCAATGGAAGAATGCTCATCCTCAGATAGGACATATGTACCATGCAGCCTCTTCTAGGCTCAAGGGCTCTCATGGGAAGGGAGTCAGAAAGTTCGTAAGAGCCAGATGTCAGGGGAGATTGGAACAAACAATAGCTTCTGCTTCTTCATGTCAGTTTCTTCTGCACACGACAGGCACTGGGCACTGAGGAATCTGCAGCAGCTGTGGCTACCTACGCAACACTTACACCGGTCCAGCCAATTAACAACCTACACAGAAATGGGGACGTGTTCAGTGCTCTTACCTCTAGTTCTCTCTTCAGAGAGAGAGAGAGAGAGAGAGAGAGAGAGAGAGAGAGAGGGAGAGAGAGAGAGAGTCGTTTTTAAAAAATGGTGTCCACTGGATGGCCTCACACTCAGCAGTACAAGGAAAGCACAAACTGGAATTGACAGGTTGTTAAAAATCACACACACACACACACACACACACACACACACATAGAGTCAAAGATAGGGCTAAGAGGGCAGGTAGCTGTTGGAGTGAATGTGGAGGATTTAAGGAGACAAATTGTTGTTGAACATAATAGATAACTTATATGCTGTTTAAAAAGTATTAATAAAATATTATATGAAGAGTGCTATACAGAAAGAAACTGTATGGAGAATTTAACACAAATGAATGCGGATAAAGCTTGGAGCATAACTGCATAACTGGTCATACAAGACGTGCTCAGCAGATGATAGCTTTGGGAAAACAAAACCAAACACACGCATTTAGATATTTCATCTGTGCCAAGAGACATGGAGGCTCAATCTTGGAGCTTTTACTTGTGGTTACGTTCTGTTAGTAATTGCTATATAATTAAAATGATAGCAATTATTACTTTTGCAATTTTGTAGTTCAGTACTTACTTTGAAGTTAATTGTCTCTTCCCCCGGCTAGCTGCTCCTACCTCTGGTCCACTCCATAAAACACATTTGGTTGGAGAATACTAAAAAAGTTTTTATTTCCTCTGACATGAGTCCTCGACTGGGGGCTGCTCATTTTAGAAACTGGAGATAGCATCTCTAAAAACCCTTTCCAAACTGCCGTTCCTTCTCCTGAAACATACACACATGCCTTCTTTTATGAACCCTTAGTTGGTTCAGTGGGTCAGTATGTGGGTCACTGAATGCTAATGTATCTGGGAAAAGCACAGTGTGAAGTCATCCAAGAATCTTGTCCCATCCAATGTGGTATTAGACCTGAGCACTTACAGCAAACCAGTACAAAGTCTGTGTTAGATCACTGCTCTGTGTGGGGACACATCACAGTGCAGGCCCCTCTTGGATGGGCCTTCCTTCCCACATGTGTGAGGCAACAGACTTCCATCTGGAACAACCTTTGTTTTCTGTACACTGCTCATTTACAGGAGACACACTCCACATGAAAGCGAGTGTTATAACATAACTGTGGGGAAGGAGCCGATGAGGTGTCTTTCCTCTCTGCCTCCCCCACACCACCAAACAATTTATATGTAAATACACAGACCTGAGGCAGACTCTAACTTGCCTAAATTAAATGACAGTCATTCCCTGAGGACCAGCAAACATTCTCCAGGACACCAAGGATTAAGGTCTTTCTCTTTCACTGCCTGACAAGACAAAGGACTGTTTGGATAATAGACATACAGTCTGTCCACCCATTTACATACACAGCAATTAGTTTGATTGGTGTGCACGCCTGTGATTACAGTACGGATGAACACAAGTCTCCATTCTTTTTCTTGTTTTTGCAACACTTGTTAAAGTGTCTTTTCCTTTAGACAGCTTACTATGCAATCATTCCACACCTAAATGTCCTATGTGGGGGAGCACGGCAAGGACTCCTATATCTTTATTCACGTTGTGTCATATTAAGACTATCATAAGGAGTGAATTGAAACGAAGTTTTTTTAAGGAGAAAAATGTTAATTTTTTTTATTAAGGGAATACAGTACTAATGGCTAGAAAATCCTAGGGAGATCTTTGTTTATTTGTTTGTTCTTGCTTTGTTTTGTCGTTTCCTTACCTACAAATAGTTTTGGAAAGTAATCTGCTTTTTTTCCCCCTGATTTTAAAAATTTCTTATAGCACTTGAGTCAAAAAATTCCTAAATCCTCTTTTAGGTGTTTGTTGATTTTATGATTTTTTTGTGGGGGGGCATTTGCTATACATGCGGTTTTAGACTTTCATGAAGGTGATTTTGTTTGAGAGAGGGTCTTCCTCTTAACCACACTGGTTTGAGGGTCACTATATAATCCAAGCTGGTCTCAAATCCTTCACGATCCTCTTGCTTCAGTCTCTTGAGTACTGGATTGCAGGCATGAACTACTACATCTGGCTAATCAAACCGATTTAAAAGGAAATTTTACTGTCTAGAAGCTAGACAACATCTAAAAGCTAATTAGAAAGCCAATTATCAGAATGGAAATGATTCATACCTATCTGGGGGCAGTTTAGGTCAGAGATACACTTCAGAACCAAGAAGCGGTGGGCCCTTACTCATGTTTCCGTTCATGTCGAATTTATGCCTCATATTCTCATAAGAAGTGCAAATTATGCACGCATGATTGGCCCTTGAATTTCCTTAATATACGTGACTTGCTTTTGATGTTTTGCTTGAAGAGTTCATATTGAAGGTGTACATTGAATTAGGCACATCACCTGATTTCAGGTCTGTGGTTTCTAATGGTGGGAAAATGATACATCAAGTGTTTCATTTGTTTGAAGGTATCTATTTCTTCCCCCTCTTCTGGTCTGGGATTTCCAGAGCATGGCATTGGGTACCTTCTTCTCTTCTCTTCTCTTCTCTTCTCTTCTCTTCTCTTCTCTTCTCTTCTCTTCTCTTCTCTTCTCTTCTCTTCTTCCCTTTCCTTTTCTTTCCCTTTTTCTTTCTTTCCCTCTTTCTTTCTTTTCCCCTTCCTTCCTTCCTTCCTTCCTTCCTTCCTTTCTCTCTCTCTTTCTTTCTTTCTTTCTTTCTTTCTTTCTTTCTTTCTTTCTTTCTTTCTTTCTTTCTTTCTTCCTTCCTTCCTTCCTTCCTCTTTCTCTCTCTCTCTCTCTCTCTTTCTTTCTTTCTTTCTTTCTTTCTTTCTTTCTTTCTTTCTTTCTTTCTTTCTTTCTTTCTTTTCCCCTTCCTTCCTTCCTTCCTTCCTTCCTTCCTTTCTTTCTTTTTTTAAATTTGGGTCACTCTAAGTATTTTTTCTTAAAGTTAGCAGTGTTTTATAACTATTATATTGAGAGTTAGGAACAAGTGATTTATAAAGAACTTTTCATGATTTTTTTCACTGACCTAAGTAAAGTAAGGACATCTCATCAACCAACCATAGCTCCCATTTGGAAAGAGCTCTGTTAGAAACCCACTTTGAAATGTAAAAGCTACTCCAAAGATCATTTCAAAGGGAGCTATGTCTAATGGTTTCATCCCATGGTTTTTTTTTTTTTTTTTAAGAAATCACTAAAATAAGTCAATGCTTACCACATTAACCAGCAACAATCACACACAGTTTAGCTAATAAATTATTAATGTAATATGGACCTTTTGTCAGCACAAAACAATATGCAGTCTTTTCATTTTCTTCATTAGCAGTGAATAGGCTGATGAACTCTCAGTTACATTCGTAAATTCTTGTTAGAATTTGTTTATTGCTTTTCAGCAACCCCATAATCCTACTGGATGAAAATATTTTTCATTTGTCACAGTGACACGTGCTAAGAAGTCAAACTATGAACAGCTGCAAGATTCCCTAAACTGATATGAGGTAGTATATATATTTTTTCTTAGAATTCCAACTCATTTTTTAAACCCCCTAATTTAGCTAAAATTAACCACAGGATTAGCATCTGGTTTCAGATATTCTCATCAGATAAGATAAGTACAATTTTAGAAAAATAATTCCGCAAAGGCTTTGAGCACGGCACTCCAGATTTAACATCCTAACAGGTTCCTTCTAGGGATAGTAGCCTCTGTCACATTCTTGGACCAGCTTTGCTTTATCCTCTAACATTTAAGAAGTCCTTAATTATTGTCTATTTTGCCAACAGAGTCATTTTCAACCTCCTCTGAGCTGGCTTCTTGGGTGTTTAGTTACACTAGTTCTCACTTCAGGCATTTCTGTGTTGTGCATTCTTTCTTGATCCACAGGCTACCACTGAAAAGATGGCCAAAAACGAGATAAAACATAAACATATAAAATCACCCTTTTTAAGAAAAAATGTATAGTTATTTTATTTTCATTTGGAGATACATAAAATTTTAAGCAAAGGCTGTTTCTATTATTTCTCTAGCTATATTTACTAAAAACTATTTTGCATACATACTCATTGAACAACCACATTTAACAGGATTTAAAATAAATAAATTATAAGCACCGGCATATCATTTAAAGTTCCCGTGACAACAATACATGTTGTCGTAGTAAGGATCATTTGAACCCTGACCTGGAAGTCACATGAGATGGACCTCGAAGACTCAGAGACAGCGTATAAAAATCCCCATTTCTGTATATTAGATGAATATGAGAATGATAAGGACATGCAGATAAGTAGTCAGCAGACACTGAAATCTTAACACACAATTTAAGTTTCATTCTCTAACGACGAGTCCAACTAAATGAAAACTGGCATCTAGCATATGACCTCCAAGTACACTTCAGGCTGTTTTATGATAGATAATCAAATAATCCACCACTTAGAAAGTAAATTTAAAATATAAATCTTATTTATTGTTGTTCCTTGTAAAACCTAAAGCTCCCACCACAGTGCACTGGGATTTCCATATGGAAAGGATTTGCGTTAGGACGTATGAGCACACCATCGTCTTCCATTTCTTCCTCATTCCATATACCCAGGCCATTCCATGCATGCGCAGGACCTGCCTAGACCCCGTAGGCAATGATGTTTCAAACTCTTCCTAAGTATAATAAATAAAGTTTTGTTTGGATAGAGTCCAAAATGCATCTTTCTTATACTGAATCCTACTTTACTGCAAGGAAGGAGAGGATAAATTTATAGTGCATAATTAAATGTCCATGTTGTAGCATGATGGCAAATAAATTATTGCATGAGAGAGTTCTAGAATACCATGATAAAACTGATCATCTGGTTTTGAGGAGGTATGACTGAAAGGGTTTTTGTAAATAGCAGTAGATGTTTTTTATATTTAGAATAACACAATGGCACCCCCGATTACATTCAAGGCATACCTGCAAATAGTGTTGTTGGGGAAAAGGGCTGCATTCCTATCTCAATTAAAAGGAATTTTTAAAAAGGTATTGTAAATAAAAGATTTTTGACTTGTATGAATTTCCACTAACAAATTTTTTTTTTTCATAGTGTGAAAAGATCTAAATTGATTCTTCTTGATACTATAGATATACGGAACAAATTATCTGTTGAAGTAATATTATTTATTAGTAGACCAAGACTTGTCAAAGTTTATAGGATATTTTAAATGTCAGTTTCTGAGTTTCTCACAGAAAGAATAAACTATAATCAATTGAACTGCTTAAATATTATACAGAGGATATAACGCTTTAGTTATAAATGTATTCAGTGAAATGTTAAGTAGCTTTAAACTAATCTTTTGTAATGCACCTTATTTCCCTTATAGTTTTTCTGAATATTTATGTAGATCCATAGTCAATCTTTGTCTATTATATCAATAGTAAGAAAAAAATTAATAGTTAATCTATTGTATCAATATTTAGAAAAAATTAAATATCTCTTATTTTTCAATTATGCATATAGGTAAGGTATAGGAATATTAGGTTTTACCAAAGTTGTGACAATAAAACATTATAGAAATTGAAGTAAACCTCATGCCATGAAATTAAAAACATGACAAGTACCATGTAACATATTTGTATGTGAGCTATAGACTAAAAAATTAAGGATGAACCCTGTAGTGTTTATGTTATCATGTAACATGTAAAGAGGACTGTCTTGTTATCTCTCGCCATTTTGAACGCTAACAGGATTAGGTCGTATTAATCCTCCACCCACAAGAAGTGTGGTATGCAGTGTGACCTGGAAATCTCTCCTGGGATTCAGCAGAGCTACGTTGAAGCATGCATGATTTCAAAGCAATTCTCAGCACAATTATCTGCTTGACCTGCAAGATGAACAAGCATATCATTTAATTAATTGCCCAGCTCTTGTGAACAGTGTTGTTCATTTTCCTAGTAATTGCACAGTTATATTCCCTTCTGGTTCATACAGGGGTGACTAAACTGGCACATAGACTAGTTAGATGGACACTTTTTATACTGCCATCAAACAATTCTTACAATACTTCAACATAAAAGCATTCACAAGCCTGAGAATGGTATCTATTGTCTTATAAATGTGATAAATATGTTTTGGTATCATAAAGTCATAATAAAAAAGTATTGTTTACTTGTTTATGAAGTGCAAATGTAAGACATATCAGTCTCTAAAAATGGAAAAGTATTTAGCAATGTAAGCTATTCAAATGTGTGGTGTGAAGCCTCGGCCTGAAGCCAGATCTGTGCAGACAATTCTTTCCATAATGCAACTACATGAAATTAATGTTACTTACTTTAACTGCACATAGGCATGTGATGTGAAGAGGGGAAGGGGTTCCTACTTTTCTTGTTTTTAGAGAAGATAGAATAGAATATAAATATTGGAAGGAAATGATTCAAAATAAGAGTTGTAAAAGAAGTTGATTCTGTGTTTTGCTTGACACTCAATTAAGAATTTGCATTTTAAGTAAATGAATGCTTGTAAAAGACAGAATTCATAAAAAAAATTTGGCCCCAGAATTTTTCTTTTGGATATTTTAATTCTCTCTTGTCCTGCTCTGTCCTGTCCTGTCCTGTCCTGTCCTGTCCTGTCCTGTCCTGTTCTCTCCTCTCTTCCTCTATCCCCCACATTTTCGGACTTTAGCACAGGCTCCTGGAATGTGTGGCAAATCAATCTAGCCAAGGGCCATAGCTTCTGGTTATCAGTTCAAACAAGAAGTTATGGTTCACTATCTGTTCCTAAAACACAGAACTATGTGTGGCTTGCTTGTTCTTCTTGAGCTAAAACATTGTAATGTTCAGCTGATCAGTTATGTACGTACAATGCACCTAATCATGTAAAAAATCATTCCCGGAATACAGAAAACATCCTGGGATGAGGAAAAGGGAGAATCTGGGTTGGTAAATAGAAAAGATACAATTTCCAGGCTATTATACGGTACTCTGCCATTGATGAGAAAGAAGCACAGCTCTCCTTTGAGTTGTGACTCTCTCCTCTCCCCATCCTTTCTTTCTCTTTTCTCCCCCCCCCACTTCTTTAGTTCTTTAGTCTTTGTGTCAATTTGCTTCCTGTTGCATCTCCGTCATGAGGTGAGGTTCTAACGTCATTTTTAAAAAAAGTTTCTAATCAAAAAACCAAAAATCACAAAAATTATCAACAATTTAAATATCAATTTCTTTTTCTAATTAGTTTGTCATAGCTAATTATTTACCACTTGAATTTCCTGATATACATAAAGAGTCAAAGTCAGTTACCCTGGGCTGGGGCCCTTGATGCACAAATTGGTTCAGGTTTCATCTCTCTCTCTCTCTCTCTCTCTCTCTCTCTCTCTCTCTCTCTCTCTGTCTCTCTCTCTCTGTCTCTCTCTCTCTCTCTCTCTCTCTGTCTGTCTCTGTCTCTCTCTCTGTCTCTCTGTCTCTCTGTCTCTGTCTCTGTCTCTCTCTCTCTGTCTCTCTCTCTCTCTCTCTCTCTCTCTCTCTCTCTCTCTCTCTCTCCCCTCCCCTCCCCTCTCCCTCTCTCTTTCTCTGTGCATTTAGTGTGTGTTTTCTCTACTAAAGTGAATGATATAAACTCAGCTTCGTGTCCTGAAGTAAGATTAGACTGTGATTTATCTTTGGATGACAGAGTAAGTGATTTGGGTGCATATAAATCGTCACAGAGTAGACTCTTCCTGGCTTTTCTTATGACTTTATTTTCAGGTGAAAGTAGTTGAGAGATTTTCTCATAGTTTTCTCAGATTTTCTTCCCAGCAGGCCATGCTTTCTCAGCCTCAGCAGTACTGCCATTTGGCACGGTACATAGCTTTGTTTGAGGGACACTGTATTCAGCCGTCTGCCTTGTGTCTACCCAGTGGGTTGTGGTAGCAATCTCACCCATGGCTGGTGACAAACAGAGCACACATGCAGACTTTACCCCAGGCCTCTGAAGTCAAACCAAACAAGAACTTTACCACCCATTAACATTTAGCCCATTTCCTGTTCCTAAAACACAGAATTAAGTGTGTCATATTTTATCTACTTGGGCTAGCAAACTATAATGTCCTCCTCACCCGATAAACAGAAAAAAATAGTATGTAGAATTAGACACACTATGCACATCATCGCTTAAAAATCATTCCCAGAGTATAGGTGTCTGGGATAAGGGATGGGAAGAGCCTACACTATTAATTTAGAGAGACCAAGTTTTCCAGGAATTTACATGACACTTTGGACACTGATGAGAAACACACCTAGTTCTATGTTTGCAGTTTTGACTCAAGTGATCCCAACTCTAGGAGACATATTGGACACTCAATATTTATTCACAGTCTTAACCATTTTGTGTTGGTCAATTATTTTTTCAAATTGTTATGGCTTTAGGAATACCCATTCAAAGAATAGTGTCTGGGTGAGTTAATGTAATTTTTAAAAGGATAATTAAACTCATGAGTCTTTTTCAATTTCAAATAATAATTTGCCACTATAATGTCTTACATAAAAATCAACAGATAACTTGGAAAGTGATGAAAAAAAGCTTTATATCACTCAATAATCTCTTTAAGCAACATGATCCAGCCAGCTTGAAAACCTGTAAGAACCTACATTATGATTTCAATAAAAATTAATTGTTCCCTTAATTATTTTGCCTATGTTAATTTTATTGTATCAGTGTAGGGACTATAATGTGGGATCTCTTTGGGACAGAAACAATGGTTAACAAACCAGTCTGTATGTACATAAACACGGTTCAAATATATAGAATTATGTTTAGCTATTCTAGCTCAGATATGGTAAATAAAATATCGCTTATGAAATGGTAGCTGACAAATCTGCCAGGATCTTCAATAGTGGAAAGTTCTGAGCTTGCATTGATTGTCTACAGGTTCTTGCCTCTCCTACAGATACTGAACGGCCACAAGAACGCTAAACAGACTTTCCAGCGCAAAGCTATATCCGCACCTCTAGATTCTTGTTTTTCCAGTGTCCACATCCTTTTCATGAAGTATCACTGTCTTCAATTTATCTTCCTCTTCTTCTTACTTCTTTTCCTTCATCAACACCACTACCACCACCACCACCGTCATCATTGTGATCTTTTCTAGCTAGTATTGATTTTTGCATCATTTTTTTGGAGCATGAGGGAAGTGTTACATTTTGTTATAAATGGGAAGAATGTATATTCTATCACCAGAAATGTGAAGACAACCAAATTATAATTATACCCTTTATAAGGACCTTTCTGAGGTCTTACGATTTTATATGTAAAATTAAGTCACACCAAGCAATAAATATGCCTTTTATTCAACAGTAAACTATCCAATATAGAGTAAAAATTTTTATAAGGATGACTATCTTGTTGCTTTTACTCCCTTGAAAAATGTATTATGGTAATGCACTAATATATACATATATTCTAATATAATATGAGTTTTATATAAATTTAGCATCCTACAGTTTTATTGGTGCTTTATTTTTCTCCAACATTTTGTCTTTTAAAAAACTATGTCTCTGGCTGTAAAGTACTTTAAAAAAAACAGGAGCACAAACTTTTTTATTATCAACACAATACATGGGTTTATTTTTGAAATGCAACACGGAAATATTTATGTATGTATCAGAAATATATGCTTATATATTAAAGTCTAAAATTATAATCCACATATGAATTGAGTTGTTACCCTAATATATATTACAGTATTTTTGGTAAAACCATGAATAATTTTTCAAAGGTCAATCTAAATTATACTTACTGAAAAAGAATGAGAAATGTTTTAGGTTAGATAGGATTTTCTAAGTCTTGGAAGATATTGCTGTTGTTCAAATTTACCTTGTCTTCTTCAAATGTGTTGCAGATATTATCTATAAATAGGCTAACACAAGAATCAGAAATGTTTTACATAACTGGCAAACTGAGCATAAGTTCTCTTGTCCATAGTGGAAGGAAGAGGAACGAAAATGTTGAGAAGGAAAATAATCTATTTTATACTTGTTTTCCACTATTTCTTTTGAACTCTTCCTGAAAAGTAAGTTTCTTTAAACTTTACTTTCCTTGGAGCAACCAGACAGCATGGGACACCGAAGGAATAGTGGATATTGCTGGATCAGATAATATGTATTTGAACACTGGAAAAATAAAAGTTTCAAAATGCTGAAGTGTATTGCAAAATCTATCTACTCCTTCCTTTACCACTTGAAAACATTATATATGAATATATGGTATTTTAATAAAATCTATTCTTGTTGATTCCCTTCCCTTCCATTTCCTCCCTTAATACCTACCATTATTCCCTCCCAATGCCAATGGAGCTGTTGACATTAATGGCTGCTGACAGATAGTATGCTGACTTATGGTGTCTTCCAAATCAATGGATTCCTCCCTCACAGTGCTATCATTATGTGCACAGACAGGGCCGTCTACTGGAATATGAGTAGCTTCTTGGGAGATGAGTCCTACATCTTTACACCCAGAGATTGGTGCATCTCTAAATCCTCACCAGAAAAGCATCCTTTTAATTAGATTGTAATTTGTATAGAGACCTACACTGGTTAACACAGAGAGAATGGGAGAATTCAATGTCCTAAATTGGAAGTCTACATCACCTTCCCTTGTTTACTTCTTCTCTCTCTTCAACTTGGTGACTACTCTAGTAAGAGCTGGAAGAAACTGTGTTATCTTCATTCTTAGTCTTTCCATAGGCAAATTAGTAGATTCAGATCTATCCCTTGACACATGAGAAGTAAAGGCAGCAGTGTGGTTAGTTTGGGATTAATCCTCCTCCTGAAAAACTTGTAAATCCATACATTCATAATATTAGCTGCTAAATGATTCATGGCCTGATACTCATCCATATTTATCTCCCAGGATTGGGGCAGGTACCCTATTGATTCACATACAACATGTTAACACTCCAGTAATCCCACAGGGAAGATCGAAATTGGCGGTGCAGATTCCCTGTGGGCTATGGCTAGGCAGAAGATAAAAAGACATGACTGTCTTAGCATCACTAGGCTCTCTCCTGTTTAATATCATTTGGGGTTATAGAGATCACTCCACAGAGATGTTATGTTCAAGGCTTGTCTAGATAAAGAAATATTTTAAAATGGTTAGTATTTTCATAAGGCTCAATGACTCGTGATAGATAATAGATTCTTAGAAAACTCAAAATGTGTGTGGCCTTGTTTTATTCTAGGACAAACATATGTATGTATGCACCTTGCACATAAACAGCATGCATACTAAGAGGATTTTACTGATCACATTTTTAAAACAAATAAGAAATGAGAACATCTTCTAGGAAAATCATAGAAGATATACATGGTAAACAAATTGAACCAGAAGAAAAAATGGTACTGCCATTAATTTAGCTTCCTATAAAGTATGGTATTACTTATCGTAGTGAAAATATTATCACTTTTTATAGTAATGAAAATGAAACTTGAGAAGTAATTATGGAAAACCCCAGTGGAGCACACTGACTACAAACCCTGATGCAAGCTGACACAGGAGGATGCTATTGGCTACTTTAGGATTTTGTCATCAGAAACCCAAAGGAGAAAGAAGGGGGAGGTTTCAAAGTAAAACCCATGAGTTCTGTAGTAGCCATGTTAGTCTTAAGTGGTAAGGAGTGATGGAATTCACCAGGTTAGAAGCTGGATGAAGGGAGGAGACTGAATGGTGTTTCTCATGCTCTGATCATGCCAGTAAGATTTGGGGAAGAACAGGTTTCCAGGCTCCCAAGGAAATATGGTCTTGAAGACTCAAGGCTTATATCCTATTGTATCATTAACTAAGAAAAGGTGACAAAAAGGACAGGGAGGTTGAAACACAGTCATAATTCTACCTCAGTTGGTCAAAATTAGTATGTATCCTGAACTCTGAATATAACATTCCTCAATAACAATCAACCAAAGAAACAAAGAAGAGAAAAGAGAGCCCTGGAATTGCTGATTGAGCAAAGGGACTCTCTGAGTCTGAGCTCCAGGAACTAAAAGGTAAAATGAGAGAACGGACTCTCCCAAGTTGTCCTCTGACCCCCACATCTGTGATTTGGCCTATGTGACCCCCCTAAATATGTAAACTAAATGTAATACAATTAAAAAAAGAAATTAGAGAACAGAATAAATATTGATAGCATGTATAAAAACCAGAGTCTGTCACTGTAAGCATGGGGATTGAAATGCCCTGACCGGGAATCGATACACTAAAAATAATTTTGAAAACATGAATGTATTCATTATTATTGTTTAATCAATGGAATTTTAATTGCCTTCCAGGTGGGGTGTTGAGAACTTTCAGTGAAATTGAGCCGTGCTTTCTTCAATCCTCAGGCTTTCAGAGTTCCTGTCATTCAGTTTTTTCGGTTGCAGAACCTGGCAGTCAGTCTGGATCCAGGCACTGACACGCCCTGAGGCGCTCCTCTGCAGTCAGGCTCATGCAGGGGAAACAGCTCTGCACTGTATTTGGTTTTTAAAATTAAACCAAAAGGGAACTATTCAGGGGGCTACTTGGTCAGGAATTTAGTTCTCAAGTGACATTAAAAATCATCCTATGATCTGGAGGTGACTGAAATAAAGAAGCCAGTTTAAACTGCTCTTAGCAGGATTTATTCATCCAGCATGTGTGCTGGACCCTCTAAAGCCTGGAGGGTCCCACATTTATTTCAACAATGTATTCATTGATCCATGTATTTTTATAACTTCTCTTTGCAACTGTCCTTAGACGCCATCACAGCTCTCTCCTTGTTACTTTGTACACGTACTGACTCGATCTTTCTGCCATTATTTATCGACCCCACAATTTATTTAGGTGGTGATCATATCCCAGTGAATGAGGAATGGGTGTAAAACGAGGTGCTTGGGGTCTTACACCTTCATGTGAGAAGGGAGCTGGAGCAAGAAGCAAACACCACAGGAGTGGTTGTGCCGGAGGAGGACAGGGAGCTTGCGCCAATCTTGAGTGGGCATGGTTTCTGAAGAAACGGCACTGAAAGGCTGTCACTCGGGAAAATGTTGAAGACGACACAAAGAGGCAAGAACATCTCAGGAAAATACACAAAACTGTAACGTTACCTCATTAATTAAATTACGATGTGGGAGGGAGCAGAAAAGAAATAACACTCCGTTTTTAGAGAGAAATTAAAAATACACTAGCCATACGGGACAAGTCAGAGTTTTGAGACAAGAAGGTCACCAGTTCCTGGTTCCTGGGTTTCTATTCTTCAGTAAGTCCCCTGCAGACTGAACTCTGTCTGCAGAACCCTGCATACTTCTAGTTCTCCATGCATTTCAGGGCTATCCATGGCGTAGTCCCTCTACACTCTCATTTCTCACCTCATACAATGTCTGCGTCTACATGCTGAAAGCGAACAAAAGTCTAGAAGTCTTAGATCTTGTGTCTGATGTATTTATTTATCCAAGTCTCAGCAATGGCTTCACACTTTCACAACCTACTAATTCCTTTTCATTTCGTGGGATTTCCAACAACTGCTTGCCCTGGTCACTGATATCATTCCTATTGGGGGATTTATCCCAATCCCATTCTACCACTCAGCCTTACTCTCTACCTGTCCCATTAGCCTTATCTATCTCAAAATAGAAGTTCGAACACAGCTTTCTCTCTTAATGTTCTCCTAGATGAGAGAACTCTTCCATCTAATCAAAACAGTATCGGTTTTATTTCCTTCAAACCACTGCTCTTAGCCATTTCTCATTTCAGCCTGTCTTTAGAGATTCATCATTTCAATAAGTGTTAGATTATCCGGATCATAGGATGATTTTAATGTCATGTGAGATTATTGCCTCCCACCCCCAGTCTTCATATCAGATTGGCTGTGTTCTTTGTAAATTATTTCCATTCTCCAGCTTGTTCAAAGACAGTCATATGGTGCTGAGAAACACATAACATTCCGTACAAACGTGTGCCCGCTACTTCCAAAGATATTACACAGGGCTGTGGAGATGGCTAAGTCAGGAAAGCACTTCCTTCCCTAAGCATGGGGCCTAAGCTCCATCCATGGCAGGACCAGGCATGGAATCCGTATGGAGGCATAACAGGAGGTTCTCTGGGGCTTGTCGGTTGCCAGGCAAGCCGATTCCGTAAGCTCCAGGTTCAGTGTGTGTAGGTCGATGTCATTATGCAGGTACAAGATAAAACAAAGCCTGTCATTGGACAAGAAGGAAGGGAGGCGGGGACGGAGGTCTTAGAAGGGAGACAGAAGCGGGAGAGAAGGAGCTGGATAGAGAAGGAACTGAGAGAACAAGGTGGCACATGTGAAGATTCTTCTCTGTGCATAAATACAGGCTATTATGAATATTTTTAAGGGATGGGTGTGTACGGAATTTTATGCTGTCTAGATGGGCAAATTATATCTTAGTGGATCCGAGGTCATTGTGTGGTGTGTTCTTTCATGTGGCCACTTAATTGAGTTCAACAGAAGGTTAGGTGGAGGGGTGTGCCAAGCCCACCATGGAATTGGGATGTGTATGCCTGGCATGGTAACAACCCACCAAGGGAACTGTGAGTGGAAGCAAAGCAGAGTGGCGAGGTGCCACAGTGGAATGGTTTACCGACCGCCAGGGTTAGAGAGTACCACGGGGCCCAGCACGGAGCCGCTGAAATAAATTAGTGCTGGTTCTTATGGCCCACTGGAGCCAGGACTAGCAAGAGAGCAACCTCCCAGGTACTCGTAGGAACTGGTCGCCCTGTTCTTTGTTTGATTGTTTGTTTTGTTGTTGTGTGTGGTTTTTTTTTTCCACAACAATTGGGAGAACCTGATTTTAAAATATGAGGTGGAGTTAATGGAGGAAATCTGGTATGGACCTCTGGCCTCCACATGTATATGCGTATCACTGTACTATGTCACTGCGCCTGCACATCCATGTACACACGCTCACACAATACACTAAAGATGCTATACAGTACTGGAAAGAACTCCCTCTGCCATTCATGACTTCAAAACATCAAACTTTGCTAAGCTCCTGAGAACTGCTTCTATTTTGTGCCACCTTATTGACAAAACCAGATTATCAATTAAATATTAATATTCTACTTTATGAGGATATTTTGACAGTAACAACAATTCTTCGGCTTTCTGCCTATAAGCTCACAGATCCCCACTCTGGACTCTTCTCCTTTTCCCCTAAGCTATAGCATGAGGCTGACTCCAGGTCTGAGGTCATATCTGTCTTCTCAATGTGAATTATGGTCCGCTCTTCTTTTTCTCAGTGACCAAATACCTTTATCTGTCTCCATGCATGAACTAATTCAGACACATCGTCTCAGTTTGTTTTCTTTCATGGGCTATTAGCATACTGCTAACAATGTATTAAGTGGAACACAAGCTTCTCCCCACTCACACAACTCCAGTTACAACTCATCCTTCCTTTTAATCCATCGTTTACATTTCTCTGTGCCTTGTTTTCCTTGCTCTCAGTTATCTCATGGCCATTCTTCAGTCTGCCCTCTACACACACCATTTTAACATTAAGATGTGAATGCAAACCAGGGCTCTGGGACACTGTAGGGAAAGGACATGTTTATACTCAATTCCGTTGTCCTCATACCAACCTGTGGCAGTGGTGAATATTTCCCAGTTCAGTTCAGAATGTACGTTCCTGTACTTTGGGATAACTCCCTGCTATTACAGCCATCTCTCTTGAAGTTTCCTCTGAGTGTCTCTGTAGTATATCATCCTCCCATCTCTTTAGCTGGGGTTAGCACAGCCTGATATCTTGTTCTTTTATCCCAGTTCTCCCAAGAATCTGTTTGGGAATTTCGTTTCATACTCAAGTTTTTTTTTTATATCATCAAATAAATAACAACAACTAGAATTTCATTTTTACCTCAGCCTTTCCTTGTGAAGTTCATGACTCAGCTTTCGATGTCGTATCACATACTAAATATTTAGAAAGAAACTATGTCACAGCTCCACGAGTGACCCTTTTCCGTACGACCTGGTCTTCCGTCCTTGGCTGGCTCAGGGAATGACGTTATGAAGTGAGGTGCACACCTGGAGTTTAGCCCTTATCTTTGGTTCTGACCTCTGGCTCACCTCCTATGTTGAATTCGTCACAGAATCTTGTCATTGTGACTTCCCTAGTTACACCCATATTAATTAGATCAGATGCTGACACAAAATAAATGTAAAATGCAAATTATGTATATGTTCTTTGTGATAAAATATTATTCTAATCATTACTAAAATTGTTATTGCTAATTATTTTCACAACTTAATGGAAGTAGAGGAAAAAACAAAATAACATATTTTTTGGAAACTATTCTCTCACTATGGATTCCTTTACTTGAGATTTATGCTAAATTTAAAGAATATTCTGGAATAATGTCTTTATTAAAATTTCAAATTCGTTTTTGACAAGGACTCACTATGTAATTCCTGGTCTGGAAATTCTTATGTAGATGAGGATGTCCTTGAATTTGATATGCCTCTCCTATGTATGCCTCCCAAATACTGGGATTATGACATGAGCCAACAATACATTGTATATTTATGAATTACATTTTAAATTTGGTTCATATATTGTATAACTCAATGTTCAAGCAAAGTAAGTATATATACTCTTTATTGTCACAGTTTTAAGGTCCTTTATTTCCCATTGGAATTATATAGCACATTATTAGTTAGTACAACATGGATGATACTTTAAATAAAGGTCTTCAAAATCCAAAATCTTTACTTTTATGAGGACAAAGTCATCTCGTCTGCTGTTTCTATGCTGGTTTGCTAAATCTTAAATGAATTCCTTAAACGAATTGCAATAATTTGTGAACAATTTGTTAAATTTCACTTCTGTTAGGAGAACAGAGGATACTCATTATAATTCATTCGCAGAAATTATCTGTGTGTCACATGTGCAAGTGAGTGTTTGATAAAGGAGAACGTTGGAGGAGAAGGAAAGATTAAAGTACAAGAGAGCAGATTGGAAGTTGGAAGGAAGATGTAGAAAACAGAAACGAATGGATGATTTTTTTAACAAATGTTATTTTCACATGCTGAAGAGTGAGCTTGAGTTATCCCAGTGCAGAAAAGGTTGAGAGGACATTGAAAACCATGGGATAGCAGCACTCTAAATGCTTTGTGGCTAATGCAGAGTATCCTGTACCTTCTGATAAGGACAAGAAAAATTTGAAAGGCACGTAAGGCTGTTTGGGGAACATTCAGACTGTGAGATCAGACCCTGATATGTTCTCCGATTTATTTCTAGAGATCACTAATACTCGCAGTTGTCGGCATGACTGAAAAGTGTGAGGTTAAGGTCTCCCAGAATTGGCATGGAAGGCGACAGAGATTCCTCCAAAGGAAGAGGAGGTTGATATCTCTGCCTACAGATGGATTGTAATTCTCATTGTGTAAGCTATATGATTTGTCAACACAGAGACTCGAGAGAAATACGGAGAGGTTCTCTAACCTTGCATTTTGTATACCACATATCTTTGCAAAGACTAGTTCCACCAAATAACAAAAGTCAAATTTTTTAGGGAATTGAATACTTTCAGTAGAGATTATGGTAATCAGCAGTGACGTTAACTAATTTAATTTTCAGAACTATATCATTTGGTAAATATATCAGTTTGGGGACAAATTCCTTCAAATCTCCAAAACAACGGGTTTCTTACAATTCAGAACAATTTTAAGTTAACATCATGAAAGTTACATTTTTAACACTTTCATTTAAATGATGTTACTTAAATAGCCATAAGATAACATGGTCCTGTAATGTGTCTTGAACCTTAGATGCTCACATTTTAAGTGATACATTGCAACTTGCTAAAAAATTGATGAAATCTAAAGTAAACTTTAGTTCCTCTTACTTTCAATAATTATAAAGATTATATTTAAGACACTTGCTAGCCTTAATTCTTAAGTCATAACATTTATTCTTAAACATCTTTCTGATAAATAATTGAATTTTCTTGAAAAAATATATCCCCCCTTTCAAAAATTGCTCTCAGAATGTCCAATTAGTGTCTTTTGACTGAGTTGTAACCCTTATATGTTCATCCATCATCATTTGAAATTCTTCAAAGGGCAACTACAAATGCAATCAATGGTTTGTCCATTGTCCTATTTAATTCAGACTCTCCACACGCTCAGCCTACCCACACTCCTGCACATGCTTTTTGGCTTTCCCTATTTGCCTACTACTTTTAATGGGCTGCCAAACTCTGATCTCTCATACAAAGCTTTGCCAAGGGTTTCACACTCAATTTTTCCTGCACTGTAGTCTTGCACTATATATGAAATGTTATACTGATTTCCCCTGAATTTCTAAACATTTTACAGCATTAATATTATCTGGTTTCTTATATAAGACATTTCTGCCCTGGTAGATTCTGTGAGTGAAAGCACTGTAAGCCACGGTGTCCCATAACCTCTCCTCTATTCAGTTCTCTGCTCAGTCTCTTCCCTGTTAATCCTGAGTGTGCACATGTGATCTGCTTTGGTCAATGAGGCAATAGAAAATATTCAGCAAATTAAGGCTGACAAAGTAGCTATGTGATGGGTTACAACTTTCTAGCTCCTCTTGGAACCCATCCCAAACATCTAAAAGAGCCCAGGGTTGTCAGTGGACTGATGAAGTAACTAATGGACAGAAGCTTCTGCTACTGTAAGAGCACCAGATAACGTTATCAGATACCAGCGAGAGACCACTGAACTCCAAGCTCAGCGATGATGCTCTAATGATCTTGGCTAAGGCCAATTGAGTCTTGTCCAGGCCAGCGACACAACTGAGAGCAAATTTATGACTAGAAAGACATGAACCAACAAAAGTGTGTAGTTGAAAGACATTATTTTTTGGTCAATTAGCTGAATTGCAATGATAGCTGAGATTTTTTTCACCCAAGTAAATATCGAGCTGCAAATGCTGTTGTTCTTCTCCCAATTCTTTTCAATGAAAGACACTCAGAGAATAAAAAGAACCCGAGGATTATTTCAGCAAGGCTTCCTCCTTCCTACCACACAGTGAGTCAAAACAGTTGGCTGGAGTTTGAGATAAAACTATAAACAGTAAAGTGAAGAGAAAGTTTAGGCAATGCCTTAGCTCCATATGAAAATGTTAATATAGAAATATGAGGGAAATTAGAGGATGGAGAGTGACTTGAAGAGATACTGTTTTTGGTTATTAAGATTTCCTTGCAGGTCAAAGAAAATACTTAGGGCGAAAAACAATTGGAAAGCATTGCAGTCAAACTTCCTAGAGCTGAGACAGTGTTGCTCTTCACGTGGGCCGGAAGTGTCATCAAGTGAGCCAACAAGTAATGTTCTACAAGGAGACCTTAAGAATATCGAGAGCGGGGGTGGGGAGGTCAATCTATAAACGTAAGGTAGTTGGATTTCACAACAGGGAACGTCATACCAGATGCTACTAGAGCAATGTCTTCTGTGTTGGGAGGAGAGAATAATTTAGAGGCTAGAAAAATGTAATGCACACAGGGCACTGATCAACTGCATTAACCATTTTCAGATAAAAAGCATTTGGAAAATTTGCTTCCGTTTACCTAAGTATAAAGTTACTTGAGGGTACAGAGACAATAAAAGGACATATTAAGAAATGAGAAGATAACAAGAGGCGAGGGACAAAGTACTCAAGTGAAAAAGGAGAGAGACACGGACAAAATATGCTCCCATGATAGCTGAAAGACATAGGGAGAAAAACTCCATTTAGAAGCCAGTACCTTCATAGCATCAGGGGCGAGAGGGATGGGATAGGAGGTTTGTAGAGGGGAAACTGGGAAACAGGATAACATTTGAAATGTAAATAAATAAAATAACCAATAAAAAAAAGGAAAAGTAAAAAGATAAAAGAAAAAGAAGTCTGCCCAAGGCTATGGGTTTTCATAGAATAGCTCACATGGTAGAGGAAAACCAGAAAATACAATTATTAATTAGAATGCAGTTGAAATTCCTAATTTTTCTGATTTTCTGGATAAAATATACCTTCTCTTATCACCAAAGAAAAGAAATAAGGGAAAAGGACTTCAGGGAAAATAAAAGGGAGAAAAGGGCTCAAATGCAGAGTAGCTTCCCATCCTAAGAATGCTACTCAATACACTTGAAGCTTCGTCCTCGGCACCAATCGATCTCTCCGTAGTCAGTGCAATAGCTGACTGGTGTTTTCAGCAGTAGACCTTACCGCTGGACTGCAGATGATAACCAACAGCTTCCATAAGAGTCTTCAGTGATTGGAAGGAGGGGTCTATAAATCCTCTTTGGCCAATGACTCAACGCAGAAATAACTTTTCAAAAATAGGAATGGAAGTGTTCGCATTTCCTAGTACTTACATTAAGGGATGAGAAGAATAAATACAGGTCTTTCATAACCATTTGGGAACAGTCAGGGGTTCTGGAGCTTGATAGCTGATCAACTTTCCATGGCTTGGGCTCATCAACTGTGTATGTGGTAAGCCGCTTAACTTCCCTGAGATTTTATTTTAACTAAAACAGTGAATGTTCATGCAAAACTTTTTGGGTTGAGTACCATCAACCTCAAAATATTCTGCTTGAAAAAATTTCAAAAGTGCCAACTCTATTTATCTCATCTTGTAGAGTCATCTGATTATTATTATTATTATTATTATTATTATTATTATTATTATTAATTGTTATTTGCTCAGCAATCTAATGGCAGTTTTTTTTATTTTGCCCAGTCTTTTTCAATTTCTTGACCAAAATCTCCCATATCACAGCTATTTCTCTCTCTTTTTTAAAACACTTGAGACCATTTCTCAAACTATCATTTGCATGTCATTGTACCACCTGGATTCCATTTCTACAAATCAGTATTTAAGTTTTTAAAAGATCACATGAATTGGGATAGTGGGCAATATGCATTTGAGCCAAAGGAATGTAGACACACTTGATTAAATAACTTTTTATAGATGTATAAAACTCTCAAACAATAGCTGGGTGCTGCTGATATACACTTTTAATCTTAGCCCTCGGGAGGCTGAGGCAAGTGAAACTCTGAGGTCAAGGCCAGCCTGGTCTGCAGACTTGAGTTCCTGAACAGCTACACAGATCTGCACAGAGAAATCCTATCTCAAAAAAAAAAAAAAAAAAAAAAAAAAAAAAAAAACAACAAAAAAAAAACAAAACAAGACAAAACAAAACAACAAACACACAGTAAAAATTCTCAGTATAAAATGTTTATTCATATGACCTCTTCTAAATTCTTAAAATCAAATTACAGATATAGTATATCACAAGAAATGAAAAATTTAATAGTAATGAATAGTGATAACAATAACAATATGTTATATTCTATAATGTTCTACTTTTGGTAATAAACACATCAAATTTGTCAGTGAAAGAGCTGTCATGTTAAATAAAAGGAAAATGTAAATAGTTCTCTTGGCAAGTGAGATTAAAAATAGAGTGGTTAGAACTGACAAGCACTCTCTTAATTTAATAATTACCGACTTAGTTAATTATCATCAGGCAGGAATGGTCCTTAGTTCTGTAGAGTTTTGTAACATTTTGTATGTGGTATGTGGCAATAGTACTATGTAAGCTTACCAGTGTTTGATTTAATTTTGTTGTTTTGTATGCATTTGTGTGTGTGTGTGTGTGTGTGTGTGTGTGTGTGTGTGTGTGTGTGTGTGTGTGTAGATATGTGTTGTACATGGGCCTAGAAGCTTAGGGAGGAGGCTGGCTGTTCTGCCCCATTACTCTGTCTTATTCCTGTAAGAAACAGTCTCTCATTGGACCTAAAGGTAGGCTGGTAGCCAACAAGCCCCATTGATTCTCCCAACTCCACCCTCACAGGGCTGTTAAGGTTACAGGCATCCAGGGCAAGCGCATTCATGCCTTCGTGATTATGCGGCAAGCGCTTTTATCCAGAAAGGCATCCTACCACTTCGCCATCTACATTCAGTGTGGCCTTTTTGATCTACATTCAGTACTATTTTCCAGTTCAAGATTTATACATTCAAATCCAGGTTCCTTTTGTGCTTTCTTAGATCCCCTTCTCTTCCCAACATATACTTTCTAAAAAGATACATAAAGGGGGCCGGCTATTCATACAATTTAAGCTGCTTACTTTAAAAATCAATACTTTTGGGGTACTAATAAATTGGGACAGGTTGCCACACAGTTTCCACTGCCGCTGTTATCAGTACTTCCCATTTCCTTCTAAACTCTGTTACCCCTAGACTACTCAAGGCGACGCATTTGGCTCCGTGTGCGAGACCTCTGCTTCTTAGCCTTTCTGCTTACTTGATCGTTTGTTATGGAAATATCCTTCTGGTATTTTTCATCTTTTTCTAGGTTACAGTTCTTTCATAAAAGTATTTAAATACACACACAACGATTAGTTTTAATTGTCCAATTGACGAAACAGTCGTCTGGGAATTAGTAGGGGTCACATTTAGATGTGTCTTTGAGGGTATATCCAGAGAAGAGTAAGTTTGGGTAGAAGCCCTGGCTTGAATGTGGGAGGTACAGTCCTGTGGAGGAAGGTTGCTGAATTGAATAAACTGGGGAGAAGGAAGAAAGGCAACCCAGTGGTGTTATTCTCCTTGGATGCTTTCTGTACCACTAAGACATCAAGTGACTTCTACTGGCACAGAATGTGGTCACGTCTTCCCTGCCAAATAAACTAGACACTAGACCATGAGGCAAAGTAAATCCTTCCTTCCTTAAGTTACTTTGTGTCCAGTATGGTTACAGCCAGGAGAAAAAATGATTAATACAATCCCTAAGTCATTTCCATACTTAAAACATAAAACAATCCCAGCAAGTCATGAGTCTATGCACTGACTCCTCTGTCTCACAGGATACCTAAAGCATAAGTATCTATCTGCCTCCTTTATTTATTATTTCTCTTATCTGTTTGTATTTCATGCATCATGGGAATCCAGACTCATGCTCAATGTTTGGTAACGCAATGTGTGCCAGTTCCCAACAGCTTCCTGTTAAATCTCAAAGGGACATAGGTATTTGGTAGTTTCATTTTCATTCTGGATAGACCTTTAACCTACTGACTTCAACTGACATCGAAATTAAGATCTTCTGAAAGACTCTTGTTTGACCAACAACAAACTAAATGGCCCTTAGACAAATAATGCTTGAACAAAATCACTTTTAAAAATATTATTTAAATAAATTATTTTTGAAATAAAGATTGGAATATACCCTTGGAATTGAATACATTGGCTGGAAATCCAAAATGATATAACTAAAAAGAAAAAGACAACATAACTTCTATGCTATGTAGAAAATTAATTCTTTGAGAAAGAGCAATAATGAAAGAATAGAGCAAATGTACACTTTATACATTATTTGAAATTAAAGACAGTGTTCATGTGGCTGGAGAGATGGCTCAGTGGTTAAGAGCACTGATTGCTCTTCCAGAGGTCCTGAGTTCAAATCCCAGCAACCACATGGTGGTTTACAATCATCTGTAATGAGATCTGATGTCCTCTTCTGGTGTGTCTGAAGACGGCGACACTATACTTATATATAATAAATAAATCTTAAAAAAAGACAGTGTATGAACAGTGTTCAATTGCCTGACACTGTAAGTTAAATGAAAACAGACGAGAAAATAATACTGGATAGCTGCTAAACTTTACTACAGTTAGAGGGTTATTCCTGTGCTTCAGCATGGTTATTAAAACTCTAATACATTTCAGCACTGTCAGAAAGTGCTAGAAAAGAAAATGAGATTAGAAACATACAACTCATTCTAAAAAATGCTGCCTGCTTGAAAAAGCAAGAAGAAAAGCAGGCAACAGAAGGCTGAACTGTGCAACTTCTAGAAGGAAAACACGAAGTTATTTATTTATGATACCATTTTGAAAATGAACTGAAAAAAAAAAAGAAACACCCTCAGGGAAGCAGAAGCCTTTGAAAATAGAAATGTCTAAAGAGAAAGAGTAGTATGTTTGAAGAAAATGACTCTTGTCTTTGTGCTGAGGCATTGCGGAAAGTGCTAGGGTCGATTTCGCTGCGCTGCTTCGGTCTGCACCACATACATCAGTTGGCCCAATTCAGTAGACAGGCAGGAACGGTCAGCTGCCCTTGACTAGTCTGTGTCTACTGTGCAAACATCTAAAAGTAGAAGAGAAAAAGTTCCCGAGAAAAATCTTATCACCAAGTCTTTAGATCCAAAGAATGCCTGCGAAAAGAGAGCCTTTATCTGGCTTCTCTGGTTACAATAAAGGAGTCCCAGAGGAGTGGGGAATAGTGATAGACACACATGCTATGAAATAGAGCATCATCAAGACCCTGGGCCAAGAGCGTGCTGTGCCAGGCATCGTCTCGTGCGTCATACCATAGATGTCAGCACAGCAACCTGATTCCTCTTGATATTGGCATTGTTGGGGCTCCTTCCTCCCCCACCCCAGAAATACAATTTGCTATGGATCTGAAGATAGTCCTATCAAATATAGAAACAGAATGATAGGGACGAGTCAAAATAAATGTCATTAGCATATTTTCTAGCACATTTGAGATTTCCCCAAATTTCAGATATCATACAATATCACATCTAAGCAAGTCACGTTTTCTTTTCTTTGACTTAGTTAATGTGTAATATTTTTTAGATGTTTCATATGTGAAAGGCACTGAAAATACTTTATTATGCCTCCAAAATCACGAATTCTAAACTGAAAACTCTATACATTTAAGATTTGGGTATTACTATTTTTCATATGAAATCCTGTCAGTGTGATTGCCAAAGCAATGATTCTCACATCTTATCCTCAAAAGATCAGGCCCCAGCCTGCTGCCCTGATGTCTTGCAGGTACAATGATGAGCTCACTGAGTTGGGTTCAATATTCTGCCATGTATTTGATCAGGGAAGTTAATTAGTATCTTTTGTTTTCCTAATTATAGTTTGAACCTTGGATTCCATAAAATCTCCTGCACTGTTACTGAATGAACTGTATGAAATTAAATATGAGAAAGGAGACATCAAGGAGAATTTCACTCTTGCAACTCTCCATTGGAAGGAGGGATAGAATTCAGTCTAAAGCAATACATTTAAATGTATATCCTTAGGATAGTCTTTAGAAAACAGGAAGTCTACTGCAAAACCATCTCTCTGCCAGGAAAGTCACTATGTTTTTTATATATATATATATATATATATATATATATATATATATATGTCAAGTGAGCTTTTGATAAAAGAAATATAACTCTGGTCAAAGTAGACAGGATCCAATCGAGTTTAGAAGAAAGAGTAGAAAGATTTAGGTACCTATACTAAAGTTTTATACATGAAATTAAGTAATATAAGTCACTGGTATAAAAATATTTTCTGTATCCAGTAGTTGAAGAAAGCATTATATATGTATACACACACATACATATATACATACAGACATATACATATGTGCATTATAAAAAGGTTAAACATAATGTGTTATTTTACATTTCTTGTTTCTGCTATTATGTCATTTCACTCAGTTTCTTTTTCGCCCTATTCCTTTAAGAAACAACAGCATCCTGAATGAGTGCTAAGAACACTCCCAGTCTGGTTACAACCAATAATACACGGCAGAAAAGAATATCAAGACTTTTGCCCATCAGATATTTTACACTAACTACCATGCATGATGAAAAATGTTTGAATTTTGGTTTAATATGTAAAATTTTCAACTAGTCATAACATATATATTTTTAAAGTCACTGGATCTATTTAACATAGCTTCCCAAAGATCATATACTCTGTTATTCTTTAGTAAGAAAATTTGGTTTTGAATTCATTCATCTGGACAGAATAAATTTTTCTTTTTATTAACTCCAGATACTCTTTAGTACTGAATTTCAAACAAAATATTTTCACACGGAAAACTTTTGGGAGACATATACATATTCTTTTGAATTTATTCTTCATATAGGATTTGTAATGGATCGTTTCAAATTATACCAGGGTTATGTGAATGTGACCAGAAATGGAAAGTCCTTGATTTCATTCCCAGGAGTCTTTTTATCCATCTGTCTACCTGAGGGAAGGGAACTTGTCAGCTAGCCTGGTCTCTGACTTGACTATGCCATCGGCTGGCCAGTTTCTAGGTCTTCTCAGACATGCAACTGGAAAACATTGGGGGGAGGAACCCCAAGAAAGATAATATGGAGAAAAATGAAGTTAAAAAAACTACAACAGAGAAACTAGGTCATGACTCTAGTCAGTCAGGGGAAGGGAGCTGCAAAGAGGAAGGCAAAAGGATTATGTAGAAGGCATAGGAAACAGAAGAAGATTCATTAAGACAACTGCCAGTTCCTTCACTGGAGACCTTGGGGGAAGCACTTTCTCATTCCAAATGACAGGAACGTCCACAGAGGCAAAAAGGAAATGAGATAGGTTTTTCCTAAGTTGATTGAAACAATAATGAAAGAATCTTACGTTTTATTAGTAGGTAATACACTCCCTCTCGAACTCAGACTCAGCCACAGAATTGAAATACTTTGCGAGATAACGGCCTTTCTCATCTTCCGTAAGGTCTGGCTGGGTCTTAGATTCAGTTGCTGCTAGGTTAATTGAGACCCAGAGAAGAGTTCAACACGAAGCTTAATTAAACCATCTTTATGGCTCCAGATACTGGAATATGTGGCCGGTGCTTTCTAAGCCACACGATGAAAGGTGCTGACACTAACTTCTGAGGACAGATGTCAGACTTGATTGGAATGATCTAAATGTTCGCACTGGGGCATAAGAACATCTAGGAGAAAATCAGCTATCAGGAAAACTTGAAGTTTGAGGTGTCATTCAGTTCTCTGTGCTTCTACCTCTGCCAAGTCCTTTCAACTTTGTGGGACAGATTCTGATTTGGTTCCAATGTACAGATGTGGAAACTAAGGCCACTTAAGAGGTTGTGGCTTCTTAGTTATGGGGACTGGTAGTGGAATATGAACAATGCTTCTTCTCTGTCTACATTAGCAATAATAATGGTAATTAGTGCTGCTGCTGGAAGTGCTTGTTTTTACACCGACGCTTTTGAGAGAGTTCGGTACACTTGGTAAATCATTCTGACCTGCAAATCTGTTCAAACTCGACCCTTACACTTTTCTTTTGAAAAGCTTTCTTTTTCTGGCTCTAAGCATGTGAAGGAGAACGCTCCAGAAAGGTTCCAACATATAAACTTTCAGCCGCGTTCTACTCCACATGTTGAAAGCTCATGTCCGTCTTGTTTTATCCTCTCCAGGACACACACAGTCTCTTCACTCACCTATTCATGTCGTATGTGGTCTTGTCCTTGTAGTCGCCAGATACCTTCTAAGACATTCTGCCACTGTTATGCCACAGTCCTTATTTACACTGAGTTCAACAGGCACTGTAGAACGCCATAGAAGAGTACTATACTTCCCTGAGCAAGTTCTCCGTTGTTTCAATGGGACAATGGGTTTAACAGCAGCCGATGGTTGAAAATCTTCACATGTCAATTGATGACGATCTTTACACTTAAAGCCTGGCTTTGCTTCTCGTGATCTCTGTGATTCTGAGCTATTGATTAGGTCCCCTGTGCCTCAGTTCATCGAGCAGAATCAACGAGATCACATATATTGTTAGTCCCATAGAGACCGAGCGAGAATGAAACCCACATTTCCACACTTAGAATACTGTCCGGCAGAAAGTAGTCATTTCAGGGCAGTGCTGTCAGCCAGTCCCCAGCCCGCTTCATCGCTTTATCCTTTCATGTGTGCGGACCTTTCAGACCATACCATTGTGGGAGATTTTACATAAAACAGTAACTTTCCTGATCAGCTTTTGCAAGAAATGGTAACGTTACAGCACAAATGTGACGACACTGCCGCCCCCATCTACTCAGCAAAATTGTTCCAAAGTGCGCATGCTCTAAAATATTCAAACATTAAAATGCTAACAACTTTCCACTGTTCTGCCTGCTGACCTCCATCCCAAAATCGTCTGTAGCAGTTAATTAAATGCCTCCTTTTTGGAGGGCTTGAAAGATTTAAGAAGAAAGGACAGGCTGGGGCATTTAGAGGGAACTGATCTGGCTTGGCAGTGACTACGTTTGAAAAAAGCATGCGGGGAAGAGCGTTTACTAAGTGAACCCTGTCTGAAGCAACACAAAGAAACAGTTTTGTGTAAACATCCAGAGAAGGGAAAGCAACATGAAGATTTCACCAACTCGCTCTGTCTTCTTTGAATTTTGCTGCCCACAAGACTTTTCAGCTGTTGATTATCCATAGCCTAAATCAAACTGTAAGCTCCAGGCCGAAACAGGAACTTGATTTATTACTCAATGCTGCAACGCTCAGAGACACCTCCGAACTTCTGTGAGCTTCAAGACTTACTCCTCAAGTAACATACCACGGCATAGAATCAATGAGAGAATAATTTGTGCGCCAAACACAATGGGACAGGATAGCAAAGCTGAAGGTCTTCTTTAAAGGGGAAAACCCCAGACAGAATAAATGAGTCTTGGCGGTCCAGCTAGGGAAAGACACGAGTGAGCACATGTGGGCTTGAGACTGTGTTCCCCTGCCGGAAATCATTCAATTATCCAAATGCTTCCCTCCTGAGACTTACAAACCGAAACCTTGGCTCGAGCTTAAATATTAAACATTAATGATATTCGCCTGGTGTTTTGAATGAGAGCGTCCACTTTAGTTGCTATAGCTGTGGTCCACTTTGTGATAAAGAAGTGGCCATGAGGGAACTTTGGATGGACTTTTGCGGAAAACGATAGTGACATCACCCCTCAGCTTTGCTTTTCCAAGTAATTTAGAAAGACTTGTTGGTCTTGCTTTCAGATAGGTGGCCCTGTGCTTGCTTTTTTTTTTTTTTATGCCTAGGAGATTTATTCATTTCCAGATATGGGATAAGTTTAGTGACAAGATTGTAATATCCCAGAGAGGACAGAAAACAACGAAGGGAGGTAAAACAAAAGAGTAAAGCAAAATAAAAGTTTCACTTTTTTTTTCCTGAGAAAAATAAGAAGAGATCAAGCAGAAGGTTGACAGAAAGTATATTGAGTAATGCTGTGTGTTTAATGGCTTTGCTGGGGAGAGTTTCAATTTTATTTTAGGTCAGATAGAAAGTTATCAGGAGGATTGAAAGGAGAAATACTGTGACTCAATAAATAAAGATCACTTTGGTGAAGATGTACAGCAGGCTTGGGGTCACAGTGGATGCTTGGAGACTAGTTAATCTTTTGGTTCAGTGAACTGAAGAAAAAGTTGAGGGTGGCTGGCCCTAACGAGATGGCAAAACAGAATGGAATAAACCTTAAATTCAAGAACATTTGAGAGGGCCAGTAGGGCTTGCTGAAATACTAAATATTGGAATGATGGAAAGGCACAAATCTTGACCACTACTAGATTTTCTATAATGCATAAGGTTGAATAACTATGCCTAAGGAATGGTTTGAATTTTAACAGAGTAAGGCAGGGAAGAAAGTGCAAGGCAAATGATTGCACCTAAAATTCATTGCACTTCAGACACAGGATACTCCACAGTGAGAAATTACAAGCGCAATATTGTTTTCCTATTTACTTACTCTTACTAGAATTTATTTGGGGGTGAGCAAGAAGTGAGACAAATATGCTTACTGTACTGCCTGTTCCCCTGAGTTCAATCCACAGGACCCACAAGGTGGCACAACTCATTTGGGGACTGGAAACACAGCACAATCGGCAAGTGTTTGCTTAACATACCTAAAGCCTGGGGTTTATTTCTCAGCACCATGAGTGATGGATATGGTAGCAGAAATGAGCAGACATGCAAAGTCCCCCTCAGCTACCCAGGGAGTTAGAGCCCACTCTGGATGCTGTGTACTAATTTTCTCTGAAATAGAAACTTCTATCTCGAAGAAGCCCCTTAAGATACAAGACGTCAAAAAAGGTGGCACCCTGAAGCGCATCTTGTAAGGAAACTCTTTAAACTCTGGAAGTAAACACCTTAATAGCTTCAGGAAGTACTTGAAACTGAGCAGATTTACTAGGGCTCTTCCTATGTAATCAATATAACAAGTAGGGACTGCTGAGGTACACTCTTAGACTATTAGTCTTTCACCCATGCTGGATAGGGCAATTGGTTATATACCTGTCATTGAATCATTTCTGCTGATCTAAATAACACCTCACTCCTATTCTTTGAAGCAAATCCAATAAAGCCCATTGGTTCATCAAGTTGGACGTTAGTGGTATCCTTTATCTAGTCTATCATCAGTTGCCTAACTGAGGTGAATAGTCATTTGTTCATTTCTCTCCAGGAAGAGTCTCACACAACAGAGGGCTGTATGAAAGGCTATAGTCATAGTAACAACAATATAAAGAGCATGTTTTCTTGTCGTTGAAATTTGCTCAGCTTTTAAAAATGTCCCAAAGTAGAGTGGATTGTTGAGATGGCCCAGAGGACTTGGTACATATCAAAGCCTGACCAGACCTGAGGTCAATATCCAAATCTATAAAGTGGAGGGTAAAAATAGACTTCTGAAAATTGTCTTCCAACCTCCACATCTGTGTTGTGGAAAATGCTTGCCCAGCCCTCATATACTAAATGAATATATAAATGTAAACAATTTTCAAAATGTACCCAGTTACAATAGACAAAGTCACCATCATTGTCATTACAGTGAAAAATGGTTGGATGATGGCACAGTGTTCACCATTGAGCTCTCCCCAAGGATGCTGGGTACATATTTAGGGAAAGACTTTTAACAAACAGATTTCAACGTCTCCGGGAACGCCCAAAGCTGCATTCATAATCCCTCTCCAACATGACCGTCTAAATATGAGCTGAACAAAGAAAATAATAATAGACCAAAGTGAACAAGGAAACCCACAATGCCTCAGTCCTATATAAAGAACTACAGGTATAACTAAGGAAGGCTGAGACCAGGAGAAATAGACTTCCCCAGGAAGCCACACACCGACAATCCATCTAGCACCAAATGGTCAATTGTCAAAACATACGTACAAGTAACATTATGAATACAGAACAGGATATATATATATATGTGTATGTGTATATATATATATGTATGGATTTGAAAGAGGGCAAAGAGGACTATATTAGAGGCACTGGAAGGAGAAAAGCAAAGGGAGAAATGATGTAATTATATTATAATCTCAAAAATGGAATAAATAATTTTTGAAGTGGGTGACAAATGGCAACTGGCCTTTACTCTAGTGGCCCAAGTGTAATGTTTCCTGATTTGTCTGGCATAGACAAACCTAGTTTCAGATTTATGAATCTTCTCTTAATTCTCAATGGTTTCAATTTGGACAACAATTCCAATGGGCACTTTGTCATTTCCTCTGGCACTTGAATGCCATGGTGAATCTCCAACAAACATTTAGTCTCCAAGTATGATGAAATGATCCCGGGCACTTTTAAGGATGTTAGTTCTACTCCTTTTGATTTTGCTGAAAGGCATTATTTCACACTTCCTGCAACTCGAGGAATTTTAACTCATATATTTTAAAACGATGTATCTTTATTTTCCTTTAAGATACCAAGGCATGCAATGAAAGGAAAGTTGGGTGTGAATAGTGTTGGTATACTTTTAGTTGTATGGAATTCTAAGCTCACAGATGTGCTTTTAAGCACCCTGCATAAAGAAAAAAATAGGTAATGTCTAAGACCAAGGAAACATTCAGAATTTGGATAGAAAATGATAAATAGGCAGAACATAGGCTGAGGAGGCATTAAAATGAAATGATAGAGACCTAGGAAAAAAGTAAATTTTAACCTCATCTTCAAGTAATTTTGAGCGTTCAAATATACATAATTGCTTTTTTCTGTGGAGGAGATTCTAATGTAAGCACAAACTGTCACTTATTTTTAGGAATTTGTAAAGTGATTGGATCTTTAGCTTTAAATATCTTAATTGTTCTGTTTAGGTAAAATGAACTGAATTTTCAGTTGAAGGCATTACATGATAAAATAATTTTATATCATTCAATTCGGCCATGTTACAAGGTTAACATCATTTAAAAAGTACAGCTGAGTGAAAATATGATTAAACTTCATATGTATTGAAGTAATCCATGTAGTGTCCAAGAACACAGCCTGAAAGAATGTGGAAAGATGTTTTTATGACACCATACTTAGTAACAACCTCTACTACTGCTGTCGGGAAGAATTTTAGGAAAACCCACTAGCTTGGACATCTAGAAAGATTCTAAATATTTTCTGGGATAAAGGGGACGACCTTTTTCGCCTAAGAAGGTATGTAATTTTTCACAAGAATATATTCTGATTCAACATTTTTAGGAAAATGTTCCTGAAGGAACAGGAAGAAGGTGTTGGGTCTAGCCATCTACAGTTGAGATTTGTTGTGAAACAAAAGGTGCCTTCCTATTGTTTCTTTTGTTTAGGTATCCTTGAGGTCATGTGGGAAATCTCCCATGTTGGCTGTAACCAGGATTGATGCAACAGCATTAAAAACAGAAAGCACAGAGCAAAACAGGGATCAAACTGATATGGTCTGGGGAAATGTTTGCCTAGGATATAAAATTCCTGCAAGCGCTAAATCTTAATGAAGGGGCCGGAAAGAGGGTGTAATTAAGGAGTACACCTGAGATCTCAAAACTTCTACAACCCACCCTCACAAGCCATCTAAGGAAGACGGAAAACTCACACGTGCAAGCCATCTGGATTGTTTTCCAAGTGATTAAAGTCAAGTGTGACTACTTGGTAATTCCAGTTCAGCCATTTGTCTCGTTATGTAGTTAGAGTTGCCATGTGATTTAACGTCCCTGCGATTCAAATTTCTAGTGCACCTTGTGGGGGAATTCTTACCTGGCTGTTTGTACATACATGTCTCTTACATCTGCACTGAATGACTTGTACTTCATTCTTTCTTTTGAAAGTGAACATTGCGATGCTTACATATAGGATGGCTAATTAAATGCTAATCAAATGACATGCGAAAGCACAGAGAAGAATAACTTGAATGTAGTAAGTGGGTAAAGTATCATTATATCTACTTAAAGAGTAATGTTGAATCAGCACATACCCCCCAGACGTACCACCTTCTGCTTCACACACCGCAGGGACTGAATTCATTCACCCCTTACCTACACGAAGCCAGAATAAAAACACAGCTTTCCCTCCTATCGGTGTCCTGTCCACAGCCACAGACACAGTTTAGCCTTCAGACAAAATGACATTGTTCTTTGTAGTTGATTTTACTGATGAGCTAAGTCATTTTCTGATTCACATAATGGCTACATTAGGCAATCTATTTGTACTGTCAATAAAGTCGTGTTTACAGAAGCAAGACAAAACAATTCTGCATCTCAGTCATTAGCGTCATCGTCTTTTCCTAGATACTGAGTAGAAGCAAGCTGCTGCTCTTGAAGAAGAGGTGAGTGCACACACGGGCTCTCACATTCACACCAACACTTTAGTATTGGGAGCCTTTGCAAGGAGATTCAATAGTCTGAACTTAGACTCAGAGTTCCATGATATCAAAAATCAATCATTTCTCAGCTTCTTCCCTTCTCATTCTGGTTTCTACAACACACTGACAGCAGAAGAAGTGCATGAGGAGAAGGCTATCCCTGTGAGCTAACATCTGTCTGAAAGCTGGGGTAGGAAGGAATCTGGAACATCCCCCAAGCAAGAGCCATTTATGTAGAATATAAGACAGACATACAATGTAGCCCAAGGGCTCTTTAAGGATTTGGGCTGTATACTCTGGTAGAAACCATAATAAACCAAGCATCCATTGGCACAGCAGCTGTGTGCATTGAGTAGTCGTCTAAGAAACACACAATTTCCATTGTTTTTCCTTCCAAATCCATGAACAATGATAATATCGTACATTTTAAAGTGAGACGCTTCCATCCACATATTTAAATAATGACTTTCTGGAATTTTGAAAGAGCAAAACAGAGTAAGTTTCTTCCTCTTTGGCTAAAATTGGAAAGGGTCATCCTTTCCTCTCAGCTTGCAGATGCACGACACATGTGTTCATTACTAACCTCACAATTTGAAGCAGTTCAGGAGATGGGGCCGAGCTTATAATTAGTGGAAACAGCCTGCCCATATTAGTGCAATTGATTAAAACCACTGGAAACTGGTTACAGGATGCTATTAGCAAACACTGGGTAATATCTGAGTGAGAGGAGCAGATCTTCCATAGATCCAGAAACAAATTTCTCTCATTATGTTTTAGAATGTGGGGAAAACTTAGCATTCCATTGTTGGTTGAAATGGAACAGGCGTTACCGAGGCAGTTGCAACAATGATCATCAATAAAAGTGTTGGTTCTTCCCTCATTGAAGGCTTCATCTAAATTTTGTCATCAAGGTATTCTATGAATTCAGAATTAGATTTGATTTAATAAAAAGTTGTAGGGCATACATGGATTTTGTGATTTTTCAAATTCACATGATAATTTAGTCATGGAGGTAAGGAGGTAGCATTATCATGAGTTTTTAATTTGTATTTGTATTTCCAGTGCTTTTAAAGTAGTCTCTACAAGACCATGCTCACCTAGAACTCATTATTCATTTGCCTTAGTGTCTTGAGTTCTGGGACTTTACTTGATAGCAAGTCCAGACAGTGTCATATGTTTTCTTTTAACAAAACAAAAGATGTGATGATCAGTCTTTATTGTCAGCTTAACTGGATTTAGAATACAACAAATAGAGCCCTGGGATTATCCATTAGAACATTCCCCAGAAAGGTTTAGCTGGAGAGTTAAGTTCTATCCCAAATGCAGGTGACGCCAATCAATAAACAATGCAGGATGATTTGCAGGACTGCAAATGGAGAAAATTAGTTGAAACTAATATTCATGTCTCTATGTTTCCTGATTACTGTCTACCTCATAATGCTGGTATAATACCTCCCCAGCGTATTATATTGCTTGTATTATCCAACTGTGTATAAGATAAATCATTGATTCCTTAGGTTACTTTTGCTAGGCATTTTGTCAAAGCAGTAAGAAATGTAACTAATAAAAGGAAGCTACACCATTTTTATATTTTAATTTTTGACATTAATAGACTAGAATTACACCATTTCTTTCTCCACCCCCACGTCCAATGCCTCCCATGCAACACTTCTTCTCATTCAAATTCATATTATTTCTTCAAGTATGTGTGTGCATGTTTGTGTGCGTGTGTGCATTTGTGTGTGTGTGTGTGTGTGTGTGTGTGTGTGTGTGCATGTTTGTGTGTATATGTAATGTTTCTATATATGCTTCCCGGGCTTACAATCTGGTATTGGATAACTAATAAGTAATGTTCTTCAGGAAAGACCATTTCTCTTGCTCTCAGCATCCCTTAGGATTCTGTAGGCCTTTGCCAGTATTGGAGCTTCTTGAGCACCCCCTTCCATGCTGGCATGTCTATTAGTGTCGTTCATATTCAAATCATGTTGAGATAGCCATCTTGGCAAGACATCATGTATGTAGATTTCCAGGCTATACAATCTCACAACTTCCTGTTCCTCTTGCTCTTAAAAATCCCTCTGCCCTCCTCTTCCACAGTGAACCCTGAGCTTTACTGAAGAAGTTAATGTTGGGACCAGGCTCTACAGCATTGCATTTTGATTGGTTGTTGTTTTCTAGAATGGACTCTGACTGTTGATGGGGGTGTGCAGGGGATTATGATTATCTGTGAGTTTAAGGGGAAATATTAACTAGTGATTATGATGGTTCAGGAAAGGGGCAGTTGAAGGTTCTCCATGAGTTACTAGTCCTGGGTAGTTGGTTTGGTTTCCAGTATGAAGAATGATTTCCCTCGTGTTGAGTCCAAGTCCAAGCCTTAAGTCCAAGAAGGAAGGTATTGATTACCTCCAAATTATGTGTGATGCTAATATATCTTTAGGAGTACATGACATGCTGGTCATGCTATGACTCATCAGCATAAAACCTGGCCAGGTCATCTGGTGTCTTCCCTCCATACGCAGCTTGCATGGTGCCTTCTGGTGTCATGAAAGCTAGTTGGTTTTTTTTGTTCGTTGTTTTTTTTTTTTTTTTTTTTTTTCTGTGTTGCCTTTGATGCCGTGGACACTCACTCTGTAGACCAGACTGGCCTTGACTTCAGAGATCTTCCTGCCTCTGTCTCCATAGCTCTTGGATTAAAATATAGTTTAATTTGTGTGTGTGTGTGTGTGTGTGTGTGTGCAAGTAAAGGTTATTCTGATTCATAGGTCATTTCACCTGTGTTGGGCATCGCTGTAGGTAACAAGTCCAAATGTAATTAGAATGTGTCAAAATAAAATTGACTTTTCTGGATGTTTTTTAACTTGAAGTTTGTTATGTGGCATTTATTAGTTCTAGCTAAATCAGTCTTTTCTCCTAGATACAGTTTTTGTAGCATGTATAGTGTTTGAGCTAAATAGGTTACACCTTTTCAAATGATAATTTCCAAGACCTACGGATCATAGAAACTCTGTCACTTTACAGAAAACCAGTTGAAGTTGTAATCTTTTTATAATGGTCCTGGGGGAATGATACATTAATAAACAAATGTTAAAAGTAACTTGAAATAACTTGTGTTTATTTAAACACACTTTTAAACCTTTGTACAGGGATTTTGGAAAAAATGTGAACTATTGTGTAACTTGATTTTTAGATTTATGATTGATTTCTACTAAATCTTGTGTACAACAGAAAACTTTGGAATTTATACTTCCAGGGGAAGAAAATCCATAGAGGCCTTCTTGCTTGTTAAAAACATCCAGTGGAACTCAAAAGTACAAATTGAAGTTGACTCTGGGGCAGGAATGGAGTATATTAGCAGACCTTGAAATAGTCATATAAATTGGAACCTGCCACTCTTCCTGCTGGTCTGGTTATAGGTCTGCAGTGAATTCTCGGTCTATACCACTTCATCATGTAACCCTCACTACCTCTGGTCCAAGTTCATTTAGTCTGGTCTAGAGCAAGAATTTTCATTATTGAATTGCTGGATTCTAGTTTATAGACGTTTTATCTGTTAAGTGGTTAGATTCAATCATGATCTTGAGAGGTTGGCTTATGACTTGCAAGGTCATAAACCAAGGTACCAGTACAACTGACACACAATCCACACAATCCTGGTTCTTTTGTGCTTCTTCTTCTTCTCTTCTCCTTCTTCTTCTTCTTCTTCTTCTTCTTCTTCTTCTTCTTCTTCTTCTTCTTCTTCTTCTTCTTCTTCTTCTTCTTCTTTCTTCTTCTTCTTCTTCTCCTTCTCCTTCTCCTTCTTCCTTCTCCTTCTCCTTCTCCTTCTCCTTCTCCTTCTCCTTCTCCTTCTCCTTCTCCTTCTCCTTCCTTCTCCCTTCTCCTCCTCCTCCTCCTCCTTCCTCCTCCTCCTTCCTCCCTCCTCCTTCCTCCTCCTCCTTCCTCCTCCTTCCTTCCTCCCTCCTTCCTCCTCCTCCTTCCTCCTCCTCCTCCTTCCTCCTCCTTCCTCCTCCTCCTCCTTCCTCCTCCTCTTCTTGTTCCAATTTTCTATATGAGATGACTTACAGCAAATGGTGACTGGAGGGGGCGTTTAGGATTCAGATGCATTCATATTGCCTTCAGACTGCTATCTTGTTAAAGTATAATAAGGCTACAGCTCACATTAATGATTTTGCTGGTTTGCAATATTAAAGCCATAATCAGGACTCTAGGTAGATACTAGTTCACTTCCAGCCTCCAGGCTTTTCTCCCACTCTACCTAAACTGCCCTTTTCATTCTCTCTTAAATGTGCTTACCATCTTTAAACATTTAGCTACAGCAACTTCAACCAGATGCCAAATTAAATTGAAAAGGTTTCCTCGGCATATCTAATTTTATGCCCTCACTGTATTTCTTATACATACAACTAACTTTCTTTTATCTTTGTTGTGGCTGTTTCAAACATTTTATGTTTGACTTATATGCTGTCAGTTAAATACTTTCTCCTCAGAAAGAATGCAGCCTGCATATGTGAAATATGCTTTACTTCATAAACACAAGCAAATGTCTATTTATGCTCTAAAATTAGGACCAGGTATGCAAATATGAGGCTACCATACATAGACTTACTGTGTTGCCTCCCATTAAAATTTTGAAATGTAATTTATTTCACGTTGTTTTTCCCTGTTCCCTCATCTTGAACTGATTTAGGCATATTGTAAACATCTCAGTTTGCCTTTGAATACTAAATTTCTCACAAACATTTTAATTTAATGATGCCCATACCAACATTAATATTTTGTGTCATGTCGCAGCAGTACAGAGGGAGACAGAGAGCTACAGTGTGAATTCCTCCGCAAATTAATCACTCTCCTGGCTTGAAGTCCAGCCGGGGATTCAATTACTCAGCTCCCCAGGCTTGTGTTTTTATATATTAAATATTCACTTTCCACAGGGAGATGCAAACACAGACAAGCACAGAATTTGTCATTGCAAAATGTCAAAACTAGCCCCCAAACCAATACTCAACAAAGACTGCAGAGAAATGCCTAGGGTTATAACTAACGGGATCACAGCCCGATAAAAACATAATTAAGTTGGAAACATAGTAGTAAGTTAAAATGTATTTAATAGGCTGAATGCCATGGCTTAGCAACACAGAAGAGAGTGTTGGTTGCCCACTCTCAAGTTCCCTTAGCCACCAGGAGCTTCTCAGACATTCCTAAAACATGAATCAGAGGAAGGAGGCAGTCCACGCGGATCAGCTGTCAGTTAGAATGCTATAGAGACCCATTCTGCCTTCTGTTGTGTGAGCAATGTTACTGAAATGTTACATATCCTATCAGTCTTTCATGAGACTATCTTTTCATTCAGAACAATGCACTGATTTATGTAGAACCCTAAATCCTGGGCTTTATCTTCAAAGCCAACCAAATGTCCATCTGCACTGCATACTAATGTTCAACTTAATAAATTTCAAGGTATGTTCATGCATGTACAATCTACAAAATTAAAAAGAGGTTTTGTTCATTTCTGTATTTACCTTTACAAAAACTTGCTTTACAGAAAACAAAACATAATGACAGTAGAAATGGCTCAGCAGTTAGGAGCAATTGTTGGTCTTCCAGAACATCTGATTTGAGTTGTCAGTACCCACATCATGAGGCTCTCACAGGTTCTGGAACTCTAGATTCTGGAACTCCTCAGTCCCCTGCACTCCCCTGCACATACCTGCATGTAGGCTCACCGATTCACATCTACATAAAATAACAAATCCTTACAAAGAAAAATAACGGAATCGGAAAGCAAGCAGCACAGTCTAGTCTGAGACTGTTACCACTCATAAGATACAGCTTAGGAAACTTTCTCTGTTGAACAGACCCACAGCAATATTGAGCCAATCTGTTTGAGTTGTAGTTGATTTTAAGGAACATGATAGGTTTTTTTTTATGTTATTTTGTTACTTTGGCAAATTTATGGAGATCAAAATATGTTTTTTTTCCAAAGAGACCCACTTTTATATTTTATAGAATGGCCTCAGTAACATTCATTTCACATTTTTTCCCAGGCTGAACAGATGGTTGGTGTAAAAACTAAGTAGCAATAAATATTATAAAATGTGTTGTATAGATTCAGTAAAATGTTTTCAGACATTGGGAATATATGTTTTTGGTCTTCCTGTTTCTATTTTTGAAACCATTTTCTTGAGTTTGTATTAAATATTTTTGAAATAGTGTCCATCCCACCATATCTATTTCATCTATCTGTCCATCCATCTGTTGCTCTTTCTGTCTGTCTCTTGTTTCTCTGTATCCATCATCTACCTATCATCGTCATCATCATTGTTGTTATCATCATTATCATCATCATCAATGGCTATTTTATTTAAGTTGTTTCCATGATTGACTAAGCTGTTATCATATTCAAAAGAGCAATTTATTCACAAAAGATACTTACAGGTTTCCCCTTGTATGAGAGAAAAGGCATTTTATTTCAGACCCTAAGTGGAATCAACACAAGTTTATCGGAATACTCTGTAATCCTTCCATCAGTCTGTAGCTGACAGAGTACTTCCACATACGTTTGAGTGTAACTGTGAATTGAGTAGAATTCCCCGGAGTTATTTCATATTTTAGCTAAGCTCTTGATGTTAGTGCTAAGCCTACTGAATATTGGGAAGACAATTTTTGGACAAAGGTTTAGATGTTGGAAAGAAAAGATGTTTCTTAGTTATATGGGGTCTGAGTAAAAAGCTTCTTTGATTGAAAGTCTGGGTTATTTTTTGTATGGACGAGAACAAACTAAAATCTTAATAAAGTTAAATGGAACAAACACATATACATGCTCTGGGAGATAACATTCTTTGGTAACACAGAGTCCCTAAGTCATAGGACCTTTGACATTTTGTTTTTCTGTGGATATTTTTAATCACTTTCCCAGGTCATTGTTTTATTAAATGAGCAGGGACCTGGACTGATAAATACCAAACCAACAGAAGTCAAATTTAAAAGCAACAGTGAGAGAATGATACCCGGATAGATAAGTTCTACTTTCCCAATGTTGGTACTAGACCTTCATTAGCTTGAAGCTCTAAAGAATTGAAATATTCCATATCACAATGTGGACATGGATGTGATATGTGCAAAAACAGATACATTTTATTGCTTTAGGATCTTTTTATAAGAATTTTGAAGCTGTATGTTGCCTTGGCACTAATAGATTTGTTATTAAATAATGACCAGTTTCATAAGAGAGAATGCTGATGGAATAAGAAGATTTAAAGGGTTGACATGAGGCTCCCAACACATATACAACAGAGACTACCAGGACTGGGTTTAGTCAGAGAAAATGCACCTAACTGTCAAGGGACTGGAGGCCTTGGGAAGTTTAGAAGTCTGGTGGGGTGGGTGTGGTAGGGACATTCTCATGGAGACAAGGGTATGGGGAGGAGGTATGGAATGTGGAACTGTCAAAGGGTAGACCTGGAGGGGAATAAAATCTGGAGTGTAAAAATAAATAAGTAAATAATAAATAGTTTACAAAAAAGAAAAAATTACAATATACACTGAATTATTTGTACTCACTGTCAAATGCTGGTAATTTACAAAAATAGAAAGAATTAATTTCATTAAAATAATCTTAGGTGTAAACATTTTCTCCTCAATACAAAAGAATTAATGTACTTTACACATGACAAATAAATAACAAGAAATATTAATATAATACACTTTAATAGGACATAAATTTATTTGGCCTCTTGAGAATTTGAAAATGGAAGACTTGAAATTCAAACTCATAAGATGAACATGGGAGAATTCCTCAAATTAAGTGACGCCAGTCATAGTTTAAGCCAGAAGTTGCCAATGACAAGGTAAAGGGTTTTCCAGCTTCAATGAGAAGTACTGCTTAACTCAAGATTGTGGACAGACGTTCCCTGTTTAAAGCAGCACAAGTTCACTTTCTCCCTGATAGGATCTCTTTCATACCCTTTAATGGTATGGATTCCATGTCTTCCTGTCCTCCATTTTCTTATAGCTACTTTAAATATGTACTCAGCATTTAATAGGTTATGTTAAACTTTTGGAGAAAATTGAGGTCAACAATTTGAGAATACTTTTATTTTCTTGAAACCGATTCTGTAAAACTCTATATTCCTGTCATTAAAACTATTTTTTCTGCTACAACAAAAAACTGGTTTTTTTATAACCAAAATTGTTTCTCCACATGTGTACTCAATGCCTTTTTATTTTTTGCCTTTGGTCTTCTGGTGTTTCTTATCATGCTCACCATTAGCATCCTGTGGTCCAGTGTCTCCTCTCATTGAATTGTCTCTTCAACTATATTTTTTTCTCTTCTAACTAACCAAACATTATCTAATAACTAATGAAAATAATAGATGCTACTATCATGTCCAGGATCTATCATGTCCAGTATCTATCATGTCCAGGATCTATCATGTCCAGGGTCTATCATGTCCAGGATCTATCATGTCCAGGATCTATCATGTCCAGGATCTATCATGTCCAGGATCTATCATGTCCAGGATCTATCATGTCCAGGGTCTATCATGTCCAGGGTCTATCATGTCCAGGATCTATCATGTCCAGGATCTATCATGTCCAGGATCTATCATGTCCAGGATCTATCATGTTCAGGTAGTTGACACTGAAACAAGCCAACAGTCAGGAAAAGAACAAACACACAGCCCGATACCCAAACACAGCTAACATAACCGCCACCGGCAGCAGCAAAACAAAACAAAAGCAATTAAATTGAAAACCAAAAAAATCTGTTAGATCTTAAAATTTCTGACTCCTTACATCTTGGTTGTTATAAAGTCATTGTATTTCTACTTTCCACATGCATTTCCCTTCTGAGTACTTCTTCCCCATTTCAGGCCATCTTTTGTACAGATGACATTGACAAACACTCACTAACCTCAGGCTTCCACACGTGCCACACAAGCCAGAATCGCTTTAAACTCAACAATGACAAAGCTGGCATCTTGTAACTCTAAGCTTTGTACTAAGCTTTGATTATGGAAGTTTACTGTATTTTTTTCCCAGCTTATTGTATTATAGCCATCTTTCATTAGTTTGAAACAATTGAACATGACAAATTTCTCACTAGGGGACCCTTCACATATGCTTCTTTCTATGTTAAATGAGCTACCCCACCTCGGTCCAGGATTGTAAAATTCAAATATATCTTTTGTTAAGCTTTTTTGGGGGCCTCATTTTCTCTTCATATCCTCATTACAATGCATAGTTTGGTTGTGTTTATAATATGTGTATTTCTGGCATATGTATGTCTTTCTCTGTATCCATTTATTTATCTTCTTGTTTGGATTATTTTTCCTCCGGACATTTAAGCCCCCCAGGAGCAAGAAACCATGTCTTTGCAAAGTAACCTAGTATTCTGTATTCATACATATTGCCAGGTTTGAGATGTAGGTACTTAATAACGTGTTTTGCAATAGCCTCTCTCTCCACATAATATGTGCTCCAACATGGACTATTCTGTGTTTACAGCACAAGTGCCTAGTGCTTTGGTGTAGACTGTTTTACTTTCAATTACGTGGGTGTGCCTCAAATCTAGGGACAGCGTGATGCTTGAGATGCAGAAACAGACCTACGTTTCCTCTTGCTGATGAGTACAATGCCAACAAGTTGAGATAGGATTTTGTCTTGTTACAAACACACAGACATACACACAAATCCATAATAAATGAATGATGAATGAATGTCATATTTAGAGGCAGAATCTGATGAGCACGCAGTGATAATCTGTTATATTGTGACTTGCTTTGCTCAGGTCATTCCTAGGAACCTTGATTTCATGGTAGGGTGATGAAAATGACTTGAAACAGTAGGTTTCCTAGCAACAGTGGTACCATAGTACCAAGCAGCACACCTAGAAGGAGGAACCTAGCTCAGTGTTGGTATTTCTGCTTTTAAACTATGGGCACAAGGCAGTCATTTCTCATTAGAGCTATTCTCTTAGTTGGATAGCTGGAAACATTGGTTTAGACAACATAACAGAGACATCAAGAGTTTGTATAATCAGAGTTCTGTTTAATTTTATAATTTTAAATTTACTGGTCTAGAAGAGTTGTTCAAAGAAGAAAAATGTTGACACCCAAAGTACACTTGAGGATTTTTAAAATTATACTTTTAAGTAATAATATTGTATGTCTAGAAAAATCCATTTCATAATGCTAAATTACAAACTTTATATGAGATGAGCAAACTCATTATATTTAAGATTTATTGTAAGCATCACTTTATTTTATATACCAATAACAGAGTAATTTTATTAAAATACTTTTTAAAATGTTAAAAAACGAAGCTATAAACATCCAAAGTCTTATCAAAGGAAAATAACCCCCATAGAAATTTTGAGACTATCACATGAGATAGTATTTCAATTTCATTTCAATCATGCAATGTAAATGGAACTTACATTTTTCTTTTAAAAATATATGTATTTTCCAGGTAGGTGTCTGCCTTCATTCTCATGGAGAGATGAGCTGAATTCAGTTTCCAAATTTGAAAATCATACTTTAGTGAGTTTTCTCTATCAGGATTTAGCAAAAAGGCATTTGTAAATCTATATACCTGGTCCAGGGTGAAGGAAAGTTATACAACATTACAGAAGGTATCCTAGACTCCTAATTTAGTGAAGCTTAATATCCAGAGGGGAGATAGAAGTTAAATATATAAAAATCATATATAAAGAAATTTTTGTAGTTGTTCCATGTTGCATTAAGATCAGCGTAAGCTATTTTAGTGATAACAGAAAATTTTAAAGAGGATAATGAATGAGCTTTTACAATTATTTGTTATATTGTGATTTTAGTAATAGAATAAGAAATCATGTCAAAGTCCATTCAAATATTCTCTTCAAATGTAGAACCAATATGCAAAAGAGTTTTGTAATATAAGTGTTATGGAATAGAATACCCTTTTAGAAAAATTATCTCACATGTGTATTATATACACATATATTTTTCCCCTGGACTCACTGTGTTGCTCTGTGGACTCACTATGTGCTTTGAACTCTCTATATAGACCATTGTGGCCTTGAACTAAAAGAGATTTGGCTGTTCCTACCTCTGGAGTACGGATATTAAAAGTAAGTGCTACTATTGTTGACCTGGAAGTAAAGAATTTTAAAGTCATTGTTTTTCTGTATAGTTTTATTGAATTAAAACCCTTGAAATTAAATGGTATTATATATTGATATTGTGACATTCATATTTTATAATCAATCTAAAAAGAGCAAAATATCAAAAAGTATTTGCAATTTAAAATTTATTCAATTATTGTGATAAGCATATACTATTTCCTCTTTAATAGAACTTTGTAATTCAATGTATTTGATTGATGGGCTATTATATTCAAATGTATATGAATAAACTTTTTTCTTGTCTTGGAAGCTCTCTTTACACATGTTTCCTGCTACAAATAAATTTTTAGTATGATGAATGATAGAATTTGCTTGTGAATCAGAACCAAGCGATCCCTCAAATACATGCAATTTGTATCTATAAAAATTCTGCTTAGACCAGAGTAAAATAAAAGGCAGCCATGATCACAGCCTATTCTGCACTGTGAAATTAGTAGATTCAGTTGTAAGAATTCCAGTGTGGGAATAAACCTTCAACTGGCAGGAAATGTCACTCTAGCTACTAAACGTTGATGTGTGCACCTCTTCGCTTCTCTGAGGAGAGCTGCTTCAGGAATCCCACTCCGTTCACAGCGTATGAGAACAGAGATGATGCATTCAATCATGGGCACTACAGTCAAGGCCAAGGGTTACTTTCTACTAACGATATATGGGGTAGTAATAGAAATTTTACAACATACTATTTCATGCTATAAAATAAATCCATTCCCAAAGTCAGGTTTCTGTGTTTGGTTGGTGTCCAATAACCATGAATGACCACAGTGGTCTAAACTCAGAGTCTGCATAGCCTTTTGTTTGAAAGGATTCACCAAGCATAGAACACCGATCAATGTGAGCATAAACTCAGCACTCAACTTAGCCAATCATCTCAACTTTTAAAAAATCTCACTTACACACTGCCATAATGAATAATAATAATGGATGATATAATGAATTATAATGAATGAGTTTATTTGTCCATATTTTACAGAAAAATGCAGCTCTAATGCATTTTTAAGTTTCTTCCATAGCATAGTCTTTCATATGTGTTTTTGTTTATTTCTATGCTCCTTGATGGTAGAAGGAAGTGAACTCTATGTACTAAAACCTCAGTCTGCATGACAGCCACTCTTCACATAGACTTCATTCAGTTACAAAAATATAACATACATTTATCATCTTATTACAGTATAGCAGGCCTTTGCAACTATTTTGATGGTGCAAGACAACTTTTCCATCACTATAAAATACTCCATAGCTCTTTGTTCCGAGAAGCTAATCATGAAACAGAAATAAACACAGCAACTGTGTTCTGTTCTGATGATGCTCTTGGTCCAGCTTAGGGATGCTTTCTATTAGTGCTGCTGTTGGGTCCCAAGTTGAGTTCAGTTTTGAACAGAAATCCAGATGTAGCTTCTAGCAATAACGTGTGCTTAGAGCCCTTCTGGAGTTTTATCTGGGCATCGGAAGTTTTTTAAATTGGCCAAAGTTATGATTCAGTTTACTGCGTACCACTGACAAACATTTTATTAAAATCCTGGAAGAACAGAGGCTTCTGATGAAGCCCAGACTGCCCCGAGCGAGGCAGGCTATGGAGGGAACCTTGTGTACAAAGTGAATCATTTGAGTTTTGCCTTGTCTTTGTTGAAGCAACTAATTTTTTAAATTGTTGTTTGAAAACACCCATTTCAAATATGAACTTGGAAATGTTATTAAAGTTTCCTTTCACGTTTCACACTGTCCTGAAACATAGTTTCCAGGTGTCTGCAAGTTGCATGATTTTAGGATTTTCTGGTATTTGTCTATTTTGCTATTACATCTTATCCTTTTTTAAATTTGACCATTTATTTCCTTACGATGGCACCCATAACTCACATATGTATTACATTATATAACATTACTTACAGCATCTCCTGAAACCTCACCGTCCTTCACATCTGTTTATTATTTTGAACGTAACTTGGAATTTTCTATGACCCAATGTTTTATTTGTCACGATGTAAGAATGTGTTTCAAAAACAGAAACGTGTCAAGTACCATCCAGTTACTTAAGACAATAACCAATTTGGGATTCTTTTGTGGGGTCACCTTGTCCAGCCTCAATATCAGAGAAGAATAAACTTTAAGAAAGTAAAAATAATTCAAGCAAATTAAAGATTCATGCATCACACTTGGAAATATCAGGTTTAGGTTGAATTAAGAGAACGATAATCATTGACTGTTCATGAGGTAAAGACAAAATCAAATTTATTGGTGAGTTTTTTAAAAAAATAACCTTGTGCCAAGAAAACTATCCAGAGATAATCACTAGCAATCCATCTAGTTACTGTGTGTGGAGGTCATTGAAACCTTCCACTTTGTTGGAGGTAAATCATGAACAACTTTGATAATTTTTATCATGCTCTGCTTCTCGAGATATTCTAACCTTCACATACACACATGTGGATTGTGAGATACCAGAATTCTAGTCCTTAATTTTGAGTTTGCATTTAAAATATTTAAGGGTTCTTAAACTACACACACACACACACACACACACACACACACACACACATATATATATATATTTAATTTGCAAAAATGTATTTAAGGGGCGAGAGAGATGGCTCAGTGGTTACGGACACTGCTTGCTCTTCCAGAGGTCCTGAGTTCTATTCCCAGCACCAATATGGTGGTTCACAATGTAAAACTCCAGTTCTAGGAGATCTCAATCACTCCCCTAACCTCTAGAGATGCAGAAGACATGGAAATAGTCAAACATCTATTTATATAAAACGAATATATCTAAAAGGGTCTTTGGTCCATGTAAAAAAATACATTAAAATATTTGTGGCCGAAGATGTGATTCACTGGTATAGAATGTGCTTAGCATACGCAAGACTGTCTTTAAACCCAAGGCTTGAGTGCATGGGGGAGTGCACACACACACACTTAAACACGTCATCCTTGGTTTAAAGTCACTCATTTGGTCTCAGATCATGTCGGAGTCAAGTCAAGGATCACTTCTTGATTTGATTCAAGTCAATGTATTCTGATTGGACATTTACTATTTCTCTTCACTTCTTTGTGTGGTTTTAGATTCTCACACAGCTGAATTATCCTGGGAATATACCCAAGTCATTAGTATTTCTTGCACTAGTCTTAATACAGCCACCACTGTAGGGAGGAATTAAATGATGAGGGGATTGAGTACAGACAAAGTGAACACTATTCTTATTCCAAAATATCAATTTTCCAACATAAATATCTATCTAACCTTTGACTATTCTTACATATTTCAAAATAAAAGGTAGCATTTCATTAACTGCTTTTCTCTTAAATATAAAATATATTTAGCCTCACTTTTCTGTAATATCACTTTTAAAAAATTGAATCTATTTAGTAACAGTCTAGCTTGTCATAAATTGACAGATTTTCCTTCTGTAACATGTGTAATATTTTAGAACATTTAATAATACAATAGGTAAACAGAGTATGTGTACAATGTCACTTAAAACAGCCCTCAATGTATGTTTATATTATTTAAATGTTCTGGACTTCATACTCATTCGGAGGGGATATATTGTTTTTAATATAAATGAAATAATATAAGAAATTCAATATTATAACTTTCCCCTGGAGGACAGAATTATTGCCACATTCGTTTTGGTATTTTAAGTACTTAGTATGCTACCTGTCTCAGAGTACATATAGCATTTTAATGAACAAAAGGATATTATTTCACTTAGGAAGCTACTTGGTAGTTATTTTAAATTAATTTTTGTAGTACAGTCACATAATAAAGGAACATAGGTTGTAATTGTTTCAAGATCATTTACAAAGTATGTAGGTTTAACTGGCTAACTCAGCACAATTCTATTTATGAGAAATTAACATTGATTATATAAAGGCATTGAGGACATTGGATCCTTAGAATATTTTTGAAGTTCAATAAGGTCACCTTTTAGAGTGTGTGTGTGTGTGTGTGTGTGTGTGTGTGTATTGTGTTGGCAGATCTCTTTGTGAGTGTGAATGCCTATTTGTATAGGGTACAATTAGAGCCTAGAGATCATTGTTCTGTGTTTGACATTTTCCTAAATCATTTCTCCCCCTATTTATTGAGATGACATTTCTCTCTGAACCTGGAGCGTCCCACTTTGAATGGACTGGTCAATGACCTCATGAGATCCATTTGTCTCCATACCCCAGTGCTGAAGGCTACTGAAGCTTGAAGCTGCCACCATACATGGTGCTTTTACTGGGGTGCTGGGTATCTAAGCCCAGGGCCTCATGCATGTGTAGCAGGCTCTTTACCCACTGAGCTGTCTTTCCATTTCTACCCGTCTCCATTTTATTAGAAGCAAGCTTGCAGATTTGATGAAAATTAAAGATATATCTGTGAAATCTCAAAGGAATACATGTCAATATTTCTTCTGAATAAAACTTGAGATGCTGCTTTCCTGAGATTCTGTGGAATATAAGCTGCAGATGTAGTTACTCTTCCGAGAGACACAGTACCAAATAACTCTTTTGAACACAGTAAAAGATCCATCCCTATTCTACATTTCTATGTTCAAAACAGTATAGCTACCAAGGAATGTTTCAGTTTCACACTGTTGCAGTGTTACTGGAGTGTTCTTTGCAAAACAGATATAAATATATCCAAAAAGTCATAAAATCTGAAAGTTACTTTAAAATTATCAGGGAAGGAACTCACTAATTGTGACAGAGCCAGTGTCTAACGATACCTATCTAACTGCATCCAGTTTCCACTCTACTTCCCTAAAGGGTAAGAAACAGCTATGAGAATGCAAGACTACACATTCAAGGGTAATCACATCCACTAGAAAATTTGCATAGGTTATAAGTTCATTCATTCATTCATTCATTCCTTCATTCATTCCTTCATTCTGTCCATCTGTCTCACTTCCTCTCCTTCATGCACACATACAGATGTGGAGGAATAGAAGTGTTTGCAATGAGCTAAATAGCTATTTCTCCTTGTTTGTAAGGGAATTTTAGCACAGCAAACTGGGACACAATATTATTAGCCTAGTCATAAAATCAGTGTTATACACTCTAGAGATCTGTTTGGCAGTTATTCAGAAAATTGAACATAGTACTACTTTAGGATCCAGCTATACCACTCCTGGGCATAAACCCAAACGATGCTCCAACGTGTAACAAGGACATTTGCTTCCCTACGTTCATAGCAACCTTATTTATAATAGCCAGAAGCTGGAAAGAACCAAGATGTCCCTCAACAGAGGAATGGATACAGAAAATATGGTACATATACACAATAGAGTACTACTCAGCTATTAAAAGCAATGACTTCATGAAATTCTTAGGCAAATGGAGAAAATATCATCCCGAGTGAGGTAACCCAGTCACAAAAGTGCATACATGGTATGCATTTACTCATAAGTGGATATTAGCCCAAAAGCTAATATCCTAAGGAAAAAGGAACCTAAGGAAAAATTTACAGATCATATGAAACCCAAGAAGAAGGAAGACCAAAATATGGATGCTTCATTCCTTCTTAGAAGGGAGAACAAAATACTCACAGGAGGAAACCAGGGACAAAGTGTGGAGCAGGAACTGAAGAAAAGGTCATCCAGAGACAGCCCCACCTGGGAATCCATCCCATATGCACTCACCAAACCCAGTCACTATTGCTGATGCCAAGAAGTGCTTGCTGACAGGAGCCAGATATGGGTGTCTCCTGAGAGGATCTGTCAGAGCCCTACTGATACAGATGAGGTTGATTGCAGCCTAACCATTGAACTGAACAAGGGGACTCCAATGGAGGAGCTGGAGAAAAGACTGAAGGAGCTGAAGGGGTTTGCAACACCATAGGAAGAACAACAATATCAACCAACCCCACTCCACCAGAGCTCCCAGGGACTAAATCACCAACCAATGAGTACACATGGAGGGACCCATGACCCCGCCACTTATATAGCAGAGGATGGCATTGTCCAGCATCAATAGGAGGAAAAACCCTTGGTCCTGTGAAGGCTCATTTCCCCAATGTAGGGGAATGCCAGGGCGTTGAGGTTGGAGTGGGTGGATAGGAGTGGGAGCATCCTCACAGAAGCAGGGGGAGGGGGGTGTTTGGCGGAGGGGGGAAAGGGGAAAACATTTTAAGTGTAAATACATAAAATATCCAAGAAAAAAATAAAAAAAATCTAAAAACAAAAGACAAAAAACAAACAAACAAACAAACAAAAACGAAACCAAAAGCCAGTAGTGTCACCAACTGGCAGGCCGGTGAGAGGCCCGCTCATCAGTTGGTACTGACCCAGAATTAGCCAAGCAAGACGTTCTCTTTTTGCTCTTCTGGTGCAGTTTGCATACACTTATGTACTAGAAATACCAAGAGGTAAAATAAAACTCCCGTTACAAACTTCCTAAAGTTATATGACTGACTTTTTGCCTAGGATGGCTTTTCCTTCTTTCTCGTGGGAAAACTCCTCTGAATATTTCAAGTTACACATGGCCTCTTGTATGGAGTCTTTATTAACACTCAGCATCCCTCTCTACACTGTGAGACCTTAGAGCAGATTCCTCTAAACAGAGGAAGAAATGCCAGTTCTATAATAACTAGATCATTGATATTAATAAATTGATAACTGTTGAATAAAGCAATTCTTGAATGTATTATTAAAACAGCGATATTGAGAGTATGTTAAAGGAGAGCATTGTTATTATGCTTTTATAACAACTATTACAATAGTAAACAATATAAAAGCAAATATATTTTATCAATTTCTAATGGCAAAGGACTCCAAATTTTTAAAAAAATCACTTATTTAGAATTTCTAAAATACCTTACTTCATGTATCTACCACATGGGTTGTCACAATTTAGACGTTTGGACCAGCAGAGATATTCAGAAGGAATTTCTGTGGGCGATGAAATCTTGTTTTGAACGTATGGTGATGGTGAAGAATAGAGAACTTTCAAGATAACGTTGAGAGAGTAAGCAAGTTGATTGCAGGCACCAGAAATAGAAGCATTCTCATTATCCGACCAACTGCTCGTTCAATCAAAGTGTTTTCTGAGCATATAATATGTACCCAGGGCAAACGTGAGTGTATGAGACCGATAAGAGCCTGTTCTTGAAGAGCTTTCCTGATGGGAAATGTTGAGAGCAATGTCCAAGAAACACACAATGAGACTATGAAGAGGGGGAATGACAGGGGAAGTGGAAGATAAGAAGTGTGTTTCAAAAGTAAGCTGTGTACAGCTTTTGACTGATGAGGTCTTTTGTGCATTGGGAAGACAAGAAGTCTAATAGGAGTCAGGTTTCTTTCTTTTTTTCTTTTGTTCAGAGAAATGGATGAATGTAAATGAATAAGGTGAGACACACGAAATGTGAAATTACCAGGAGTGCAGACACACACCTTTAGCCTGTGGGAGAGTAAGACAGATGGATCTCTGAGGTGCAGGCCAACCCAGTTTACATTACCAGCCACGGTTACCTACTAGAGAGAGTTTTTTATTTTCAGGGAAAAGGAAGAAAGAAAACACCCTTTAGAAGGTTTGAGGTTTTGCAAAAATTTGAGAATGCCTGTCATCCATAAACACACATAATTCCGCTAGTATTGAGGCAATAGGTAAAAATACAGATAGTTGGATGCAACAGTGAATGGCCCTTCCATCATTGAAAACCATCAACCACACAGGGATCTTAGATTCTCTGTAATAGAGGCATCAATGGAGAAAGAAGAGTGGTTAGAGGATGACGGAAATGCTCAGTATTTCATTTCATTTGTACGGAAAAATCTAAGTTAAGTATTTTAGCAAAATTTTCAACAGCATTATGCTTCCACTGTCCAAATGACAATGTTGTGTCCTATGCTACTATGCTCAATTCAGTACTAGTTTCAAAATAAATGGGCATATAGTTAACCCACCACATAATAGACAATATAGTGTGCAAATGGAAGATTATGAATGCATATATTTATTTATATATAAATTAGGAGCTATTCGAATGTATTATAAGAGAATTTCTTATACCCAGTTAACTGCTGCATCCTACAATCTTTCCATATATTTTCATTTTACATTTAAGAATTTCATTTTGTTTTTATGGGATTTCATTATTTTTTTATGTTTTTGCTTCTATAGAGTACAATATTGATGGAATGAAAATATGAATTTTTTGTGTTGAACGAAAACTCAAATTGCTCATTTTAATTCTCTGTCCTGTTTCCTTCCGTTAACTCAGAAGTTAAACTCATATTGTCATTCATAGAATGGTTATGTAAAGAGGAATTGCATTTTTCTCCATGAGGTATTCTGAAGTCATGTATTTTTCAGTTCTGGACATTGGTGTGGTTTTGCATGATATGTTAATATATTTGAATCGCATGTTCATAAAATTAAACTTAAACAAACATTTGAAACTTAATCTACCCAATGAAATAAACATTTCTTTTATATTTATACAACTTGCTTCTCTAGATACATGTGTGTGTGTGTGTGTGTGTGTGTGTGTGTGTGTTTCTTTCTGATTTATGATCAATTAACACCTTACCACAGTGGAAAAGCATGAAATTTTAAATCAATATTTAACATATGTCTAATTTTTTGTACATTGAGTCATTGCTAGAATTTTATGCAAAGATACAAAGTAATTCTTAAACTTATCCTTGTAAATAATATAAATCTGTTTTATTGGTATTCTTCATAATTTAAAAACCATGTGTTTATTTGCAAAAACGTTACTATGTAAAGGCGTATTGGGGACAGTTAAAGTTTTCAAATGATTATCTTACTTAGAACTAACATAAAAATGTAGAGCTTTGTGTTTAATTAATAAAGTAGCAGAATCCTAGCTAATCCTCAGAGGCGTCTGTAATAGAAGGAGAGAAGACAGTGCCTAAATTATGCACAAGGATACAACTGTTGATTCATCATTGTGAACCGTGAGTTCTCCTTTGTAGCAGGAGATGACGAGGAGTGAAACTCTGCATAAGAGCTTCCAGGGACTAAGCCACTACCCAAAGACTATACATGACTGACCCTGGGCTCCAACCTCATAGGTAGTAATGAATAGCCTAGTAAAGGCACCAGTGGAAGGGGAAGCCGTTGGTCCTGCCAAGGCTGGATCCCCAGTGAATGGGATTCTTGGGGGGAGGGTGGTAATGGGGGGAGGATGGGGAGGAGAACACCCATATAGAAGGGGAGGGGGAGGGGTTACAGGAATGTTGGCCTGGAAACCGGGAAAGGGAATAACATTTGACATGTAAATAAGAAATACCCAATTTAATAAAGATGGGAAAAAAGAGTGATGAAATGTTACCTTTAAGTAAGTTTAACCATTAAAAACATGTAGAACAGGTGAGAAAACATGGCTGGGAAAGAGAGTCTAGTCATGTTGTTGTCACAACCATTTTTTAAAAATATTATTTCCATTTAAAATATTTTTGATGAAAAATTACATGTAGGAACAATCTTGACTTTATATCACTATATTATTATATTAGGTACTATTAATAAGTGAACGCAAAATATATTTTAATATTCGCAATGATTTATAAATGAGCACATTATTCAAAAGACTTTCTTTTCAAAAGTCTGTAGAACTAGCTATTCCAAGGTCATATTTTAGTTGCACAAAAAAAGTATAAAGGAAAAAGAGTTATTAAATATCACACTCACTTGACTTACAAATCTATAGCCCCCATGGAAGGACGTGAAGTCATGGAAAGCAAGCCAATGTCTGCAATGTTTTCCTTAACATACTGCCTGCACCTGTATATAATTGTAATTTCCCAAAGCATTACTAAATAGGTCAAAGGTTGTAGACTTACTTCTCATAGAAAGCCTTTTAAATCCAGAATGCTGGTGTCTCATTTTAAGCATGCAGTCAATCTGTGCCTAAAATTAGCAATGTAAGGAATGTTATCTTGTCTGTCACGGTCATGAATTGCTGGTACCCAGAGGCACAAAAGAAGTTTTGAGCATGGGACCATTCAAGGAAGCTGTGAAATAAAGAGGAAGCAGGACCAATGAGACATATCAAAGTTCCAGTGTTTTCCTTAGCTCGGCAGAACTTTTTTGAAATTCATCCTAAGGGAGAGGATACAGGAAATTGTGCAATATATTGTAAAAACCATTAAACTCCGTGTCTCTCAATAACCTAACACATGTGAGCCCTGAATTTCCAAAGAGTTGGGTAATGTAAACTTAGTTTGCGTTCTTGTGTATGTGAGACATGGGTAAATAGGCTTAAGGCTTGTTATCACAATTGTTTGCTATTAAAATTCTAACAATAGAAAATATGGGTACATGAATTAAAAAAGATAAAGATGGGACAGGTGAACAGCGATGAAACTCAATGACAAACGGTGACAAGGACGTAGAAGATTGTGCACATTCTTTGTATTATTCGGAAGTTATACTGGCAAGTGAATTAAAAAGATATAAAAAAGTGATAGTTAATAATATTTAAGCAAAATAAAAGTAAGGTAGTCAGTCATAAGTGAATCAATAAATATGACTCAAGTAAATCATATATCATCATACTTCCTGAATTTATCAGATGTGCACCAACATTTTACTGAGTTTTAGTGACACCCACTAAGAATGTCACATCTTTGCATTTCTAGATAACTAAAGGTCAACTTTTCACACAAAATCTTTCTGGGATATTGTCATCACTTGTGTGCAGTCTCTACTAAAATTACTATTATTTCTCTTTCTGTGTCTCTCTCTCATTGCACATTTGTAGAAATATTCTATGGAGACCCATTTGACTAAAAGTTATGAAGGACCTTCCTCATATCAAATGCTACACAAAAGTAGATGAAAGTAAAATTCAGCAGTAATTGATCGGACATTAATTCTCCTCACAGTAATGTGCCTGCTATACAAATGCCATCAACTTCAACTTACTCAAATGCAATTAAGTTCCTATCTGTGTGCTGTGAAGAACTTGATAAAAAAATGAAGAAGAAACATATTTTTAAATTCCCCGGGATGTTTTCTAGAAAAGGCAGCCCAAGCATCAGTGTGAGATTTCAAAATAAATGCTAGATGGATGGATACATGTGCACATGAAATTAGAGAATATTTGTGATGATAATAATAATAGTACCACAATTCAAGTCTTGACAGAAAACAACTGCAGTTGATTTCAATTCATAAATTCCAGACCAACATAAGGATTTCATTACATGAGTACTGTTTGTCAAGTCATGTGAGTTGAAGATGAAAACCATTTGATGTTCTGCTATAAAACCTCAATCATAAGAAGACAGGCAAATATTTGTTCCTCGTCTTTTACACACACACACACACACACACACACACACACACACACACACACACACACACACACACACACGTCAACTTTGGGAAATTTTCCAGAGCACAGTGAGTCACTGGAACTTTATATAAAATTTAAGATTATGACATCATAGAATGGTAACACTTAATGCTTTGGGTTTCCTTGAGGAGGATACATAACAGACCATTTCAACATCTGAATTAAATTACATACATACAATTTCTATGTTTGGAAATATTTTGGGTCTATGTAGTTGCTCTCCCTTTTAGATATATCCTTTGTCTAGAAAGTCGATATTCAATATGATAGCGTAACCAATCAATCTCTCTGCTTCGGTGATTTTCTGGTCACAAGACTTGTCTGAGTCCTAGATGGCACAGGAGACAAATATCTAGTCATCCACTGACTAGTTTACAAGTCTCTGTTACGTCCTTTTACTTTTTAATTTTATCTTGAGGAACACATTAATTAAGGCTTTGATGGACAACTCAAAGCTCCCATGCCCTCCTAGTCACTTTCGTTTGCAAGTGTGTTTTACAGGTGCTGACAAAAAGGATGCCCAGGGAATAAGTAGCTCCCCATGTCTTTCAGGCAGTTCCTCGCTTGTAAGCACTGCTAGGGCTGTACAACCAACCTCCCGGTCTCACATCTCTTTTCTAGGTTTATGCCTCACGACCCTGCTATTTCCATCTGCTATGTGTTCTAATTTTCTGAAACTTTCTCCCTTAGTGACATTTACACTTTCTCTCATCACCTCTTGAAGCTGCTCACGTTTATAAAAAGGTAGAAGTAAATTAAACATATGGATGATGGATTTGAACTAACGTTTCTAATGTTTCTCTCGTTTAACTCCACTCCTGGAAAAATGGCTCTCACATCTCTTTACAGGCATATTTGTGTTTCTTTTAAGGCGGTCATGCTTTAGTGCATAATATTGATTTAAATTGTGCTCTGATAAACAAATAATATCGAGTATTCTGGTCACTTGTATGGAGAACGCCCACACCCAAATCTCTTTCCTTTCTCTCTTTTTTTGTATCTCTCTCTCTCTCTCTCTCTCTCTCTCTCTCTCTCTCTCTCTCTCTGTTTATGTGTGTACAACTTAGACTATTTCTTGAAGATTAAATAACCACAGGGAAATTTTGAACTTGAATCAAATTTTAAGATTTCTAAATATTTTCCATAGAAATGAAATTCCAATCTCCTTCAATTTTTCAATTTTTGCACCTGATAAAACCACACACAAAACCCCCCACCATTTCCTTTTTATCCCAGTGAAAGTTTTAAAGGTCCAGAGAGATAGTCCCTGGACACTTACAATTTCCTATCATTAATCTACTTCTGAGTAAGAAGAAGTACATTTGAATGACCTCATTTTTTATTCATTTATGAATGACTGGTTTTGATGAGGGATCTTGAGTCCTAAGGCTAAGTTTAAGAAAGGGTTCCCAAACTTAAAGCAGAAGCCATAGTTACAGCAACTAAAGGGGGGAAGAACTAAGCAACCTTTGCCTCTCAACTTACCTTGTTCTTACTTTAGCGAATTCCTCGAACGTACAGTCTCCTCTGTTGTGTGTGTCTGAGGGTCACTGTGAATTTCTGTTTTCCTAACATAATTCCTAAGTTCCTGTGTGTTTTGTAACTGGTATACAGGGTTGTGATCTTGCATAGAAATCTGGAACTGCTTGAAATCCAGGAGGCCAGATGCAGAGACCCTGCTGAACAATCAATCTTACGTTGAATCGGAAAGCCCTGTTATTGCCTTGGCTTCCTTTACTAGTCCACAGCGGCCCTGCAAAGTGACCTAGGGTTTTGTATGCCAGTTTGTGTTATTGTTATTACAGCGAGTAATTTGTTTCTCATCACCTGTATAGTCCTTTTATATTTATTTCCCAGTTTCTAGATAACACTCACCGAGAAAAAAGTCCCCCCTCCAAAAAATTGTTGCTATTTTCTAACTTGTATAATAAATGTTTTACACAAAGTCATGATTTATTAATATTTTCTCTTTTTGACATAATATTACATTTTTTGCAAGATTTTAGATGAGAATTTTGTAACATGAACAAGAACTACAACTACAACAAAAATCTCATGTGCTTCAGTAAACTGCAGTTGGGGAACTTTCGGACTTTTCAGTGTATTTTATTCTGTTCCTAAGAGACTTCAATCTTCAAAAGAAAAGGAAGTGAAAATATCCAGACTTTTTAACATAAATACCCGTGGAAGTACTCCCTGGTTCCAGCTGGAGTCCCATGATAAAGAGAGTGTCTTCTTTATTAAAATTATAATAATTATAATAAAACATTCATTAGGTGACATTACCTGTCTCAGTTTCAAGATTATGTTCTCAAGCAATAAATTGCATTATTTGTGGTTTGAACTTAATAAAGGCAATGATCGCTATTAATCAGGAAAAATAGTGTGGTGGATATATGCAGATGTGTGTGTGTGTGTGTGTGTGTGTGTGTGTGTGTGTGTGTGCGCACACACGCATGATGTGCCTGCTTAGGTAAGAAGAGAGAGGGGACAGAGTCAGGGAGAGGAAAAGTAAAATATGAGCAGGAAAAATGGAGAAAGAGAAGGAAAAAGGAAAGACAGACGGGGATTTCAAATTAGATTTCTTTGAGAAAACAATGTTCATCATCTTCCCCATTTCATTTCGGACATTCAGACACAGTTGTGACTGAAGGTATAGAGGTCCACATTTGGGTTAGATTTAGGGGAGATGATAATACTGTAGTTAACACTCAAGAGCTGAGCTGCCTATATTTTCTCTTTTAACTTTCTGTCAATTCTCCTACTTGACTGAGGACAAGAATAACACATCTACCATACATGATTTCAGGAGGAAGATTTCCAGAACAAACTTTCACTTATGATGCAGTATTGTACGGCGTAAATGCACTGCCCCCTGGGCTATCCCCCATCCTTCTCACTAATCCTGTAACGGAAAACACATCCAAGAGAGTTTCCCCTACCTTTTGTCCTCTTCATGCCTTCCCATCTGCCTCTGTTCTGATTGTAGTCCTTTAAAGCTACGCATAGTTTTTAAAGCTGCCACCCCAGCACACTTAAAGCTCTCCCCTATGTATTTCATATCAAGACTGGCTTATCCCAGTTTTATTCTCCTACTGTGCAACGCCGACTTTCCTGAGTAGCCTGTTTGTTTTGGAGGCCACAGTATATACTCTGTCTTAGAGTCTACTCATCTTGGCTTCTGTGTGCCCATCTCTCTGAATCTTCATGTTTATAAGCATCTTCATTAGTGATATCTTTATTTTAGTGTTAAACAAGACGCTCATCTATATAAAGAATGCCAAATTCTACAATATTTCATTTAAAATCATTTCTTTTGCTTTTTTTTGAGGTTATAACTCTTCCGAATACTCAGCCATGTTTCTATGAAATGTATGGCCTCTTTTAAAATTAATTTTTGTTGCATACATATATTTTTATAAATTCATAACTACAACCTGCTCAGTCGGGATTATGTTTCTTCTTGTTACTCAACCCTACACATGAAATTGCACAGGACTAAAAGAATGCAAAGAGTGGGAGAAAAAGTCTTCCTGAGAGACACGGATTTGTCCTAATATTCTAATAAGAAGAATGCCTGAAGTCACCTCATTTGAATATCTGGTACTGGATGATTGACAATTACCTCAGAGTATTCATGCTCATGGATGAAGAACTCTAGAAAGAATAGATCATAATTTGTCTGTTTCGTGTCCCAGATCATGAAGCAAAGATTACAGAGGAAGAGTTTGATGATTGGAGATGGATAACCACATATAGGTTGGTATCTTGAAGAAAAAAAATGCTACAACACAAATAGGTGTTAGAATGATGGCTACATAATTCACCGAATAGCTCTGACCATAACTTATTTAAAACATTGGAATCTGAATGCCTGTTTCTTTCACCATCATTCTATGATTATTTACACCCACAAACAAAATGATATGCCCCTTTCAGTTAAATTCTAAAAGGAAAAGGAGCTGGTTACCATGGGCACTAGAGGCAGTAGGGACAGGATCTCCAGTGCAGTAGGGACAAAGAGCTGAGGCATGATCTTGAAGAAGAAAAGCACATTTTAAAACTCATGGCAAAAGGCTGTAAGTGAAGAACTCTCTCATGTCAAAATACTCTTTTTAGCAAGCATCCTATATGATACATGAGAACACTAACTGAATACCCCACATGAAGACAAGGAAAGGAGTCTTCCAATAAGCAGTTTTCCTTTGTGTATAAAATATATGGCGTCATCTTTTAAATAACCTCGATTTGTAACAGGACTGTGAACAGATATCTGAGCCTTAACTGATGAATAGTAATACTTTCTGTATAGACTATGCAAGAGAACTGTGACTTTGGGGTGACCCAGTGCACATCAGATTATGGCGAACCTAGTTTGTCTGTCTCAGACTTGTCAGTAGGGCCCTTGGAAAGTAGAAGTGACATAGATCTCCGTCTGAAATAGTTACTTTATTTTGTATGAATTAACAACGACTCGTGTAGTTCCAGATGCAATTACTACTCAGAGTTCAGCATTCGTTCTGTGTGTGTTAGAACCCCCCTGCTTTAAGAATCGTACATGTTAGGGAGACGCAGCAGCCAGTGGTCTAGACTGTCGAATGAGGGACTTCAAATCAGACCATGTCTGGCCTTGTCTTTCCACTTTACATTGTTTGTTTGCCCTTGTAGCTAACCTAAAAATGCTTTTCAAAAATGTAAAGCACAACAAGTCACTTTGGATGCCTTTAACTTACAAAAGTTAGGTTTTCAAAACTTAAAATATCTGAAAATGTTACAATTCTTGAAGGTGACTAGTTTTTAAAACTCATGTAATCCTAGTAGAATTCTCAGGTCAGCTAGTGCTTAAAGCATGTGCTTTATGAATAGTATGTCAAAGAATAAGCTTTTGGAGTCCAAATGAGCCTTCCCAATTTACATCTTCCTTTGAAATGTCAACAGAGTATATATATATATATATATATATATATATATATATATATATATATATATGAACTGCATCAAATATAAACATTTAAAATAAACTGTTGGAAATATTCACTTTCCTTTGAGCAGCTGAGTTTGGTTCAGTGCTCCTTAAATGGGTCATTTGTTATGTCAAATGACAACGGAGCACATCGAAAGGGCTTGTCAGGAATTGATTACGGTTCCCCACCATCATTATTCACAGTGCTATAGGGACAGTTACTTAAGCGCTGTAACTTCTGGACTTTGGCAAGAGTGTGCGTTTAAGTAAACAGAGTTCTTTGTTGCTCTGTACTCTAATGGGCATATCTACGGTAAGTATCATGAGATGTAACCAGATCTCGGTCCACTGTCAGTCTGACCAGACTCAAGAAAATCACACTTTTGTGGCAACTGGAGGCCTGAGGAACAGCTGCTGATCCCACATCGAAATTAAAAGCATTTGGGTTGTTTTGATTTACGTTAGGTCTCAGGGGGCAGGAAAAATGAAAAATGGATGCATAATGTAAACTACATACCATCCCTACAGCCTGTGTACAGAACTTGCTCTGAAAAAGTAACATGCTTTTTAAACGCTTAATCGAAGCATCATGAGGTTGTACCATATTGTTAGCAAAGAGCAGAGCCTGCACTCTAGCCAGTATTCTAACAGGCTAGCAGCAGCACTCAGAGTTGAGTTTTGTCATCTGTGATATCCAATTGAGGCAATATAATACTGTGCTAAGACGACATACCACTAGCGATGAACGTCATTTCTGTGACCCATTGAAAAGTCTAAGGATTCTGTTCCCTTTCCATGGGGAATACTACAATATCCTGGACTTGAGAGTTTCACATTGTAAAACGGTTTGAATGGGAACTATTACCGTGTCAGTAATTCTTAAATTCACAATTAAAAGTCATATAAGTATATGTATGCGTATGTGTTTGTGTATGTATATGTTTGTTCTGGTGAGAAGGGGCCAGTCCTTTAGAGGTTAAAATTCTTTTAGGATCTTGTGAAAATAGATTGTCAGACTAACCTATAACCACACCAGCTGGCATGATTGATTGGCAACACACGAACAAAAAGCCTTTGGTTTAAAGGTACATTTCCTTCTTCCCCCATCCAGCCCACTTTGTGCCTTTTTATTCCATGTGTATGTCTCTCCCCTCCTTTTTTTTTCTTCCTTCCTATTCTAATGGTCTCTGACCTTGGTGAAATTGTGAAGGATTAAGCACATTACAGATGGCATTATGCCTCCCTTCAGGAAGCAGGGTTTAAAAGTTAAAGTTTTCAGTAGTGCGCGCTGTCTATTTCTCTATTTTATGGTCCCTTGGAAAAGACTGCACCACTTTGAACTAGCAAATAGCACTGAAATATTACTTTGGCGTGGGTGTAGAGTTTCTGTGTTGTAAGTCAGGATGTCTGACACAGGGTGCCAGCCAATTCTAAACTCCTGTCATAGCTGTGAACTCCGTAGACAATGATGCAGGTTTGGGCTTCTCTCAAGGACTAAAGGTTTGTAAACTCACTTAAAATAATTTAAAACTAACAGATATTACAAGTGCACATTCTCAATTATGGTATATATTGAGATTTTTTTAGGTATAATATGGAACATAATTCAGACTTTACTTTCACTGAAGGACTCTAATCCGTGAATAAGCAGAGGGAATTTATTTCTAAATTTCCAACTTTGGATCCTTTTGAAGAAGAAACTCAAGGCTTGTTAATACCAAACTATCTAAATATAGAGTTAGGGTTTATACAACATTTGATACATTGAAAGGGTAATGGACGTATGGAACACAAGTAGTTTCTTTGAACTCATTACAGTGAGAACACTCTATTATATTTAAAACTGAATAAATACAATGCTCAATCATTTTGACACAGCTGTCATTATACTTTTACATATCTCCAAAGCACAGCGTTAATGGAACGACATGCTTTGCAGCAGCTGTATGTATGTTCCACGTATCCTGCCGTTCAAACGATGTTAGTCATGACTCATCATTTCTGTAGTTTCATTAAGTTATAAAATGCTGTCAGAAATATCCACTCTGAAAATGATCAAATGATGAAACAACAGTCAAAGAATAAAATTTGGATTAAAAAAAAAGTCGACTACAGTACCAGGAAGACATTCAAACCTTCTACATGTCAATGACTCAAGTAAATATTACTTATAAGTATTACGTGTGTATTTAGTTTTAAAAGGACGTACATGACAAGGACAGCACGTCGTAGCTAGGTTTGGTGTCATACCCTACCAGACTGTGATGCAGACAGGTTGAAAGTCACCTGAGGTTAGGAATTTGAGGCAATTCAGGAAAACCTTTAAGGATTGTATGCATGGAGTTAGAATTCCTTGTTATGTTCAATGTGCCCGCATATAGATTTCTAAACTGCAAACCGTGTAGCGCAGACATGAACTTCCTGTGAAAAGACTTTGTACTTGCTCTTTCCTTCATCTAAATCTTTATGTCAAGAGAGCATGCCTACCTTTCAGCAATTTAAAATTCTAATTCCCAGGATAGACACCCATTTGCAGTTTTCTACCCTTTGTAGGAGGTTTAATCTATGAGTTGGTACTTTCCTTGGTGTAAGTCATTAGGTAACTTAAAGCAACCATGTACATTCCAATAGATGGAAACATCTAATAAAGTTTCCAAAGTAAGAATAAAAGGAGTTTATTCTAATAAGTGGAAATATAGGGTAATTATTTCAAGACAACAATAAAATATGCCACCCCTCCCCCCAAAACACAACAAAGATTTTATTTTCAACTTCAAAAGCAGGGAGCAATACTTTACTTATAATGCTTACAAGCATTCCTAGGGGCAAGGGGAAGAAGGAAAGACACAGGCAACATGGAACGACGGGTCTGGTTCTGAAAACAAACTTTTAAGAAGAAAGAGATTTCTGATTTCACAAAAGCAATAGAAATCTAGCATTCAAGCATGGTATTTTAGAATGGGTATGTAAAGTGTTACCTCTCTTGACTGCATGAATTATTCGCTCACCCACCAGACACAATACTGTCATTGTATAAGCAGCATTTGCAGGACTCCAATTGACAGATTAACAAACCCATTAATGAGAACAGATACTCCACACAGGATCTATTTTTGGACTAAGCAAAATGAAAGAGTTAGACAAAATTCCACGAACTGAATGTCAGGAGAGGAACTATCCACCCGTACGTCTGAGTAATCAAATCAAGCCCACTTCTCCCTACAACACCACTCAGTTTCCTTGGGGCATTTACCATCCATATAGTTCACTTCCTGATATAGTCACTATATGGTGGCGAGGATGATAGTCACTATGGCTTATGCTCTGCTTTTGAGCACAGCCTTGGGAGAAGTCAAGATTTTTAAAATGCTGGTCAATAGCAAGCATTTCTACTCGGCTCATGTTCCATTATGTCAGTCGTTAGGGTAGTCACAGGTATATTTTAAAATAATTCTTTGGCAGAAATGCAATACCTCTGAAATTTCCTGAAGTAGGTTTTGTGATTTTAAAAAGGGCTAGATTGTTATAATCATAAGGAACTGTTTAAAATGTTATTTTTTGGGTCCTTAGTAAAATAAATATTGATAGATTTGATGGAGGAAATCCAAATTTTATAAATTTATAAATTTCACACATTACAAAGAACATTTGAAGAATTAGGAATGCTGGAAAGAGAAAAACTAAGACATTTTCTTGTGTTCTTGTAAATTAAATTCATATTTAAACAATACTATAATTTTGTATAATTGAAAGGTGTGTGTGTATGTGTGTGTGTGTGTGTGTTTTAGACAGAATCTCACCCACTTATTTTGTAGCTATTCTAACATAGAACTTATTATAAAGACCAGAATAGCCACAAAACTTTGGGATTCTCCTGCCTCAAGCCTTTTAAGTGAAGTCTCAACAGGTGTAAGCCACTGTGCATAGCCTGATATACTTTTTATTGTCCTGTAATGACTGTACTCTACCTGACAGTATCATAAGAGCAAATAAATAAATGATTTACCTGATCAAAAGTATGTCGACATATGAAATATAAAGTGTTGATACATGTATATTATCTTTTATGACCCCAAACCCCAGTCCTATCATTATTAAAAAACCTACATTACCATACATCTATGCAGATAGCCATGAAACTCTCACATACTAGATAGTCACCATGTCTTGCCTGAAATATTTTTATGTGCCTTTTCTATATCTTTCCCACAGCCTTTGTTACCTCCAACTCAAGCGTTCACAAATCTATAGTCATTGTGCATAACTCTACAGTCCATAGACTGCCATGTGACTTGAGATACATAATATTTATCTGTAATTTTTCTGGCTTTTTTTTGAGAATTATAGATGCTTTCCTTTGTCTTACACATGGTAAAATTCTCAGGTTCAGAACAGTCAAAAACTCTGACCTAGAATTGTTCCTGTCTGAAAGAACTGGAGAAGAGCCTGAGGGGAAGGAGGTCCAGCGACAGCCCAAAGCGGGACCCAGCTCCAGGAGAATCTCCAGGACCTGACACCAGCACTAACGTTGCGGTGAGCATTGAGAATACCTGAATCAGTCTTCGCATGGTCACAGTCTTCAGTTTTACCGGGTATATTCAGGAAGTAGAACAAGGCAATCACGTATGATAAGCATCTTCTTTCTGATGCAACTGCCAGGGCGTTCATGAAGAAATTGTATTCTCTCTATGGTTCAACAGAGCACCATTCATAGTCATCTTATTCCACAGCAAGAACTCTGATTTTCTGTCTGTAAACTATGATGTGCTTACTGACAGGAGCCTAGCATGACTGCCCCCTGAAAAGCTCAACGAGCAGCTGAAAGAGTCGGATGCAAATATTTGCGCCCAACCAATGAGCACAAGCTGGTGACCCCTGTGGTTAAATTAGGGAAAAACTGGAGGAAACTGAGGTGGAGGACGACCCTACAGAAAGACCAGCAGTCTCAGTTAATCTGGACCTGTGAGATCTCTCAGACACCGAGCTACTAATCAGGCAGCATACGCCAGCTGAGATGAGGCCCCGACACACACACACACACAGCAGAGGACTGCCTGGTCTGGCCCATGTGAGAGAAGATGCACCTAACCCTGGAGAGAATGGAGGTCCCAGGGAGTGCGGAGGTCAGGTGGGGTGGGGGTGGGGTGTGGAGACTTTGTCTTGGAGATGGGAGGAGGAGGTATGGGGCACAGAACAGTCAGAGGGCAGATTGGGAAGGGGATAAATACTGAACTATAAAAAAAAATTAAAGGAAAAAGAAGAGAAAAATGTAAACTCCAGGATAACAGCTAGAAGAAAATATTAAAAAATTCAGTACTATTTTTCCAGAGTATCGAAACTTCAAATGGCTACTGACTTACATATGTAGATGCTTAGCTTAAAATTAGCCACAAGTTATAATCTGAGATAGTTTTCCCCTCAAGGATAAACAAGCTGGCGTTTTTGCACAGATCTATTGAACATCAAAATACACAAACACACTCAATGTTATCTTTGGATTTATTTTGCACCCTTTTTAATTTAATGATTTTAAATGTGTTGTTCGTGAGAATTATAAAAATTGTCTTACATACGATCATGTGTGGAGGTATAATGTGAGAACATGGGAGAAATAAACTAAAATTGACCTTAAAACTCAGAATCTTTATTTTCTCTCTTCACACATCGATTTCTTTCCTTCTCCAGGTATAGTGGTCTTTTGTTCCCTCAGGACAACCACACTGTTGAACAACATTTTAAAACAATCTGTGCAATAAGGTAGGAGGTTTCTAGGAATAGGCTTCCAGGAGGGAGAAGGGGAATCATTTAAATAGTAAACAATTTTTATTTACTAGAATCAGTGAAAAGGTGGAAGTGAGCCTCTATCCCAAAAGCCATTTTAAGTTATTTGTAACTGTCCTGCAAAAGGAGAATTTGCCTGGATTCGTGGAATACATAGTTTGATATCTATAAAGAAAAAAAAAACCTCAAGGTAAATTCTTAAAATTTCCATTAAACACTCTTTGCTCTGATATAAAAAAAATTAAGAACTTTCCAAGAATGAAATTTCCTTAGTTCCTTTCCATTTGTTTAAGAAAAAAAATCCCAAACAAACAAACAAGCAGAGAGGTCATGGAATCTGAGAAAAGAGAGAAGCTCTCACAGATGCCATCACCTCACCTCTCCTCACATTTCCTGCTTCAGAGATGGAGAGCATTGTTCAGCCGGAGTTGTCTAAGCCAATCTGTTAACCTCAGTCTGTAAGTCATCTGAGTGTATCTGAGAGCTGGGCCCCTCTTAGATGTCCACTCCACACTGTTCACAGAGTCTGCACACAGACTTCTCTTTGCTTCTTTAAAGAAAATGAAATAAAAAGCCTATGTATTTGTGAAAGAAAAAATGTTTATACAACCAAACGATTTCACATCTGGTGAAATTTGAACTTACATTCTATTAAAAAAAAGAAAGGAAGGAAAAAAGAAGAAAGATAGCTCTAGAGTGTGTTGTTTAGAGAACAGTGCAAAGCCTTTCAAAGCATGCGCTGGAACATAGACCAAAATTAGTTGTCCATGCCAGGCTCCCAGTGAATAGCTTAGTCCTTAACACAAACATGTTTTCATCTGTTTACTAGGTGAGTCTAAGCTGGCTGGAGTTAGAATTTTTAATAAATGATTTTTGTGAAAACATCTATAAACAATGTATAGTATGCAATTATTAGTGAAATGTGTTGTTAGTGTTACATCATTTAATAGTTACTATGATGCTACATTTACAAAGAATAGGAAACCATGGTAAGACATCAAGCATATAACTGTGAAGAAAGAGAAGTGTAGAAACGCTGAGATTTGATTTTGATTTGAATAAATTTCATTAGGAAACATACACTTAGAAGAGATACCTAAATCAGTAAAAAGAGTCAAAGACTAGGAAAAGCAAACCAGAAGGTATCTTGAGGAACATGTGTGCCTATAGAACAGAGGCAAGATAGCAAGTCTGATCAAAGTCCATTTTCTTTTATCTCATTGGCCACAAGCACTCTGTTCATACCTAAAATATCTTTGTAGGATTTTTTGGTTAATTTCACACCTATAAGTTCTGAAGACCCTACTGCTCCGTGGAGACAACCATTGCTGTACCAGTTTGCGAGCTCTCCAAGTGCTTTGTCTCTTTAAGTGTCTTACCTTATGTTACGGTAGTTGTAACAAGTATTTTCTTAAATCGGAAGTACAGCACTCAGAAATTAAGTAAGAAAGTACATAGTTTTGTTTGTAATATAAAGTATATACTTTATATTAGGAAAATGGGAACTCGATACGTACATAAAAGCCAACATATTAATAACTCCAACCTTTAAGGAACTAAGTAAGGAACTGGAGTTGGAATATGCTTAAGTCATTTCTGGCTCTCTTGTTCTCTCTTGCTCTTACTCTCTTTTCCCTTTGTCCTTTCTCTCCCCTCCCCGCCCCCTTTTCTCCACATGCTCATGGCTGGCCTCTATTCTACTCCTCTCCTTCTCTACTCTTCTCTATTTTCTTTCTCTGTCTTACTCTTAACTTTCCTCCTCATGCCCTGCATAAACTCTATTCTATACTAAAAAAAGCCATTTATAAATCACAAATGTATACACATTTCACTAAAAGCAAAACTTAACTGGTGAGGATGCCACTATTAAACAGCTAACACCGATGCTACAGTCCTTCACCTCATTGGGCAGGCTCACCTCAGTGCCACCTGGGTATCAGATCCTGCTCACATCACCTCAGAGACAGCAGGAAGCAAAACATGGAAATAAGTATTTGGAGAATAAACTATTAAAATACCTTTGTATAAAAATATTCTATAAAGAGAAAAAATGGGCAAATACGCTGAAAATGTTCTATAAACTGTTGTGAGAAAAATCCTCTCTGAAAAACAAACATCAAAAACAAAACAAAACAAACAAAACCAAAAGAAAAAAACAAAAAACAAACAAACAAACAAAAAAAACCCAAAACAATCCACCCAACACTGAAAGCGGAAACCAGAGTAGAGTACAGAGTGAATATGTTGTTCGTCTCTGAATTCGTTATTCAGTATTTGAATATATCTGTTTTAGGATTAAATTGCAAATTGACAAACTGGCTGAAAAACACAGTTTTACAGATACTTGGTGTTATCATGTATTTTTGAAACAGGGTTACTCTCAAGCTATCAGATTCATTTTCAGCCTCTATTTATACAAATAAGCCAAGAATAGCTAGGTGAACCACACTAACACATTCCAGAAAAAAAATAGCCTTAAAATCTTCACATAGTGTTACTGGGGAGATGTCTTCATGCATATGTGGCTAGGGTGAACACAGGGGTCCTGTTTCAACTGTAAGTTTGACGAAAAGAATAAAAAATAACTTGGATGAACAGAGTTCCTCAAAGGTCTAAATATCACAGTCATTTAAGCAAATAAATTTAAAACTATAATTTAGAGGAGTCATTTAAGATTACTTACCTGAGGCTACAGAATGCTGTTCAAAAGAGTGCCCTCAAATACCACTGCTCTGAACCATATCCTTCTTGTTTATTTTTTAAATATCTATCTTCTTGAACATTCATTGTCCTATAAGATACACAGCAGGCCCTGCCTTAGGTTTTGGAGGGTACAGGTTTTGTATCACTTCCAGATTTCCAATTAGATCCTAATTATAACATGGCTCATTTATAGCTACAGGAATCTGGACCCTGTCAACACTACAGGACCATAACATGTCCGTCTTAATTAGACCTGATTAGTTCTGGGCCCAGCTCACATTGTGGACCCTGATTCTGCTCTGAGCTGCTCATCTGTTTGACAGCTGCTGGGAGGGAAGAACCATATTCATCATAATGCACATAAGTGTGTTCCCTCACTCTCATCTCCTGGGATACTGGGCCTTTTATATCCCATAGCTCCGAGTGATCGGCCAAGTAAGGCACCTCACTAATCACTGGCAGAATGATAAAACAGGGAGTGGAAACCTCAGCGGTTCAGGGGTACTTACTGGGGGCACAGTGCACATGCCCCATTCTACCATTCACTACAGCTCTGACTATTTAAAGTTTATTTATTCATCTAATCTCATGTGTTATGTAAGTTTATGTTTAATGATGTATAGAAAGAGTTGTCCCTATGCATTTTCTAAAGTACAGTTGTAAAGATCAAGAACTGTGATCATTTTCAATGATGTTTAACATAACTTTAAAACTCCTTCCCTCACTGTAAAGTGACATTTGGTATTTTATTTCTAACCTTTGAAATTTGTTTATACAAGCCTTAAATTTGAAAATATCTGCATTGATTTTTTTCTCCGCTTACACACAAGCCACTGGGTTATCTTCACTTACTTTTTTTTTCTGCGAAATATTTTAAAGATGGTTGACTTAATATTGGGGATTCACATCCTTATCTGGAGCAAATGGGACTTCTCTTTTGTTACAAGCAGAAGCTGGAGAATATTTGATTTACTAGGATTAATGATAAGAATTGTCTCTATGTTTCTCCTCCCCTAAACCTATGAGCTGGAGCATCTGAAGGGCCATTTTGAAAAGTGCTTAAGGAATGTAGCAACACCACCATACAGTGAAAAGGCACACACTCTGAATAGAGTAACAAATCAAAATGTGGTTTCCAGAATCCCATTGTGTGCTTAAAGTTATTAATTTATGGTTAAAATTCTCTTAGGTCTAGAAATTAAATCTATTTCTACTAAGGGAATTAAAGGAATATTATTGCAAAGGCCATTTTCGCTTTCAGAATGCTGGGAAGGTACTGATTGACTAATCACATTACTATGTAAATGCTATGAGGAAGTTCCTATAGACAGATTTCTGAATTTTCTTTTTGAAGAATTAATACAGGTTAGGACTCAACTATTTGAATGAGCTCCTTTCCAGAACTATTACCTACAACGACAATAACAGTAATGACAATGAAACCTTGCATTATGGGTTTGCTCTACCTCAGAGTCTGAAGAAGTACTTCGCAGACTTTTTACTCACTTCGAGGATTCTGCGTTACCTAACTACTCTGACGATGAGACCTAGCACTATTCCAAAGTGTTAGATGAATAACTACTTGGTCAGATTGTTTTGTAGTTCTCTATGAAAGGTTAAGCAAGAGGCATTACTTTTTTTAAACTCATATTTTCTTATTTCTTCCTGAAATTTAAATTTTGTTTTAATTCTAATATAGATTATGAACTTTTCATTTAAAATGTTATATCAGATTCTGAAAGTTCTGAAAATGGTCACTCATTTTTCTAACCAGCACACATGTGCAATATGAGCTACATTATTCTAAATTTTACATATGGCATTTGTATTTTTCACTGTCCAGAAGGCATTATCCCTATATGTACACCTTCATTTATGTATACATAGGTAATAAAGAAGACACCAGTCTCTACTCTGAGCCCCAATTCCTATGCTTCTATAGTCACCCTGTTTGTGAATGTTTCTTAAACTGCATCTTCTAATGATCTGCCTGTTTTATAGCCACCTTCCTTCAGTCAGAATTCTTCTAATTTAAATAACCTATCCATATATAGATTCTCCACCATCTTTATATTTCTTATTAAATACGGATTTAATTACCTATAATTAATCACTCAGATCATAGCTCTCTACTACAATTATTTTAACTGCCTACAGGACTAAATAAAAAATTTTGTTTCTCACAGATATCCTATCCTCTTTAATCCTCCTCTGACCTAATTCCATGTATCTGTTCATGTATGCTCAGTTTTGAAATGCTTAGCTCTTTCTATTGGTCCTGCACAAAGCCCACTGAGATTCCCAGGCCTTGAGCATAATTTTGTTAGGATTCTCTCTCACACACATCTATTATTAGTTCTCCTTATACTGTGGTTTGCATGTTGATTAGTTAATAGATACCATCACTATGATATGTAAAAGTGTTTTCTGGTAAAGCTTTGGTCCATATTGGGATATGGAGGTTATCAAATACACAATTCTGTAAGTCAAGCTATGAATTCCAGTCTAAAGAAGAGCGGGTTGTTGAAGATCAGAAGAAAGCCAATGCTCTAGTTTGAAGCCAGTGGTGCTGTACGCCTGGAGCTCCCTGGATGAAGATCACATGCTTTGTTCAGTCCAATATGCCCTCACCAAAACACCCAGACTAATGTATGACTAAATATCTGGTCTAGCTGACACATAGCTGACACACTTATCCATCACTAGTGAGCACCTACAGTTTGAGAATTTATCATGATTCCAGTTCACCACACAAAAATTAGCTCCCTCCTCCGAATCCTCATAGCATACATTGGCTATCATATTAAAATATTTTCATCCTCTAATCTTGTTTAGTCGCTTTTGCTCAGCAAAATTTAGCCACGATATATCTTGTGCCTATTTGCTGCTTCCCATACACTTTTGACTGTCTTGATATTTAGAGAACCAATGCTTGTATGTTATAATAAGTTATTATTCTATGCATAACTCATATATCATTGCCAGGCATTGAGTACACATTCTTTCTTATTTATTCAGTGAAGAAAAGATGCAATTCAGCAAGAATTATAAGAGAACGAAGATTCAGATTTCCTTTCTTGAAGGAAAGCACTATTTTTAAGTGGAAGATAGTGTGAGCATGGGTCATAGTCTAGAGTTCATGCAGACAGCATTAATCACATAGAGTAAGTGTAGTTAAAAACATATTCTGTTGAAATAGTACACAACCAAAGCAGTTATAAATACAAATTCTCTGCATATTTCAAAACCCGTGCTTCTGAGACCATAGATCCTATATGAACATTAATATTATCTTGTAACTTTTCAGCAAAGCAAATATTTGAATCTCAAGCACAGTAAATCAGAAATTCCAGTGGTTCAACACACACACACACACATACACCCACAAATCAAGTAATTCTAAAACCTATTACAATTTTAAGCCATTTCTTCAGCTACTGAGAAGGAGAAATTTTATGTAGAGTCAATATACTATAATATTTCCAAATTGTGAGTTTAGATTTGAGTGTTTGTTAATAAAGTGGGAGTAGAGGAAATTCTATTGAGGTCTAAACTGTAATTTACTTTCAACAGTAGGGCTGCTTCCTATTGCAGAGGCATATCAGGGGAGGCAAATAAGAACTGGAACTTGGTAAATATTCTCAGGAAGCAGGGGTCTGTAGTACCAGGAAGCATTCCTGAACCCCCAAAGACCAAACAGGAGTTGATTTGATGCAATCACACAAGGGCCTTTATTCACAAGCTTGATCTTGGGCTTAACTCACTGTATGGTTTTGGGAGAGAAAAGCCCTGAATACTCAGCAGAACAAGTTTTAATAGGAAATGACAATGACAAGCCAACAGTGAGTGTTTCTACCCTGGAAAGCTTCTAAATTGGGGATGGGTGGGTGGGTGCTATGGCCTTTAACACAATTAGTTGGTGTTGGGAGCCAAACCATAAACTTAACTCTTGTTTCCCTCCTGATTGGTGGTTGTTATGCAGGGGTGGGCTTGTAACCTGGATTTGCAGATTTGTTGGGGGAATAACCTGGAGCCTCATGTTAGGTTTTATTGGGGTTGGTAGCCTGGGGACACAGGTCTTGTTGGAGGGGTAACCTGCAAACTGGTGCTATATACAGGCCTGTTAGTGTGCTTGAGTTCAAACTTAGGTCAGGGTCTCCAAGATGAGACTGAACACAAAAAGTTTGGCTTCATAGATCCATTCAGACGAGTTCCTTAAAGACAGTGCATGTGTAGCAAGTGCAGTCCTCAAAAGGCAATCACTTTTTAGCTGTGAGATTTTAACAGATATTGCCTAATTAACAAGCAGGTGTTAATTGGGAAATTGTGGCTAAAAGCCAGGACACCAACTCCTTTCGATCAATTTGTTCTTGTAGAAAACTTAAGCTTTAGTTGAAAGCTAACTTCTGCATGTTTCTATTCTGATACTTCACATGAATTCAGGTGGGGTGTTGAACACTGATATAGTCAGTAGTTCTGTTCTTTAGGTTTACATCTTGTTTCCACTGTCTGTGGAAACTGGGAAGTTAAAAGGCAATCAGAAAGTGCGTTCCCAGTATCATGGATAAATTTTCATTGCTAGTTAATAGAAGGAAAAATCAGAACATGTATTTCAATGAAATATTGTGAAAGGGATTATTAGTTCATCAAAAAAGATCGGTACCTGAACAATGAAGAGATAAGGCTGATCACTCTGAGAAGTGGCATAAAATCTGAAACTTGAAGATAGTGTTATTAAAAGAAGATTTCTCAAAAGGAGGAACAAATAAAAAGCTCTGAGATGGTTTGTTCTGAATATTAGAGGGAGGAGGGAGGGAGGAGAGGGGGAGGGAGGGAGGAAGAGAGAGAGAGAGAGAGAGAGAGAGAGAGAGAGAGAGAGAGAGAGAGAGAGAAGTGGGAGAGAGAAACAGACACAGAGACCGATCGAGAGAAAGGGAGACAGAGGCATAGAGACAGAGAGACAGAGACAGAGAGAATTTCTCACTATAATGAACTCAAGGGAGACCTGGTAAGATCAGAATACAAACAAGGATCAAATGCTTACCAGACCTGTAAGTGCAAGTTAAAAGATGTGAGTTCCATTATTCTGCCAAGAGGGGTTGAGACCAAGGCCTCCATTTCCAAACTACACTTTGAATCAGTTGTGCCTAGCATCCATGCAGGAAACACTCTCAGGAAGACTGGACTGTCAGTTCATTGATCAAAGAAGAAAACATCTTAGTGCTTGAGATCAAAGATGGTTGAGTAAGAGTGGAGGCAGAGGACAGAGGAAAAGTCAACAAACTGATTACACCACACTTGGTCACTTGTGTAAATCTAATAAATATCTGTGGCCTCCAGGAATTCTAAACGTTCCTCTTACCTATATCATCCTTCTTATTGATTCATAAAAAGATGTAGTCAGTCACTACATGTTTTCAACATGACTTAGACTTTCAGACTTCTGAGTTCAACTTCTTAGATCATTCGTTGTCATGGTTTACTAAATCTAATAGGATGCTTCAAATGATCTCATGTGTCAGGGAAAGTATATGAACCCTGTAAGTGAAGCCTTGTGGCTGTATCGAAGCTTTGGTGAAAAAGGCAGAATAATGTTTTTGCCAAAGAGAATCTTTAGGGTAAATAAATCAAGTAACATAACAGGAAGAAATGGTAAAGAGTGGCAAACATTTGAAGAGTAAAGCCTAAAGGAAAATAGTAATACAGATACACGAACAGACTGGGGGATGGTTCAGTGGTTAAGAGCACATATGGCTGTGTGCCCAGCTTTCTTGTCAAGCAGCATTTAACCCTCTGTACCTCCAGCTACCAGGAATGCAAAGCTGTTTGGACTCTGTTGGCACTGGCAATCCCATGCACATATTCTCTCACAGAAACACACACAAACACACACACACACACACACACACACACACACACAGAGAAAGAGAGAGAGAGAGAGAGAGAGAGAGAGAGAGAGAGAGAGAGAGAGAGAGGAAAATAGAAGTAGAACTAAAAATTTTAAAATCTATGTGAAAGATACTAAAGAAGAAAATTAATTTGAAAGGTTGAAAGGTCCGGTTCACCAAGTCTTGCTTATTGGGGACATGGAACACTCTTCTTTACTGCAGGTAGACCAAAATTATTAAAATATATGTGACATTTTGAATGATCACGCTTTCATGACTATGTGTGATCACATTTCTCAAGGGTACATTTACAAAAATGATTCTTATATGTAGATGGCAGAATAAAAGGAAGGGGTATTTAACTTTAAAGTTGTACTAGAGTTCAAACCCCAGCCCTATTATATCAGGTAACCTCTGAAAATTTCTTTTATTCTCAGTAAACAAATCATCAAAAAGATCATTTGCATATAATATATAACAGAATTATCACTAAAATTCAAATCATTCTTAACAACATATGCTGCAGGAACAAAAATGGAGATGAGCCTGAGGAAAAGGAGGCCCAGTGACAAAACCAAATTGAGATCCAGTTCAGGGGGATCTAACACTGACGCTATGCGGGGCTTACAAATAAGGACCCATCATGACTGCCCTCTGAAAGGCCCAAAAAGCAGCTGAAAGAGTCAAATGCAGATATTTACACCCAACCAATGAACAGAAGCTGGGAACCCTTATGGTTGAATTATGGAGAAACTGGAAGAAGCTAAGGAGGAGGACAACCCTGTAGGAGGTCTAGCAATCTCAATTAACATGGACCCCCCAAGATCTCTCAGACACTGAGCCACCAACCAGGCAGCCTACATCAGCTGTCCCCCAACACATACACAACAGAGCACTGCCAGGTGGGAGGGGAGAAAGTGTGGGATGTGGAACATTTGATGGGGACACTGGGAGGGGGATAAAGTCTGGACTACAAAAAAAAGTTTAAAGAATAATAAAAAAGCAAATAATTGACAAGATTTTTCAAAAATAATTTAATTAGCACGAGTATTTTAGGACGTTGTAGAATTATTAGAAATATATGAATTTCGAGGTTTTGCTCTCTGAAAAAAAATCCACATATTTTCCTATAAAAGAAGTTCTGTAAGTAGACTCAAAGACAGAAATGACTGAGATGGTCATTTTTATTGTGAAATACACATGAATATATGCATTTTATACATATACATTTAGATGCAGTATATACGTATAAAATGTACTTTTGTGGTTAAGTATTTATTAAGATGTATGTTACATATAAATTAATTTTGTAGAACTTATTGAATACATGTTGGGGGAAACATTAAGTATGAGCATACATGCATTTATTGCATATGTGGCCCATTTGATTTCATTTTAGATTTTGGTAGAACATCTTATTTCTTTGACTTATCCTACTCGAATAATACAAACAGTCACCATGGCCATTAATAAACATTCTAGAGCTGCAGAAGGTTGTATTGAAATAAATTTTAAAAATATGGCTGGAGAACAGGAAAGTATGTAATGATGTCTTCTATCCTGCAGGAATAAATCACCATTTGCTGCTTTGTGTACTTGTCAAGCAGTAAATTTTATAAGAAAAAGGCAAGGGAGAAAAGGAGAGGCTCATGATCCAACCTCTAGCCCTCACAGATCCACAGAGAAGGACTCATTCTTTGGGAGTGATTCATGTGACAGATCAAATCCCACAGACAAAATCTGCTTCTTCTCAATTCCTGCCAACAGGGCCACAATTGAAATAGCACACCGCGGTGTATCGTGGGTAGGATTATGCTTTCATTGTGCAGTAGACTACGATGATTTACATACACTTCGGAGGAAGACTAGGAGTAACCCAAAAGCAAGTTTTGCCATTTGATAGCTCATATATAAATGTGGACACTAAAACAAGTGTACTTAATTATAATTTTATAGAGCATAAAATATGAAATATTGCCATCTATGCAACCCAGACAAAAAGATCCACCAGCACACACTCTACATATTAAAGTTCCTGGTCTGAACAATTTTAATAAAAGGAATTTGCACATGTTTCCCTTTTGAAAAAGCATCCTCTACATGGATCCACATAGGCTTTCCTCTGTGATACACTCTAATTTATGTTGTCTTCTGACAATTTGCATTTGTTGAGAAATTTCATAAGAAATTAATGGTATACTGAGGAACAATTTAAATGGTTGAAATGAACTTTTTAATCTGTTTATGCTGATTTTGGAGGGTTTTGTCTTCAGTTGTATAGGTTCTAGAAAGACTCATTTCCTCAAGAATAGACCACTTTACATTTCTCATTGTACTTATGGAATTCCTCCTGGCATTTTCTCATTTTTTCCCTCACTGGTGCTGTTCATTATGTGAATAATGTAAATATTTGTATGTCCTTCGATGTTTCATACATTGAATACAAAATCAAGAGGTACTTTTGTTGCGACTTGGATCCAAGTTGTCCTTGACTAGCTTGATCATATTCTTATAGCCTGATCATATTCTTCACCCTTAACGTAAACCAAAGTGGGAGCTTGTGGCACCCATTTGTTTGTTTGTTTCCTTGATTAGGTTTTTTTTCTTAATTGACTTTTTACTTCTTCTCTTTACATCCTGCTCACTGCCCCCCTCCTCTTTACCCCCTCCCTCACTCCTTCCCCCATCCCACCTCCCCTTCTCCTCTGAGCAGGTGACCCCCCCAACCCAGACACATTGGGTGTCCGTGACTAGGCACTTCTCCTCCTACTGAGGCCAGACTACTCAGCTTTGATAGAAGAACATATTCCACATACAGGCAACAGCTTTGGGACAGGCAGCATAGTCCTGCTCCAGTTGTTTGAGACCCACATAAAGACCAAGATAGATATCTTCTACATATGTATAGAGAGGCCTACATCCAGCCCATATATGTTTTTGTTTGGTGGTTCAGACTCTGAGAGACCCAAGAGTCTGGTTTGTTGATTCTGTTGGTCTTCCTGTGGAGTTCCTGTCCCCCAAGAGACTGCATTCCTTCCTCCTATTCTTCTATAAGAGTCCCTACTCTTTAAAAGGCTGTGATGAAATGGCTTATGCTCTAAGATCAAGAATGCACAAATGGGACCTCATAAAACTGCAAAGCTTCTATAAGGTAAAGGACACTGTCATTAGACAAATGGCAACGAACAGATTGGGAAAAGATCTTTACCAATCCTATATCTGATAGAGGGCTAATATTCAAAATATACAATGAACTCAAGAAGTTAGACTCCAGAGAGCCAAATAACCCTATTAAAAATGGGGTACAGAGCTAAACAAAACATTCTCAGCTGAGGATTATTGAATGGCCAAAAAGCACCTAAAGAAATGTTCAACATCCTTAGTCATCAGGGAAATGTAAATCAAAACAACCCTGAGATTCCACCTCACACCAGTGAGAATGGCTAAGATCAAAAACTCAGGTGACAGCAGATGCTGGCGAGGATGTGGAGAAAGAGGAACACTCCTCCATTGTTGGTGGGATTGCAAACTGGTACAACCACTCTGGAAATCAGTCTGGAGGTCCTCAGAAAATTGGACATTGAACTACCTGAGGACCCAGCTATATCTCTCCTGGGCATATACCCAAAAGATGCCCCAACATATAACAAAGACACATGCTCCACTATGTTGATAGCAGCCTTATCTATAATAGCCAGAAGCTGGATAGAACCCAGATGCCCTTCAACAGAGGAATGGATTCAAGCTATCAAAAACAATGACCTCATGAAATTCATAGGCAAATGGAAGGAGCTAGAAAATATCATCCTGAGAGGGGTAACCCAATCACAGAAAAACACAGTTGGTATGCACTCATTGATAAGTGGCTATTATTAGCCCAAATGCTCGAATTACCCACGATGCAATCCAGAGACCCACAGGAAGCTCGAGAAGAAGGATGATCAAGATGCTCTCCCTCCTTCTTAAAACGGAAAAAAATATCCATAGGAGGGGAAATGGAAGCAAAGTTTAGAGCAGCAACTGAAGGAACAGCCATTCAGAGCCTGCTCCACATGTGGCCCATATATACACAGCCACCAAAACTAGATAAGATTGATGAAGCTAAAAAAATGCATGCTGAAAGGGACTGGATATAGATCTCTCCTGAGAGACACATCCAGAGCCTGTCCAGTATAGAGATCAATGCTAGCAGCAAACTGAACTGAGAATAGGACCCCCTTGGTGGGAATTAGAGGATGTATTGAAAGAGTTGAAGGAGCTTGCAGCCCCATAAGAACAACAATGCCAATCAAACAGAGCTTCCAGGGACTAAACCACTACCTAAAGACTATACATGGACTGACCCAGGGCTCCAACAGCATATGTAGCAGAGAATAGCCTTGTTGGGGCACTAGTGAAAGGGAAAGTCCTTGGTCCTGCCAAGGTTAGACCCCCAGTGCAGGGGAATATGAGGGGCCAGTAAGAGGGATGGATGGGAGGAATACTTGTATGGGGGAGGAGGAAGGGATAGGGGCTCATGGACAGGAGACTGGGAAAGGGAATGACATTTGATGTAAGTACAGAAATATACCTAATAAAAAATGCAAAAAAAAAAAAAAAAGCTGTGGTGACTTTAAAAGACTGAGCAAGCCTTGGCAGTAGGTCACTAGATGTGAGCTTTTGGCTGTGTGAATGATAGCCTGAAATGTTCTCTCTACTGTGATTTCCCATTCTGATCGAATACAATCTCTTTAAAATCTAACTCAAATATTTTCTTCTTTCCTGAAGTTATTAAGCCATTCAAGTTTTGGTCACAGAAAAAAAAGGGGGGGAAGGGGGGAGGGGCAGATAAGGGATAATGTATTTCTCTAAGCTATTTTTTTCAAATATTTATATAAATATTCTCAGCTTTTTTAATCATTTCTCAAGTTGACTTGCAAATCGGACTGAAGTCCTGAAGAAATCTGGAAACAACAGCTTTAACAATAACCTCAAATATTACAAATACCCACAGGTAATGCTAACCAAGCAGTGAAAGACTTTTATTTTTTTTCCATCTTTATTAAATTGAGTATTTCTTATTTACATTTCTAATGTTACTCCCTTTCCTGGTTTCCTTGCCAACATCCCCCTAACCCTTCCCCCTCCCTTTCTATGTGGGTGTTCCCCTCCCGATCTTTCCCCCATATCGCCCTCCCCCCAAGAATCCTGTTCACTGGGGGTCCAGTCTTGGCAGGACCCAGGGCTTCCCCTTCCACTGGTGCCCTTACTAGGATATCCATTGCTACCTATGTAGTTGGAGCCCAGGGTCAGTCCATGTATAGTCGTGAAAGACTTTTATGATAAAAATTTTAAGACATAGAAGAGAGAAATTGAAGAGGATATCATAAGTTGGAAAGATACCCTATTCTAATGGATTGGTAAGATTAATATAGAAGAAATGGCCATCTTACCAAATGGAATCTACATATTCAATACAATCCCAATTAAAATTCTCACACATTTCTTCACAGATTCTGAAAGGGCAATTTTTAGCTCCATAGGGACACACACACACACACACACACACACACACACACACACACACACACGCACTAGCCAAAAAAATCCTTTAAAAAAATAATACAAGGAATGTATTAAACTTACTTTGTACTAAAGAGTTATGGTAATAGCTACAGCATATAATAGTACAAAAACAGGCATGTTGACCAATGGAATTGATTTATGTTGGGGTAATAAATCAACACATCTACAGACACCTGAGTTTTTATAAAGAAGCTAGAATACACAGGGAAAAATGGCAGCATCTTCTACATAAGGTTCTGGTCGATGGCTACATGTAGAAGAATCCAAATAGAGCCATACCCAAATAGACTTATCACCCTGCACAAATCAACTTCCAATGGATGAACCTCAACAAAAAGTGGGGAATCGCACTGAATTCATTGGCATAGGAAAAGACTTTCTGAACAAACAATAAGATTAAGAGTTAATGAACTGGGCCTCATGAATTTGAAAAGCTTCTATATGGCAAAGAATACCTTTGTTCAGACAAAGCAGCAGTCTACAGAATGGGAAAATATTTTTCTTTTACTAACTACAAATCTAATAGAGAGCCAAATTAGCTCTTCAACTAATATTCCTGAAGCATTCTGTGCATGCTTCTGACATGCACACATCTGAGATGACTAAACGGCAACAAGAACCAGACACAGTTCAGAAATGGACAGAAATGATAAAACCAAGTGCTAGCATTGAAATGGAGCAGATCTCCTTTAGCAAATGGCTAAGAGCATCGCCAGAGTGCCTTGCTTGAAGGGACAGACTTTCAGTTTTGGTAAAGAAAAGCTGCAAAAATAAATAGCCCCAATTCAAAATTATAAATATGTCACTACAAATTATTTTTATCCCTTAGAAATACTCAACCAGTAACAATCTGATTTAAGCATGACAAGTCTTATTTAATCTTTTGGGGACTATTATATGTTTTCACAAATATGAGGGGGCAGCCTAAATATATTTTGCCTACTTTGATGTGAATATGAAAAACAAACTACAATTGTTTTGTAAGCAAGCATGTAAAATATAATATAAAAATAGAAATGGAAAATGGTCAGTTTTCATCCACTATGTGTGCGAATTTCAACATTTTATGCAAGCTATTTCTTGGGAGTTTTTTTTTTTTTCCTTATGAAAGTGGGAGCAAAACATTGAGATTGGGTAGAAAGTATTCCATGGTGATTAGGGACATTTTTTTTTACCACCTGGAGTAGTTACAGCTTGTAAAAATTTTTATAGGAAAAGTGTGTCAAGCAACAGGGTAGATTTTTCCAGATGCTTGGAAAATCCCCTTCTGTGCGAAAAACATTTGGAAATCTAAATAAACTCTTTAATGGCAATAGAAGTTTTCCCCTTGCCTTATTAAATTCATTGTCTCAGGAAACTTTGTTAGTGGTAATGGAGGGCGTTAACAGTCTCAGATTTTGAGATTGTGTCTCTATTCATGAGCCGAGCTGACCTCATTTCAGAAGAAGGAACTAAGGAACAGGTTTAGACAAGCTCTGACATATTTAAAAGCACAACAGGCAGGTGTTTGCTGCCGAGCTTGCTTCAGAATACCTAATGCACACAATTACATACATATGGACATAGGTATCAAATGTATTTAAATATAGCTATTCACAAATTTTAATCAGTCAATTTTTCATTTAATCAAATTTTTGTTCGTGTGTGTGTGTGTGTGTGTGTGTGTGTGCGTGTGCACATGAGTGTGTGTTGTACACATGTATCTAGAGGTAGGAGAAAAATGTTCAGTAATTGGTTTTCTCCTTCCACCATAGGGATTCTAGAGGTTAATCTCAGATCACTGAGCTTGGGGACATGCCCTTTGACTTGATGACCCATCTCACTAGCCACATATGTAATGTTTAGAATACAGGGGTGAAGGCAAGTATAGCCCAGTTGATTTTACAGCAGGAATGGCTTTGTGTTGAAGACTGAATTGCTTCCACTGGAACAGAGACACTGCCAGGATGTGAGAAACTTGACAGACTGAATTCTAGTGTGAAAATCCTTCCGCTAGATTACTTAGGCAGGGCTGGAGGATGTGTCTGTTTCCCTCTGTTTGTACATGTTAGCTTCTAGAATCATGTCTAGGAAGACAGTATGTACCATGACAATTGTTGAATCAAATAGGATGCTAGGAGCAGTGGCAGCCTTAAAATGGAGGAGCTTGAGAGCTCTGCACAATGCTAGTTTTTCATGCTGAATTAACTGACCCTTCCCATAAGAAGCAGCATGTCTGAATTTAATAAACTCGTGCTAGTTTTGATCATCTACCTACACAGGACACAGGTGTTCTTGGCATTACAGACAATGCATCAAGCCAAAAAAAAAAATAAATAAACCCGAGGTGTGAGCACATGGGCCATTTTTGTATCTGGACTCTGGAAATCAAAGATAAAGTATCAGCCACACAGAAACTGTGAACTTTGGGTAATAACCCTGTGTCAAGCACAGACATGGAAGGCCTTGTGTGTGCGACTAAGATACAGTTTGTGAAGCTCTCAAAAAATTAGCGAACATACTTTATTTTCTACTTTTCTTTTATTGAAATAGAATTCTTCATACAATTTATTCTGACTCTGCTTTGCCCTCTCCCACCCTCCCTGAAACCCTTCCCATGTCTCTTCCCTCGAAATCCGAAAAAAAGTAGTGATGTTTTCCAAATAAGTTTCTGTTCCTTTACACAATTATTCTTGAAAATGGCCAACCTTTTTTCCTTAAAGCGTTTATATTTTTACCATATTGTTTTATCACTCATAGTATGATCACTTTGTACACTTTGCCTGTTTCTCGTTCCTATTGCTGATTCTCAGGTTTGGAGTCAACAGAATAACCGCAAAGTCTGTTTCACTCTCTAGGTTAATATGTGGTGAGGATGGGAAGGACTTCGTTACAGGAAATGCTAAGGGGGTCACTTCTTAGAGACAAAGAAAGCAGTGTTTGTTCAAGCAAATCGACACTTGTGCCTCAGGTATGTCAGACATGTGATAACGAATTCACACAAAAAAGCAATTCTTTGGAATTGTCTACCAAAGTATTTCCCTTGTTAATGTTGATAATACTGTGTGTGTCAAGTTGTAAAGTAAGACTTCTTTAGCTCTGATGCCAAGAATACCTTGAAGGACAGACATTCAACAATTTAGAAGTCACTTAACTAATCTAAGCAGTTCACCTTTACATTCCAGAGTGTCATTTCATGCGTGTGTCAGAAATATAATATTGGTAAAAATCACAATTTACATAATTTGCACTGTAGCTGTTTTAGATTGTTTTAGTGAATACACAAGACATCTTCCTATTCATGGGCACCATCATTTTGAACATATATGGTGGCACACGGGTGGAGATTCTAGGGCACCTGATTTATAGAATGATCCGAGACTAGAAATCACTTGAATTCTCCCTTTTTATTTGTATACCCTTGGTTTCTTGTTTTATTGCTCTGAGAAGTCAAAGATGAGGCTAACTAAGTATGAGGAATAGTTAAAACGTATAATATATTTGAATAAATTGTCCCTATGAAACTCAACACTATATATAATATACATACATTTATAAAATTGTGGTCTGTACAGTTTAAATGCCTACATTATTTAAAAATCTATGGCATCCTATATGTATTAAGCCAACAAAACAAAGCACACAAAATAAGGTCACTAGAACTTAGAGCTTATGTTTTCATTATTCCTCTCCTCAGGATTTGATATTTGATATTTTGATAGTTTATATTTCCTCCAGTTCTTGTGCTTCTATCTGGGTTATCTGCCTATCTCCCCTCTTCAAAGTGGACTGGTTAGATGTAACTTCTGAGCTTCTCAAACACTAAACAATCTTTGGATCTCCTCTCCTTTGAAACTTTGTATTTAACTAACAGGTTTATTTTCTCCTTTTTCAAGAACTTAAACATTATAGAAATCCACACCCATTCCATTGGTATTTTTCCATTCTTCCTTTTTCTTTACTTTTCTTTTTGAAACAGGTATGAGTAGTGCAAATTTTGGAATCTGTGTCTCCTTTAAAAACAGAAATATTATAAGACTATGTTTTTGTTTTATTCTGGATATGGGGTATGGATTTGCTTCAGGCTGTCCACAGCTGTTGACTATGATTTGCCACAAGCTGTAGCAGGGGTGTGATTTGGCCAGCTGTAGCTAGTTTCTGTGATTGTGTAATGTTTGGAATTCTGGGTACTTTTAAGGGGGATCTATAAATGCTTGGGCCCCAAGAGGTGTGGTATATTGTTGGTTTGTTGGTGGTGGTTGTTACTGGTTGCTGTGGGTCACAGTTTGTTGCTAAGTTGCACACAAAGAAGAAACATCAACACGCCTTCGAAGGTCAAATTTTCCCCCAAGAAACTTGATCCCAATCACCAGCAAGTAGTCTAATAATGTCGCCCCCTCTTTTTGACTCCTTGACTTTCCTCTCTTTTTTCTCTTTTATCTAGAATTAGGGGGTTGAATGGTTGGAAGGAAAAAAGAACTTGCAAATTTAGCAAAAAACAGCTACAGGTTTCAGTGTATATTCTTGTCTGGGCTAGAACTGTTATATAGTCTAGACCTGGGCTGGGGATTAAAGGCATGCACCACCACACCTGGGGAAATCACAGGCTAAACACGGCTGCCAAATGGCATATTTGTTTATCAATATCATCATATTCAATGTGAGAACTCTGACTTCTTCTGAATCCTTTTACTTTTACCTAAAAGGAACTCATAGGTTGCTCAGGCCCTGTACATTAAAATAAACCTTAATGCATCATTTTTCTCGCTCCACAGACAATATTCCAACTCCAGTACGACTGCCATGCATTACCCTCTGCCACCACCGAGCTCTGTGCTAACCGATCACTGACAGTCTCTGTTTGTTTGTTGTTATCCATTTCTCCTTACTAGTCTACTTTCTCCCATCTTTCCTTCATAGGTAGTCTCTTTTCAATACAGCACAAAGAAGCTACCACGTTTTAAGTATACGTTAGCTGCTGTACCTTACAGTGAAGCTATAAATGTGCTTCGCTGTAAGTAAAATCCAGAAGTCTTGCAGTCCTACAAGGTCCTAGTTGATCTTTCTTTTTTTTTTAATTTTATTTTTCTTGGAGATTTTATATATTTACGTTTCAAATATTATTCCATACCCACCCCCGTCTACTTCTACGAGAATGCTCCCACTCCCACCTCAATGCCCTGGCATCCCCTACATTGGGGAAACGAGCCTTCACAGGACCAAGGGCTTTTCCTCCTATTGATGCCAGACAATGCCGTCCTCTGCTACATATGTGGCTGGAGTCACAGGTCCCTCCATGTGTGCTCATTGGTTGGTGGTTTAGTCCCTGGGAGCTCTGGGTGGCTGGTTCGTTGATATTGTTGTTCTCCCTGTAGGGTTGCAAACTCCTTCAGCTCCTTCAGTCTTTTCTCTAACTCCTCCATTGGGGTCCCCTTGTTCAGTCCAGTAGTTGATCTTTCATAACTCTCTTACATCTCAGAATGACTCTGGTCTTTCTGACATGCCAGTCATTCTTCTCGAGCTGCCTTGTTGCTTTTCCAAAACACACGGTTAATGCACTTGTGGGTGTGGACTTTTCTGACAAAAATAGACAGATGACACCTTCTATACCTCACCAGGCTTCTTCCTCAGGCACTTCCGTGAATATGCAACACAATTCTACTCTACAGACACTCTTCTTTGTAATACTGCCTCGGTATGCATATATACATGTATATATATATATATCAGTTTTATATATGTATATATATCAGTTCTACTATTTTCTTTCTAATAATGTACATATAGATCAGTGTGTGTGTATATATATATATCTTTATTTATTTATTTATTTTTTTATTAACTTGAGTATTTCCTATTTACATTTCGAGTGTTATTCCCTTTCCCGGTTTCCGGGCAAACATCCCCCTAATCCCTTCCCTTCCCCTTCTTTATGGGTGTTCCCCTCCCCATCCTCCCCCCATTGCCGCCCTCCCCCCAACAATCACATTCACTGGGGGTTCAGTCTTAGCAGGACCAAGGGCTTCCCCTTCCACTGGTGATCTTTATATATATCTTTATAACAGACACATACATCAGATATAACCAGTGGACTGAAACAACATAATTTATTTACTTTATGATTGTCTATCTTTGTCCACTAAAATTTTAAAAGTGCTAAAAAAAAAGTCGTTAGTTTTATCTTTTTGAAGTTGCCATTTGTTAGATGTGCACCAGCATATGTCTTATAGATGATATTAAAAGTATTTATTATTGGTTAATAATAAGTAAAATTTTTTATTATTATACACAGATCTTGGCTCCAGATTTGTGTCCTTATCGCTAACTGGGTCTGGCTTATTTCTGGCTCTTGGCTGACTTTAAGCTCGACTCCAGGGGCTTTTATCTTGCAACTTAATGACAAGCCCATTGAATTCCAGGTCTATATTCTGGATTCTGGATTCCTTAGGTCTTGGCTACACCCACTTGGCAGGTGAGCCTGGCTGCTGGCCTTGCCACTGTCATTCTTTTCTCAACAGTGTTATTCCAGTCTGGCTGGACCCATTCCCATCAGGTTCTAATGGTTTTATCTCCATTACACCTGGGAGCACCAAAAAAGATAGCAGCTGCCTCACCCCATGAAGCTTGTTTGATTCCATTTTTGTGGCCTTTCCAGCCTGCTTCCTCCAGCTATGTTACAAGATTAGACAAGTACACAAGAGTGCCTTTATTCGGTTTTGATACTTTCCCTCCCCTCCCTCTTAGGTATATACTTTTTCAGGTTAACTCAGAACTTGAACTGAAATGAGGAAGTGAATGTCCATGTTTCCAAAAATCAGTCACTAGAATGAGATCCTCTGGGTTGGCCATATTGATAGACCCTCTTGTGTGGGTCTGCAAGGGTGGGTTCCCTTGGGTCACTTCACTTTAGAAGATATATGCCCTGTGCTTAGTGTGGTAGGATACACAACGAAGGGAGTGTATCTTGTGCATCCTGCCACATGCATCTGATATTACCTAGGAATTTAGTATGCAAAGGTTCAATTTTTCATATAGACTAGCTCCATTTCGTTTTAGCTAAGATATTATGATAAACAAATATCAACTTCTTTTCCATAAAATAGGTCCTGTGCTTTAATAGAAATGTATGTAAAACATAGACGGGAGGTTGGAGCATACTGGGCTTGGGAATATGTCTGCCACATCTTGATTTTGGGGTGCATTGCTGAGTTCAGCATGGGTGTTATGGGGTGAGTATGGAGAAATAATACAGATGGGAAAATAAATGTGACTAGTGATTTCTTAGTTTTAGCGTTCACAGAGGAATGAATCATGATATAATGGAATTTATAGTTTCTCAGTAATTATATGAATGCAACAGAAGTCACAAACTGATACAAAAGTAAGCCCAGTCAACTGAATTTTGCTTTGTTTAAGTGCAAATATCTGTAAGGACATGTGAAACCATGGAGGACTCTGGAACTAAATCTGCCTGGATGAACTGGATTAGACATGCGGTTAGGATGTCGCTGTGATGGGGTCTGAGCTGGAATATCTTGGCTTCATAGGAATAGGATATGACTACTTTTACAAGTACAACAGTTAGTGTGTAGACTATGGCTATAAAATAATAATCCATCAACAATAAATAATGTTAATAAACTAATGTTCTAATACCAGTAAAATGTACTTTGGGAAGGGTTAATAATGCATTTGTATGGATAGACATGGGAACTTCCATATCTCATTTCTGTTTCTATGCATCGCTATGATATCCATCTTTGACAGAAACACTGTCGGTGTTTCTTACATCATCACTAGTCTCTATTTATTCATTGTGCAATAGTAACATTGTATTACAGTGCTATAGATTTTACCCTAAATAGCAATACAATGTAACTATTGCACAATGAGTGAAAAAACTATATTTAAAAGTTTTAGCTTATTCAGTTTTAGCAGTTTTTTCTCATATAGATAGATTATTCAACTCTGATTAAAAATAGTGCAATAATTTAGCCTTCTATGTTCACTCGACAAAAAATAACACAACACTCCTGCTTTATACTTTTAGAGGCTTCTTTTGTGATTTTTTAACCCTCAGAAGGAGTTTAGCAGTTTTCCTTCAATCAGCAGCCCTACGTCTAGACTAGGTGGAAAATTTGAATCAGGAAAATTTTTTCTGTGCTAGGTGAGTTGGTAACATATGTTGATTACGTGTTGTGGAAATAAGAAGGGGGAATTCCAATTGTCGAGAACCTCAACGCCACAAAGACAAGCAGCATGGAAGAGTGGAAAGTTGGCTGGATTTAGCTGGGGGGAAGCGTCAGTCTGTAGTGGGAAAAGATAAAGTTAGAGAGGTACAAAAGTGCTGGTTGACAGAGGACCTTGAGTTATAGGCCAAGCATTTAGACTTGATATGTTAGAAGTAGCTGATCCTTGAGCAGGAAGGTGATGTGATAAAACTGGTATTCACAGAAGATTATTTGGCAGTTTACAAAGGAAACATTGTAACCAGAGACTGGCACCAGAGTCCCCAGCACAGAAGTTATTGTAACTGCTATGTGAATAGAACAAGACTGATGTCACAGACATGGGAGAAATTAAGGGATATGTCTAATACTGTGGAAAAATTAGTTTCAGAACTTTATCTTCAATTTCAGAATTCTGTTGTGGCATGTTTGTTAAAAAAATCCACATTGCAGTATTATGGGTTGAAACTTACTTTTCTGTGTGATAGATAAGAGTGAGAACTAGTAATCAGAACTCTAATAAATTCTCTGTATGCTTTTATTAATAGAGTTCAAGAATTGTTACAGAGGGGAAAAAAACCAGAGAATACAGTGACCTTACAATGGGTTTTAGACAGAAAGATGTATAATGGATTCAGAATTAATGAAGGTGTTGTCAACATAATTGTAATAACGTTTCAAAGGGTAGTTTTAGTTTAGAAGCAAAGTCGAACGAAAGGCACAGAGATTTTTCGATAGATGCCCTGATTCTATTTGCCCTCACACGGCTCTATTACTGTTAGCATCTCCTATGGGAGGAGATGCTGTAACTAATGACCTTCAGAGGCAGCTCACTGTCACTTAGCATCTTCAGTTCGCATTAAGTTGTAATCTAGATTAGTGTAACCTATACGACATGTATCTACTGCAATATTTTTATATCATAGTAGTATATTTTGTATTATAGTATTTGTATATATTCATGTATATCAAGTATATTCCTATACTTCAAGTATATGGTGGTATTATTATATCACAGAACTATAGAGTAGTTCTATTGTTCTTAAATTCCTCTTTGTTCCAGTTTCTCTTCCATTTCCTCAGAACTCTGGAGAAGCTGATTTTGTTTTGCATAGGTTTGTCTTTTCAGGATACACCTAATAGCTACCATAGAGCATGCGTCCCTTCTTCATTTCCTTCAGTTACTTTCAAATCTTTTGGACAGTTCATTTCCTTTCAGTGTGAAATATTATTTGAAGTAGAAACGTAAGGGTTCTTTGAAGGTTAGTTGAATTGGGTCGTGTTTTCCTGGGACAAACACATGAAGGAATGTTTCTGCTGAAGCAGACACAGGTGAAAGGCTAAGGCAGACTCGTGAAGAAATATGTCACTAGCGCAGACACAGGAGAAAGTATGTTCTACTAAAATAAACACTTGAAAGGACACACGATGAAGGATTCTTAGCTAACGATACACATGTATTGGTCTGCCTAATGTTACATAATTGTGCTGCTATTGTCAGAATACCATAGAGAGAAAAGCACCAAAAAACCTCTTTTTGCTTCCTTGGGCTCAGGCTCATTGACAAAAAGGTGTCAGCTGAGACAAGACCCATGGAGGACAAGCAATGTTTAGAGGGATATTAGAAAACTCAATAAACAAAGATGGAGGCTGAACCAGGCTTGCTGGTACAGCTAGCTATACAGCACTTGTTGGTCTCACACCTTCGAGGATCTTCCCTTTGCTGAGAGAGATATACTGGAGAACTTTTGCTGACGTTCTTATTGGCCCTGGTCCCCTTTTTTTTTACTCATGTCAAGGATGAGGCATGGCTCTCGTTTTTAGGGAGTACCACTACTGCTAATTCGTGTTTGCTGTCCCAACTCTACCTATCTAGACCACTGGTGTATCCATGAAGTGTTTATAAATAGGTTGAGCTGCTCTGTAAACTTCTCTGACAATGTTCAGAGATACAGATGGGAGTTACTCCAAAGAACCATTTCTAAACAGGTCTACTTCCCTCAAATCCTTTCTTTTCCACTATCTCAGGTGGATGATGGACTTGAAGGGAAGTTAAAGCATTTAAGAACCATCATTAAAACTATAATTATTCTAATATCTGAATATACCATACATTATTTATACTGTGACTGAATGAAGCCTTAATTAATTTAAAGTGCTGGTAGTTTTGAATAAAACTGCCATACACATTCATGAACAAGTTTTTGTGAAGATGTAAGATTTTGGTTTCTTTTGAATAAATAAATGCCAAGGAGATTGACAAAGAGATTGACTCCTATATCTGATCTGCTCTCCCAAGTGAATGTACTGTTTTGCATTTCCACTAACAATGGATTACAATTAATGTCGGTACGAGTTTTAAAAATTGAGCCACCATGTTAGAAAAATGTCAGATTGGCTTTGGCTTTAACCTCATGCATATGCCAGGAACAATGAGTCAATCTTGAATTTTTCTTTTAAATACTTATTCAAATGGGAAAAGTTCACCAAGAACAGTTTTAGTGGGAAATCTTCTCTAAAAGTAGTCCGTGAAAATCGAGTCTTTTAATGAGGATATTGGAAATTATTAAATACTGGATAAAATGATAGGCGTATAGGAGAAGATACTCTCAGGTGTACATGGTAGGAAACTCAGCATGGTAGGACAGCAAAAAGAGAGAGACGAAGGACTCGCTAGTGGTTATGTCATTTCTCCTTGCCTCCAAGTTCCTGTCCTTAACCCCAGGGATTCCTCACCATAGGAACTTCCTCCTTTCCCCAGTAGATGGTGATTATCACAGAGACTCATAACTGCTCAAAGCAGAAAGAATTATCAGACACGACTGTACTGTTGTTGCACACATGAACCCATAGCAGCTGGGATTGCATGTACAAGGCTAGTTTTCCACCATGCGTGGGAGGGAATCCTGAATTCTCACTTAGGATTGACGGCTTCTGGAGAAAGGAGAGTTAGTTTTCTTTAGGGATACAAACTCAGAGACACTACCCATGCCCTGATGGACCAAAACCGTGCACATACAGGAAGTGCTAAATGGGTATCTGTAAAAAGAAAGAGTAAAATTTGGGAGGGAATGGTCGTAGTAGATAAGGGATGAATTAGAAAGGAGGGAATAGAGTATGTACTTAAGCAGAGCATATAAAATGTAAAATATAAGTGTAAAATATCAAATAAAAGACGCCATACGATGGCCTCTGAAAGATAGATATTTAAAATAGTTTGCAATCGAAGAAAAGGGGAGTTTTGCCAGTTGTAGTTTTTCATAAACCCTAGGATTTAGTGTCTGAAGTCTGAGATATTTTGTTTCCCACACATTATTTGGGATCAGAAGTCTGTTCTTACAGGACAGCATACTGGAAACTGGTCTAGAATTTAGGCAGTGTATAGAGAAAGAAAGGCCAGTGTTAGAGTCCGGGGAGTTTCTCAGGTGATTTTTATTGACCGAACAGATACCCATTGCTTCCTACTGACTTCACAATTCTCCCAGGTTGTGCTGAGGGATGGTTCTGTACGTTAAGATGATTCCGGTGTAAGCTGTAGCCATATTTCCAGGCAGAGGTAAAGCACAGATAGAGGAATGTTTCAGGTAAAATTGCAGTGGCAGATCTGAGTCCATGGCATTTCTCTCCTTTCGGTGTGTTTGATTGTGGTGAAATCAGAGGTCAGTGTCCTTACAGGCTTCTAGTAGGTAGGAAACCATGGCAGGTATCTCTTATTGCAAAAAACATCCTTTACTGCAACAAATACTTAGTGGCCCAATATTTTAATGCATCAATATTCAGAAATGATGTGAGGAAGAAAATAGTTGATTATAGTGGACAAATCACATTTGGATTGTGCTTAAAAAAAAAACAACATTGTCTTATTCAGAGGGGAGGGGCCTAGTCTTACTGCAACTTGATATTCCATGCTCATTGATATCTCTGGGAGGCCTACTCTTTTTTGAATAGAAAGGAGGAGTTTATTGGGTGGGGTGAGTGTGGAGGAGGGACTAGGAACAGAAGAGGGGAGGATAACTGTGGTTCGGATGTAATATAAGAGAGGAATAAATTAATATAAATTAGCCACAGTAACAGACATAAAATACATCATTGGAATACTTGTGGAAAATACTTCTTTGCGTAACTTTGAATACAATAGAACTATTGTTACGAGGCCTTATATTTAGGCATCAGAGTTGAATGATATGCATGTAGAAGCCTCTGAAGTGATTTTGAAGACGGAACAGACAATACCACAGCTCGATACTACACACGACCAAAAAATCCGATATCAGGATAGGTTAACTATTTTTGAGTTGTGGAGTAGTTGGGCTCCATAAAGCTCAAAACATTATAGGCTTTTGCCATTGTTCTTGAGTTATCCAGAACTTGACGTGAAACCCTACTGCCGAAGACACCTGTTCGTGGGCTAGAAGAAGCACTGGCAGAGCAAGAGGTGCTGGTCGGGAGCTTCTTCCCTCTCAGCGACCTTCCATGTTGCTGGAAGATGCTACTTGTGCTACCAGAAGAGAAACATACATCGATTTCACCTAACCATGAGCCCTAAGCGTGGGAACGTATATCCATGAGTACAATAGTGGCATTAAGGTTATCAGGGTAACCACGTGCTTCCTAATTGGATTAGGACAGACTCCGTACTGGACACTATTAACGAGGTCAAGAATCCTTAGTCACTGGCGTTGGGGGGAAAACCTACTAGCATTCTTCTTCCAAATGTTCATTACTCCTAATGAGTTACTGCTGTACCCTTAGGCCAGTGCATTTCTCAACTCTCATCAGAGAACTGCCTTCTTTTAATAGCTGGTCATAAACCCAGCGGCCCACAAATGGTCGATGTGCAGAGAATAAGATTTTGAGTCTTATCCTTAAAAGTGATTTCTTTTTCTAATGACATGACCCTTGCCTTAACCACATTCCAGGACAAGCCCAACACTCTTGAATGGTTGGCCAACACTAACTGGTGTAGAGAGGGGGGAGGAGGGAGGGAGGAGGGAGAGAGAGAGAGAGAGAGAGAGAGAGAGAGAGAGAGAGAGAGAATATTAGGTGGGGTAGATCTAGGAGTTGGAGAACAGGATGAATATGATTAAACAGCTCTTTAAGACATTCTCAATGATTGATAAAATTATCATTTTTTAAAAGTATACATATATTTACATAGAACAACATATGCGATATGATATGGTGACAACTTCTAGCATAGGCAAAGGTACATAAATGTTCCTTATTTATCCAAATTGGAATATATTTTAGAGTATGTACATTGAAAAGCCTTGGGAAAATGTTACTCTAAATATGTAAGAATGCATGCTTTATTTGGACTGGTAATTTCCTCCTTCTTGATCTGATTCTAAGGTGATTTTGACTTCTGTCTTAGTACTGCTTCAGGCCACGCCTATTACTACTGGTTCTCAATTTTTTTAAAGTCTGAGCAGAGTAGAAGTATAGGAAATCAACAGCAACTCAAAGCATCTGATAACATGGCCAGTCTCCCTCCTTTACTTCATCGCTTTTTCCTCTTTCTGCTTCTGTGGTAGCTTTTAAAGTCTAGGGGCAAAAGATTCCACATACCTCATTTCCCCACACTTTCAGTGCTGGGTCTGATTACCACTGCGGTCCCGTGAGTGGGTGACTACCAGCAGCCTTCAAAGCTCTTTCTTAGGCATAGAATCTGGGAACGCAGATAAAGCTGAAGCTATCTGCACCCCTCCACTGTTGCCTGCTAATCGCGCTCGCTCCGGTAGCTTCAGAGACCCACTTCCTATTTGGGCGAAGCTGTAATCTTTTTCTGGCCCTCCTTAGCCTGACATACATTCCAGGGGACAGAATGATGTTGCTGCAGCTCGCCTTTCCGCTGTGGATCCTTCGTAAGCTGCAGCCACTGTATTTAAAATATTATCGATACGATCGATGCTTTTTCTCTCCTGCTACACGGCACCACAGTGCTTCGCCGTATGTTGCGTACTGAATGCTTTGTAGTGACGTAAAGCGTAGGGTTATTTTGTGACTTATTCATGTTTTGTTTAGCAAATCTTTGGCTTCTAATATTGTACATACCCTTTTCCCCACATAGCCAACAACGTTTAACTTTTTAAACTTTTAACATCTTTTTTATTATTTGGAATATAATTTTTGTTAATTTAATTATATTCATCTTTTCTTTTAATTGCATATTTTAGCTAGTCACCTTTCCTTTTCCAAATAATACCTATTATAGATTTTGCAAAATAGAAACCATGCTACATTTTGCTTTTCCCTATTTTACCTTCTCTCATTCCTCCCTCTTTCCTTTAATATACTTATTGATATATAATATATATCCTTTAAATATAGATACTATATATGAGATGAGATGAGATATGTGATCAATCTATTCAAACATCACTAGGAAGTTAATCTAAGAGGGATTCACCGTTAAGGAGAAAATTCTAGGAACAGCTTTATTATAGCCAGCTTCGTGTGTTTGAAATCACAGGGAATCAGATCTAGGGAACGTAAACTCATCACAATGCGTGTCACCTTTGAGGGGCCGGGTAAACTAGTGCCAATTATTTATATTCACTCAGAATGTTTAGTTAAATTTAGGATATATTTGTTCAACATAAAGCTGCTGATGGCTTCACATAAATGGCTTCTGATGATGACAGGATAACGATCTTGTCATACTATTCTCTGACTAGACACAAAGGCTTCGGTAATCTCTGCCAGGATGGCTCAACCCTTCTGTGATGGTGAATGCTGTTTTCTGCAGCCTCACCCTCTGCTGCATTCTCTGGGCTTTATCAAAACTCAACTAACAGGGAAAAGGCTGGGATTTTCTTCTGTCCCTACACTTAGAGTTTGGGAAAGAAGTCTAATGAAATAATGAAATATCTAATAACTAAGTAAATACTTCCATCATTGATGTGTGTGTGTGTGTGTGTGTGTGTGTGTGTGTGTGTCTAGGGATTATCCATCTATTTCTTAGAAGATTTCAGACATAATATCCATCTTCCAACTAAAATTTTTTCCCTTGTTTTCTTTTTCTCTTTTTTCTTTCTTTCTCCTTCCTCCTCTACCCACCAGTTTCTACTATGTTCTTAGTATTTTGCCTGCATATACGTCTGTGTGACACTGTCAGTTACAGACAGTTGTAAGATCCCATGTGAATACTGGGAATTGAACTCAAGTCCTTCGGAAGAGCAGCCTTTGTTCATAACTGATAAGCCATCTCTCCAGCCATCCTGTGAAAATTTCCAAAGTAAAAATGTTCTAATGGGAAGCCCCTTTCCTTCAGGAGAGTTTCACAGTTATGTTCATCTTTGAACTCCTTGAAGTCCATAATCTTTAACCTATTCGAGTTACAGAAATGACCCCTGTTCAGAAATAATAAGCATGTGAGTATCCCAATGATTATATTGAATACTTAAAATAGCTGGTTTACAATTTGCATTTAATATGAAATGATTTTATAATTTATGGTTTACTTTTATGCTATGATGACTTGAACTTCACAAAGTCAAACTAATATGTTGGTAATAATTTCTTGGAATTCACCATATGATAGTAGGTAAAAGTAATATAAATATATATGTGTTGCTTAAAAAATGTTATACAGATATCATCATAAACAAGCAAATGTATAACTAATGAGAAAAAGGCTTTAAATAGTATTTTTGTTTAAAGTTTTTATTCAATTTATTTTGATCATATTCTGTATTTGACTGGTAGTATTTAATTTGAGGGAGGAAGTATAATTTAACCATTAGGATTAATTTTATTTTAAAAAATATACCACTGGAAGGAACCCATTCCAGACACTACTTGGGTAACCAAGACCAAAAGAATAAGTAGCGTAGAGACGTAGGGTACAACCAAAAAGTACCAATCTAAAAAGAAAAACATTAATAAAATGATCCCTAATTACATTCTGCTATACTCATAAATCAGTGCCTCAGACAGTCATTATCAGAAATAGTTATAGAGATGTTTACTGCAGCAGAAGATGGGAACAATGCAGAGACCCAGACATTATTCAGAGGGGGGAGAGAGAGAGAGAAAGAGAGAGAGAGAGAGAGAGAGAGAGAGAGAGAGAGAGAGAGAGAGAGAAGAGAGAGGTATAAATTGGTGGTCTCCATCAAATCCTTCCTCTCAGAATTCAGGGAACCCCACAGAAGAGGAGGTAGAAAGATTTTTCAGAAGAGAAGGGGATGATGGACACCAGGAAAACATGGCCCACGGAATCAACTAATCAAGGTTCATCTGAGCACAGAGATTGAAGCAGCAAGCAGGGTATGTAACAGGGTACATACAGGTCTGCACCAGGTCTGCTGCACACAAATTATCGCTATCAGCATAGGTTTTTATTAACTTTTTGAAGCTTTTGACCATAAGGTGTTATAGTAGTTATAGTTTGTTCATGTTTGATTGTTATCTCTTAGAAGCCTGCTCATTTTTAATGAGAGACAGATAGGGAGTGGATCTGGATGAGAGAACTTGGGAGGAGTTGAGGGAGAAAGAAAACTACAATTCGACTATATTGCATGAGAAGAGAACCTTATTTTCAATAAAAGAATAAGCGTCCCACAAATACATTAAACAGTAAAAGTCAAGTATCTATGATATAACACACATATACCATAATGTATATACTTATATATGTATCATATAAAATTAATATTTGATAAGTTTAATGTTAAGAATCTAGCAAGTTTCACCTTTTTTGATATGTCAGCATATTTCTTGGTTTGAAATGACTTTGATGGAACTCAAGGTCATGTATGTGATGGGATGGAGGACACCAAGATAAGATAGCTCACAGAATCATCTAAGCAGGGCTTACTTGGCCTCAGAGACCGCAGTGAGAAGCACAGATTCTGATTAGGTCTGTACCAGGTCCTCTGCATTCATATTATGAATGTTGGCTTGGTGTATTTGTGGACTCCTAAAACATGTGGGAGCCAGGGTGTCTCTGACTCTTTTGCCTTCTCTTGGGATTTTTCTTCCTATTAGTTTGCCTTGACCAACCAGAATATGAAGACTTTTTACTTTGAGTTATTATACCTTGTTTTGTGATGTTTTGTTATTGTTTCTGAGAGTCCGGCTCCTTTCTGAAGGGAAGCAGGGGGAGTGAGAGAAACAGGTAATCTGTGGGGAGTCGTATGGGGAAGGGACTGGGATGGGTGGTGGTAGGGGAAATGGGTTGTGATGTATCAGAAAAATAATCTATTTTCAATTTAAAAAGAAGAAGATATTTCCAACTTGGGCATGGTAGAATGGATCCTGCAAAGAAGGGTGGTGAGAAGAAGGTTGCTCTGCCCTCAGTGAGGTGGTGACCTGGGAATACATCATCAACATTCACAAGGGCATCCATGGAGTACGCTTCAAGAAGGCAAGGGGCAAGAAGCGTGCCCCTCAGGCACTCAAAGTAATCCAGAAATTTTCCATGAGGAAGACTGGAAGTCCCGATGTGTGCGTTGATGCCAGGGTCTCCATATCTCACCCTAGTCCATTTGTCCAGAAAATGTAAGGAGGATGAGGACTCACCAAACAAGCTATACACAATGGTAACTTACATGACTGCTACCACATTCTACAGACTGTCAATGTGGGTGAGAACTAGACTGCTGAATATCAAATGAAGTTGCAGAACTGCTTCCAAAGAAATAAATAGAAGATATAGAAGCCAATTTAGATTGAGATATGAGAAGGATGTCCTATATGAATGAGTTTTTTTCTCTTCAGTGATTACTGTCTCAACAAGATAATTCATCTATGATGTATGGTGTATTTCTCAACAGAAGTTACCTGGGCTATCTGTTTATTGAAAATGGTTCATATAGTTTATAAACGTGATACTCGTATGGCAGAACTAGTGTTTGTTTTCCTTTCATTTTGAAAGAACAAAGCATTGAAGGCTTAGAGGAATCCCAAATATCCTTTTCCTGCATGCCTAATAATGCTGAAATAAGGCAACAAAACCTCAATAGTGTTAAAGAAAATAAAACCACATTAGTACAATCTCTTAAAATCCCATGGCATCAAATGCATTCAAATTAAACAGGGCATCTCAGTATCTGGCCAAAATAGTCAAGTCTTTTTTTTTTTTTTTTTTTTTTTTTTTTTTTTTTGGTCTTGGATTCCAAAGTTTCATATTTAAAAATTTTAAACTCTCTCTATCATTTATCTGTCTGACTGTCTGTCTATCTATCTATCTATCTTACATCTATCTTTTCATGAGGGGTGTGCCCACATGCTATCGGGTATATGTGGAGGTCAGGTGATAGCATGTGTATTCAAAGGATCAGTCTGAGTTCCTCCATTTTGGAAGCAAGAATTTCTACACATTGAATCATCTTATTGACTATCAGAGTTGCACATTTTGATGATGCTTTGGTAGGTAACTTTAAAAAGTCTTTATTAAAGAAAGTTCTGTACTGAGGAGAAGGCATTTGTTCATACACTTATGAAAATTAATGCAAAAAAAAGAATTCCAGTGGATTGTGAGTAGATATGGGGCTGGCTACATGGTTTTAAGGATTCTGTACTTGGTTATAGTTGGAAACTTTATTACGATAAAAATTTTTAAAAAATAGATAAAACATGGTGAAAGGAACAACGTCTTAAAGGAAGGCTGTTTCTGTCTTGTATCCATGATGCAGATTCACACTGATTTCCTCCCAGACTGTAGAATTTTATACCTACACTCATGGGGATGACTTTACCCATATTTCCTAAGCATTGCTCAATCCAGTCAGATTAAAAGGTCAAGGTCAGCCATTGTGTCCAATATCAATGAAATTAGAATATTTGGCTTAAAGAGACCAATCTTGGTTTATCCTGGAAGAACAGCCTTACTGCAAGCAGCTGTTCCCTTTTACATAAATCTATCATTGACTGTGAGCCAAGGATATTGATATCATTCTGTTTCTAGTACATACTGATTAGATGGTCCATCGTGATCAACTATAGTACTCCAACAAGGTCACTAGTCTATCTGAAACTGTGGTCAGGACCAATGAGTAGGCAGAAAGTAAGGGTGGGTTATCAAACAACAAGGTCAACCCACAGTGATTCACTTCCTCCAGCGAAACTCCACTTTCTAAAGATTCCACAACTTTTCCAAACATTGCTACCATTTAACAACTATTTAAATATATGGGCCTGTGGGAGACACTTCACATTCAAAGCATAATAGTAACTAAAGCATAGAAGAATTAGAATGAAATATTACAAAATTTGCTGAAAGTAGAGTATAGAATACCATTAAGAAATATCTAGTCGTGGGGACCTGGGGTATGGCCCAGTGGCTAAAAGCAATTACCTATCTCTCAGGGACCTGATTTGATCTCGATCCCCAGAATTGACACTGTTGCTCACGATGATGTGTAGCTCCAAATCCAGAGGATCTGACGCCTTTGGCCTCCAAGAAGCCCTGCACTCGCATGCTCATCCCCACATGTAGACACATGCATCACACATAATTAAAACAATAGAAATACATCTTTAACAAAAAAGAATAGAATAACTAGAAAGAAAATCCTAACAAGGAAAGTGATGGCTTAAGCACTCCTATAATCAACTAGGTCCCCAAAACATCGCTATCCTCTTCTCAGCAAAAGCAAACTATAAACAAATAGAGAATTCAGTGCTGCCTCCTTAAAGAATGAGGGAAAAACAGCATGAAGAGCATGTGTGAAATTTTGTCAAATATCAAATGACACAAAGGGCAAATTTCTTAAATAATTACCATAATGCATTTAAGAAGAGTTATTTACATATATCTATAAAAGGCAGAGACCACAGAAAGCCACAACCAGTCAAAACGCAGAGAGCAATTGACTGAGTGGTGCCCTACCTAGTTGACACAAGAACATCACAATTCTGTGCCTGAGGCTTAGGGGGAACCCTGTGGGAGAGGAGATGGAAACACTGGAAAAGCCAAGGCTCACAACCATGGCTAACCTCAGCCTCAGGACTCACATGCCCACTTCTGGGCTCAGTGGGAACCAGGTACACATGTGGCTCATAAACATACAGGCAGGCAAAACATCCAACATATAAAATGAATGAATTGACACATTGCTGATTCCAGAGGAAAACACCGGAGGCCATCTGGAACCCTGGTGCACGGAGGCTCCCGGAAGAGGCGGCGCAGATCTTCCTGGTTGCTGCCACTGCGGAGAGCCCGTGGGCAGAACCCCGCGAGCGAACTTGAGCCTCGGGACCACAGGTAAGACTAACTTATCTGCTGCAAGTGACTTGCCTGGTGGAATCGGGACAACAGAGGCAGAATCCCTCTAGGACCAGGCACGTCCTGTGTTTACCGGAAGTCCCACACCTGCGGATCCCGGCCCGCAGCAGCTCTCTGCTCCCAGAACCCGTGGGAGAGATACCTTACCGCCTGGTCAGGTGGGCACTCCTGAGGCTGCAGAGCGGAAGAGACCACCAACACTGCCCACCCCTGCCCACATCCCTGACCCAAGAGGAAACTGTACAAGGCCTCTGGGTTCCTGTGGGGGAGGGCCCAGGAGCAGCAGGAGCCCTGCCTGAGACACCGCCGGAACCTGAAGGAAACAGACCGGATAAACAGTTCTCTGCACCCAAATCCCGTGGGAGGGAGAGCTAAACCTTCAGAGAGGTAGACACGCCTGCGAAACCAGAAGAGACCAACTTTTCTGCTGCAAGTGACCTGCCTGGTGAACTCAAGGCACAGGTCCACAGGAACAGCTGAAGACCTGTAGAAAGGAAAAACTACACGCCCGAAAGCAGAACACTCTGTCCCCATAACTGACTGAAAGAGAGGAAAACAGGTCTACAGCACTCCTGACACACAGGCCTATAGGACAGTTTAGCCACTGTCAGAAATAGCAGAACAAAGTAACACTAGAGATAATTTGATGGCGAGAGGCAAGCGCAGGAACCCAAGCAACAGAAACCAAGACTACATGGCACCATCGGAGCCCAATTCTCCCATCAAAACAAACATGGAATATCCAAACACACCAGAAAAGCAAGATCTAGTTTCAAAATCATATTTGATCATGATGTTTGAGGACTTCAAGAAAGACATGAAGAACTCCCTTAGAGAACAAGTAGAAGCCTACAGAGAGGAATCACAAAAATTCCTAAAAGAATTCCAGGAAAATATAAATAAACAAGTAGAAGCCCATAGAGAGGAGTCACAAAAATCCATAAAAGAATTCCAGGAAAACATAAATAAACAAGTAGATGCCCATAGAGAGGAGTCACAAAATCCCTGAAAGAATTCCAGGAAAACACAATCAAACAGTTGAAGGAATTAAAATGGAAATAGAAGCAATCAAGAAAGAACACATGGAAACAACCCTGGATATAGAAAACCAAAAGAAGAGACAAGGAGCTGTAGATACAAGCTTCACCAACAGAATACAAGAGATGGAAGAGAGAATCTCAGGAGCAGAAGATTCCATAGAAATCATTGACTCAACTGTCAAAGATAATGTAAAGCGGAAAAGCTACTGGTCCAAAACATACAGGAAATCCAGGACTCAATGAGAAGATCAAACCTAAGGATAATAGGTATAGAAGAGAGTGAAGACTCCCAGCTCAAAGGACCAGTAAATATCTTCAACAAAATCATAGAAGAAAACTTCCCTAACCTAAAAAAGAGATACCCATAGGCATACAAGAAGCCTACAGAACTCCAAATAGATTGACCAGAAAAGAAACACCTCCGTCACATAATAGTCAAAACACCAAACGCACAAAATAAAGAAAGAATATTAAAAGCAGTAAGGAAAAAGGTCAAGTAACATATAAAGGCAGACCTATCAGAATCACACCAGACTTTTCGCCAGAAACTATGAAGGCCAGAAGATCCTGGACTGATGTCATACAGACCCTAAGAGAACACAAATGCCAGCCCAGGTTACTGTATCCTGCAAAACTCTAATTAACATAGATGGAGAAACCAAGATATTCCATGACAAAACCAAATTTACACAATATCTTTCTACAAATCCAGCGCTACAAAGGATAATAAATGGTAAAGCCCAACATAAGGAGGCAAGCTATACCCAAGAAGAGGCAAGAAACTAATCGTCTTGGCAACAAAACAAAGAGAAGAAAAGCACACAAACATAACACATCCAAGTATGAATATAACAGGAAGCAATAATCACTATTCCTTAATATCTCTCAACATCAATGGCCTCAACTCCCCAATAAAAATGGCCATTTTGCCAAAAGCGATCTACAGATTCAATGCAATCCCCATCAAAATACCAATCCAATTCTTCAAAGAGTTAGACAGAACAATTTGCAAATTCATCTGGAATAACAAAAAACCCAGGATAGCTAAAACTATCCTCAACAATAAAAGGACTTCAGGGGGAATCGCTATCCCTGAACTCAAGCAGTATTACAGAGCAATAGTGATAAAAACTGCATGGTATTGGTACAGAGACAGACAGATAGACCAATGGAATAGAATTGAAGACCCAGAAATGAACCCACACACCTATGGGCACTTGATTTTTGACAAAGGAGCCAAAACCATCCAATGGAAAAAAGATAGCATTTTCAGCAAATGGTGCTGGTTCAACTGGAGGTCAACATGTAGAAGAATGCAGATCGATCCATGCTTATCACCCTGTACAAAGCTTAAGTCCAAGTGGATCAAGGACCTCCACATCAAACCAGACACACTCAAACTAATAGAAGAAAAACTAGGGAAGCATCTGGAACACATAGGCACTGGAAAAAATTTCCTGAACAAAATACCAATGGCTTATGCTCTAAGATCAAGAATCGACAAATGGGATCTCATTAAAACTGCAAAGCTTCTGTAAGGCAAAGGACACTGTGGTCAGGACAAACGGCAACCAACAGATTGGGAAAAGATCTTTACCAATCCTACAACAGATAGAGGCCTTATATCCAAAATATACAAAGAACTCAAAAGTTAGACCGCAGGGAGACAAATAACCCTATTAAAAAATGGGGTTCAGAGCTAAACAAAGAATTCATAGCTGAGGAATGCCGAATGGCTGAGAAACACCTAAAGAAATGTTCAACATCTTTAGTCATCAGGGAAATGCAAATCAAAACAACCCTGAGATTTCACCTCACACCAGTGAGAATGGCTAAGATCAAAAACTCAGGTGACAGCAAATGCTGGCGAGGATGCGGAGAAAGAGGAACACTCCTCCATTGTTGGTGGGGTTGCAGACTGGTACAACCATTCTGGAAATCAGTCTGGAGGTTTCTCAGAAAATTGGACATTGAACTGCCTGAGGATCCAGCTATACCACTCTTGGGCATATACCCAAAAGATGCCCCAACATATAAAAAAGACACGTGCTCCACTATGTTCATAGCAGCCTTATTTATAATAGCCAGAAGCTGGAAAGAACCCAGATGCCCTTCAACAGAGGAATGGATACAGAAAATGTGGTACATCTACACAATGGAATATTACTCAGCCATCAAAAACAACGAGTTTATGAAATTCGTAGGCAAATGGTTGGAACTGGAAAATATCATCCTGAGTGAGCTAACCCAATCACAGAAAGACATACATGGTATGCACTCACTGATAAGTGGCTATTAGCCCAAATGCTTGAATTACCCTAGTTGCCTAGAACAAATGAAACTCAAGACGGATGATCAAAATGTGAAGGCTTCACTCCTTCTTTAAAAGGGGAACAAGAATACCCTTGGCAGGGAAGAGAGAGGCAAAGATTAAAACAGAGACTGAAGGAACACCCATTCAGAGCCTGCCCCACATGTGGCCCATACATATAGAGCCACCCAATTAGACAAAATGGATGAAGCAAAGAAGTGCAGACCGACAGGAGCCGGATGTAGATCGATCCTGAGAGACACAGCCAGAATACAGCAAATACAGAGGCGAATGCCAGCAGCAAACCACTGAACTGAGAACGGGACCCCCGTTGAAGGAATCAGAGAAAGAACTGGAAGAGCTTGAAGGGGCTTGAGACCCCATATGTACAACAATGCCAAGCAACCAGAGCTTCCAGGGACTAAGCCACTACCTAAAGACTATACATGGACTGACCCTGGACTCTGACCTCATAGGTAGCAATGAATATCCTAGTAAGAGCACCAGTGGAAGGGGAAGCCCTGGGTCCTGCTAAGACTGAACCCCCCAGTGAACTAGACTGTCGGGGGGAGGGCGGCAATGGGGGGAGGGTGGGGAGGGGAACACCCATAAGGAAGGGGAGGGGGGAGGGGGATGTTTGCCCGGAAACCGGGAAAGGGAATAACACTCGAAATGTATATAAGAAATATTCAAGTTAATAAAAAAAAAAATAAATAAAAAATAAAAAAAATAAATAAAAAAAAATAAAATGAATGAATTAATATTAAAACTAATACATGAAATATACATTATCAATAGAGAAATTAACAATAGTGTAAAATATAAACACCCCTAAGTACACAAGAAAAAACATTTGAAAAACTTCGCATACTTTCATGATTTAGAATAATTACAAAGGAAAATAGCATTTGACATAGATTTAAAAAATAGAAAATAAGATTGCAGATGAATTTCAACATATTATCATAAACCTAACTAGAAATTAATTCCATCTAAAGTTGAATCAAAAATATAAACTATTTAGAGATGATGTTGCATTGGATTATAAAGCCGACATTTGGAAAGTGGTAAAACATTAAAGAAATGTAAGTTTACATGATTAGGAAAATATCTGATGTTAGCAGATTCACAGATGCAAACAAGCTCGCCCGAATCACCATGGACTCATTTACAGAAGCTGACAAACCTACAACATTCTGAGGTAACTAAACTAACCTTGAAGGCATGCAGAGTTTGAAGTCAGAGCTCACAATTTCAAAAATGGCTCCAACTGTCATAGTCATTAAGACAGTGAGGTGTTTGACTTGGAAGAGATTAATGAGTGGTACCAAGAAAGACCAGAAAGAATTATGTACGCCTGTGGTGTATTAATTTTCAACAAGATCACTTCAAAGGGAGAGACAAATGATGTGAGGATAACTGTATATCCACAAGAAAAATGACTTACTTGGACTTTTATCTCACACATTTGAGCACATTAACTACAAATGAATCAAGAATCCAGCTGAAACCACTAAACCTAGAAAATTCTTCAAGGAAATCAGAAACAAAAACATGTGACTTTGAATTTTTATCATGGGTTCAGGAATGACAGTAAAGAAAGGACAACAATCGGAAAAAGCCAAGTACCTAGGACTTCATGAAAATTAGAAGTCCTTTTTTTTCTGTCTTCGAAATGACGGTATCAAGAAAGAGTTAAAATAGAATCCACAGAGTAGAAGAAATATTTCTAAACTATTTTCTGGCAAGATATTGTGTTTGGAATTTGTAGCTGTTCTCAAACTCAGTAATAAAGATATACATATTCTGATGAATTAATGAGAAAATACCTCAATAGGCATTACACTAAAGTGAGTAAACAGTCAATGTGAACATTGAGAAATGTTGGGCTCCATCGTCCTCAAGGAAATGCAACTCAAAGCAGAAGCAGAGAGCAACTGACACGCGTGAGGATGGTCAGAACAAGGACAGATAAAACAGGCATTAGAATAAATGGGAATCATAGTCATTTTGAAAAACATTCTGGTATTTCTTCAGAAGGTTCAACATGGCGTTATGATTTTTTTTTAACATGCCTCTTCCACTGGAATTGAAAACACATGTTCACACAAACACTTAAACATGAATTCATAGAATAACTGTCATCATAACAGACCCAAAGAAGGAAGCATAACTCTTTTAATGCATAAAAGAGAAATGAAGTGTAGCCTGTTCAGGTATTAAGTGATATTTAGCTATAAAAACTGAAATAAAAATGTGGAAACATTGTAACACATTGATGACCTTGAACACATTAGAATGGCTAGTCAGAAAATCTTACATGTTATATGACCACACCAACAGGAGATCATAAGAGTAGCTAACTCTTTAAAAGCAGGAAGATATTGTTTGCTAACATCTGGCTGATTATAGGGTGGGTGTACATAGATAAAAGGAATAAAGTAATTGAAATATTAGAAATTGATAGAAATACACAACTATGATTATAGTGCACACTACCATATTTAATTGTTTCAAATGTTGGCTTACAAGGTAATGGAAGTTATCAAATAGACTGTTAAATAAAGAGATTTGAGGATTTTACAAGACATGCAGAAGTCATAGTTCAATAAAATCATTTTGCTTCCCTGTTATCTTTTGCCTTGGGTTCTTGTTATTATTTTTGAGTCTACTATGAAAAAATGACTAAACAAGGTAATTTTGGTGGCTATTAATTGTAGTTGAAATTAGTGTTAAGGTTGACTTTACAATATTAGCATTATAATGGAACTGTTCTCACCTCTGCGTTCTTGAGCACTTGATAGCATGATAATCCTAGGAGAGCTGTCCATTAGAAATATTCAGCTATTAAAAACAACGACTGCATGGAATTCTTGGGCAAATGGATGGAACTAGAAAATATCATCCTGAGTGAGGTAACCCAGTCACCAAAGATCACACATGGTTTGCACTCACTGATAAGTGGATATTAGCCCAAAAACTTGGAATACCCAAGAAACAATTCACAGGTCATATGAAGCTCAAGAAGAAGGAAGACCAAAATGTGGATGCTTCAGTCCTTAGAAGGGAGAACAAAATACTCACAGGAGGAAATACAGGGACAAAGATTGGAGCAGGGACTGAAGAAAAGTTCATCCAGAGACTGCCCCACCTGGGGATCCATCCCATATGCAGCCACCAAATCTGGTCACTATTGCTGAAGCCAAGAAGTGCTTGCTGCGACCATATGCCTTTGTATTTGTCAGGCAACCAACTATTAAACTGAGAACAGGGTCACCAATGGAAGAGTTAGAGAAAGGATTGAAGGAGCTGGAGGGGTTTGCAACCCCATAAGAACAACAATATCAACTAGTAAGACCCCCCCAGAGCTCTCAGGGACTAAACCACCATCCCAAGAGTACACAGGGATGGACCTATGGCTCCATTCACACATGTAGCAGAGGATGACCTTGTCAGGCATCAATGAAAGGAGAGGCCCTTGGTCCTGTCAAGGCTGTATGCCCCAGTGCAGGGGAATGGAGAATGTCAGGGCAGGGAGGTGGGAGGGAGTGGGTGAGTGGGCGGGGAAGCACCCTCATAGAAGCAGGGGGAAATAGTGGGTTTCTGGAGGGGAAACCTAGAAAGGGAATAACATTTGTACTGTAAATTAAAAAAAACTAATGAATAAAGTCTAGGCATAACAACCTTTTCCCAAAATACCTAGACATTTAGATATTATTTATGTGTTTGAAAGAAGGAGACCATCTTCATATGATAGTTTTTCTCTACTTTCCAAAGCATCTTTCTTACCACCTCTAAACTTTAATTAATAGTCAGTTTCTGAATATATGAAAGAATGGGATATGTAGTTGGAAGATAGCTCAGTAATTATGAGCATGCATCGTTTCATCCAGAATTTAACTCCCAATACTCATCTAATGGGGCTCACAATCACTTCTAGTTCCAGGGGTAACTGTCAACTTACTTGACCATACCCACACATACACATAATCTAAAATAATAAAAAGGAACTTTTACAGTAATTATGTAGTGTCTACTATAAAAATACAGGTACAAAGAGTGAAGCAGGGACTGAAGAAAAAATAATCCAGAGACTGCCCCACCTGGGGATCCATCCCACATACAGTCACCAAACCCAGACACTACTGCAGATGTCAAGAAGAGCTGGCCGATTGGAGCCTATTATAACTGTCTCCTGAGAGGCTCTTCCAGAGCCTCACGACCATTAGACTGAGCACGGGGTCCCCACTGGAGGAGTTAGAGAAAGGACTGAAGGAGCTGAAGGGGTTTGAAACTCCATAAGAACAACAATATCAACCAACCAGAGACCCCCAGAGCTCCTAGGGACTAAACCACCAACCAATGAGCACACATGGAGGAACCCATGGCTCCAGCAGCATATGTAGCAGAGGATGATGGCATTGTCTGGCATCAATAGGAGAAGCCCTTGGTCCTGTGAAGGCTCGTTTCCCTCTTGTAGGGGAATGCCAGGATGTTGAGGTGGGAGTGGGAACATCTTCATAGAAGAAGGGGAAGGGGAATGGGGATAGGGGATGGGAAGGGGGAGTGGGGATGGGGATGGAGGAAAGGGGATAACATTTGAAATGTAAATACATAAATAGCCAATAAAAAAAAAAAAGAAATGCGATCCATAGTTCACATCTTGGTTGTATGATAATGCATCTGAGCACCTCTGACTTAAGGACTTAACTATATTAATGATCAGTCCCACCGAGTAGTTTTCATAGAATCTGACTTCTTTGGACGGAGTTGACATACTTATCCATATTTCAGTAGTCCCCCACGTCAACTGGCAACAATCAACCTGCAACAGTGTAGATTTGTAGATCTCATCATATTCTTCCTCTACAGTCGAAAAGCATCAAATCTACACAATCTCCATTCATACTACTGTAGAAATGACAGTAAACGAATCAGCATTGCAAGCTTTGTGAACACCACCAAATATCAGATGTTTGTTTTTATGCTTAAAAAAAAACTCCAATTGTGGTTTCTGTCCACACAGCATCCCACAGTACTTACATTTTATTTTTAAGGGATGGGCCACACCCATTACTTCAGAAGTAAACCACACTGACCTGATCCTTGATCTCGGATTTATAGCGCCATTAATCCAAACCTATTGACAGATCGTGTCTCAGTTTAACATCTTTTCTAAGTCCATAAGATGTCTCAATGACAGCAAAGTTCTTCCTTCCTGCTCATTGCATTTCAGCTTAGGGATGGCCAATGGCAAATGGTGTCTTCAGGTGGTCATTGTTATGAAGAACATATTGTTCTGCAGTTAACATAATAGTTATGTGACGATTTCTGCTAAGTTACATGTGAATACATAAAACATTAAAAGTATACACGAGTAAAGAATACACTATTCCCAAACCTTTAACCTAATCTAAGTCATGGATGCTTCCTCATTCTTTACGTCTGTGCACCCTGACGATTCTGATTCTAACTCGTTTCTGCTTCTATGGTTCTGACATTCACTGGTACCTGGGCCACTCGGTGGTTGGTTTTTCCATTTATAATAAAAATCAGTGACCAGAAGAGATTCTCAAGGTCTCAGGGCTTGCCCATGAGAGACTAGAATTTCTTTGACTAGATAGGATATTTTAACGCTTTCTGGGCTGAACTATGAGTTTCAGGCACATCTCTTTTGAAAAACATAACTTGTCTTTATTTCTAAGAACCTAAAATTTGGCCCTTGCAGATTACGTCCTTTTGTAGCATATTGGTATACATTAGGGACTTTAGACAGTCTTCATAAAGCATAATGAATGGCTAATTGTCCGGTGACACCCGGGCTGCTTATGCCTTTCTTTGTCTGACCTAGGTGTTTTCCACTCATGGGACTTGTTTCCAAGTAACATACATGGGGGTTACCACCAGTCAAGAATACAGGAGACTTCCTGATGGCTTCTTTCTGCACAAGAATGAGTTTCACTCTATTGCTAGTTAGAAGCGTCAGGAAATTGAAACTTGAAGGTTGGAAGTTTTTGGGAAATCAAAAGTTATGCCGATGGTTTCTGATGTGACATATGTTTATTGTTACCCTGATGACCAGTTTGCGTTGTTTGATTTTTTTATAAGCAAGTGCTTTTTCCCTTATTAAATGAGACTTGATCAGAATACTGTCTTGTCCCCACTTCTTATGCCTCTTGTCCCATTCATTCCCACTCCCTTCTTCAGGGTCTCCATTGATGTTCCCTCGGGCCGGGACAGCTAATTTTCCAGATTCCTTGATTTTTTTTTCTCTTTATTTCTACTCCCTGCGGTCTTCGTGGTCTAAACATGAGGTGTAAATGCACATCGTAAGGAATCAGGAATTTTATGCTCTATTTTTAGCCTTAAGATTATAAACATGTTAGGTTACAGTCCTCTTTCTCTGCTTCTAGCAAGCAGAGAAGCACGCGTTTAAATGTTCATGATTTAGGTTTACAAAGGAAGTTAAGAGTGCACATAATCAAGCCTGCCTATGAGTCATGAGACCTCGGTGTAGACTTCGGGGGAGACCTGCTGGAGGCATGCGCCATGAGTAATGTGTATTTCATTTCAGAGGGTTAGAGCTTTCGGTATTTAGTTAAAAAGAGAGGGCCATTATGTCAATTAAAACATTAATTGGGGGTAATTACAACGTGATCATAGTTTATATAGATTTTAGGTACAATTTACACAATTATCTCCAGTAGCAGAGGAAAATAATGAAGCTGTTTATCTGCAACATTTGCCTAACTGAAAATTGCAAGTACAGAAAGGCTACGTATATATATCTGCGCTGAGAGCACCCATTTGAAGTAGAGACGCCACGAGGCTAGTCAGATCCTAATGAACTCCCTGAAGGCTGGGTGGTTTGGCGAGAGCGCAAGACTTTTAAAACCACCACACATCACCAAATCATATTCCTTAATTTTCATCTTGTTTTAAATGAGTCTCACTTAAGAATAATTACTGACCCCCAGAACTAATGTGCTGGAATTACAGAGCCGAAAGTTATTCCTGTAGGTGTTGCATTTGAGTTCTCCTTCCAGGCTTTGCTCGACTTAAGACGCGGAAGCCAATTTCACCTGCAGGTCAGTATAACGAACACGTAACGCACGCAATCCCAGGGAGGTGTTTTCGCAGTCCGTGAGCACGCTCTCTAGCCTCTTCCTTACGTTCCCAGAAGGATTAGCTGGTCTGAGTCCACAGTTTATTTTTTCTTTCTAAAGGGTGGGTTTTAATACTGCTCACGAGCTTGATCTCTGGAGCAGATTTCTTTCCTTTTGAATTCTGATTTCATCACTTCCACAGCTGTGTGACCTTGGGCATGTAAAGTATTCCCCGAGCCTCGCTTTCTTCATCTATAAAAATGAAATTGTGAAAATAAATACTATTTGCTCCGTTGGGATGTTGTAAGGATTAAATCCCTAAAAGCTCTCGAGCATTAACAATGATTTCTGGTATAAAATAAGTACTATATAAATGCCGAGTCTGATTATGAGCATAGGGAAATAGACTATGATTCAGGCTTAAGTGTTAAATCATCTGGCTCCAAAGGAACAAATGAAGGTCGGGGGAAAAGTCTACTTCAGCACGGTCTTCTTCCCCTTGGGGTATTCCTTGAAACAACTGATAGATCATAATGAAATGTTCCAGAAGCAGTTTGGATCTAGTAATGGATTATGATTGGGGGAGCGGGGCTGTAACTTTTGATTTCTTGAGCAAAACTGTATTAATATTTCTTTCTTTTTCTCTATTTGTTTGTGTGTGCGTGTGTGTGTGTGTGTGTGTGTGTGTGTGTGTGTGTGTGTACATACGGGCGCGCGTATAGTATGCATGTGCAAATGTGTATGCAGATAGGCTTCGGGAATCCAGATCTTGAAATAAGAATGTCTTTTTCAGTTGCTTCTCCACATTTCTTTTGAGACAGCATCTCTTTGCTGAACCTGGCGCTTGCCGTTTTTGGCGAGGCTGGCTGGCCAGGAGTCCAGAGGAAATGATCCACTTGGCTCATCCATTCAGCACTGAGTTTAAAGTGGAGTACTGCCACACCCAGTCTTTTACAAGGATGTTGGGAATCAGAACTTAGGTTTTTATGCTTGTATGTCAAATACTTTTCCCACTGAAGCATCCCAGACCTCAGAGAAGTTTTAGTACTCATGAATTGTTTTTTTGTTTTGTTTTGTTGTTTTTTTTTGGGGGGGGGAGGGGCTTCAACACATGCCAGGAATTCCAGGAGTACTTGAGCATTTAATTCTATACTCCTAGGCTCTAAGTTTTGCTAAACATTTAACAGTACTTACATATTTAAGGACTATTTATCATTTCAAAGAAGAAAGGAGAGCTCCAGAAAAGTAGGAATTTAAATTAAGTACCACCATTTTGAAATTGGATCAATGATTTTTTTTTTTTTTTAGAATGAAGTAGTAATGGATATCTGTTTGCTTATAGAAGGACACAATTATATAAAATTACACTCATTTGTATGTTTTGATGTCACAACTCAGCAGTGCTCTGAAGTACTTAGCATGCCTTTTACTGTTGTCAACAATTTTTTTTTTTTGCTACGCAAATTAAAAATAAAATTAGGCAACATATCATGGTTTAATACCAAGTTAGAGGCCTTCTTTCTTTCACAAATATCTACATATAAATCAATGGATTACCACTTAAAATGTATTTCCTCAAAGACAAGTCATAACATGCCTCCTTTGCTGCTATAAGATTCCCTTTTCATTTATCTCTGCTTCTAAGTTAATTATAAAAATGCTTGCAGTCAGGGAACTTACTGCTTGCCCAGTCAGCATCTTAAACCAGATTAATCTTCCAACAACTCTTAATAGAAACTGAATCACATATCAACATGCTATAACAGTGTAATGATGAAGCAGCGAATGAATCACTCAATTAATTCCCTGATAAATATCAAAATCATGGCATTACTGCTACAGCTTCTAAAGTCAGACTAAGCCTTTCCATTTTTCTCCTTGTGTCTCCTAAAAGAATGGCTCCATTTTGGAGAGTAAACACAATGATAGGTGATCTATATTCCTGGTTAAATAAATACATTCATCATTTGTTCTCTGAGCTGTAAAACAAAGGAACCAAATTTGGCTTCTCAGCTTGACGGATTGTGGTTGCTTCTAAAATAGTTCTTATTTCTAACTACATTCATGGTTGGTATTGACCTGGTTTTAAGAATCTAGGGAACCTGGTTTGTATGCACTTTATATTTTTTTAATTCATTCTTTGTGAATAAAATGAAGAGTGCCAGATTTCGCTCTTTACTTAACTTTTTCTCTCCAACTATGAAATCAGCTACACGTGTCTTGAACATTCAACGTATATTATAGTAGTTGTGGGTTTTATTAATACTGGTATGTCTGGAATTATGAAAAAATTCCAAGAGAGAAAGAGAATTATAGTTTTGTACCATGAACCACTGATGAAAAGACACCGTAGTGATAGGAGGGAAATATTTACGTTGTGACCTGAAGGACTCCAATGTGTACTGAAGCAGTAGCTTGATAGACTGTAGAGGAAGTGTACGAGGGGCCTTAGAGGAAGCTTCTGAACTTGACAAAACTGGAGCTAGGCATAAAGGAAGAAGAGGTTTCAATGTCCAGATCTCAAACCGAAAGAAAGTCTGGAGCAGGTGAGATCATAGCCTAGTTTTTGGAATTTACTCATGTGTTAGCAGCACTTAGCATAATAGTGTGAATAGTGTGAGAGATTTTAGTATCTGTGTTTTGAAAATGTTTTACGTGAGTTCTAATGAATTTTACAGTTTAGTAAAGTTTACTAAGTATACATGTGCACGTGCGTGTGAGTGTGTGTGTGTGTGTGTGTGTGTGTATGTGTGTGTGTGATATTAAGTAATGAAAAAGGAGACCATGAATTTAATGAGAACAGGGAGGGATATATAGGATGGATTGGTGGGAAGAAAGAGAGGTGGAAAGCAATATAATTAATTATCTTATAACTTCAAAACATAAAATAGTTTATTTTTACACTTATGTGCCCACATGCGTGTGTATGTGTGGGTATCCTCAGAGGCCAGGAGATCCCTAGAGGTGACATACAGGGCACCTGAAGGACTTAGTCCTCTCCTGCAATGCAGATGCTGTAGATGTGGCCCTGACTATGAAGTTTGGTGACCAGAGCCTTTCCATGCTAAGCCATCACCTTTGTTAGTGTATGTTAATTGTGACACACTCTTCCATGACCGTGAAACCTTGATGGAAATTCTAGGTCTAGGCTGAAGTGTGTATGGTAAATTAAATGAATACATTTCATTTGATACCTTTCATTAGTCCAAATAAAGACATTTACTGACACTCATCAAATAGTTTGTGTTTCTTTTTATACAGTTGATTCATTATTTCGAGGGAATGAAACGTGTCTTTGCTCATGATAGAGTTTTCTAGGTGTATAGCCTTATGATAAAGTAAAACTAACTTCCTCTTTAAAATGGGAGTAAGAGTGAGTGCTGTAAAATGACACAGGAAATTGTCACTTCTTACTGCAAAGGTTCTTACAGGTTCTTGTAGCCTAAACGGGCATAAAGCAAAAATTTTGTGTAGTCACGACCATTTGGTAATTACAATTTCAATTCTGGGATCAACGGCAAAAATGAAGGACAGCTGTCTGTGCAGTGAGTTGAGGAAGATGGGTGGAGATGAACTGTTTGGGTTAACTCTGAGCTCTATGTTTTCTGGACATACTGTAAAGGAGGGATAGAAATCTCAGCCCTGAAAAAAAAATGTATGTGGTGCTTGATCTATTTTATTGTGGCCTGCAAACAAAACTCATGTATATTAATATGTCTTTACATATTTTGAGAGTTTATTGTTTAAGTTTTTTTGGTTAAAAAATACACATTATTCCTTTTAAACAAATCCCTGCCATGAAAGTTTTTAAAGGCAGGTGAGTGCCATCTAGTGGCCAGGTCAGTAAACAGCTTATGCTAAATTTAGAAGGTGCCTGCAGGTTGCTATTGTGTGTTTGTGTGTGTGTGTGTGTGTGTGTGTGTGTGTGTGTGTGTTTGTGTGTGTGTGTGTACGTACATAAAGGCACAGATATTCAAAGGTAATTTTTTAAATAATCATGTTATATTGCAATGGTGAAATAAACATATAGTAGTTTTTATTAAACTAAAGTTGAACACTGTACAACAATTTCAAGTACTTAACACACAGATAACTAATCAAAGACAGAAGTTGGTAGCTTTTAAATATATACAAAGGCCCAGATGGAGAAAACACCATACAAAAGGCCAGAAAGAGAAGATAAATATGTTTTTGGTGTCACAATGTGGTTAAGTAAGTTTATGAATAGAAGTTTAGAATGCAAAACAAGTTTTCTTCTTGGTTGCCTTATGGAGAAGTTAGGTTAAAGCAGAATAGCATCTGAGAGCATAACTGAGAAGTGGGCAAAAGTTTGAGCAGAGCACCCGAGACATGGCACTTCCTGGGAGTCGGCATGATTTCTGTCCCTGTGGATTCTGAATATTATGACCAAAATTATCCTCATAGACGATGAATCATCTTACCTCGAGAGAAAAGACAGGGTCTAGAAACATGAAGGGTCCTTTCAGGTTTTAATTATATCAAAAACCCATGACACTCCCTCATCTTCTTGGCTTTCTAGTATTATGTCTGTTTGACCCAGTTGAAATTCTGCCTTTTGTAACTCCTTTTCCCAAGACTCCAATTAACTTTAGAAAATTTCTCCCGTGGGGAAATATCGGGCAGAAAGATTAGTTTAACTAACAATACTGTGATATAAAAATCTCTACAGGATCCTTTTCTGACCTGTTCCAGGGACTGTACCAAGTTGAACACTGGAAGGATACAAAAGAGCCCCTCACAGCTGAGAGGATCAGGGAGCAACCCATCACTTCAGGCCAATTGCTCTTCGAGAATTCAAAAGAATCCAAAATAGCCTTCCTGTCTGAAAGCGCTTCCCAGCTAGTATCTAGGAAGGAAAAGGGCACGTGAGGTTGATTTACCAGTGATGTAATTTTGTTTCCCTGATGAGGAGAGCTTTTATGTGTTCTAAATGAGCTATCAGAAAAGGAATAAGCCATTCCTTTTCTCAGCCACTCGCAGGAAACAGGAGTCCTTCACAGGAAACAGGATGGTCCTTGGAGACCCAGAGGAGAACAGTCGCACAGCCTTCTAGGTCAGGCAGCTGGGATTTCTATCTTTTCCTATACATGACCCACAGCCACTTTCTTTCTTTCCTATCTCTTGAACAACATGATCATGAAACATGAAGAAAGGAGGAAATACACAGTAGTAAGATAAGCATCCATTTGACTTATTTTTAATTTTGTGATTGATGATATTCAGCATTTTGTGACATCCAAGGAAGCTATTTTTTACATAGAACTTGATTTAACATTTTGATTTATGAAAAAGGGGGATGGTATGGCTGTGTTTGCTCAACTACCTCTTTGTAAAGACTCAGTTCCATCGATTTATAGGTATCCAGATTACACGAATATCTATGTTCAAGATATCTAAGGCAAGCATGCATGAACACACAATGCTTTGGTACACATATGTGAGTACTCATGCAAATATAGACAATTATACACCTGCAGGTACAGACCTATTTTTCTTTATGTAATTATATTCTTATTTATAAGCTGAAAGTCCTAATATCAAACTGATGACAATAATTATAATGTTATTGGTATAACCAATCATTTTTCAAGAAGTAATTAGTGTGCTATAAGCTGTGGTTCAATGGGACCTGAAGAGGCCACCTCCTGAAGCCAGGCCCAGTGGAGTGATAGAGATTATAATCCACCTACAAAGCTTGCAACCCATAATTTATCCTGCCTATAAGAAATGCAGGTGGAGCAGGGACTGAGGGAATGGCCAACCAATTACTGGCTCAACTTGAGACCCAACCCGTGGGCAAACACCTATCCCTGACACTATTATGGATATTCTGTTATGCTTGCAGACAGGAGCATGTTGTCTTCTGAGAAACTCCACCCAGCAGCTGACTCAGACAGGTACAGAAATCCACAGTTGAACAGTGGATGGAGCTTGGGGACTCTTGTGGAAGAATAGGAGGCCCCAAAGAGGATTGGAACTTCACAGGAAGACCAACAGAGTCGACTAACCAAGACACTTAGGGCTCTCAGAGTCTCAATCACCAACCAAAGAGCACACAGGGGCTGGACCTAGGCCTCTCCTCACCCATGTAGCAGATGTGCAGCTAGGTTTTCATGTGGGTCCCAAACAGCTGGAATGAGGGCTATCCCCAAAGCTGTTGACTGTATGTGGGGTGTGTTCTTCTAGCTGGGCTGACTTGTCTGGGTTCAATGCGAAAGGAAGTGCCTAGACGCACAGATACTTGAAGTGTCAGGATGGGGGGGGGTGGTTGCAGATATCCAGGAGAGCCCCAACCTTCTCAGAGAAGTAGGGTAGGGAGTCTGGGGGAAGGAAGGAAGGATTGTTGGAGTGAGTGACTGGGAGGGAGGCAGTGAGCAGGATGTAAAGTGAATAAGTTAAAAAAAAAAGTAATAACAGTAAAAAAAACCCCAAAAAACCCTATGGTCCAAATACTGAAGAATTAGAACAAAATTGAACAATAAAGTTATATTTACCTTAGACATGGCTAATTGCTAAGTCCTCAAAGACAGAAGAGAAGATTATTGTAATTTAACTGCACAGTCACTACATTGTAGTAACTATCCATTCATTTGAATTCTATCAACATCCTTAACCTGGTTCTGAATGTGGACCAGCACAGGACTTCACTGTTAGGGAGAGGCCCTGTTCCTAATGACTGAGCTTTGCAACACTTGCTAAGTAATCTGAAGTCTTTCTTCCTCTTCCCCTCTGCAGTAGGTTCATGAGGTCTCTAACATTAGAGAGAGAGAAAATACGTGAAAAAGTTTCCAAAGTCTCCCCATTTGTCCGTCTGCTTCTACTGTCTCTTCTCTCCTTTCTGTTGAAACAGAACCCTCTTTCTCCCTGGATTTCTGTCCTGGGCTGTATTTACTGCAGACTTTGGTGCATAATGGCTCCAATACTTCTTGTCACACACTTCTCTTTTGCTTCCACAGTTCCAGGACTCCTTGTCACACAGTCCAGATTTACTCTACCTATAGAACAATTTTTACTGCCTTTTGGGGTCATGTAGTACTCTTGTTCTTAACCTGACTGCTAACCAAAGATCTGGGAGTGATATATTTATTTCCTTAACCTCCTTTTCCTCACCTGTACAGGGGAATAACAACAGGTACCTCATGGGATCAGAATGATGAATAGATTAGAATAATCTGTAATGTAAAAGTCGGCAGGATGAAGTCACTGGATAGAGCCATGCTGCTATTTTACTTCTAATTGGCACTGAGATGACTTTGTTCCCTCGTGGCTATGGGAAGACAGAGATTTCTCTTAAGATAAGCATTCCTTTTCAGTTGTAAACGTAATCTGCTCACCCATCCCTCAACGACACTACTTAAGACAGTTGTTATCTCCTCTTGTCTGAGCTGCTATCCTCCTTCCCCTTCTGCCTTCCCATTAACCGCTTCACTGTAACTTCTCAGAAGACGCTAATGTCATCTCCTTGTGGGAAGACTCATCTTAGTTGTCTCACTGTTTTTGTTTGTGTGTGCGTGTTCGTGTGTGTGTGTGTGTGTGTGTGTGTGTGTGTGTGTGTGTGTGTGTGTGTGTTTTCCGTGTGTTCTAGGGATCCAAACTCAGGAAGCCAGGCCTCCAAGTCATTTGCTTCATCCTCTGAGCAATCTCCTCAACCCTGTGGTCTTGACAAAGCTTAGCTCTACTTACACATCTGTCCTCTCCTCTTAGCAACATTGGGGCCCAGCCCCTATGGCAGTTAACGCCTGTGTGGCACAAGTAGTACCCACACCTAAATCTGTGTTCACTCGCTTCACTTCCAAAATATCAAGCAAAGCTCAGCATGCAGGTCAGCGCTGTCCCAAAGCCCTCCAGAGACAGCTGGAATCTTGAATTCCGTCTAGGTCATTTGATTCAGAGTAGATTCCTGGGAAGAAAATAAACTTGCACTAGTCTCTAGAGAATTCTCTGCCTTTAAGATATCCTAGAAATGGAGGGAAGACCTTAAGTTCGTATTATGTAATTCTCATTGCCAGAGCAGTTGGTCAGCAGTTAGAAATACTATTCAAATTATGCTATTTTGCAAAGTTTAAAATTTGCCCCTCATCTTCATAAATTATAGCTCTATATAGTGATTATTTAGTCTACATTTCTTGTTAAACATCTGAACTATGTCACTTCGTCAATTTTCTGGAATTATGTGATTAGGCATAATTATCTGAAATAGTTGAAAACAATTAAAAAAACTTACACCCAGGAAAACAACTGTAATGTGAAATTTTACTTTTGGCTCACTGACTTATTTCTCTATCACAAGGATGTAAAGGTTGGCTCAGTGTGAAGAGAGTAAGGGATTACCCAATTTTTAGGTGATAGGGCGGCCACCCACGGCATTTTCCTCCTTACGTTAGGCCCACTTTGAGATAATTATGGCAGAGAGAGTCCCTTGGAGCATAAAACCAGCAGCAATAACGGTGGTGATGCTGTGCCTGGCATTTTTACTGTAGTGTAGGGATCTAGCAGTTCTGGATTTCAATTTCTATGGAGTGTCCGTGTGTAAGGGTGAAGAGTTGTGAAGGAAGCCGTGAGTGATCCAGGTGCTCCTTTCCCTTTAAAGGGCGTGGCTTTAAATTCTCACGCACCTTCTCATCAACTAGTTTTCTTTTTAAAAAACAGATGCTGATAATAGAGATTTGAAATGAACAAACAATTTCGGTATTTTCCCTTTGCTAAACTAAACAAATAGGAAGTTTCCTTCCTGGTCTCTTGATTATGTGTTTCTTCCTTAGGGTTCCTGATCAACGCTTTCTCCTTCCTAACAGTTGCTAAGGAGTATTTTGAGTTTGTCAGTGGACTCACTTGGTTCCTTTTAGAGCCATGGGTGCTGTAGCTAGTCCATTCACTGTCTGTCTTGGGAACAGTGCTGACAAGATGAATGAATTATAACTATTCCCTTTAGTTTCTTTACATTTAATCTTATTTTCCTTCACAATCACATCATCAAAGTTTGGCATGCTTACCTGATAAATTATTCTGAGCTGCAATCCAAGAGACACTTTGCTAGAATCGGAGAGACTGCAGGGAAAGGAGGTCTCTCTTATTATTTTTAAACTGTTATGCAAGGGGTAGATGCTATTTCTACCATCTGCACATTAAAAAGGAGTGGACTGCCTGTGGCCATACAGCCAGACACTCAGTGGTCTCTGGACTCCTACAAAGTGAACGCCTTCCATCCCGCCAGGTGTGAGTTCTGTGCTTAAGCACCAGACGTGCCCTAACCACAGGAACTTGCTCTGCTGCCGTAAACATGAACTTCACTTTCTTCCCTCAGGCTCCCACTTCAGCTTGCCTCTCCCTGCCAGCTCTCCCTGCCCCCACATGGACTCGGATTTCTGATGTGGTTTAAGCTGCCTGTTTAGATTCTGGCTGCGTCCATTTACGTTTACCCAAGTTGCTCCTCTCTCACCCAGAAAGACACGAACTACAAAGGAGTCTGCTATTCCTTAGTTAGGTAGCCTTCCCAGAGGACAGTGTAGGCTAAGCTTTTTGAATTGTACAATGTTTCTATTTTTCCAGAGCAACAATGTTTCCAGTCATACCTGCTGTTTTGTATATTTTAAATCTCCTTTGGTTGATAAGTGTTTAAAGCACGCACAACTTTGCAGGAAGCATTAATTGTGCATAAGTAGCTGAAAGTGCCAAGTAAAATTCCAGAATAGCATTCACAGATGTGAGAGCTGAAGCCTGTGGGGCTGTATGAATAGGGACAGAGAATTAGCCAATCCTGGTTTATGCTGGTCTCATCTGAATGAACAATCTTAAACCAATGGCTCAGAGACTTGAGCTGCCAAATTCAATTCAGAGTGATACTATCTTTTTTTCTTCTTCTTCTGTTCAAACTTTGGCAAGCTGTAGACAATCTGCTAATCTTTAGTCATATAGAAACATAAATTTCTCATGTAAGAAGAAGAAAATACGAGAACAATTCAAATTAGATCCATGTGTTAAATCCCTCTGGCCCACTTACATAGGCAACTTCCCTTACACATTTTGCCAACAGTCTGTTAGGGTATTCACTGAACTGCACTCTATTTCCAGTATAATTTCTCTGGATATTCCAACCTGGAGGAGACACCGGAGAGTCTGGTCCTGAAGAAAACAGCACAGGAAAAAAAAAGAAAGAAAAAAAGAAAAAGAAAGAAAGTAGACACAATCCCTTCTTCTGACAGTATTTGGTCTGACCTTAGATGATCCTCATAACACAGTCTTGGATCCTTTGCTTTAATTTTAGCAAGTGTAAGGGAATCATGTCAATTTCCTATCTGCTACATCGTTCTGCCATCTGTGGGTCAGAGAGCAAATGTCTCCAAATGCCTTTGGCTGTAGACTTTAAACAATATGTGAACATTTTCATGTTTCTTTTACTTTTAGTAAATGTTTTATTTCTCTTGTACATTTTATTGTCAAAATTAGTTCCACTTTGTCTATTTTAACTTTATATACTTGTAAGGTGAAAATACATTGTAATAAAAAAGTATGACTCTCCTTAAATACTTCAAGTTAAACTGATGCTTTCAAGACAATTCAATAATTTGACAGGTCTAAGACTTTTGCAAGCAGTTACTAAACTTGACAGGTAAAATTGTAGGTCAATTATGAAATTAAAATATAAGGAGAACATTTCAAGACCCAAAAGAAATAGAGGAGAATCCAGTCTTGCTGTCTTCAACACATAAACATTTACATCTATAGCCCTGATTTTTATTTCAGAACAATATGAACTGAAAACCTTCTTTCCCCTGTTTGCTTGTTTAAATAATATGCAGCATTTACATGGTAGTTTTTATGCATATTGATTCATTCCACCTATACAAAAGTGGGCATGGTCCAGAAAGTTTGTACAGGATAAGTTTCTGATATTGATACGTTGTTGCTCAAAAGCCAGTCCAAGCCTGTATATCCACAAGATAACAATCTTGGCATTGCTATTCTGGCTTTTCCAGCATTCTTGTCTATTTTTAACATTATGAATCCTTTTCACCTTCTTCTCCAGCAGTATTTTATAATGTATATTCAATGGAAATAAATATTTAATCCAGCTGCAACATATGTCTTCTGGAAACATAAATGAGTAGCTATGTGTAGAAGATAGAGACTGGAGTTTAGAAGGAATATAAGCAAACTAGTCCTTTAGAAAGCTCATAGCAAGCTGTGTAAAAGAAACTCAGGTACTGTACAGATATAAATCCAGTTCTGTAGAAGATGGAAAAGTTTGTACAAGAGAAGCAAAGGAGATAGAAAGTCTGGTTGAGGGTTCTTGAATGTGTGTGTGTGTGTGTGTGTGTGTGTGTGTGTGTGTGTGTGTGCAATGGAAAACAACAGAATGTTCATGAACTTCTGCAAGCACCAAACTCTTCCTGGAGAATGAGGCATAGAAGTTAATGCGTCTACACTGAAGCTTGGGAAAGCATGCGGCTGCACTATTGGCATTGAAAATGTTATGGGTAGAGGGTTTAATCTTTTCTTTATACCAATTTCAACCATTGAAGGTATAAATTCTATGTGGCTACATTTTTGGATAAAGCCTCTGGAGAAGACATCTAAAGAAGTCAGAAAGATTCAACGTGACTGCAAGAGTTAGCTTCTGAATATCCATTAAGGAGAGCTGACGTAAGAAGAGGTGACATAGTCTCATCCTGTCCCTGTCAGTGTCTCTGTGTATCTCTCCTCTCTCCCTCCTTTCTCTAACCGGCCTCACCAATTCTAACAGGAAGTGGGTCCCTGACACTAGGAAGACAACCTTCACCAGAGACACATTTGTCAATGTCACGATCTTGGACTCTTTCAAGTGTCCAGAAGCACAGGAAAATACACTTTACTTTATTTCTTTTCTTTACCATTTAAGCCAATTTGTCTGTGGTAATTTTTGTTATAACAAACAGAGCAAATTAAAAAACAAAAAGGGTTAAACTTTTACTTAAATTAAGCTTGTTTTTTCACACAAAAACTAATGTTCACATTCTATGAATTATCTTTGGAAGGTATAATTTAAAATTTGTTAAATATATTCAGTAAGCAAGAAGTAAACATCCTTTAAGGATGGTTCCTTAAGTTTGCTTCATTCTTATCTAATTTCATTGATAAAATACAAAATATTTTATGCTCTTAAATGCAGGGTCTCTCTTGCTTGGTCTCCTGTCTCCTTTTGATTGTTACATGTAGTCTTATATTTGACACAAATAGATGCAGCTAATGATAGATTATGATTGATTATATAAAATTGTATTAATCCTAATCATTTTCAACAGGCTGAACCTTACTTTTCCAAAGTTTCACTGTTGTCACACCTAATAAGAATATCTAGGTAAGAAGCTACCATATTCTGCCTGCTGTAGACACACAGAGAAGACTCGCACTTCTACACAAACGACAAATAACTCATGAAACACTGTGTCAAGCAACCAAAACTTTGCCATTTTCCAAAAACTGTGGCTTTACATGTGAGATTTAGCATCTGTAGCAAGATGGCCTCGGGTGATTAGATCCAGTTTATCTGAGGTGAGTTTATTGTTTCTCATACTTTGGTAAGTTGAATAACTTAACCTAATTGGATATGGAAAGAGAAAGATGGGCTGGGGATATGGCTCAGCAGTTTAAGAGCACTGGCTGTTCTTTCAAAGGTCCCGAGTTTAATTCCCAGCATCCACACGTTGGCTCGCAACCATCTATAACTGTGGTCTCAGGGGATCAGATGACCTCTTCTGATGTGCAGACAGATGCACATGCAGATAAAAGATATACATAAAGTAAATAAATCTTTAACAAAAAAGAAGAAAGACCATGGTTATCAATGGCTCTTCTGGCTTAATCGTTCCCAACCCCACTGGGAAATTCAACGTCCTGTGGCATGATTCAGATTCAGACATCCTCTGGGAATTATAGATCTATAGACATCTCACTTGATGAACCTCATCCATCTATGCTGTCTTCTCTCTACCACATTTCTGACTGGTGGTTTATTTCATATTGTTTTTTAACTGATCTTTTATTTTTTGAGATTGTCATATAGCACATTTCTCCCCTTTTTACCTTCTACCAAGCCCTCTCACAACCCCCTAGCTCTCTTTTAAAATCCCTACCTCTTTTCCCCTTGTTGTTACATACATATATGCCTATGTACATACATAATATATCCCCAAACACATAAACAGAACCCACCTTGTCTCTATGCTGTTTGCTTTGTGTTTGTATGGTTTCAAGGCTGACCATTTAGTATTGGATAATCTTCTGGGGCAGACTCTTTCTCCTGATCCCAGGATTTCTTAGATGCCTGCAGTTCTTTGTATGGTTCAAGACCTCCTGAACCTTCCCCATGCCCACTTGTCTAGTGTTTTTGTCATTTTTCAGCCCATTTTTAGGCTGTCATGGCTTCCAACATTTTTAGGAGTCACAGGTTCACAGAAAACTCCCTGATCTTCTCACCCTTAAAATAGGACAATCGTTTGTTATTATTTATTTGGTTATTATATAACTGTCTTGTATAAAAGCAAAGCATGTTATCAGTTAGTTTTATAAGACCACATAGAAAGGTAACAGGAATGAAAAGGGCTTTAAAGATGCTTCAAGGGAGAAAGAGTATCCATCATGGGGCCTCATAGAGATGAAGGCAAAGCTTATAACTTGTGCATATTAAGGCTGGTTTTTCAAATGAATTCACCACCCAATTCCAAAGACTATTCCAGACATCAGTCCCTTGTGGGTTGTGTAGAATAGTTCCATTAGGTTTATGGAAATAATTTCACATACACCTGAATAAAAATATAATAGAAAAATATTCTTGTAGCTCAGACTTTTTTCTCATTGATATATTTAAATATAGGCTAGGGACATGCTTTAAAATGTATATTCTAAGCTTCTTTAGAATAAAAGAGCCAGTTTCTAGATACCTACTAACAAACAGGAAAACCAACTTTACACAAAGCGATCCACAACATCTGGATTCTATTCTACTTTAAAAAAAAGTGTCAGTAATTATTAAAGTAAATTTTTTTCCATAATACTTTCTTCTTTAAGTTAAAACATGAAATTTTGAGGTAACAATGCATTGAAAAATGAAAAACCTAGATACTCTTTATTTCCCAAATCTCTCCATCTTATAAAACATGACTAATGTATAGTTGATGAATATCCAAACAGAGGCTATTTTTGTGATGAGTTATTTATGATACTTGCCTTTGGAGGCATTTGTCTCTTTCTTTCATAGATTTTTATTTATGTCATGCCTGCAGAATTAAAATAGGTTAATCTGTGTAGGATGATGTCATTACGCAGGTGAAGGCAGGTACAAAATAGAACGAGGCCTGTCATTGGACGAGAAGGAAGGATGGGTGGGAGAAAAGTTTTAGAGAGGGGAGGAGACTGGAGTGAGGGAAGAGAAGCAGCGGAGAGAACATGGAGGTGGATGTTAAGATTTCTCTTTGCACATTTACAGGTCGTTATGAATATTCTTAAGGGATGGCTGTGTACAGGACTTTATATGTCTAGATGGGCAATTATATCTTATCAATTGGATCAGGAGGTTATTGTGTTGTGTGTTCTTTCATGTGGCGATTTAAATTCAAGAAAGCCTGCCGTGGAATTGGATTGTGTATGTATGACAGGGCAGCAGCCTGCCTTGGGAACTGGACAGGTAGAGAGACTGCTGCCAGGCTCAGAGAGTAGCCATTGGCAGTGTGATATGGGAAAGAGCAAAGCTGGTGAGACGCTTTCCTGACTGAGATGAAGATATCTACCAGATGTCTTGGGGCACTGTGGTGCTGGACCTAGTGTGGGGTAAAAGACAGCATTTTTTTAATAAGTTTACAGCAACAAATCTGATTCATGTTTAAAAAAAAGATGTCTAGGAGAGCCCTGGATAAAAATACAGCTGAGCTAAGCTGTGGTGGTGCACATCTTTAATCCCAGAACTCAGGAGGCAGAGGCAGGTAAATTTATATGAGTTTGAAGCCACACTGGCCTACAGAGTGAGTTCCAGGACAACCAGGGCCAGCAAATAACAAGCAAATAGACAAACAACCACAAAAGAAAATCATGTGTCTTCTTTATAAGGAATCAGGAATAGGAGAAAATTCCCTAAGTTAATCATTAGTAATTTTAACATTAATTCATGCAATGGCAAAAGCACATATGATCCGCACCAGGGTTGTTTGAGAACAATGAAATTAAATAATTTGATAGTTAGGCAAAATATACAACGAAGCTCTAAATGTGCAAGATAATTGAGAATTCACCTTGGTAAGAAACACATGGTTTTCAACTGGCAGGAAATACCGTATATTTATTCTATTTGTAGTTGTTTAAAAATACAGCCTCTCTTCATCTTTATGTGGTGACAGCCATAACTTAAGCAAATAGAAGAGCTACACAACTCTTTCAAGTAAACGTCAAGATGATATTTAATCTGTACTTAAAAGTTCATTATTCTGACACTGAAAGTGTTCTGGCAAAAATTAAAAATTTAACAGCTTTTCTCCAATAATTTCTTGACAGAATATAACATTGCACAAATAATCAAATCCTGCCAAATAACTTTGGGGAAACAGCTAGGGTATTTAAATAATATTTCTACTTAGAGTTATTCAAATATAAAATGAGTTTTAGGAGCCTTTAGGGATCTAATTGAGTAAGGAACAGAAATGTGGAGAACCTTTATACAATAGTAAAATTGTAGTTTTTTTTTTAATGATATCACCACCTTTGTTAGTTATAATTTCATTAACTATAGTTTTCCAATATCTCTGTTCATTGTCCTCATTGAATCTGCTGTCCCGTACATCACCACAGTATTTGTAATTCTTCACATTCTACTAATGAAGAAAAGTGATCAACAGGAACATCCAAGAATTATCTGTAGTGGAGACACTTTATCTTTGTAGTTAGCCCTGGGCTGGGGGTGTGTTACAGATCCCTTTATTCTCCTGTGAACTTTATGTTGAATGATATGTTCTTGCTAGCATATTAGAGAAGATGAACTTGAATAACAGTTTAAATTTTTAAAATTTGATAATTCAAATTTTAATATGTAAACAGATGACATAGACATTTTAATGAAGCAGACTAGCAGAATTTACATGACAAGGTAAGACACTGATTAACTCTGGAAGGTTAGAAGGATAAATCTCATGTTCCATTTTGCTCATACATTTCAACACTTCCAAGCAACTATCTTCCTCAAACCCAGATTAATATATTTAAAGTCATCTCCCCTCCAATCTCTCTCCTACAGATAAAGTGAATGATAGCTCTATGGCTATGAAGGAGAGAGAGAGAGAGAGAGAGAGAGAGAGAGAGAGAGAGAGAGAGAGAGAGAGAGAGCGCTTTGGCTCCTAAGCAGGGTTTTCCTTAATTCTCCAGTAATATATATATAAATATATAGTTAAATATTAACTCACAGAGACTGTGGCGGAATGAATAATATCTGTACAGATTCAAGTCAGATGAGGGCACAGCACTGAGAGGCAGAAATTGATATGGTGTCCCACCCCTTAACCAAGAAGTTATTTGTAATTGATACCATCTGGCAAGGGGTGAATTTAGTTTTCTTCAAGAGTTTCACTGAGTTTCTTAACCACATTCCAGGGCAGGCCCCATGCTCAGAGGTAGTTGGTCAACAAAAAATGAACATCATGGTTTTGTCTTGTTTGTGTATGTATGTATGTGTACCATTTCTTTCTTTCTTTCTTTCTTTCTTTCTTTCTTTCTTTCTTTCTTTCTTTTTTTTTGGTCATATTCCTCTTTTGATTGCGTGTTTTGTTATGGGTCTGTTTTTGTTATTGTGAGAGAGAAAGAAAGATAAATTTGAATATGTAGAGAGGTAGGGAAGGTTTCAATGTAGTTGGGGTTGGGGAAACCATGATGAAACTATATTGTATGAAAATTTTTTTAAATAAAAAATTAATTATACAAACTATTCAGTTTTTAACTGTGAAGTTGTGGTGCCTCTGATTATCTGTGTCTGTCTCTATCTCTCGGTTTCACTGTTTTTCTACCCTGCGACCCATGACTCTGTGTGTGTGTGTGTGTGTGTGTGTGTGTGACTGTATGGATGTATGTGTATGTATGTGTATGTGTGCTGTGTGTATGTGTATGTATGTAGGTATATGTGTATATATGTATGTGTATGTGTGTGTGAGTGTGTGTATATGTGTGCGGGTGTGCAAGTGTGTGTATGTGTGCTGTGTGTATGTGTGTGTATGTGTACATATGTATGTATATGTGTGTGTATGTGTATGTGTGTGTATGTGTTTGTGTTGGTGTTTATGTATATGTGGGTGTGTTTGTGTGTGTGGGTGTGTGTGTATGTGTGCCTGAATGTGTATGTGGGTGTGGGTGTGTGTAGGTGTGTGGGTGTGTGTAGGTGTGTGGGTGTGAGTGTGTGTGTGTGGGGTGTCGGGGGCCAGCTTTCCTGTGAGCATTGCTCCCAGTAGTCTTGACTTCCTAGGGACACTTTCTATATAGCATTCTTCCTACATTAAAAAGTTCATGCAATGGATCAGCGGATCTGTGACTGCTGATATTAGATAATATATTTCTATCTTCATTTTAAATTTTACTCAAAAGCCCTGATTAGCCAGCTCTCACATTTAAGTCTTTCGCTCGCTTTCTTTGTGGCATTCAGTTGCTTTTTTGCTATTTGAATGTTTCCTTGGAAGAAATGTCCCCCCCCCATTTTTGAATTGCACATACCAAAGTTTATATTATCACAGCTTTATGATGTATGTACTTAATATAAAAGTCAAGGTTCTGAAGTAATAATTGCTTGTAACAGGCTTGTCCTTGTCACATCTGGCAGTCTGATGGTCTGGTGTAAGGGTAAAGAAAAAGCAACATTTTGAGGAGGGGCCTGGCATCGCATTATTCCCTGCCAGCCCTGCATGAACTTGACTCCAGACATTCACTTCCTCCATCTGCAAAGCGACCTGCGTGATGCTTCTCCAGTTACGTCTGTAACAGCGGAGGGAGATTGGATGACTACAAATGCTTCTCAATATGTTTGAAAACATCATTTAATGTAAGTGTCATTGGCAAAACAGTCTCCATTTTGCATGTTGATCTTCTGTAGATAATACAAGCTAAATTCTCTCCTTTAAGTGATGGCAAGGAGGAGGAGGAGGAGGTGGAGGAGGAGGGTGATATAACCTTAAGCTAGTATAATGATGGGTTTAATTATGGTATTTTCATATACTTTTGCTATTAAACATAGTTTAATAAATAAACTAAAATAAAATTAATAATAATAATAATTAAAAATAAATAAATCAGTTGTTTACTTCCTCTCCTCCTTCTGTTCCATATACTCCCTGTTCTCCTCTGACTGACTCTCCTCTATCTTCTAGATAGACTCTCCTGTCTTTCATGTCATATGAGTTCCATGACTTTTTACTCCTCACCATGAAGATTTCTTTCTTCCATATCATGATCTCTTTGGGATCTCACTGTTCCTGTGAGCATGTGCACATGCATGCTCACACCTTTACACATCTATATGCTTGACAAACAATTCAACTCCCATCAAAATGGCATAGTGTTTACTATAGGATAAAGCTAGCAAGATCTTACAGGTCATCTACATCAACCCGGCATAGATAAAGGCGATGTGAATATGTGGCAATATATTAACTAACAGTTGCTTCTTCAGTTAACATTTCACTCCGACTACTCTATGGAACAAGGGACTCACATTCGTGACATGGCTGCATGGTGGGGAGGAACTCTGGGCTTGGTCACATGGTTTACTTTTATACAGTGGTATATTAGAAGAGTAGATAGATTAAAGCCTGGGATTAAAGGAGACTCTGCGTTTGGTTGTACTTACACTGTTCCTATAGTGCTCATGACATACATATTGCTAGTGGGCATTGTCATTGCAGAGAGAGCTTGAAAGAAATCAAGCTATACTTAGAGGGGTGTTTCAATTAGATCACTTTGTGTATTTATGTGTAAATCTGAGGCCACAGCACAACCATAGGTGTCATTTATCTTTGTTTTGAGACACGGTCTGTCACAGTAGTTAAGCTTGTAGGGTGGGCTACTTTAGGGTGACCAATGGGCCCTATGGATCTTCTAGCCTTTACTTTCAGAGAACCAGAATAAGAGTAGTGTGCCCCTATGTCTGGCATTTTTAGGAGAGTGGGAGTTCTGGATTATGAAGATCACACATGGGTCTTTATGTTTGGAAATCAAGTAGTTTACTACTGAGACTCTCCTAAACCCTTCAACTGTCATGAATTCACCTTCAAACCTAATTGTCACTCACACTGGGATCTAGAAAGTTTGATGTTTTTTTCACAACAATATAAAAGACATCCTGGTGATGATATTGTTTCTCTAAAGGTAGTACGGTAAAATAATATTCTGTTTGGGTTGAATTTTTTAATAATTGAACACTATAACACAAATGAATACTTTGTACCTGTATATTTTATATATGCTTTTGAAATTATTACCTAAGACCAAAATATTAAGAAAAATAAAAACAAAGCAACCCTACAAGAGACTTAGCATCATCTACTTTCGTCTAGAAGTAAAAAAAAAATTTCTGAAACACTTTACAAACTTACTGAGGAAAGATGCTCATAAATAGATCTAATAATTAGGTATCTGTTTATCAAGGCTTCATGTTCGTGCTGATACATGCTACCTAACCTTTGAAATACAATGCATTACACAATTATTTAATTACTCATGTATTAAAAAAAAATCTGCCCATGTCTTCCAATGCAAATCATTATGAACATCAAATGCTTCCTGGTTCCACCTTTTCTCATACATCCTTGACATAATTAGTCTAAACTTCCCAATAATTTGCACTTCCCCATTTCATCCTGTTGCTTCATTTGTCATGTGGTCTGTTTTCTTCTTTCACAAAAAGCAAACAGCACCACCTATGCCTCCCAGAAACCTCTGCCACAGTGCTGCTTCTCACTCCTTCCTCCTTTCAGCTACAGAAAAGGAATGCTTTCTAAGACCATATTCTTCTTGAGCTTAGTTCATTAAAACCCCTATATATGTACTCTGCTCTTTTTCTTCCATTTCTCTTGTCTCTGATTTCCTAATGTGGAAGATGGGAGAAAATAGTCAAGCCCATGAACTTTACAGCTGTCATGGAACCCTCATTCAAATATCTTACCATGAACTCAAGTGGGCTATTTGTTACTCTCCTGTTACTCTCCTGGAACTGTGGAAAAACCTCCACTGACACTTGTGAGGACGCTTATGGCAATGTTTAGTTAATACTGGGTTAGCCTTTTAGAAGCAAGTTTATTCAGTTGAAATAGTTCTCATATGATCTAACAGAAAAGTATTTGTTTAACATATTACCTAATATTCTGGTGCTCTGATTCCAATGACATAGAATGATGCCTATATGCACAATACATAGCTCTTTTTATGAAAAGGTAAAATCTAATGTTCTCAGGCCTCTTAATCTTCTGATGGTATTGTGAATATTTCTGATGAAAAAGAAGCAAGAATCAACCTGTGTCATAAGTTCTTTCTTGTAAGAGGAGTGTGTTAATTCTGCCTGGGAATTATGAGATATCATGTAGAATTGAGATAAATTACCTGTCTTAGGCCCTATTAGACAAGCCTGCATTTGTCAAAACCTCCAGTTTATTACACATAGACAAGTGACACCAACTGAACTGTTGCAAACTTGGCATAGATAAGGACAGGTGCCCAGCAAGTTCTAAGTTTTATGATTTGAAGCTCTTGATTTCTCAATAATCCTGTTAGTAATATTTCTGATCTCTCGAAAGGCAACTTACAGGAATACAAATATTTCTCCCAATAGTGTGATTCTTGTTTACAGTTTTCGTTCTTTACTATGAGAACATATTCAGAATTTGCTCAGCTCCTACTCCCTAATTAGTGTTTCCTTAGACTGTCAGCCCTAGAATCATACCTCACCCACTGCATACTTGACAACTCTGCACTTAGATTATTATCAGTGTGCAGTGACAGGGCTTAAGACAAAAATTGCACAGTTAAACCTATACTTAGGGCTTGTGAGATGCCCAGTAGTAGCAGAGCTTACCAATAAACCTGGCAACTTGAAGTCAATTTCCAGAACCAGCATAATACACACACACACACACACACACACACACACACACACACACACACAGAGAGAGAGAGAGAGAGAGAGAGACAGAGAGAGAGAGAGAGAGACAGAGAGACAGAGAGAGAGAGAGAGAGACAGAGACAGAGACAGAGAGACAGAGAGAGACAGAGATAGAGAGAAAGTGAGAGAGACAGAGAGACAGAGATATGCACACACAGACACACATACACAAATACATACACATACACAAGCAACAAATGTTAGAACCAACCAACCCCAAGCCCAACCATTCTTAAAAATTATCAATTTGCCTCCACAGTAGAGAATATGTGATATGATCAATGACGTGCTACATATTAATATATAGGAATAAATATGTAAGCATTATCAATATACACATCGAGTGTACATGTCAAATGCAATTTTGTACTTCTAAGATTTACTATGCCCAAACTTGATTTACACTAGTCCCTCTTCTTCATAGCCAAGGTTTCTTTAATTTCACTCATTTTTTAAATGCTGTCCACATCTTACATTTGCTTAACTGTCTTTAATCTGTACTCACTGGTCTATGCAATTCTTACTGCCTCCCACCCAGGGATTACAACTCCCCTTAGGCTTTTATACTGATGCAATGGTCATCAAGCCAGAACTTCCATTTCGATAATAGAGTCAGGAAGCTACCACTCTCTTCCTGAATGCATTGAAATGTAAGTTGTCCCGGGTTTGACACCACCAAACATTCAGGACCTTATGAATTTTGAGCTGAATACTTTGAATTGGATTATAATATACAATTCACTTAAACAATTTTCTTTTGAAAAATTTTTAAAATTTTGAACAAAGAGAGATGTAATATTAATACTCTGGATCACACGATTAAAATTAAACTAGACACTTGATTCTTATCAAGTCCATCTTCCTTCTTAACATTTTTATCTTAGATACATGGCCATTGACTTTGAAAAGAGTCTCATTTTTTTTTAATCCTCAAGTTCCTTGGCTAATGTCAGGTGTTTCTGAATATAAACTATATTGATTTCTAAAATAATAATATCTGATGTCTGTACTCAGGATATGATTAAAAAAATGCATTCAGATGACAGCATATCGAAGCAGGCTTTGCTAGTTCAGCTGTTTCCTTCTGATAGAGTCTCACTGAAGCAGTAGAGTGGGGAAAGCTGTTGTGGGAAACCCACGCGACAGTTGAAAGATTAGATGCTAATAAACTATGTAAGATAGAGTTCACATGAAAGAGCAGCCCCTCCGCGCTCTGCTGGGGAGAAGAGGAGATACTTATTAGCAAGTCAAAAGGAGCCTTCCTATTATACAAATCTTTATATGTAGGTTAATTGCCTGACAAGCTTTTCTTTTCAGTCAAAGTTAAAATGTGCAAGATCAATGGCACATAATGAAATGCCATAATTTTAGACTACCTGCAATGCTGCAGAGAGCTTTCCCGCTGATATTATTCTGAGGGGAGCTCTAAGTAGTCTTTATTTTAGCAATTAATTATTATCATTACTGTTTTAACCCCAAAGGCTGAGTAGTAGGAAATATACTTCCCATATTTCAAAGTGCCCAAATAATTTATTTTATTTTTTATTAAAATCTAGTAATGGAAAGCCAGATAAAATGAGAGCATTGTAGACTCTACTTAGATACGACCCTTTCTGAGGGTGGTCTGCTATGTTTGTGCAGTGCTAAGGTTGCTTCTCCTTGGCCTTTCAGTTATTCCTTTCATTGGGAGCTTGAAAGAGGCAATGTTTTTCCTTTTCACCCCGCGATCCCTTTTACTCACTACTAACCTACAGCAGGCCTCTGTCAAAAATGTGAGCTCATCGTGTTGCATGTTCTTTTCATGTTTTTTTTTCTGTTCTTGGCTATGTTTCATCAGATGAAGATGAGCAGGGAGGCTGGCAAACATCCCTTTAATCAAATGACTCTATCTCTTTGATATATAATAATCAAACTGTTTAAAGGCATAGAAAACACTCAAGCAATAGTTTGGTCTCATAAATATTTACTTACCAAGTTAGATGCTTATTCAAGAACTAACTATTGATTTAATTTGGAGATAGTATCTTTGTTGAAATCAGATGGACTGATATATGACATATCAAAGTAACAAAATAATGACAGCATGAAAATATTGGCAAGTTATTTTTGGTGTTAATGCTATGCGACCATCATAAACATATTCATATTTTATTGTTTAATGTCAACACTAGCTAATAAATTTGAATGTATTCTGCTTTAGTTGTCCCCCCCCATTGTTCTTGGTCTCTTTAAACTTTACTTGTTTGTTTGTTTATTTATTTATAGGAGAAAATACAATCATAATTGGTTTCTAGAATGTCTTAACATCATGGAATATTAAGGAAGAAATCATATACATCATAGATTGCCTGTAAAGTCACTTAAGACTATAGAGATTTTAAAATATCATAACATGGATTAAAAGAAGGTGTACTCCTAAACAATAAAGTTGAGTGTGATTAGAAATGCTTTTGCTTAATACTTACCTGCCAAAGCCTTTTTATGTACTCTGATAGGGCATAAAATACCAGATTTTACATTGATATAATGTATTTGGGTTGAGGTTCCAGAAATTTGACACACATCTTTTTTAAAGTCATGTTCATTATTTATGAAGAAAATACTAGGAATTTGTTGAATCAGAAGGAAGTAATCCAAACATATTCTTCTTTAGGCTGAGGCTACCTGAAGCTTAGACATTAGTTTGTAAACTTTCTCCTAATAGAGTTCTGCATGTCCTTTTATTTCTTTACTCAGAGAATCTGGATTAGAAATTGCCATATAAAATTTCACAACAAATTGGGTTTATTTTGTTGGCGGTAAAATAAATACAACAACCTGGTTTTGAAAATTAATGTTGGTTACTTGTTTCTGTTTTTGTGTACCCAACAATCTGTACCAATTAGAAGCAAGGGAAATTTTAATTTCTTAGGGTTGTCAGTGTTTGTATTTTTAAATATATTGAGTTTGAACTTAAAAATGAAAGCCAGCATGAACATTATCAGTTTTAGGTAGTAGAGCAATTTTACAGCTTTCTCAGTATATCTGAGTCCCATGACTTCTTATATGCAACTGTTAGCACACATGTTAGTTTAGGACTGAGAATTCAAGACATTTACGAGCAAGATGCCTTGAGCTGATGAGCACACAAGTCTGAAGGCTGACAAAGATGAACTCTCGTTAAGCAGGATGGTTTTCATAGCTGGGTGCTATCATTGTAACGTTAGATGGCTGCACAGAATACCTCCATGCCTTGTGGGTTATCTTTCCACCAGATCATAATCCTAAAGGCGACACAAAGCTTACTGGATAAAAATGTGGAACCTGAGACTCATGTGATAATCAGTTGTGACCTTACAAATTCTTGCTAAACTTTGTGGGGTGGAATCCTAGACTTTTGTTAAAAAAAAAAGAACAAAGAAAAAAACTTGTTTAATAGTGAATCAGTTACTATCTGCTAGAATTGTGACATATAGAAAATGTCTTAACTGGAAACTAAGAGATGATAAAAATATACTTGGGAATGAACAGTAATACTTAGTGTGAAAGAACATTAACAAATGGATCTTCCAATGGTAGGAACTCTTGGTAGGAACTCTTAGATGCTTCCAACTTGCATGCTAAACACAGAGAAAATTAACAATAACTTCACTGTTTTTGTACCCTGCATGTTTAATTGTTCTCTAATGCAAAAAACACCGATAATCGCTAACCAGTATGAATGTGTTGCTTTTGTTACAGTTATGAATAAAAGTTCATCTATACACTAATCAATATATGATGAAGAAGACATTTCTATGGAAATTGTTCAGCTGCTGCAAGATTTTTTTTAACATGTGCTTATCTTGTAGAAACAGAGGCTATGTTATAAGGTCATCTAAAATTTAAAATACAGTAAATTACTGTGAAATTAGATTGATTTCTAAGTACTTGATTCTTACTAATGCAGTTATAGAATTATTTTGATTCCCACACAAACTCAATAAAATTTAATGATGTAAGCAAAAAAAAATAGGGACATATAGAGAGATAAAACATATCCTGGCTTCTGCCTTTTTCAAAACAGTCATTTTGCTATCCTGGTAATTGTGGCAAACATGTCACACATTTTCAAGAAAAATTCACACTTAGTAAAGTGGCACTGCCACTTTGTTTTAATTATTAACAATATATTAAGAATTGGGGGTGTACATGTACAATCTAGTTGGCAGTGGTTATTTACTGTCTAGTAGATCATATAACCCTTTCTCTTGCTGGGCTTGGTCTCCTTAATGATGTCTAAGGTAGCGTCTAGTATTCCCTCATAAACTGAGCTTTGTACAACCCTGGAGCTGTCTACTTCTCTCTTTTCTAAACACATTCTTTCTATCATCTACCATGATACTTTCCAAAATCAGAAAGGAAAATAAAACACACAATCGTTCTAAAATACTAAGGTTGCTTTACTTGTGGACAGGGAAGGATTCTGCAACTTTGAAATTATAAGGATGTTTCTGTGAAGAAATAGAGAAAAGCTAAAGCAACATTGTGTACAATATCCTCAGCAACTCTTTGTCAGTGTCGGTGCTAGTTTTGAAGCAAGAAGGTAGCAGGAGAGATATTTGTTTCTCTTTCCTTCTGTGGCTGAGTCATTCAAGTAGGCACACTGCCTGGATGCGTTAAGGGATGCAGAGGAGCACGGTGTTTGTCAGCAGATAAGATATGCTAAATGCGGTTTTGGCCAGACTCCCGGACCAGCGGAGGATCCCTGCCTTCAGCAGCTCTCTGCTCCCAGGCCCCCTGGAGGGGAGTTCTTGCCGCCTGGTCGGGCGGGCTCTCCTGAGGCAGCAGAGCGGAGGAGACCACCAACGCTGCCCACCCCTGCCCACATCCCTGGCCCAGGAGGAAACTGTATACGGCCTCTGGGTACCCGCAGAGGAGGGCCCAGGAGCAGCAGATCCACTGCGTCTGAGACACCGCACCTGAAGGGACCGACCGGATAAACAGTTCTCTGCACCCAAATCCCGTGGGAGGGAGAGCTAAACCTTCAGAGAGGCGGACACGCCTGGGAAACCATAAGAGACTGCACGCTGCACACAATACTGACCCCAGAGGAAAACAAAAGCTATCTGGAACCCTGGTGCACCAAACCTCCCAGAAGGGGCGGCACAGATCTTCCTGGCTGCTGAGGCCGTGGAGAGCTCATAGGCACCGCCCCGCGAGCAAACTTGAGCCTGGGGACCACAGGTAAGACAAACTTTTCTGCTACAAACGACTTGCCTGGTGAACTCAAGACACAGGCTCACAGGAACAGCTGAAGACCTGTAGAGAAGAAAAACTACGCGCCCGAAAACAGAACACTCTGTCCCCATAACTGGCTGAAAGAAAACAGGAAAACAGGTCTACAGCACTCCTGAAACACAGGCTTATAAGACAGTCTAGCCACTGTCAGAAATAGCAGAACAAAGTAACACTAGAGATAATCTGATGGCGAGAGGCAAGCGCAGGAACCCAAGCAACAGAAACCAAGACTACATGACATCATCGGAGCCCAATTCTCCCACCAAAGCAAACACAGAATATCCAAACACACCAGAAAAGCAAGATCTAGTCTCAAAATCATATTTGATCATGATGTTGGAGGACTTCAAGAAAGACATGAAGAACTCCCTTAGAGAAACACAGGAAAACATAAACAAACAAGTAGAAGCCTACAGAGAGGAGTCACAAAAATCCCTGAGAGGAGTCACAAAAATCCCTGAAAGAATTCCAGGAAAACACAATCAAACAGTTGAAGGAATTAAAAATGGAAATAGAAGCAATCAAGAAAGAACACATGGAAACAACCCTGGATATAGAAAACCAAAAGAAGAGACAAGGAGCTGTAGATACAAGCATCACCAACAGAATACAAGAGATGGAAGAGAGAATCTCAGGAGCAGAAGATTCCATAGAAATCATTGACTCAACTGTCAAAGATAATGTAAAGCGGAAAAAGCTACTGGTCCAAAACATACAGGAAATCCAGGACTCAATGAGAAGATCAAACCTAAGGATAATAGGTATAGAAGAGAGTGAAGACTCCCAGCTCAAAGGACCAGTAAATATCTTCAACAAAATCATAGAAAAAAACTTCCCTAACCTAAAAAAAGAGATACCCATAGGCATACAAGAAGCCTACAGAACTCCAAATAGATTGGACCAGAAAAGAAACACCTCCCGTCACATAGTAGTCAAAACACCAAACGCACAAAAATAAAGAAAGAATATTAAAAGCAGTAAGGGAAAAAGGTCAAGTAACATATAAAGGCAGACCTATCAGAATCACACCAGACTTTTCGCCAGAAACTATGAAGGCCAGAAGATCCTGGACTGATGTCATACAGACCCTAAGAGAACACAAATGCCAGACCAGGTTACTGTATCCTGCAAACTCTCAATCAACATAGATGGAGAAACCAAGATATTCCATGACAAAACCAAATTTACACAATATCTTTCTACAAATCCAGCACTACAAAGGATAATAAATGGTAAAGCCCAACATAAGGAGGCAAGCTATACCCTAGAAGAAGCAAGAAACTAATCGTCTTGGCAACAAAACAAAGAGAAGAAAAGCACACAAACATAACCTCACATCCAAATATGAATACAACAGGAAGCAATAATCACTATTCCTTAATATCTCTCAACATCAATGGCCTCAACTCCCCAATAAAAAGACATAGATTAACAAACTGGATACGCAACGAGGACCCTGCATTCTGCTGCCTACAGGAAACACACCTCAGTGACAAAGACAGACACTACCTCAGAGTGAAAGGCTGGGAAACAACTTTCCAAGCAAATGGTCGGAAGAAGCAAGCTGGAGTAGCCATTCTAATATCAAATAAAGTCAATTTTCAACTAAAAGTCATCAAAAAAGATAAGGAAGGACACTTCATATTCATCAAAGGAAAAATCCACCAAGATGAACTCTCAATCCTAAATATCTATGCCCCAAATACAAGGGCACCTACATACGTAAAAGAAACCTTGCTAAAGCTCAAAACACACATTACACCTCACACAATAATAGTAGGAGATTTCAACACCCCACTCTCATCAATGGACAGATCATGGAAACAGAAATTAAACAGAGACGTAGACAGACTAAGAGAAGTCATGAGCCAAATGGACTTAACAGATATTTATAGAACATTCTATCCTAAAGCAAAAGGATATACCTTCTTCTCAGCTCCTCATGGTACTTTCTCCAAAATTGACCATATAATTGGTCAAAAATGGGCCTCAACAGGTACAGAAAGATAGAAATAATCCCATGCGTATATCAGACCACCACGGCCTAAAACTGGTCTTCAATAACAATAAGGGAAGAATGCCCACATATACGTGGAAATTGAACAATGCTCTACTCAATGATAACCTGGTCAAGGAAGAAATAAAGAAAGAAATTAAAGACTTTTTAGAATTTAATGAAAATGAAGATACAACATACCCAAACTTATGGGACACAATGAAAGCTGTGCTAAGAGGAAAACTCATAGCGCTGAGTGCCTGCAGAAAGAAACAGGAAAGAGCATATGTCAGCAGCTTGACAGCACACCTAAAAGCTCTAGAACAAAAAGAAGCAAATACACCCAGGAGGAGTAGAAGGCAGGAAATAATCAAACTCAGAGCCGAAATCAACCAAGTAGAAACAAAAGGACCATAGAAAGAATCAACAGAACCAAAAGTTGGTTCTTTGAGAAAATCAACAAGATAGATAAACCCTTAGCCAGACTAACGAGAGGACACAGAGAGTGTGTCCAAATTAACAAAATCAGAAATGAAAAGGGAGACATAACTACAGATTCAGAGGAAATTCAAAAAATCATCAGATCTTACTATAAAAGCCTATATTCAACAAAACTTGAAAATCTGCAGGAAATGGACAATTTCCTAGACAGATACCAGGTACCGAAGTTAAATCAGGAACAGATAAACCAGTTAAACAACCCCATAACTCCTAAGGAAATAGAAGAAGTCATTAAAGGTCTCCCAACCAAAAAGAGCCCAGGTCCAGACGGGTTTAGTGCAGAATTCTATCAGACCTTCATAGAAGACCTCGTACCAATATTATCCAAACTATTCCACAAAATTGAAACAGATGGAGCACTACCGAATTCCTTCTATGAAGCCACAATTACTCTTATACCTAAACCACACAAAGACCCAACAAAGAAAGAGAACTTCAGACCAATTTCCCTTATGAATATCGATGCAAAAATACTCAATAAAATTCTGGCAAACCGAATCCAAGAGCACATCAAAACAATCATTCACCATGATCAAGTAGGCTTCATCCCAGGCATGCAGGGATGGTTTAATATACGGAAAACCATCAACGTGATCCATTATATAAACAAACTGAAAGAACAAAAACACATGATCATTTCATTAGATGCTGAGAAAGCATTTGACAAAATTCAACACCCCTTCATGATAAAAGTCCTGGAAAGAATAGGAATTCAAGGCCCATACCTAAACATAGTAAAAAGCTATATACAGCAAACCAGTTGCTAACATTAAACTAAATGGAGAGAAACTTGAAGCAATCCCACTAAAATCAGGGACTAGACAAGGCTGCCCACTCTCTCCCTACTTATTCAATATAGTTCTTGGAAGTTCTAGCCAGAGCAATCAGACAACAAAAAGGAGGTCAAGGGATACAGATCGGAAAAGAAGAAGTCAAAATATCACTATTTGCAGATGATATGATAGTATATTTAAGTGATCCCAAAAGTTCCACCAGAGAACTACTAAAGCTGATAGACAACTTCAGCAAAGTAGCTGGGTATAAAATTAACTCAAATAAATCAGTAGCCTTCCTCTACACAAAAGAGAAACAGGCCGAGAAAGAAATTAGGGAAATGACACCCTTCATAATAGATCCAAATAATATAAAGTACCTCGGTGTGACTTTAACCAAGCAAGGGAAAGATCTGTACAATAAGAACTTCAAGACTCTGAAGAAAGAAATTGAAGAAGATCTCAGAAGATGGAAAGATCTCCCATGCTCATGGATTGGCAGGATTAATATAGTAAAAATGGCCATTCTACAAAAAGCGATCTACAGATTCAATGCAATCCCCATCAAAATACCAATCCAATTCTTCAAAGAGTTAGACAGAACAATTTGCAAATTCATCTGGAATAACAAAAAACCCAGGATAGCTAAAACTATCCTCAACAATAAAAGGACTTCAGGGGGAATCACTATCCCAGATCTCAAGCAGTATTACAGAGCAATAGTGATAAAAACTGCATGGTATTGGTACAGAGACAGACAGATAGACCAATGGAACAGAATTGAAGACCCAGAAATGAACCCACACACCTATGGGCACTTGATTTTGACAAAGGAGCCAAAACCATCCAATGGAAAAAAAGATAGCATTTTCAGCAAATGGTGCTGGTTCAACTGGAGGTCAACATGTAGAAGAATGCAGATCGATCCATGCTTATCACCCTGTACAAAGCTTAAGTCCAAGTGGATCAAGGACCTCCACATCAAACCAGGTACACTCAAACTAATAGAAGAAAAACTAGGGAAGCATTTGGAACACATGGGCACTGGAAAAAATTTCCTGAACAAAACACCCATGGCTTATGCTCTAAGATCAAGAATCGACAAATGGGATCTCATAAAACTGCAAAGCTTCTGTAAGGCAAAGGACACTGTGGTTAGGACAAAACGGCAACCAACAGATTGGGAAAAGATCTTTACCAATCCTTCAACAGATAGAGGGCTTATATCCAAAATATACAAAGAACTGAAGAAGTTAGACAGCAGGGAGACAAATAACCCTATTAAAAAATGGGGTTCAGAGCTAAACAGAGAATTCACAGCTGAGGAATGCCGAATGGCTGAGAAACACCTAAAGAAATGTTCAACATCGTTAGTCATAAGGGAAATGCAAATCAAAACAACCCTGAGATTTCACCTCACACCAGTGAGAATGGCTAAGATCAAAAACTCAGGTGACAGCAAATGCTGGCGAGGATGTGGAGAAAGGGGAACACTCCTCCATTGTTGGTGGGGTTGCAGACTGCTACAACCATTCTGGAAATCTGTCTGGAGGTTCCTCAGAAAATTGGACATTGAACTGCCTGAGGATCCAGCTATACCTCTCTTGGGCATATACCCAAAAGATGCCCCAACATATAAAAAAGACACGTGCTCCACTATGTTCATCGCAGCCTTATTCATAATAGCCAGAAGCTGGAAAGAACCCAGATGCCCTTCAACAGAGGAATGGATACAGAAAATGTGGTACATCTACACAATGGAATATTACTCAGCCATCAAAACAATGACTTTGTGAAATTCAGAGGCAAATGGTTGGAACTGGAAACTATCATCCTGAGTGAGCTAACCCAATCACAGAAAGACATACATGGTATGTACTCATTGATAAGTGGCTATTAGCCCAAATGCTTGAATTACCCTAGATGCCTAGAACAAATGAAACTCAAGACGGATGATCAAAATGTGAATGCAGATCGCTCCTGAGAGACACAGCCAGAATACAGCAAATACAGAGGCGTATGCCAGCAGGAAACCACTGAACTGAGAACAGGACCCCTGTTGAAGGAATCAGAGAAAGAACTGGAAGAGCTTGAAGGAGCTCAAGACCCCATATGTACAGCAATGCCAACCAAACAGAGCTTCCAGGGACTAAGCCACTACCCAAAGACTATACATGGACTGACCCTGGACTCTGACCTCGTAGGGTTGCAATGAATATCCTAGTAAGAGCACCAGTGGAAGGGGAAGCCCTGGGTCCTGCTAAGACTGAACCCCTAGTGAACTAGACTGTTGGGGAGAGGGCAGCAATGGGGGAGGGTTGGGAGGAGGAACACCCATAAGGAAGGAGAGGGGAGGGGATGTTTGCCCGAAACCGGGAAAGGGAATAACACTTTAAATGTATATAAGAAATACCAAGTTAATAATAATAAAAAAAAAAGATATGCTAAATGCAACTTGATACAAGATATTCTAAAATGAAAGCAATCCTTCTTCATAAACACTTCCTCTACTAAGATGAAGAGATTATAATCATGACCCATATTACTTTGGAGCTAGACAAAGGGATGAAAGTTGATTACCCAGATCACTGTGGTCAATTATGGTATGAAACAATACAAATAGATTCTTTATTTGAATCCAAAAGACTGAGAAAAACTAACTCATATTTCTATTTGTTAAACATACATTCAGCCGGTCTTTCAGATGGTCACATGACATAATGTTCACTTGTTATATATGAGTAGGGTAGGGTTCGAATTTTGATAACTCTCAAGGTGGAACATCCTCCTTGCATGCGCCTGGAACAATTAGTGGGTTATTATAATTTAGATGTACCCTAAGGAATCTTGGTGTATCATATTTTAAAAAACTGAACTAGACCTTATAATGTGGCTAAGTTCATAAAAGATCCCCATAGAGGACACTGGCCTGACAATACTGGGAGCAGTGCCAGAGTGACTGTGTTAGGAACAGTGCCAGAGTGACTGTGTTAGGAACAGTGTCAGAGTGACTGTGTTAGGAACAGTGGCAGAGTGACTGTGTTAGGAACAGTGGCAGAGTGACTGTGTTAGGAACAGTGCCAGAGTGACTGTGTTAGAGAACAGTACCAGAGTGACTGTGTTAGAGAACAGTACCAGAGTGACTGTGTTAGAGAACAGTGCCAGAGTGACTGTGTTAGGGAACAGTGGCAGAGTGACTGTGTTAGGAACAGTGCCAGAGTGACTGTGTTAGGGAACAGTGGCAGAGTGACTGTTAGAGAACAGTGCCAGAGTGACTGTGTTAGGAACAGTGGCAGAGTGACTGTGTTAGGGAACAGTGTCAGAGTGACTGTGTTAGGGAACAGTGTCAGAGTGACTGTGTTAGGAACAGTGCCAGAGTGACTGTGTTAGGGAACAGTGCCAGAGTGACTGTGTTAGGAACAGTGGCAGAGTGACTGTGTTAGGAACAGTGGCAGAGTGACTGTGTTAGGAACAGTGGCAGAGTGACTGTGTTAGGGAACAGTGGCAGAGTGACTGTGTTAGGGAACAGTGGCAGAGTGACTGTGTTAGGAACAGTGGCAGAGTGACTGTGTTAGGAACAGTGGCAGAGTGACTGTGTTAGGGAACAGTGGCAGAGTGACTGTGTTAGGAACAGTGGCAGAGTGACTGTGTTAGGGAACAGTGGCAGAGTGACTGTGTTAGGGAACAGTGGCAGAGTGACTGTGTTAGGAACAGTGGCAGAGTGACTGTGTTAGGGAACAGTGTCAGAGTGACTGTGTTAGGGAACAGTGTCAGAGTGACTGTGTTAGGAACAGTGCCAGAGTGACTGTGTTAGGGAACAGTGCCAGAGTGACTGTGTTAGGAACAGTGGCAGAGTGACTGTGTTAGAACAGTGGCAGAGGACTGTGTTAGGGGAACAGTGGCAGAGTGACTGTGTTAGGGAACAGTGGCAGAGTGACTGTGTTAGGGAACAGTGGCAGAGTGACTGTGTTAGGGAACAGTGGCAGAGTGACTGTGTTAGGAACAGTGGCAGAGTGACTGTGTTAGGAACAGTGGCAGAGTGACTGTGTTAGGAACAGTGGCAGAGTGACTGTGTTAGGGAACAGTGGCAGAGTGACTGTGTTAGGAACAGTGGCAGAGTGACTGTGTTAGGAACAGTGGCAGAGTGACTGTGTTAGGAACAGTGGCAGAGTGACTGTGTTAGGGAACAGTGGCAGAGTGACTGTGTTAGGAACAGTGGCAGAGTGACTGTGTTAGGAACAGTGGCAGAGTGACTGTGTTAGGAACAGTGCCAGAGTGACTGTGTTAGGAACAGTGCCAGAGTGACTGTGTTAGGAACAGTGCCAGAGTGACTGTGTTAGAGACAGAAGTGGAGACAAATGCACTGTCAGTGCTGCTGTTAGGTAGGCTGAATTTACATCAGCCTGGGATTTGAGTTAAAATGGCTTTTAAAAAAAACAATATGTCTGTTTAATTACAGACAAACATAGAATATAGAATTGCCTAAAGATTGAGGAAAACATCTGAGGTCTCAAGCTTACACATTGAAAATCTACAGGCAACCAAGGTTTTATGAGAGTGCATAGTTTCACTCAGATAGGAACATGACAATTGGTTTTCCAATACCAAATAGTCAGTCCTGAAAACACATCTCTGGGCAACATTATACAGACTGATCCGATTGTATTAAGAAATGTGTGTGTATATATATATATATATATATATATACATATATGTATATAATATTTAGGAATATATGTATGTATATATGCATGTAAGTATAGAACATGTATAAATATTATGTTTAGGAATAGATATATGTATAGTCCATATGTATATGCCAATATGCATACTACAATCAATGAAATAGAGCCATGAAAGAAGCAGGTAGGGGTTGGTGGAAGAGTTTGGAATGAACAAAGGGAAAATAATATAAGTATATTGTAACCTCAAATTAAAAGAAATAAATAAAAATGTTTATTTATAGTATAAAGTATATTTAAAGTTACATCGAGCCTGGAAATATAATTGAATAAAATGTCATATAGTTAAGAAGATAGTTTTAGATGTCTTCTTTAATTTTAATATTGTTACTTTCTTTCTTAAAACTTTTTTTATTTGATTTTTTATTTACATTTCAAATGTTATTACCTTTCTGGGTTTTCTGGACATAAGCCTCCTATTCCATTCCCCTCCCTTTTTTCTATACGGGTGTTCCCCTCCTCATCAACCCCCCATTCCTGCCCCCAACATTCTCCTACACTGGGGATTCAATCTTGGCAGAACCAAGGGCTTCTCCTTGCCCAACAAGGCCTTCCTCTGCTACATATGCAGCTGGAGCCATGGGTAGCTCCATGGGTAGGTGTTTAGTCCCTGGAAGCTCTGGTTGGCTGGCATTGCTTTTCTTATGGAGTTGCAAGCTCCTTCAGCTCTTTCCATCCTTTCTCTAATTCCTCCAACAGGGGTCCCATTCTCAGTTCAGTGGTTTGTTGCTAGCATTTGCCTCTGTATTTGACATGCTCTGGCTGTGTCTCTCAGGAGACAGTGATATCCTTTCCTGTCAGCATGCACTTCTTAGCTTCATCCATCTTATCCGGTTTTGGTGACTGTATATATATGGGCCACATGTGGGGCAGGCTTTGAATGACCCTTCCTTTAGTTGCTGCTCTAAACTTTGCTTCCATATCCTCTCCTATGGATATTTTTCCCCTTTTAAGAAGGAGTGGACCCCCAGTGAATGGGATTGTTGGGGGGAGGGCAGTAATGGGGGGAGGATGGGGAAGGGAACACCTATATAGAAGGGGTGGAGTAGGGGTTAGGGGGATGTTGGCCCGGAAACAGGGAAAGGTAATAACAATTGAAATGTAAATAAGATATACCCAATTTAATAAAGATGGAGAAAAAAAAGAAGGAGTGGGAGCGTCTGCATTTTGGTCATCCTTCTTGAGCTTCCTGTGGTCTGTGGATTGAATCTTGGGTGATTCGAGCTTTTAGGCTAATATCCACCTCTCAGTGAGTACGTAACATGTGTGTTTTTCTGTGATTGGGTTACTTCACTCAGAATGGTATTTTCTAGTTCAGTCCATTATATTGTTACTTTCAATTGTATCAACAAAACAATGAAATAAAAAAGAAATACTCAATAAAAATTGTTACAGGAGTGAGTTTTAAAAAGTAGCTGTAAACATTAGTATTAAAAGTACTAATAGTAACAATTTTAGACTTAGAAGATGGAAAGTCATTGTGAAATTTTAGTAATTATCATATATCCTGACTTTCATTTTGGCAATGTTTTCTTCAGTTACATGTTCAGGATGTATTCTACTACGATAGCTTTAAGAGGCAGTGCCCAAAGAATGACCTGTTACTGAACAGTATCAGAGCCTTTTGAAAGTAGGGGCTGTGTTTTTAAATGAATGTAAATCCAGCAATCATGGACACATTTGAAACATATTTGTTAAACAGGATGGAACTTTCTGACATTTATCTTTTGAGAATGTGCTTCAAGACCATTATTAATGTCAAGTTCTGATTGACTGATCTTTCATACTGAAATTAAGACTCTCTTCTCTCTTCCTGGAAAAGTAATATTGCCATTACTTTTGTACTTTTACCGTCAGTTATGACTTTGTGAGATATACACTTAAGTAAACTGCAGTGTGATTATTCTGAGAGGGAATATAAGGACTATTCTATTCAACCACCTAACATGAAATGTATTTGTTCGTGTAATAAAGGTGAGATAACTAGGGGGAAATAGGGTCAGAGAATTTAGTGCATGGATACCCCCTTTCTTCTGATCCCCCCTAAGAAATTGGTTGGGAGGGGGACAGAAGAAGAGGGAGGGTCATATGCTAGGATACCTTAGAGATCAAAGAGACACTCTTCCAACATAGTGATCTCGAATACCTAAACAAGAACATTGTCATGAATGAAATTGGATACAGAACATTTCTTGAGAAGACATTGATGACAAGTAGAACATAAGGGACACCATGAGGAAGATACCAAGAGCTTCATGATAAACTGACCTAAATTCTATCCACACATGCCAATAATACAAAGATGAAGAGGAAACAGACTTCAGATGTTCACATTTATAAGGGAATTTGATATTTTATGTATACCATGTGATGTTTCCTGAGGCAGTGTTTGCTATCCAGAAAGATTCCTTTGAGGAAGCAACTTTGGAGGGAATACTGAGACCTAGACTTCTATATGAAAACTTCCATTTATGGCAAAGCATTTCTGACATAGGCAACATGGAAAAAAATGTGCACTTAAGGGTCCTGAATTTAAGTTGAAAATTGGAATTGGAGAAATAGTTGACGAGATTCAAAATATTCTTGAAGATATAGGATTCTTGATTTTCCATACATTATTATACAGGCTTATGTATGACAGTGATATAATTTTATTATCTTTCTCAATCATATATATACATATTATATGTGGGGGGTATGGTGGGTGTGTGGTATGCGGGGTGTGTATGTGTGTGTGAGTGTGCGAAAGATTTGGAGATAGAATTAAATAATGGCTATTTGATACAATGTAAAGAGTCATGTCAACTAAAAATTTCCTTTACTATTTCTTGTTTTATAGAAGCCCATGGATAAAGCGAAGTGCTGAATTCTTAGTCAGGGAAGATAGTGGAAAGAGCAGGATAAGATAAAACTATGGAATAGTTATAGATTTTATTTTAATCTTGCATTGTTTGATATACCAATTTTATATTCAAATGAGATTAAGTAGCTTATAATATCAGTAAGAAGAGAGGGATAGACCAAGAAACATAAAGTCAGGAGTTGCTGACATGAACATGGCATATATAATCAAGCAACTATAAGAGACCAAAGATAAAAAAGATTATTTGGAGGAAGAACACAGGGAAGAGACAGTAAGTTCCAAGGAGAGTTTTCTTAACAGACATGTAACTGGAGAAGAGAGGAAATAGAGAGAAGATGGGGAGAGAGAGATTGGTTGTTAAGGTAGGCTGGAAACTAGGTTATCTTTGGTGTCCTAGAAGCCAGAAGAAGAACACCTTTGACAAAAGGAAAAACTGTTGAAAGGAGCTAAGAAGTGAAAGTAAAATATAAAGAAAAAGTGACTTGTATTTAGATAGGAATAGCTGAGGCTCTTGAAAGGGTTGACTTCAGTAGAATTCTTGATGTGGCAGAAAGAACATCGGATTTAGATCAAGGTAGCCTTTAGTTTTTAAAAAAAAGTGTCAGTTTGTCTAGAAAATAATAGAAAATGTGGTTACAGAATTATATGGCTTGGCACATTTTGCAAAGACAAGAATATTTATATTTATTTATTTTTACTTTTTCCTACACACACACACATACACACACACACACACACACACACACACACACACAAACATGCACACAAGTCAGGGATTGGAACAGAGGTTCTAGAGGTCCACAGAACATGAAGAAGGAAGATAAGTTAAGTCAAATTCAGGATGGACATGCAGTCAGATTGAAAACAATGTTTCGGTAGATATTTGCCCTGTTCACAAAGTGGTGCTTTAGTGTGATGTGAGCAAGAGTGGAAGATGGAATGATGACGGGGCAGCTGCGTTATAGAGGTCTGAAAAGAGGACAGACGTGTTCAGATATAGAGAAGAATGCTTTAAGAACTCCTCAAAGGATGGCTTTCACAGTGTTCACACGTGATGAGTTTTTAAAAGTAACCGGATCAGAAACAGACTGTATATTCATCCCGACATAGGGTCAGTAATTTTAATTTTATTCTTTTAAAATTAAACATGAAAGTTAATGTGAATTGTCTTTAAATTTCCTTTAGCAGATGGCGACTCCTAGTTCAATTGCAAAGTGAGATAGCGTATGCTTTTGGTCATACAGCAATTGAGCAACTGGCCCAGGCCTCCCACTCTGCCTCAGAACAGCACTCAGCTGTTCAGCCTCACCTAGGAACTGAGAGAACTGAAAATTCCAACGCAGCCTTCAGAGTCTGCATTTGCATAACTGTACACGGTAGACTTCCTATTAAGATCAGGCCAGTAGGTTTTCATGACAGTGGGTATTGAACTGGGGTCTTACTCTGCAAGCACCGGACCAGTGAGATACATTCGTGTCTTTCACCCTTATAACGTGGTTTTTAGCAGTGTATGATATTGGTGATGTTTCCACGAATATACAGAAAAATACCAATATTTTCCATACCACCAAATGTTACTAGTAGTATTTAGTGAGAATTATCTCAACTGAATATTAATGTATCACATGCCTGTTACTGTCAGTGCTTCAGAGGCTGACATGAGGATCATGAGGTTGAGAATAGCTTAGGGTATGTAGTGAGACTCACTTATTCTCGTTTCCATCTGCATAAATATATGTATTCATGTATATATACGGATATCTATATGCATATATGATTATGTATTCATATACATATACACATATATATATATAGTTGTGGTTGTACTTGTGGTCATATGAAGTACTCAAATAGAACTATTAGTAACAAAGTTTCCAAAAGTTAAACCAAGTATCATTTATATCTAAACTTGCATTTAAATTTCTAAGCCATAAAAGCCATTGATAACCTTTTATAGCATAAAGTGAAACTCAGTTTACATGAATTTTAAGAATGAATGATTTTAAAGCAGTCAGGACATTGGACCAGAAACCCAAATTTCTTTTGCTTCTGATTTTCGTAGAAGAGGAAACTGTGAAAGTGAAGGGCCAGGAAGTGGACCGTGTTTAATTCATTGTGTGAGAACACAGTCTGAGAAATCCAGAGAAGCGACCACAGAATGACCATTCTATGCCCATGGCACAGTCCCGCTGTGATGGATCTGATCTGTTTCTCACTGCTCTGTTGCAGGCAATCATGCTTTATAGAACATTTGGGCCAACTAAAACAGGTTCTGTGTCAGGGTTCCACCAGAAGACTCATGCTATAAGATGACGATTCTCAGAGAATAACTAATAATTTTAAGTATTTTCAATGTCAGATGATTCGATTTCTGTCATAATGCTCTCCTGGCAGAGGTCTGGGTGGAGCCTGTTAAAGTTAAAGGGATTGGGACGGTACACGCACCATGGCCACTAGATCCCACTCACGGCTGTGTCAGTGGCGAGAAACACACTGTAAGGAGTGTGGCTCTCTTTTCCAACAGAGAACACACAAATGGCATTCACATTATCAATACAAAAGCGCATCTTTGTACCATGACTAAAGTGAAGGTCTAAGGCTGTACTTAAAATGCTGGAAGACATTTTGCTATCCAATTAATATCACATGTCATTTCCCTGGAAAGGACCTCTGTCGTACACAGGATAACCTATCATCGAACGAGACGATGAATCACCTAAGCGAATATTTAACATCATCAAAGTAACCTCATAACTGGAAGAGCCATTAGAGGTCACTTACCCCAGCCTGCTCATTTTACAAATGAGACTACTGCGACCTTGAAAAATGAAATGACTTGTTCAAGGACACAAATCAGAACAGCTGTCGGCACCAGGCTCGGTCTGGCCAACGAAATCTGAAAGATCTCTTCCTTTCCCTTTGAAACTTAATTCCCCCCTCTCTTCCAAACGTACTGTGTCTCTTTGCTTTCCTTTCAGAGTTCACCTATGACAAATCACTCCTGCTCTCCCTCGACCCCTTGCTCCAGGAATTCAAGTCCTACCACACTGGGCCTGTCTTTTATACTTGGTCCATATATCATTTATCATACGTGGAATTAATATGCTTTCTTAATGCCTCCGAACCTACCAGATACAGCACGTTCGAAATTTAGGAATCCTGGCTTAGAACACTGTGGCTTCTATGCTTTGAAGGCTGAATGGGTGTTTGGGGGATATTAATTTTAATAATTGTCCACTGTTGAGACTAAGATTCTTCAATAACTCAAGTGCACAGTGGAAATTTTGAGTCAGCATTTTAAACTTTGGATGGTTGTTTTTCAAAGCTGAGAAAATATAGCACCTTCAAAATGTAAAGAGCAGTGTCGGCCCGGGCAGTAGGCTCCCTCCAGGAAACCCCAAAGAGCAGGTCTGAGCCACCTGCATGGCGTAAAGCCGGTTGGAGGCTTTGCTAGCAGTGTTCAAAGATGAAACTTTGCTCAACGCTGTTTTCCCCCCTCTGAAAAATCTGAAGATGAGGAATGAAAGCCTTTTCTTAGAACGGTTTGAGGCTTTGGTAAAACCTGAGCTATCGTATGCCGAGGATAAATGTGATCAGCTGGTGAAATCTAGGCTGCTGGCTTGTTGTCACTCTCCTGGGTGTCACTCAACTCCTCTGCCTTCTGTAATCCTGGCTCAGTCTGGCATTCTCCCTTTCTCACTGCCACTACACGGTAACCACTCTTGCAACGATCGCTGTTGACTCAACACCAAACTCAGTGGCCCATTTTTAGCTCTTGCTCCACAGTGGATTTCTTCCTTAAGGATAAATTCTTGTAGGCTTTGACAATTTCATACATGTGTATAACGAACTCTTGTCATTCCCTACCTACCGTCTTTTATCTGCTCCCATATATGGCTGAAACTCCTTCTTCCAAGCGTCTCCCTCACTTCAGTTCCTATTTATTCTTGTCTCTTCTCCCACTGTGTGTGTGTGTGTGTGTGAGAGAGAGAGAGAGAGAGAGAGAGAGAGAGAGAGACAGACAGACAGACAGACAGAGAGAGAGACAGAGAGAGACAGAGAGAGACAGAGAGACAGAGAGACTGAATTGATTAGTTTTGTATTGGTAAAATAGGTGGGACATTATTTACTGTTGCATGAGCAACTTATGAGTTACTATAGCACTGAAGGAAAACAACATCTCCCCCTACCCTTGAAATAATTAACTGACAATATCATCTCAGGGACAGGTGGGGCCTCAAGCATCCTTCATCCGTCCCAGACACATGGATGGGCCTAATCCTTTGCAGTTGGTGTGTATGGAAACACAGAAGCAATGGTTTGTGAGGGCAGCAGGCATGCCGTATCAAGGTGATACCTTTCCTCAGTATGTTTTCCTGGATTCCAGCTCTCGCATTCTTTCCTTCATCTCTTTCAGAGCGTGTAGGAGAGAATAGAGACATCCCCACTTGGAGCTGAGACTCTGTATTTTCATATTCCTGGGACTTCGCCCAATTATGACCTTCTACTTCCAACTGCAAAAAGAAGCTTCACTGATAAAGGCTAAGAACCCCTTTTCTTAACCAACACCGTACAGCTAGACCTACTCTCAAACTGCCTGATGAATAGTTTTATCTTAATGAAGAGTGTCAGCAAATGTGTATTTAAATTTTCCAGTAACGAATTGCCTTTCATTCTCTATCTCTGGAACTGCACCCCATCTGCGTTATTAAAACTTTTAAAGGCATTTTGATTACTCCAAATGCTCTTTCTTGCCTGTTTTCTTGGGACGGCTCGCATGTGGGACTGCTATTTCATGTGAATTGTTAAGGAATGTACCTTATTCTTCCAACATCTTTTTTTCTGATACAGACAGAAGACACTGTGACCATTACGCCATTTCAGAGGGTCAATGTGCATGGTGGCCCGTATCTGCGTTGATGGTCATTTGCAGCCTCTGCAGTGAAGTCTTTCACATGGTTTCAGTCACTAGCATAGACATCATTGCTGCCAATGCACTTTTTCATTACTGCATTCTACGTGTGGCCACTAAAGTGATCATCTTCAAAGTAAGGCTGCCATCTCTACTTCCCTTCTTAGTGATTTACACTCTCAGTCACCTGTCCCCTAAAATCACTAAAGTCTAATTCTGTATTCCAAGTATTGCTCACGTGTACTTCCCTCCCTTGGTACTTTCATATGCAAACAAATCATACGCTAGGAGAATGAATTTATACTGGAGAATAATACATCCTAGAGATGCGTATCTATGTCTGTCGATAGTACCATTGGCAATGTCAAATGGTAGTGTGGTTGTAAATTAGTATATTAACCACTGAAATGGGGATGAAATATGAACTTCACATGCAATACGGTAAACATGTTTGACATCACCATACCAGTTGTAGGACTATTGTTATCTTCCCTTTCCTCTCATCTCTCCGAGAATTTGTTATTTACAGAGATGTTGCCAAGGAGAAGACAGAGAGTTTCTTGGCTACTATCTGAATAGAAAAGGGCAGTTGACTTGGTAGCACACGCCTTTAATACTTGCACTCAAAATGAAGAGGCTGTTGGATTTCTGTGAGCTGGATGTCAGCCTAGTATCCATAGCAATTTCACAGGTCTAGCCAGGGCTAAATAGTAAGGCCCTAGCTTAAATAATTAACTCTGTAAATAATAAATATTAATAGATTCTATTATCAATGTAAACTTATGTGGGATTTTATTACTAATATAAAATTACATATCAAAGACCTGTACCATCCTATTTTTAATGCCAATTGAAATCTTTAGAAATATTGGATATGAAACAACACAGAAGAGATTAAGATTCCTTTTATTTATACATTTATAGGCAGGTTATAACAGTCATATTTAAAACCATCTTCAGGCATATTGGTGCCTTATCAGAGATACTCTAATTTACTCATTGTTGTCTCTAGTGAACAATATACTATTCTATGCTCAGTCCTCAAGCACAAAGTTTTAACAGTACAAGCAACCCCATAGGAAGAACAACAGTATCAACCAACCAGACACCCCAAAGCTCCCAGGGGCTAAACCACCAACCAAAGAGTACACATGGAGGGAACTATGGCTCCATCTGCATATGTAGCAGAGGATGGGCCTTGTTGGGCTTCAGTGGAATGAGAGGCCCTTGGTCCTGTGAAGGCTTGATGCCCCCGCATAGGGGAATACCAGGGCAGGGAGGTAGGAGGGAATGGGTGGGTGGATGGGTGAGCACCCTCATAGAAGCAGGGGATAGGAGCAAGTGATAGGGGTTTTCTGGAGGGGAAACCGGGAAAGGGGATAACATTTGAGATGTAAATAAAGAAAATATCCAATAAAAGAAAGGAAAGTAGAATTAAAAAGAAATGAAACACCACCAATCACTAAATTATTAACGTCTGTATAAAAAAATTAACAATTCACACCCAGTAGAGTGTATGTGTGTGTGTGTTTAGTATTCAAAATCCAAGTGTGAATATGGTGATTTTCATGTTCTTACACTTCAGCAATGTGTACTTATCTGCAGGTATACATTTACCAAGCTCATTCACAGGCACAGGGAGTGGCTTGCCAGGTTGCCAGTATAAAAATACCCTGAGAACATTAACTAGGCACTTGTACATGCATGTCATAAAATATAGAAAATGCCCCTTTTTAATGTTAAAATAACATTTCTTATGCTGGAGTACAATAGAACATGGGAATTAACAAGGTCCTTTAAATAGTTTTTTTATTTGTGCTTAGAATAACGTTGTTTATAACAAAGCTCTAAAATAATTTAGTGGTAAAGACAAAGAACTAGCGTAGTTGGTTTGAGGATCTGGGTAATACATCACAATGTTTATAAACTCTTTATGATACAATGTTAATGGGATAGCCGATCTTATCTATGCTACATATATTTTTAGTCTCTGGATATTCTAGGGAACACATTTCTCAAAGCACCCCATGAAATCATTCCGGTATCATTTTACCTGACTACAGGGAATTGCATCAGTGCCTGGATCTGTCAGAGGTTACTGATGAGAACAAGCAGAAAGGCTCGGGTCCACTGAGGGTAACTCAGGAAAATGCATGAACTCTATGTAATCTGACAGTATTGAGGAGAAGCTAAGCCACCGTAGCTAAAGAAATAGATGATGAGAGGACGATGCTTTAAGGAAAAACAGAGAGGATGCGCAAGTCACTTTGAGGTAGGTTGAGGACATTGATAATCTGTAGCCTAACAGAAAGAACAGCTGAACTGTGTCAAAGGTGGAAATGCAGATACTGTTTAATTGGCTTAAACTAGAAATCTTCACCTACTCAAGGGAACCAAGTTCAAGTCCATCGTAGATCCCAAACAAACAATCAGAAATCAAAAGCAAGAGATTAAAAACAGACTAAAGTTAACCATGGCCCATGGGAAAATGGTAAGTTTGAGATAGATGGAACTTGAATGATTCCACTGAATATTGAATCAAAGGAAAATTTTAAAAATTTTCAGAGAATTTTAAGTCTGGTCAGAAACAGCTAGATGACGATGATTTGACAAAAGACTTATCAGTTAAAACTTGGGTCTTCTAACTCCTAGTAATGTTTATTTAGATTAGTCCATGCAACCTTTGGACCTTAGGTTTTAGAAAAATATTTTGGTTTTTATAAAAAACACGCATGAGTTACAGTCAGCTTTATTGACACACACCGACTGGCTCAGAATGTTCACCATCTTATACAGTTCAGCAACCAGCATTCAGCAGCTGAAAAATGAAGACTTGGTCTCTGTGATATCTGAGCTTTTAATTAATAGTCATCATCCCCAAATTCCTGATTGGACTAGAACAAGACTTAAAAATAGCCATGTACCAAAATATGATGGAATCATCTCTTAGTTGCTTGTCTATTTTTATTTCTGAAGAGGAAAGGCTTTTGTGTCATGTCACTTTTATTATCTTAGAAACAAATTCTACTTTCCACAACCTGCCACATAATCATTACACATAAAATGCTAATATATAACTGAGATGAATAATACTACAATCACACATATTTTAAATCACCATTCCTGGACATTTATATACTGAGGACCATGAGGAAAGAGATGTCTGTCCTGATCTGCAGAATTTCTCTCAACATAAGATTCCCAGAAGACAGCATACCCGACCGAGAGGGGATGCTGTTAGTTTGTATATAAATAAATTAGTCATCCTTAAGAAATATTGGCTGTCCTCTGAGAGGCCCTAGAGCAGCTGACTGAGACAGATGCAAATACTTATGCCCACCCAACGACGAATGTTAGAGACCCCTATGGGTTGAAGGAGCTGAAGTGAGGAGAGCTACCTCACAGGAAGGCCAGCAGTCTCAATTAACCCAGACCCCTGGGAGCTCGCAGAGACTGAGCCACCAACCAGGCATCATACATCACCTGTTCAGAGGCCCGTAGCACATATACAGCAGAGGTTTGCCTGGTTAGGCCTCAATGAGAGAAGACCCGCCTAACCCTCGAGAGACTTGAGGCTCCATGGAAGAGGAAGGTCTGGTGTGTCTGAGCACACTCTTGGATGCAAGGGGGAGGGAGAATGGGATGAGGAACTATAGGAGGGAGGACCAGGAGGGGGACAGTGTCAGGAATGTTAAAAAATGAAATAATTAGTAATAATAAAAAAGAAATAATGACCATACAATTTAATTCTATTTTAAGTCAACAGTGGCTTTTGTTCTATCTAGACCAAAAATGTAAGCCCTTCTATTGTTTACACAGTTCATCATTCTCTCAATTTTCCTCTCTTCTACAGTCATATTAACTCTGGAGCATACTTTCATCAATATGAGAAGTACATCAGTACATCACCTCTCTCTCATTCTCTCTCTCTCTCTCTCTCTCTCTCTCTCTCTCTCTCTCTCTGTGTATGTGTGTGTGTGCATGTGTGTGTTTGGTGTGTGCATTTGCATCTGAAGTGTGCACATGTTTCTGTTGGTGCACATATGTGTAAATGTGGAGGTTAGAATTCAATATTCAGTGTCTTATTTTCTTTCCCTGTACATTTTTTTTTGAGGCAGGGTCTCTCACTGAGTCTGGAGCTCATTGCTTCAATAGGACTTGCTGGCCAGTGAGCTCCATAGATCTCGTTTCTGCCTCTCCAGCCCTGGAAATACAGGCACCTGTTGCGCCACTTGAATTTTTACCTGGGTGTTAGGGATTGAATGCAAATCCTGTGTATGTGCACAGTTCCTTGCTTGTGTATTAAGCACTTTAGCTGTGAATCACTTTCAAACTCCAACTTAATACGAGCTTGGTATTCAACTCTTTGCCTCTACCTTGCCAGCAGCATAGGCCCATTCCCTCTATTCCTGAAGACCTGCTCACTTTGTTCATTGAATGATTAAGTACGCACGGTTAGGGTACATTTGACGTATATTTACTTATGAGGACTGCCAGAATACTTTGAGTTACTTACAAACTGAAAAAAAGAATGAGCGCATATCTAACACTCTATAAAATTTGTCTTCAATACATCAAGATTGTTTTTAATAGGAAGAAAAGAAACTTCTGCTTTCAGGTTGAGAGAAGAGTAAGGGCTCATTTGGTTGAGAATAAATAGAAAGTGTTTCATATTTCTCTACATGTAGACATTTCCATTATATATGCATGTATGCCATTACACAAATGTGATTGTAAAATATGCTTGTAAAATATGCTGACACTGCCCTCAATTCTTAAATTGTGATACAACGTTTACAGGTGTTTTCCAAGCATGATCCCAAATGACATTAAAGACCAGCACAGCCAATTCGCTCACACTAGACCCTTGTGTGGCAAAGTAGACTCATAAGGGCTCAGTTTATTGGGTTCACATTTACCCCTGGTTTCACATTTAATTGCCTATTCACAGAAGTTTGCTGTGTGTTAATCAGTTCTCCAAATTATTTTATGAAATATAAATTTACTTGAAAAGACATTACATATGAGTTCTCAGTCAAACTATTAAATTAGAAAAATATTACAACCAGCTAAAGAAAATTCAAACTGTATTATTTCCTACATGCAAAACAGATTGTCAAAATATTTTTCTAAGTATTTCTGTGAATTTCCTGAGCGATATTACTACATGTAAAACAACTCTTAGTGCCCTCTTCTCTCTCTCTCTCTCTCTCTCTCTCTCTCTCTCTCTCTCTCTCTCCCTCCCTCTCCCACTCTTTGTCTCTCTTTCTCTCTCCTCACTCTCTGTGTATGTGTATGTCTGCTTCTGTTTCATGCACACATGTGCACACACACACACATGTGCACACACACACACTCATACACACACAGGCACAAACACACACACTCCAGACTGAACATATGAGAAATGCTAATAGCAGGGCTAGAAAAACTCTCAAAAATCACTTATTTACAACCTAGCCCAGATTTCCTGAGCTTGGTGTTTGAGACGCGTTTGTCTATCTAGTCATTAAGTGGTTCATTATTTACTGAGAACCAATTTCTACATTGAGACGCTCTACTGCATCTTAGTATGAATGTGACGCACTTAGCTAAAACCGTCTGAATTGGTGTTTAGGCTTCAGGTTTTGAACTGTTAATGACATTCATTTTCATCAGTGTCCAGACACAATGCATGACTGTATCTGTTTCTCTGTTCATCAAATTAGTAAAAGAGGGGGGAAACTGCATATTTTGGGACCTCCGAATATATCATACATGCTTTTAGATGATGAAGAGAAAGAGAATGATCCTTAGAAGTTTGAAGAATTTTAATGAATTTCCTAGAAGAATGTGAGTGTCACTTTATAATCATCAATGTCAGGGAAAGGACTTGGAAAATCCAGGCGCAATCCCAGGAAAACCAGTGGATCTTCAGTGGCTACTAACACATGACTTGAGAATATATTACATAGCAGTAAAATAAAACGAATTTTTGGCAAAGATAGAGCATGGAAATGTTTCTGGTTTTGTCTCAAAATTTAATACTGGTATTTATGAGCTCTTTAAGTGCCTGTTCAAAGTACTTTCAGGCAAAAATAATGCTTGACAACTATATAAACATTATATATGTATATATATATATATGTACAACAAGTTTTGTTTATTCATACACATAAACTAATCTATTCTTACCAAATATATTTCGATTTATTTTGATTTTTCTGTATAACTTGGTTTCACTGTGGTTTTACAATCAGTTTGAATAGCCTAATTCTCAAGAAACAAGAATAATTATCTTTCTCAAAATTTGCCATAGCATTTTATGATATATATTGGACTATAGAAAATAAACATAAATAACATTGGATTTGTTTGGTTTACATTAGACAGTTTTTGTAACTTAGGAAGAATTGCCTATTTGGTTAATAATCTTCCAAGTATATTGTCGCATTTCCCTTTATTTAAAGGCCATAATAGACAGATATCAGTATTCTGTCCTTGTCATATTTCCGTTAGAGTCTTCAGTTGAACACTGGGCTGGCCTGGTACCAATTGAGCAAGATATTGTCAGGAGTCTTCTCGTGGGTAAAGATCTAGAGCTATGTGCTGGCAATGAATACATAAGTATTTCCGAAGGAAAGTCAATGTTAAATTTAATCTCAGTACCAACGGCGAAATTTCTAACTGCCACAGAAGAGACAGCAGTATTTGGACGTTTTTGTGTCAAAGCTTTATGGTAGTGTGACCATTCACAGCGTGTGGCGGAGAACAGAGGGATCATGGAAGTCTTGCAACACACAAAAGGTTGCGTTTAGATTTTGGGACACTTGTGCCATGGTCACTCACTTCTCTAGCTTTCTATTGGTAAGGTGGTTTTCAAAATAATGGTAGTTTCATAACTGTTCTCTCCAGTTAAGTTTAAGGTTAGACTAGTGTGAATTTTTTTTCTACTTAGAAACTCTGTGCCCAGGGAAATGACTTTGATGATGGTTTTTCAGGAGGCCTCCATTTACCACACGTATTTCTTTGGCTTCAAACATTACTTTAGTGATGTTCTTGACTATCCTGGCCACTGACTTTATTCAGAATACAAAGCTGCTCTGATGACATATTCTGTTGTATGTTTCAGGCTAAATGGCCACCAAAATATCTCTGATTATTACTTTCTCTCTCCAAATCCAGTTCTCAATCATGCCATTTTAGGATAATTTAAGGACACTCCACTCCTGCCTGTGCATCACGTATTTTATTTCGTTGCAAAAACTGTTTTGGGAAGGTTAGACAGTTTAGTGTAAATAATTGCATGGCACCTTTTCCTTGCAACAAAACTAAGGGTGAATCAAAACTGTCCTACCTTTGAGCCGGTTTAGCATTATCTTACATCAGTTAAATGGCACTGAGCTGACATGTAGCATAAAAAGTTTTAATGGAAAGGGTGTTAAACAGACCCGAGGGGATAAATACAGCTACTTTGGCAGGGATTTTGGACAAATTATAGTGGTGACAGAGTCAACACCTTCCCGCGGCTTGCTATTCTCTTTCATTGCACTGTCCAAAACTAACTGAGTGCTCGCCCATAAAAGTTTTTACCACTCCTGTAGCCTGAAACAATTTCAAATGGCTCATAATAGGGAATTTCCAAGTACGAGAGAACAGCAAGATTAGAACTGCTTTTTAAAATAGCAAGTTCCCCAAAACTTGTATTCCTGTGTATACAGTTACTCTACCAGATGGGGAGCATCTATAAACTCAGATTTCAGATTTTAAAGTCAAAATCATTTGGAAAATGGTAGTCGACCCACTCAAACTACGTTGTCCAACTTGTTGGCTCTCACAGATGTACAAGGAAAGCAAAACATAAAAGCATTGTACAGACTCCCGTGCACTCTTCTCAACTGGCTGCATGAATTCATTGGTTTAAAAGTTAGGTTTGAAGTCACCACAAAGGAGAGAGTTGAAAAAAATCACTCTGGAGTAACATGTCATTCTGCAAGCCAAAGCCATGGTAAATGCCAGATTTACTGTTTATAATGTTTTAGACTTTCATAGTGTGGAGCCCATTAGAGTTTTTACCTTTCCATAACACTTGTACACATTTAAAAGCTATTATTATTATTTTTTTATCAAAATAGAATCAAAGTTGTTGTCATTTTCACTGTTTGAGGCCCCGTGTCTGCAGAGTTTGAACCTTTAAGTATGGGTGCTTTGAGAGTGGATTACCTGGGAAATTGCTTTTCTATTCGTGTGTGTGACAGCTGACTTCAGCTGTTTTCTTAAGCACCTACGGAACAGCTGAGTGCTTTCTACTGGACCTTGGATTCGAAGCTAAAGGAATCGGAATGTTTGCGATCAAGGAATTTCCTCTTCCCTCATTGCTGGAGCTCTATGTTGTTGACCTTGGTGGCACAGTGGTCTTCTACACTCCTGTCCATTCTGCATGTGGTGCGGATATCAACACAACTATATCCACCTCGCAAAAGGAAATGCACAAATGCCAAATAAAGCATCAGCCTTCGCTGGCAGCCAAACGTTTATCTATGATCTGGTGTTTATAAATTCATGCTCAGACAATAGTCATAGAAATCTAGAGAAATGGAATGAAACAAAAAACTGATTTTATTTGTTGAGAATGGATACTCTGATTTGCTGAAGGCATTCTTATTCTGGAAGGTAGGCTTCGTTTTCTGACCACTGAGGAGCTGACAAGTTGGGAAGAAGGGAAGGAAGTACAAGTCTGTGCAGCTTCTGTACACGGCCAGGGTCTCAGAGCAACGATTCCTCAGTGTCTGTATTTACCACGCCATCGAAAGTTTAGTTTCGTCATTATCACTGTGCGTTAGAATGTGGGCGCTTACTTGGCATGGAATATGGGGCTAATTTTCCGAAGTAATTTCTCCCTTTCTACCATTGAGCTGAGAACTTCAGCCTTGTTATCTTGCCAGTTTATAATTAGCTATAGCGATTTGATACATTAAAGAATAAAATGGAGTTTTTGGTGTCTTACACATACTATATTGATTAATAAGTATCACGTGGTTACATTTTAAGCACAACACATTTTGAAAACCATTGCCCAAAGAATATGTGGTAGGAAAAAATAGCATTTCCCAAAGTATCATAGCAAAAGATTGTGAAACACTATATTGTGCATTGAAATTTTATGATGAATTATCGCAAATCTAAAAACTATCATGACATAAAGATAATTCTGTGTCTTTATGACCATCAGAAATGTAAATGCATGGCTCTCTATCTTTTCTCTGCTGAAGGATTATCAGGTGATTATAGAAAGGTAGTCTTTGTAAAAGGAGAAGCAACAGATGTGTACTATGTCAATTGTTTCTATGTTTTTATTCTCGAGGAAACACATGGTGCTTCCCTTAGTAGAGATATTCCACTTTGTTTCTTGACTTCTCAGTGTAAAATCATATTAGTTTTCTTCATATTCCTTGAAGTGACTGCTTGTACTGTGCTTCAAGAGTATTGTAATGCCTTGATGCTGTTTCTCACTCAAAATGAGCAAACACTCCATTCTGTTCCATTTTATGTCTTACCAATACCTGGTTTTATACACATTTCATTATTTGATCGAACCTACAGGAACGTATTTTGACTGTTTAAAAAGGGGGAGGGTTTTTTTTTGTGGAGTAAAAGGGGGACACTCATACATTGCTCATGGAAGTAGAGACTATAACAGGCATGAAGACAATCTTTAAAGAGTGGTGATTCCATCATGAGGATTATTGTGGAATTGATCTACCTCATATCCATCTATACCACTCTGTCATATCATCAATTTATATCTATCCCCTCATTTGTGTACTGGCTTGTATTGTAATACCACATTCTCTCTCTCTGTCTCTGTCTCTGTTCTCTCTCTCTCTCTCTCTCTCTGTCTTCTCTGTCTCTCTCTGTCTCTCTCTGTCTCTGTCTCTGTCTCTGTCTCTCTCTCTCTCTGTCTCTCTCTCTCTCTTTGTGTGTGTGTGTGTATGTGTGTGTGTCTGTATATAGGTATGTACACACAAGTGTCAGTGGCCTTACATGTTAGATCCTCTTGTATAAGGAGTTACAAGGTGCTGGAAATTGAACCCCACATTTTCAGAAAGAGCAGTATGTGCTAAGTTCTCTTTCCAGCCCCACTTTTCCCAAAGTTCAGTGGAAAAAATATTGTTAATAATTACATTATTTATAGAAAGGTGCTTGAAAATTCCTGATTAAAGTTTTAATAATTTGATCTAGGTCTATTTTTCCTCTCTATTGATTCCCATATTTTCAGTTCTACATTATCATCTGTAAAAGTTTTACATTTTCATTTGTAAATGTATAGGGAGAAGAGCCAGAATCAGCAACGTATTTCTGATCGTCTGACAGTTACACAACAGAGGATCTGATAGTCTGACAGTTACACAACAGAGGATCTGATAGTCTGACAGTTACACAACAGAGGATCATGTGGGTATACATATCTGACAGGTACACAACAGAGGATCATGTGGGTATACATATCTGACAGTTACACAACAAAGGGTCATGTGGGTATACATATCTGACAGTTACACAGCAGAGGATCATGTGGGTACACATATCTGACAGTTACACAGCAGAGGATCATGTGGGTATACATATCTGACAGTTACACAACAGAGGACCATGTGGGTATACATATCTGACAGTGACACAGCAGAGGACCATGTGGGTATACATATCTGACAGTTACACACAGAGGGTCATGTGGGTACACATATCTGACAGTTACATAACAGAGGATCATGTGGGTATACATATCTGACAGTTACACAACAGAGGGTCATGTGGGTATACATATCTGACAGTTACACAACAGAGGATCATGTGGGTATACATATCTGACAGTTACACAACAGAGGATCATGTGGGTATACATATCTGACAGTTACACAACAGAGGATCATGTGGGTATACATATCTGACAGTTACACAACAGAGGTTACACAACAGAGGATCATGTGGGTACACATATCTGACAGTTACATAACAGAGGATCATGTGGGTATACATATCTGACAGTGACACAGCAGAGGATCATGTGGGTATACATATCTGACAGTTACACAACAGAGGATCATGTGGGTATACATATCTGACAGTTACACAACAGAGGATCATGTGGGTATACATATCTGACAGTTACACAACAGAGGATCATGTGGGTATACATATCTGACAGTTACACAACAGAGGATCATGTGGGTATACATATCTGACAGTTACACAACAGAGGATCATGTGGGTATACATATCTGACAGTTACACAACAGAGGATCATGTGGGTATACATATCTGACAGTGACACAACAGAGGGTCATGTGAGTATACATATCTGACAGTGACACAACAGAGGATCATGTGGGTATACATATCTGACAGTTACACAACAGAGGACCATGTGGGTATACATATCTGACAGTTACACAACAGAGGATCATGTGGGTATACATATCTGACAGTTACACAACAGAGGATCATGTGGGTACACATATCTGACAGTTACATAACAGAGGATCATGTGGGTATACATATCTGACAGTGACACAGCAGAGGATCATGTGGGTATACATATCTGACAGTTACACAACAGAGGATCATGTGGGTATACATATCTGACAGTTACACAACAGAGGATCATGTGGGTATACATATCTGACAGTGACACAGCAGAGGATCATGTGGGTATACATATCAAAACACATCTCAAATAGTTTCCTCTCTCTCTACTCCTCTCAGGTCTCTGCCACCTCTCTTCTCCCCCATATACGAAACCTTCTGTTTCCTTCGGAAAACATCAGGCCTCCAAGAGACTACAACCAAACCAGACAACGTAGGATACACTAAGACAGAGCAAAACCCCTAACACTGAAGCTGGACAAGGCAACCCAATAGACAAGAAAGAGTCCCAAGAGCAGTCAAAGGCTTCAGACACGCCTTTCCCATTGTAAGGAGTTGTCAGGTACATTCTGTATATTCAGTTGTTAATTCTGTACCCGGCAGAGAGCTAAATGCTGGCAGAATCTTGGTTTTATTTCTATAGCCCATCACCAGCCTTATATCGTGTAAACATTCATCCTTCCTTGTTAGCCTAGAGGCAATCAAGAATTGTATCTGATGGGCAGGAATAAAGAGCTGATGGCCAGCCAATAACTGGACAAGAAACAGAGGGCAGAACTTCTGAGACAGAAGGATGCTAGGAGGAGAAATAAGACCCTGGAGGTTTGGCAGAAATACGGAGGTGAGTGGACCAGAGCAGAGCAGAGAGACAGAGCTAGCCACGTGGAAGGGCATAGTGCAAGGTTGAGTTGGATTAGGCTGGAAAGCTGCCCTAGATAAAAGCTTTAAAATAAATAAAGCCTCTGTGCCGTTATTTATATAACTGGCAGGTCTGAGAAAGTACCGCTGTAAGGGGCCCCACAGAAACGCCAAGGCAACAACCATACCATATGCAGAGAATCTGGAGCAGAACCAAGACCCATGTAAACCCAGTCTTGTGATTCAGAGGGCCATGTTCTCCTGATGTTCTCCGTCCCTTCTGACTCTTAATGTCTTTTTCCTCTCCCTCTTTCACAGGGTGCTCTGATCTCTGCGAGGGAAGGAACCCAATGGAGACTCCAATATAGACTCTGATCACGTAACTTCTGGCTGTAGGTCTCTGCACCCACTCCCATCTGCTGCTTCCTCTGGGTCTCTATAGTCTTCATACATCCATCCGAGAAAGAGTGAAGGGATGGCATCTAGAAATCTCTCAGACCCAGAGATCTGCTAAGTTCCTGAAAATATACCAGAAGCCTGTGTTTTCCTACAATATAATGAAATCCTGTCTATATGGACTTTGGGGAAAATGATGCTTATTTATGACACATATTTTGATGAGGTTCTCTTGGTTAGGACCTGAAATATAAACACTGACCCACATTGAAATCTGTACCATTTCTGTGTACCTTGCTTCATTCAGGTGGTAAATTCCCACAGGTGTTCGGCCCTACTCAGATTTTTATTTAACAAATGTTACTTAGTAAGTTTTAGTCATTTCCCTAATTCATAAAAGTCGGTGTTTTTCCTTGCTTTCTGTAACTTTTATTTAGAAAATATCATAGTTTCTCAAGTATAGTAACTATTTTATAATCAAGTCATTATTTTTAATATTTGAAATTTTTATATTTTATATTATGTGTTTTTATTACAAAATTTTCTTATGAGAATTATTTATTTTAAAATTGAGAAAAAGGTAAGAGTCATATTGCATAAAGAGAAATGAAACACTTTAGTGATTGTGAAATTACTGCTTATTGATTTTAGTGTTTCTTTCAGGAATATTTCTATTCCTTTTCACAGTGTTGTGGGGTTTCTATGACCTACACATTGTTTTAATATGTGACATTTTAAGGTTCTAAATGTTAAAATATATATTTATAAATAATATTTGTGTTTAGTTCTTTTATTATGTAATTAAGGGACAGCAAATAAAAATATTTCTTTTTAATGGAAAAGCTTTAAGGGGCTTACAGTTTTAAATATATATTACATAACATCAGTGTTTGATAAAACTTTGATTTAACTATATTTTGCTTTATGCGTTAGTCAGTCAATAAATATTCATTGAATGAATGCATTTTCCAGGGTCTTTATTTAACACAGTGAAAGAAAAGCAGAAGGACTACTCTTGTCCATGTCTTTCAACTTCCCAGTGGTGAATGAAACTTGTGATTCAATATATGGTATAAAATTAGGGGGGCTGAGGGAATTTGGTAGAGCTATTTTTAAAATGAGGAGAGCTTTATTATTTCTTATTGTATAAAATCATATGCAAATAAGTCTACTTTTTTATCATTTGTTATATTTTAAACATTTTTACAATCTAATGTGTTTTTCCTTTCCTTTCCTTTTCTTCTTTCTCTTCTTTCTTTCCTTTTTTTTTTGAGTTGGAGTCTCTCATAGCCCGGGTGGACTTCAACCAGGGCTATATCCAAGGATGGCCCTAAACTCCTGATCCTTTTGCTCTCGCTCCCCAGGTAGAGTGCTGTGCTATTGGGTGTGTGCTACTGTGAAGAAACACTACTAACTTATGGCATAGCTCAGGTTGTTGTAGGCCCTAAAAGAAAACCCTACCAATATTACTCTGATAAGTTGACATAGCACCCAACTGTTCTCTAAACATTTAAAAAATAGACTGATACATCAGTGCAGCTCTCATCCCTGACCCATGGATTTTCTTTAGGTAACGGACCTGGTTAGCCTGGAAACTCACAGCTGGTGATGGTGCAGGGATGTGAAGTGTTCATTTTTAATGGAGCCATCCCCATGCCCAAGTTCCAGAGGCGCATTGAACATTGAGAATGAGGAAGCAGGAAAAGTCTGGTTGGGGAAGGCTGCTATAAAAATGTCTTCTGCACATGCTCTCGTGAACTCACTGCAAGGATGGTTACCTGCATAGAGACCTCAACTACATCAACATGGGTTTTAAGACCTTTGTTCTTTGTAGCCCAGACTGGTTTCCAACTTGAATGCAGCACCAGTCCTGGTTTCGTGCCACTATTTTTAAAGACTCACTTTTGTTTGAAAATTAAGCTCTTCAAAATCAATTATTTTTATTTGAGTTTCTATATATTATGCTTGAAATGTTTTCTGTTATAATGAATATTCTTTTGACTACCACTGTATTTTAACATGAGATCTAAGTTAATACCATATTCAATAATGTTGTATATAAAAGATAAATGATCGGTGTCTAGTGATTTGTATCTAGAGGAATTCGCTTACTGGGGAAAGACTTCACAAATTCCTCAACTTTCCTTTGCTGGCCTCTTCTGTTCATGGCATCTTTGATTTCTCAATGGACGTTTCCTGGTGGTTCAGTTAGAATGCAGCAGAAACAGATGCTCTCAGTTTCTTTTCCTTAGAAAGCACCAACCACATTTTCTAGACATTTTATACTTTATTTACCTCCATGAAACTATGACCATAAAATTCAATGTGTACAGTAAGAATAAATGCTTGATTGTTTTTTCTCCACATTTCCACTTGCCCCACCTTAATATTTTTTCACCATATTTCCCTAAAATAGTCTGAGATTTGCTGGTGTTTTCAAACACTTGTCTCTTGTGCGAGGCATTGATATTTGTTCAATTAGAAGGGTGTCCTTACGATTGTGTTCCTCACAAGGTTCCATTTGAATATCCCAGAGCAGACTCACATGAGAATGTTAATCGTGGTCCCAGAGTTTTAGAAGAGCTACAGTGTAGGTCCTCATGGGTCAATTGCTCATCGAGGGACATTTGTGCGAAGGTAAGCTTTGTCTAAGCTATGACAATAAAGCTGTGCTCGAGCCTTGGCACTGGTAAACATTCCTGAGCAAGTCATGGAACTTTGGGTGTCGGTGTGAGGTGGATTTTCACTGTCGAGTTGGCTGACTTGTAATCACTTTTGTCCATGCTTGGGAGGGTGTTACTCTCTGTGAATGTGGGTACCAACATCCTCCACAGGCTGGAGGGATATACTAAAAGGGGAGTAGCTGAACTCCAGAATTCAATGTTTTCTGCTTCCTGTCTTCAGCCCTAGTGTGACCGACTGCCTTATGATTCTACTACTACGGATCCTTTCAAACTTTCCCCACTTTGAGGAATACATCATCCTAAATCAGGAGCTAAGTTAAATCTGTCTTTCCTTAAGTTTCTAGTTATCTAGCATTTGGTTACTGCAGGCAGAACACTGAATAATATAATCAATTCCCCCATCTTCATATACAAATTGTCACATTTACATTAAGTACCATGGTTTCTGAAATATATCATAAATGATTTGACACCATTGTGAACAATATGGTTAAATCAGAAATAATGCCATTTCTATAAACAGACAGGACTGAACTTAAAGTTTAGATGTAGAATAACTCTTAAGAATCCCGGAGTTTGGAGAAAAATGGCTCTTTTGTTCTACTTAGTGGATAATACACTTATAACTTTACACTGGAGACACTGAGGCCACATGTGTGTCCAGAAAAGAACTTCTCACTCTGAGAAACCTTTTATACTTTCTGGTGACATAAATGTATGGCCTATGTCTCTGCCTTTTTCTAAAAAAAGAAATCAAAAGGAAAAGAATGAAAAGAGAAACAGAGACAACAATTCAGAAGGGACTGGCGAATGAGAGATTCAGACAGAAACACTGCAGATTGTTTTCAGAATGTCTCCAGCTTGTCTTGCGTAAGAGTTCCCATTGGCCTGTCTTCCATGGCTTTCCACCTTCAATTCAAGCCAGTCGATGGAACACATCATAGACAAGCACAGTTAAAACAAGGGTTGTAATATCAACAATTAGCTTCTAGGTTTCTGTCACTCTGGAGAAGTCTCAATTTAAAAAGTTAATGACTGGCATACAGCTTTTGAATGTTCATATTCAAAAGCGGCATTCCTGTCTCAACATGAATTCTTGGATCCATTTCTCTATCTTCTTTTTGAGAAGGATATAAAAATAGGGACTTTGAGGTTACACTTCAGTTCTTGGTGAAAAGTGCTTATACATACAAGTGTTTAAAGGTAAATCCATTTGTTTATATATGTGCATGCAAACACGCTCACACTCACACTCACACATGTACACACGCACACATATATGTGTGTGTGTGCGCACACACACAATATCCTGTGAGATAATAAAAGAAAAGGCGTTGGCTGTATGGATTCAATAGTGCAGAGGTAAACATCAAAATCATTCTTTCCTTTTAACACTAGAAATAACTCTATGCCATTTCTACAGCATATGCCATTTCTACTATATCATAACATAGTACTTTTAAAATGTATGAACACAGAAACAGGATTTATAATCAAGTAAGAAGGAATTGCACATCCATAAGGAGAGAATAAATAAGTTGATCCCGACTATAAAATATTTCCCGAAACTCAAATATAAAGCATCAACTCTTAGTCGTTAAAATCAAACTTCTCATATTTTCAATTTCTAAGTTTCCTTTCTTATTACCTTCAGACCAAGTGCTTACATCCAAGTTTTTTTTTATTAGTTTTATATAACTAGTGTTTTGATATCCACACAAATACTTTCAACATTGCAATCTAGATAGAACAGAAATTATAATACACATCCTTAGGACCTGTCAGTCAAAGTCTTCCCAAGTACAGGAAACTGTAAGACTTAAAAAAAAAACAAAAAACTCAAAAGCCAACCAGAGCAACATTACCACTGTGTAGCACTTAGCAGGTAGAGCCCATTTATTCTGCATGCATATTTAATGTGTAATATTCTTTTTACATTCTAAAACAACCTCCTGAAACACTATGGACTTAAGCAAATCAGACCGGATGCATTCCTCCACATAAAGAAGAAAGAAAAAAAACAACACCAAGCAACAGTAAAATAAGCTGGCTACTCACGGTTCTTTTCACCTCTCCACCTTGACCCAGCTTTCATTCTGCTGGAGACACCCACAGGAGAAGTTATTTCAGCCATTGAGAAGAGCAGTATCAGTAACAGCACAGCCATGCCAGGTAAAAATAACCTCTGTGGAGAGTCTTGTCGCAGACGAACCTGAAGGCTCTTATTGGGAAAGGAAACTTGCTGCCAACCCTGTCATTTTAGTCACCAGAAGGGCAAAGATGATGTTATCCCCACTCACTTAAAAAAAAAAATAAAACAGGTATGCTGCTCTCAGCCTCTATTTGAATAGTGCAGAAAATGTTTTTAAAAAACCCCCAAACCAGAAGAGAGGCATCGCTTCCCTCTATACATAAGCACAGATGTGAGGACAGAGAGGCTGACAGTTTTCCGAGTCTTTCTGCTGCCACCAGCTCCTAATCCGCTCCTGCCTTCTCTCACTTTTTCCCAAATGTTTGTCAACATCTTTCATAACGTGGTAAGAAGGAAAAAGCTGAGATTTCCGCATTTCCCCACCTACCCTTTCTGTACCCCTGATTATAGCACTTGACGAAACTGAGTATTTAATTTTGGCACTGCAAACACACCTCATTTCAAACAGAGGTGCTTGTTAAGAGAGGGAGAAAAGCCCTCACTTTTTCTCAGAGCTCTATCTAACATCTTGGAGAAGGGATTAGATGTATAAATATTGGCTGCTGAGGGATGATAAAAATACCTCTGAAAAGGAGGGAGTGGTAAACAACCGTCCTCCATGCTCAGCCTGCACTGTTCGATTTCTCTATTCAGAGAATAATATATAAAGACAGTCTGCCAGAAATATCTTAGCTCCATGAAGCAGGCAGAGTGCATGTGTGCATGGCACGTTCTGGGATCATCTGCAGTGCATCATAAACACGCGTTTGCTTTGTAAATACATGTTGGTATCTTCCAGCTCTTCTGTTTCCTGCATAATGATTTTTTTATCACTTTATGAGCTGAACAGAATTTTCATCAAATCAGATTTCTCTGCTTTATGATGAAGTCTATTTCCTGAGGGCAAATGGAAATTTTGCCTTGATTATTTTTGGAACTATACAGTAATGGCATAGAAACTTGCCTTCACTTTGGAACATGCATTTATTTTTAGTAATAAAATATTTTATGCTCCCAAAAACATTATATCGCAAAACATACTCTAATATTTTAATAAGTACATAAAGCTATTTTCAGATACTTCTATACACATAATAATGTTCTCTAACCTGGTGCAGTTCACACAGCTGCCAAGACAGCTTTTTAAAAACATACCTGAGAATGTGCAATTTACTATTCTTGCTCTACAGCTGAGGAAAATTAAAGGTGCCTAGTATGCAAGCGTATAGACAGATAAGCAAAATAGGGGGTTGGCATAGGACAGGAGTGGAAGGGGGAGATTGTGGCCATGCACAAATATAGCTCTGTGAATATAGAGAGGAGTCGATCAACTTCAGTTGGTGTCCCCAAAGACGTTCCAAAAATCAGAATTGTCAGATATATTAAATTATAGACAGAAGTATAATAACTATTATACAGAATTGTCTCTGAAATTCTAAGCCAGGCATACAAAGAATTTAAAAATGTAATTATCAACTTATCCTAATCCAGACTCTGATTCAGGAAATATTTTTAGGTAGGGTATTTCAAAACTGTAATTCCAACTATTGGGAGGCTGAAAGGGTAGATTTCCATGAGTGTGACTTAAAGTGGCTACAGAGGGAAACTATGACTTAATATAAAATAAATAAATAAATAAATAAATAAATAAATAAATAAATAAGCTAAGATACTAACTATGCTATTTAGAACCAGTCTCATTAAGTCAAGACAATGAGAAATGCACACACACAACTTTCCCATGTCCCTCGGCAAGTAGTATTTCACTATTCTGGGATGAATTGCACTGGCAAATTCATTAGCAACCGCCGTGATTCACAAGCAAACAGACGTACGCCCTCTGCATAGAATCTAATGACATTAGGACATTCTCCCATTCTGTTAAAGAACACAGATTTCCAGAAGGCCATGTCTTCCTCTACATCATCATGTCCTAAAATGCTTTCTGTCCAAGTCAACCTGGCATAATCATGTTAATGTGGATAACTTACCATGTGCTTGTCTGCTCAGAGCTTACCAACAACAATTATTCATTTTCCTATGTCTAACTCACTGGCCTGTAAAGAGTTCAGAACACTAGTTTAAATATGTGATTATCTTTTGGCAGGTCATGAGCTCAGGAAGCAGGATAGTCTCCTTCCTATGTGAAGCTCATCTGTGTGGCTGTGTCTGCAAAACTAAAGAATGAATCCTGATTCCTGAGAATAAATGGAAGGAGTCAAAGCTTCCTGACATAACAGACTGCTTTTGATTACCCACCATGTGCCTCTCGCCCAGTGACTGAGGACTTAACCATGCTCATTCTTCATGAGGAAGATAGTTTAATGTGTAGAAGGAATTGCTACATATAAATCCCAACTTCTAGTACATACTTTGAACACACATCTCTAGTGAAGTGAAAAGGGGTGATTCAAAAAATTAGATTGCAGGACCCAAAGGGGATGACTTTAGCCAAAATACGCAACAAAGGGGATATAGAACCCGGCGAAACCACCACTACTTCATAGGAGTGACCCCCCATTTGGAGGATGGGGTCACCCACTCATCTCAAAATTGTTAACCCGGAAATGTTCCTGTCTAAACAAAGACAGGGACAAAAAAGAAAGAGCAGAGCCTGAACAAAAGGCCACCCAGTGACCGCCCCAACTAGGGATACATACCATCTGCAGACACCAAACCCGGACACTATTGCTGATGCCAAGAAGAGCTGACAGGAGCCTGGTATGACTGTTTCCTGAGAGGTTCTCCTAGCACCTGACCAACACATATGTGGGTGCTCACAGCAAACCATTGGACTGAGTCAGGGAACCCCAACAGAAGAGCTAGGGGAAGGACTGAAGGAGCTGAAGGGGATTGCAACCCCATAGGAAGAACAATATCAACTAACTGGACCACCCAGAGCTCCCAGAGACTAAACCACCAACCAAAGAGTACCCATGGAGGAATCCATGGCTCCAGATACATATGTGGCAGAGGATAACATTGTCTGACATGAGTGAGAAGACAGGCCCTTGGTCCTGTTGGTGGCTTGATGCTTCAGCACAGGGGGATGCTAAGGCGGTGAGGCAGGAGTGGGTGAGTGGGTGGAGAAACAACAGGGAGTGGAGAGAGGGGGAAATGGATGGGGTTTGTGGAGGGGTAACAAAAAGTGGATAACATTTGAAATGTAAACGAATAAGAAAAGATTGCAAGAGGTTTGAATTTCAAGCGTCTCTATGGAAGTGGTATATTAGCACAGATAGGTTGGTTGAATAATCCCACTGGGCAAATAAGGGAAGAAGAGAAATTAGGCATCCTCTGGGAGTTAACAAATGCAAAACATTCAAACATGAAAGATTTGGACACTTTTTAACAAAGTAAGACAATAGCCAGAAGCTGGAAAGAAACCAAATGTCCCTCAACAGAGGAATGGATATAGAAATTGTGGTACATCTATACAATGGAGTACTACTCAACTATTAAAAACAATGACTTCATGAAATTCATAAGCAAATAGATGGAACTGGAAAATTTCATCCTGAGTGAGGTAACCTAATCACAAAAAATAACCACATATAGTATGCTCACTCACTGATAGTGAAATTTACCAAAAAAGCTTGAATTACCCTAGACACAATCCACAGACCATATGAAGCTCAAAAAGGATGACCAAAGTGCAGATGCTTCAATCCTTCTTAAAAGGGGGAATAAAAATATTCATAGGATATATGGAGACAAAATTTGTAGCAGAGACTGAAGGAATGACCATTCAGAGCCTGTCCCACTTGGGGATCTAGCCAATATATATATATACAGTCACCAAACCTAGACAATATTGATGAAACCAAGGAGTTCATTCTGACAGGAGCCCGATATAGCTGTTTCCTGAAAGGCTCTGCCAGAGCATGACAAATACAGCGGCGAATGTTCACAGCCAACCATTGAACTGAGAATGGAGTCCCTAATGGAGGAGTTAGAGAAAGGACTGAAGGAGCTGAAGAGGTTTGCAACCCCACAAGAACAACAATACCAACCAAGCAGAGCTTCCAGGGACTAAACCACCACCCAAAGAGTACACACGAACAGACCCATGTCTCCAGCTGCATATGTAGCAGAGGATGGCATTGTTGGGTAGAGGAGAAGCCCTTGGTCCTGACAAGGCTCAACTGCCCATTGTAGGGGAAGGTTAGGGCAGGGAGTTGGGAACAAGTGAGTGGGTGGGGAAGCACCCTCATAGAAGCAGGGGGAGGAGGGATGGAATAGGGGATTTATGGACAGGAAACTGAGAAAGGGGATAACATTTGAAATGTAAATTTAAAAAATCCAACAGCAAAACAACGTAAAACTAAAGGTAGGTAGGTGAGGCCTTTAGAGCTGCACAAAATTCTGAATCAAATAGAGATATAAACTTCATAAAACAAACTGAAAAATAAAACCACATAATCATCTTACTACATGTTGAGGAAGCATTTACCAAATTTCAACACCCCTTCCTGATAAAAGTGTTGGAGAAAGCAGTAATACAAAGAGCATACCTAAAACACAATAAAAACAATACACAGCAAGTCAAAGCTAATGAAATTAAATAGAGAAACATAAAGCATTTCCACTAAAATTGAGGACAAGGCAAGGTTGTCCACTTATCTCTTGAATATAGAATTTTAAGTTCTATCTAGAACCATAGGATAACGAGAGACAATGAAGTGGATACAAATTGGAAAGGAAGAAGTCAAAGTATCACTCTTCATAGATGATATGATAGTGTACATAAGTGACTCCCAAAATTCTGCCAGAGAACTCATACAGCTGATAAACATGGACAAAAAAGTGGCTGGATACAAAGTTAACTCAAAGAAGTCAGTAGCTGTCCTCTAAACAAATGATAAACAGGCTGAGAAAGAAGTTAGGGAAACAGTACCATTCACAATATTCACAAATATTATAAAATAACTTGGTGTAACTAACCAAGCAAGTGAAGAACTATATGACAAGAACTTCAAGACTTTGAAGAAAAAATTGAGGAAGATATCAGAAGGTAGAAAGATCTCCCATGCTCTTGGATTGGTAAAATTAATATAGTGAAAGTAGGCATCTTACCAAAAGCAATCTACATATTCAATGCAATTCTCATAAAAAATGCTACACAATTCTTCACAGATAATGACAGAACAATTCTCATCTTCATATAGAAAACAAACAAACAAACAAACAACCAGGACTGGTAAAATGATGCTAAACAATGAAAGAACTTCGGGAGGTATCACTGTCCCTGACTTCAAGCTGTACTGCAGAGAAATAGTAATCATAACTACATTGTATTGGTGTAGAGAGAGGTGAATCAATGGAATTGAATCAAAGACCCAGAGAGAAATAAATCCACACCCCCACAGACAATTGATTTTTTTTCAGAAAGAATCCAAAACTACACAATGGAAAAGGGAGAGCATCATCAGCAGATGATGCTGGTCTAACCGGATGTCTACGTGTAGAAGAATGCAAATAGTTTTATATTTATCATCCTGCACAGAATTAGAGTCCAAATGAATCAATGACCTCAACATAAAACAAGATACATTAAACCTCATAGAATAGAAAATGGGGACTAGCCTTGAACTCATCTGTAAAGAGTACAATTTTCTAAACAGAACACCAGTGGCACAGACATTAAGGTCAAGAATTAATAAATGGCACCTCGTGAAACTGAAAACTTCTGTAAGACAAAGGGCACAATCATTAAGACAAAGATATCCTACCGATTGGGCAAAAATCTTCACTAACCCTACATTTCATAGAGAACTTACATCTAAAATACATAAAGAATTCAAGAATTTAGACACCAACAATCCAAATAACTCAATTAAAAAATGGGCTACAAAGCTAAACAGAGAACCGACAACAGAGAAATCTTTAATGGTTGAGCACCCTAAAGAAATGTTCAATATCTTTCATCATCACAGAAATGCAAATCAAAATAACTTTGAGATTCTACCTTATACCCATCAGAATGGCTAAGATCAAAAACTCAAAGACAGCACATGCTGGCTATGTTGGGGAGCAAGGGGGAACACTTTTGACCCTGCTTGTGGGACTGCAAACTTGTCCAACCAGTCTGGGAGAACAATTTGAACGTTTAGCGGAAAATTGCCTGAGTGGTGGAATATGATTGATTTTAATATTGACATACCAACCCGTAGAGTTACATTCCCATCAACCACATTGCTTCCTGGAAATGCTTCATTAGCAACACGATTTTCATGTTTTAATTTATGCGTTTAGTTCTCAATTTGAACAGCTGTTAACAGTTCCTAACTTTGCACTCTGGGCAGATGGCCATTCACATTTAATTTGTGGATCTGGTTTCATAATACATATTGATTGTTGTTAAGCAATTACAAAAAGTGGTACTCTATCTCATATAATATCCTTGCCTTTGCAAGGGACATCTTTAATCAGTGGCCCAGCTCAGTGTCTACTTCACAGTAGACCCTCTCAAATATCTCATACAGGTGACTCTTTAATATGATACTCATTCACGACATCAATGTGTAAGAACCTCTCTTTGCATGATATTTCTTGTGTACTTTTTGCCCTTTGACTTCCTGCACAAGGCCCCATATCAATCTCTGGTTCCAAATTTCTAGAAGATTTCTATGGTTTATAAAAGAGGATTTATTTGTTCTTAAAAGCCCTGTATCCCATTTAAAAACAATCACACATATACAGCAGAGGATTATCTGGTCTGGCCTTAGTGAGAGAAGATGTACCTAACCTTCAAGAGATTTGAGGCCCCAGGGAGTGGGAAGTTCTGGTGGGGTAAGGGTAGTGACTGGGGACATCCTCTTGGATACAGGAGGGACGGACCAGGATGGGGATAGTGACTGGACAAAATCGGTAGTGACCTTGCACATTGGAGATAAACAAGAATTTAAAAATTATCTACATCAATTTTCTGACATCTGAGATTGATTCAGCATATTAGATGTTTTAAGATACATATGAAATAGAAAAAAAGGAGAAACTTTTGAAAAGTAACCTCATGACTCTAACACCTTGATCAATAAAAAAACTGCAACCATGACACCCTCCTGTTTTTTTCCACTATTAATTAGAACAGCTATTTTTATGGACTCTCAATAATTGTTTAATTGGATGAATAAATTAGCACACAGAAATAGAGTGACTGTTTAATGCAAATAACATTAACACATTTTTTTAAAGGTAGGCCCCTTGGTATTCAATAGAATATCAGAAAGACTGAAAGGTCTTCAAATGACAAATGACAGATTGAGATGCCCTAAAAAAGACAAGGACATTTTTTGATTAGTATTAAACACATACTAGATACAAGCATACTCATAAGTTGGTAACCTAGTCAGTATGATTTCAGGTGAATTTAGAGAAAGGAAAACATACAGGTCAATCAAGAACTAAAGAATTGGAGAAATGTTTAATGCTAAAAGAGTTTGGAAAATGGATCATGTATGTAGATTTATGATACGAGTTTGTACTCAAGTGGAATTCAAATTGAATAGTGATCAGGGACTAGCGTTAGAGCTTTTGGTCTACAAGTCAAAAGATGAGGTAAAATAGATGGAAAGTTACCATCTTGGATCCTAAGATACCAATTTGAGAAGCAGGTTCCAATCTGAGGCATAGAGGACAGCGTGAGGAAGAATCACAATAGTAGTAAAAGAAAGGGAAAGCATTGACAAAAAATAGATATGCACTCAATAGTTAATTAGACATGTGAGATGATCTGTTTCTCATCAAATGTTCCCAGCACTTTCCGCTCGTCAAAGGAACTTCGAATTGTGCTTGGTGAGCACAGCTCCCATGCTTTCCCCTGTATCACCTTCACACATGCACAAATTCAAAACATGAAGAAACCTTGTTTCAAATTCTAAATGGACTTCCATTGTGCTTCCAAAGACAGCATAAGAGGACTGGATTAAAAACCGGGAAATTGATGACAGGAAATTGATTTTCATTCTGGAAGTCTCCAGAAGGATGCATCTGAAAAGAAGGCTGGATGACATAGATATGAAGTGGTCTCATATCCCACGTTAAATCTAAAAATGGTCAAGCTGACATTTGGATTTAAACATTACCAGTTATATATATAATATAACTGTATCTGTATCTATATCTATATCTAATCTATATCTATATCTATATCTATATCTATATCTATATCTATATCTATATCTATCTATCTCTCTCTATATATATCTGCTGGCTCAACATTAATTATTTATTATCAACATTTGATATATGACCTTAACTCATTTCCATACTTTAATTCATAATGTATCATACATGTAGATTCCTATATCCTATATATGATATATGAATATATCATATATATACACATCATACATAGTGAAATATATATATAAACATTATACTTCCAATTATTATGTAAACAATACTTCCAATATTCTCAATTTTTTTTCATTTAATGCACAACTATTCTTTCAATAAGAAATTCAAAGCAAGATAGCATAGAGAACAAAGTAAGTATCTTATAAGAACTTTATATAAATTCTTAAAAGTCTGAAAGCTATGTACAGCTTTGTGTGACAGGATTTAATTTCATCTATTCCATAAATAAAATTATTTTCAACTTAGGCAGGTGTTCTGAATTCATGAGACTCTGCATTTTTAGAACAGGAACAGTAAGGATCTAATTTTATTGCTGACAGTGAAAATGTTAAATTTTGTGTATTAAAATAATATTGAATGCTTAATAGTCTTGTAAAGAGAGAAGATACATTTCATTTCATCATTTGGTTAAATGAGCATAAACTCATACTGTTAGTACAGACTTGCTCTGACACATAAGTGCATAGTCCCACCCAAATGCTGTTTTACATTAGTGGCTGTAATTGATGTGACAGCTGTGTTGGTATTGTTCAGGCTGTAGATATGACCACCAATAAAAATATTTTGTTCTCCTGCATGACAGAGTATTTCTAAAGATGACGCCAGTACTTTTCTCAGTCTCACCTACATTTAGATATGATTCAGTCAATTCTTGTCTGGAGAGTATGAATCCATTTCTGCACTACTGAGTTCTGATTAGCCATGTATCTTGTTTTGATCGACAGAATGGAACCAAAGGGTTATGTCACTTTTGCAGGTCATCAGTAAGAGATTTTATAGCATATAACAGTTATGTTATATGCTATATATATAACATACATAAACACATATAACACATATACAAGGATAGGTTGTATTGGAGCTCTGCCCAGGGATTCTTACAATTAGAATCTGGCCAATCTCTCTGGTAGTTAATAGGTCACTCAATGGGAGACCAATCTGTTGCAACTGACAGTCAACACCATTTGTCAGACATGGCGCTGAAGTCTTAAAGGTCCCCTGCCCCCCTAACTGTTATCAGTAGTGAAGCAATAGTCCTGTAGCACAAATGTTTCTGTTGACCAGATTCAGGCCAAGAGTTCTGAGAATTTTAACAAGCTCCTTTGTCCTCAACTTCATGCTTTTTAACATGATGGTTAAAAAATTATCTGGCATGTGGATGGTTGAAATCATTTATTGAATACAAATAAATGCATTAAAATATCACTATAAATAAATCAAGCACTAATAATAAGTCAAAGAACAATATTGCTATTTCTGTTGTTGAAATTTTCATAGAGATAAAGAGAATGGAAATACAAGGCATGAGATGTTTGCATAAAATTACATTATGCAATTATGACTGAGTAGTCATATTTATTTACTCCTCAGTCTGGGTTATTAATCAGACGATAATTAGTTACAATGTAATGTTATTTACATTTTTCCTGTATTTCAGAGGTATAGCCAATTCCTTTTATTAATGTGTTTATAGAATTGTTATTATATAACTATTATATATAATAAAATATAAAATATGAGTATAAGATATAGATTAATTAACACAAATAAATTAAATACTTAAATAAGAGTTTTTAACAATGTAAGAGTTCCTATTTGGGTGACATCATTGATTATTTTGAGGCCACAAAAATTTTTTTATTTACTCCTGAGTATTGTTATCTCCGATTTAATGTCCTTGCTATCTGGAATAACCTTGACAGTTAATTTCAAGCCAGGTTCACTTCATTTTGTGCTCTATGATGATAAGCATTAGAAAGTGCAGCCATTTCCACAGTGTCTCTTACTGTTTTGTTTCTGAAATACATGTAAGGGCTTTAAAACTTCATCAACTGAAAACTTGGAGTATTAACTTATAGGGAAGATGAATATTATATGTATTTCTGTATTCTTGCACCTCAATAAATTCCGTTGAGTCGATGAATTCATTAGGAAGAACTTACATATTCTTAAACAATATGCCTGTCATGATTTTATTCACTTATTGTCATTTTCTAGAGATAATTGTAATTTGAGATATTAGAGGAGAATCATAATTTTCTGTAGATTCTGTACTAGGAGTAGCCTGTCCTGATCTCTATTCTCAATTCCATTACGTTTCCATGTTATAACCTTGTCTAGCTCTGTGTACTCTAGTCCTCCTTTTACTTCAGTTTTGTGGGGGGAAATTGAGTGATTTGTTATATCACAAAATTCATATCTGTGAATGAATTTTAGGATTATATGTCATAAGATGAGTTACATCATTTCATATAGAATAATTTGAATATATTATGATGGCTAAAACTTTTTAAGACATTGTAAATATGATTAAGTTTTATTCTAATGTTCTGTAAATCTTAGTCTCCTTCAGATAGAAAATTAGGCAGAGATTCAGAAGTCCCAGACATGAAGCATAATTCTTAATCCACTCAGGCTTTAATCTGATAAAAAGCATCTCTCTTAAAATCAATAACTACATTTTTATCCATGAACATATCGCAGATTTCTAATCATACAATTTTATCAATGCAAATAATTTAGACTAAATCAAACTAGAATAAAATAATGTTAATGAAGTATTTTTCTCATCGTTTAGTTATTTTAATAAATTCAGATAATTCTATGTTTTAAAAATCATGCATAGTCAACCTAAAAGTTAATACACTGTGTAGAGTGTTCACATTTGAGAATAAACTAGGGTAACTCTATGAGTTTACTGATATTGCTATAAGTATAGTTTTCTGTTGTATCTCCTATTTTCATTTTACTCTGGTGGCATTTTATACTTCCTGCTAACTATCCTTAAGGAAGCTTTTGTAACCACATTTCTATGAGATTTTTAGTTTCCTTACATTTTAGTGTCTTTGTTCAATTCAATTGAAGCCAGTGGGAAACCTCTCTAATGGTTCCAGCTTTCTTGTGTGGAGAAAAAGCAGTACACTTCATGTCCTTGGTGTTTCAAGTTATACAAAAAGATGTATGAATGTGGTCAGATGTAAAAAATAGCTAGATGGTTGAAACTGCAGAATATTCCAAGTCTCTTTTGACTCCACATGAGAAAAAGCTCTTTGAAAACAACTACAGATGAAAGTGTACAGCATTAAAACTTGTCCGACTGCAAGAAGCCAGGGGTGTATGAGATGGCTTCCTGTATAATGGTGTTTGCTACCAAGCCTGATGACCTGAGTTTGATCCCTGCAGCCTACACTGTGAAAGCCAGGAAAATGAATTCCTACATATTGTCCTTTGACTTCTATATATGTGACATTGCACATGAATGTTTTTGTACATGTGCTTACAGACAACACACACACATGCGTGCATGCGCACACACACACACACACAAAATAAATGTAAAGATACTTTGAATATAAAAAAGACAATGCTAAGTTCTAGAGCAGATCCTTAAAGATATTTACTTCAATTGCAATGTCTGCATGTGTAATCTTTAATGAAGAGATTAATCATTTTTTTTCGTCATTTTTTTACTTTTTTGACCCGAACCCAAGAGGACCTTTGGCCTGGGATCAGGCTATGGAATCTTTCACACAGCGTTCTTACCATATCTAAGTGAGCGTAAACTTGAACTGACTAAATCCTTTAAAGTCAACCCCAAGTCAAGTAATCTTTTTAATGGCCTTTAATTCTGCAGTTCTTTTTTTTTATTTGATTATGTATTTCATATACAGATGTTATTCCATTTAAAATGATTTCATGTATGGGGAAATTTTAAGTCTAGTTCACTAAGTCTTAGGACCTGCTCCACTGGCAAGGAATCACAGTGGAGAGTATAGTCTTTGGGTCTGTTAGGAACTGGTTGGTTGGAATGTAGACATGCCATGCACCAGATTCCTTCAACAGGTTCTGAATACAGACTGTGCCCGATCTGCAGACACACCTTGAGTTTAGTTCTAGGCAAGGGTAACAAGCATAGGTAAGGTTAACCATGTATGTCTTTTTGAGTTAGAGGAGGAACCAGCCGAATTTTTTGTTTGGATAGCTGAGTTAGATGTAAAAATGATGTTTAATTGAGCTTCTGGCTATTATAAATAAGGGCAGACAAATGTTGGGGATCTTTTGAATCAGCTGGAAAAATGTCCAATTTGACAGAATGGGTCAGATATGCCATTTAAATGATGTCTTGAATTTTAAAGAACAGTCAAGAATCACATGGAGAGATCTAGAACTGGCAGGAATGAAACATGCCATGCAGAGAGAGAGAGACACAGAGCTCTAAAGAGAGAGAGAGAGAGAGAGAGAGAGAGTTTAATTGAGGGAGACAAAGTTGATGAATCAGGGACAGTTTTATGCCTAAGAGACAAGTTTGACAAGGTGAAGACAGAAAGAGCTATAGAATGAGAAAGAGTCAGAAGTCTAGAACAGATTGCTAGAGTTAGTTTCAGCCAAGCAGAGCAATTTAGCCAGAAGCTGAGAGTCACCAATTTGAGTCAGGAATCAGTCAGCTTGGTGAGGAGTTTGGGCCAGAACTGCTGGGTTGAATCAGGTAGTCTGACTTCAGAAAGACCTGAAAAGGATGAGTTATTGAGCAGTAAGCCTATAAGATGACGATTATATCTGGTGAATCAAGAAATAGTTACATTGCCAACCATTGTAAAACTTTTATTATTATAACTTTGATATAATTGATATAAATTACATGTTTTTATCAAACTATGTATATTAAACTATACATTTTATTTAATTAGCACTCAATTTGTCCACATTATCTAGTAATTATTTTTAAGTTTAAAAAACATAAGAAATCATGCTATGTCAGTAGGTCAAGAACTGTAGCTAAAGTGTGGGTTTTAGCATGATTAAGGACTAAAATAAATGAAGCTACATCAGTTGCTTTTTTAGCTTTGCTTTGAGAATGACAGAAATTTAAGTCTAAAGCCTACAGAATTTCATCTATGTATTAAATAGTTAACAGTCTTCACAGGAATTCGATAAATATAGTATTAATTCCTAATTATAAAAATATGGATAATGGTATCAGTTTGCTTAAAGTGTCATTTTAGTTTGTTTGGATAAAGTATGGAAAAAGAAAATATGAGCATATTTCCCATTCCATTTGAAATCAAGGATAGCTTAATGATACATTTCAAATGGCTAAGTATTATCATTATGGAGTTGAAGGTTCCTTGGTTTAGATAGATGTCCTACTTAAGTTCCCAAGTTGTCTTAAAATAATTTGTGTCCTCCACTCTCCCTTTCCCATCCCTAACAGTATTTCTTTCCATTGAAACCACATAAATCATGATTATTATGCAAATCCAGAACTATGCTGTGATGGTTTGTATGCGCTTGGTCTAGGAAGTGGTGTGGCCTTGTTGGAATAGGTGTGTCACTATGGAATGGGTTTAAGATCCTGACCCTAACTGCCTGGAAGTCAGTCTTCTAGTAGTAGCCTTCAAATGAAGATGTAGAACTCTTAGTTTTGCCTACATCATGCCTGCCTAGATATTGCCATGCTCCGACTTTAATGATAATGGACCGGACCTCTGAACCTGTAAGCCAGCTCCAAATATATGTTGTCCTTTATAGACTTGCTTTGGTCACTGTGTTTGTTTACAGTAGTAAGACCTTAACTAAGACATAAGCCTATATGTGTTACCAAATTTTTCTTCTAAGTAATGATCATGTCTACTGGGTCCAGACTGTGTTAGTTTATGTTGTTCATAAATCAGAAATTTACAGAATGTTTTTCTAGACATTCTTGTCACAAAGTTTCAAGATTAACTGAACTCAAGTCTTTTGTCAAATGAGATGAGTTGCTTACTGTGAAAACACAGTTCTGTAATTCCTAGGGATCCATACCAATGCCCTAGCCATTATGAAATGCCCAAGCTGAGGATCTAGGCAGTAATACTAAGGTTTCAAGAAGGTTGTGGACTTAGGCAGAGAGGATATCCATCATCATAGGTATGCTAACACATAATAATCATGTTGACCTCACTCTCTGACAAAGAAAAAACAAATATGGTCTTTAAAACACATATAGTACCTAGAGTATTCTAGGCTCATAAAGTTTTAATTTTTTTGGCACAAATCTCATAAATATTCAGGGACTATGAAGATGCTTCATTTGGTAAAGGGCTTGTTTTGCAAGCACAAGGACCTGATACTGTAACTTTGGAACATAAATGAAAAGTCAGTCATTATGTATAAGCAGTGTGATGGAGTCTTGAATTTGAGAGAGAGCAAGAGAGAATGAGAGAGAGCGAGAGAGCAAGAGAGCACAAGAGAACTTGAGAGTAAGAAAGAGCAAGAGAGAGGGAGAAGGATAAGGGAGAGAGAGAGAGAGAGAGAGAGAGAGAGAGAGAGAGAGAACAAAAACATGGGACACATGTGATGGATTGTAGGGAAAAGGATTAGCTGAAATTACATAATTATATCATAATTTCAGAAACAAAAATATCATTGAAAAAGTCAGGCATGTTGAATACTTGTAATCCACTGGTGGCCAGATGAAAGACAAAGGCAAGCAGTTCTCTGAGTTCCTTGCCTAGTGACAGTCTCTCTTAAACAAGACCTAAAAATGACCCCTGAGATTTGTTGGAACAAGAGGAAGATTCAGTGTTTAAATGCCCAACACATGCTGAAACAAATGTGTAGATTGTAGTGGAAAGAAACACTTAAAAGTGTTTGTTCAATGGACGCCATGAGAAACAACGGAGGGGGTGACACTAAAAACCTAAGACTCTAGTTCCACCTTTGTTAAGTGTAATGAAAATCTGGAAATAATGCGGATTAAAACAAGGATCAAATTACCCTTATATAGGAAAGGGAAGTTAAATCCTTCCTTGAAAAGAAAGCACTGAAGCTTAGTCAAAATATTTTCTCTATTCTTAAAGAAGTTTGGGTGTGTACTGCAATCCTCACTTTCGCATTTAATGTAAAAATTCCTGAGAAGAGCAATGTGTAAAGTTGTTACTACACACTTAGGAAATGTGAAATGTAGGGAGACAGCTCTACTGGTGTATAAAACATTCATCTACGGTGTATTAAGTGTCATACAATGCCTTTCTCACCTGAGAGATGTTTTTATTATGAATTCCTTACTCAGCAAACTTCTGGATGTCTTCATTGAGGTAAATCCTAGGACACTGATTTTTGAATGTGCAACAGTCTAAAGGGACCATTCGCAAGAGTTCCCCTGAGAGCAGCCACTGAATGACCTTTGGCATTTTGATTGGAAACACCAAGGGATGCTTTCGGGGATAATCTAGCCGTGATTCATAGACACATGTGCATGTAAAGCCCTGGGAGACCTGTGGGTAAGACTGGGAATGAGTGGGATGGAGATGAAGGAGATGGGAAGCATCTGAAGCTCTTACTTCCCATTCCCTCCCATTGATCATATTTCTTGTGTTCCGTGCATGCTTTGCATTTTTGGTTCAAGCTCTGCTAGAACCTTCTCAATGTGTAGATTTATCACAGTTTTATATCTGTGCAAATGTGCTGCTCTGTGGACCCACTCTTAAGACTTTTTTTTTTTAAAATCACAATTCACGTCTGACAACTAGATGGCTAGATGCTTGTAGTTCAAAGATGCCTCCTGAATTACAGTTATCTCATTGTATGTTAGCTAAGCTAGCTAAATATATTTTAAATTATTGAAGCTCTTTTCAGATCTACATGTCCCATGGAAGGCAATGAGGAAATTTGTTTTCTTGAATTTCCTGCATTTAATCATGCACCAGTTACACACTTGATAGACGCTTATGCAGTCATCTGAGAAGGTTCCATTGGAACAAGACTGTGATAGTTCAGTTCTTCTATTGCTATCACCCGACATTTATGCACATTCCATAAGCTAATACAATTTATCTATCATCCATGTATTCGATCACAAATACTGTAACACATAGAGATTCACAACATGTCATGCATAGTCCTAGAACTAATGACACAACGATATGTTGCATTTTGTTATTAGAGAACAACGGTCTGTTCCCCTATCAATTACATTCTAGTTGCTTTTATTTCTCAAGAAGGGGCACAAAAATTGTTAAAGTTGAGATTGCCAAGACAAGGGTGCTGGTGAAGAGCTTCCTCTATAAAAAATATTAAGTTATTTCTAAAACCCCAGTAAAAATTCAGTATAAGACATTACATCGTAGCATTAGTCTGTCATTCATTTATATATATACTCATCCCATTACATATATATCACACATGATTTATTACACAAATAATATAGAGTTATTTGTTTCATATATATTATATGGATTGAAGTTTACACAAAATTTAAAAATAAACTAAGGAATATTCACAGAATCATGGCAGAGAAACCTCTACTTCCTGTTTTATTAAAGCCATGATAAGTTAAAAAAAATACCTCTGCAATAACTCTCAATGTGCTAGGTGTTAGACTAGCACATGCTCAACCTTTCACTTTGAATTTTTTTTACATTGCAAAGCTTAGGCACAGATTTCTTTAAAAAAGCAATTGAGAATGTGAGAAAGAAGAAGATACAGTGGATGTCATTTTGTCTATTGTGACTTGCAATTATTATATATTATAGATATACGCCAAGGTGATCAGGACAGCAACATGACTCCTATTTTCTGTTTTGATCATTTATCTCCAAAGAGTGGATTGCTTCAAGGTGACAGCTTTCTTCACACTCTCCTTTGGTGATGAAATGAATGCTAGAAAACAATTCATTTTCATTGGGAAAAATTAAAACCATCATCTTCAAAAATAATTAATGAAAATATCAAACTAAGGAATTTGAGGAAACAAAAATGACCAAAATACTTTGTATGTCTCAACAATTTTATCAATTTAAAAATAAAAGGGCAATAGCTTTAAGTTATTCTGTTTTGTCCTTAACCTGAGAAGATTATATTTTGTTTCTGGATTGTCAAGAACCTTTAAAATCATTGTTCATACTCTCTGATTTTGAATTCATATTCCTTTTTGATTAGAGATCTAGATTTTTATATTTAGTCGAAACTTCATTAACAATTTGCTGAGGAGATTCCAATTTAAATAGATATCATTTAAATATAAACCCCCAGGCTAGTGGTAAATGTAAATAGCATATCCCGTTGGCATGTTTTCAAGGGCTGGATGCTAACTTTTTCAGTTTATCTTCTGCGTGAGATGCCTTTCAGCACCCTCCTTTAAAAGCTGTTTTTAGAAATCTGTGATTTTTCTTTAGTGTAGCCAACTTTGTATAATCCCTGGGGTCTATTTAAGTATCCATGGAGAGATGGCAGAATACCATAATTAGAGGAGCCACTCTTTAAAAAGAAGTTTAACCTTTATTTTTATTTAATGTGTATGGGTGCTCTGCCTGTGTGTTTGTGTGTGTACTATGTGTATATAGTGCTGGCGGAGGCTAGAAGAGGGCATCACATCCTCTGGGACTAGAGTAACAGATGGTTGTGAACCAAGTTAGTGCTGGGAATCAAAGTCATATATTCTCAATGAGCAGCCAGTATTCTTAACCTTTGAGTCAGTTTTCCAGTCCCAGTCAGTTTTCTTAAAGTCAGCTTCTCTATGCTTGCACATTGCTCTACAACTTGAGGACACATGTAACAGACACTCTTTGGCTTATAATAGCAGAGATCATGATAACAGCATCTATCCTATGCATCCTTGTGATAATGCAAATAATTAAAACTAACCCATGTACTCAGCACAGGTTCTAAGTGTCTATCCCAGGGAAAAGACTGAGTTACTCCAATTACTAACATTGCGTGAATGGAGCTCTAATGTACATTCTGACATGCGGTCTCCTGTCGAGGACACTATTCTCTAAACTACCCAAAAGGGTTTATTGTTTTGCTTTTAAACCAAAGTATATGAAACATAGACTCAGCAGTTTCACCCCTCCATGTTTATTCAAGAGGAATCACATGAGAACATGCACATCAACTTTGTCTGCATCAAGGAACAAGACCACTAAGAGGAACATTGAGCCTCAAATGGCAACTCAGAAATAGTGGTAAAGTTCTGCAATGGTTCATTCATTCATCATAATAAAAGAGAATGGGTTACAATCTACCAATAACCCAGATGGAACGCAAATGCATCACAGGTGAAAGAATTCAAGAAGACAAGGTTGTCTACTAAAACAATCTGTTTCACATTACCTTGTAGCAAAGGTAACCATTATCTTCTAGGAAAAGCTATGCCATGGAGAAAGACATTTTATTGATGTTTGCTTGAAGGGGTGTAACAATATTTGGAGACAATGGAGGTTCTCTACAGTATAATGGCAGGAATATTATGTTTAATTATTAATTATTATTATGTTTTGCAAAATTCATAAGAATGCAACCTTATAGTCAAAAATATAATATGCTAAATTATGAAATTTAAGATTAAAATTGGATAAGAACATGTTTGTCTAGCAGTTGGGTGAATCTGCACAGATTCAGTTTTGTTTAGCAAACAGTCCTTTCAAAGGCTTTCATCTTATGTTGACATTTAGTGCATTTCCTGCAACCCTTTTCTTGATGATAAAGACACTTAGGCTGAAGGTGCACTGAGGTTGTAGTTGCCATAAATTATGCACAACAAGCTTGTCTTAGAGCATCAGGGTAATCAAGCTCAGGGTGAGGATAAAGCAATACAAGTACAAAATCAACCCTCAATTCCCCATGACTTTGATCACAGAAATTTATTTCCTTTGTGTTGGTAAATTCATGGTGTCATCTAAGACACAACACACACACACACACACACACACACACACACACACGTGTGTGTGTGTGTGTGTGTGTGTGTATATATATAGTCTCATGATTAATTAAAGCTAGTCACTGTATCCCTCATCTCAAAACTCATTTTTAATAATTTATTTTAATTTTGAGGTTATTCTATAATTACATCAACTTCACTTCCTCTTTCTCCCTCCAAACACAGCCATGTACTCTGACTAGTTCTCTTATATTTGTCGTCAGTGTTTTTCTAAGCTGCTTCAAGATTTGCTGACAAGATTCTATTTCTTACAACGAGAGCTAGAACGAACAAAGGCTTTACGTGTCTTTAGACATAATTCAATGTTGTGATACCTTAATTAAACATTTGTAGTGCTTATGTGGAAGTGGTACACACAGGGTTCTGAACTCAATGAAACTAATGTTCAGAAGGTGGGGCTTGTATCTTGCCCCCTCATTTTCCCTGTAACTTACCGAAGCCTAAGAAAGAGGAGTGAAGAATAATAGCTCTCTTCGGAGTTGGGCAAATCTGATGTAAAATATATGTGAGGCACTTTAGAATTGATTACCAGAAATTTCAATTTTGCATTTTTCAAAGAATGGAATTTTAGAATTCTTATTTGTACAAAGAGATCACAGTTCAAGTTACATAAAAGACAAAACACATCTCAATGCTTAGCAAAAGTAAGGAAGTCTTTTGTTTTTCTTTTAATGGACGTGATAAATGTTTGCCCAGTTAACTCAAAATCTGTCTATGGTTAGTGGTATTTTAAAGAATTGCCAAAATTAAATAAAAACTTGATTTGTCATTAATACTAATCTGTTTTATTTTATATGCATGGTCTATATAATTTCATTAATAAAATACATTCCATAATATATTTTTGTAAAAAAATATAAAAATGTAGAAGTGCACATTTCACTAATGTACCTGTAGAAAGTCCTTAATTCCTGCTCTCTCTTTGTCCTGTACAAATATCTTTATGTGTTCCATGTGAAATAAGGTCAGAAGTTTCCAAATCAGACCAGGATGTAGAATTGATGGCATAGACCACTCCAAGGAATCTCAAATTAATCAATGGCTAAACCACTTCGCTAAGCCAATAACTATTATACTGAAAAGTATTCCTAGTTACTAATATTAATTTTGACACACATTTGATGGGGAAAAACACAGCTAAGAAGTGACATTGTGAAATGTTTTTATAACACTGTATTCAAAATATTAATTCAATTGCAGCGAATTATCTGACGGTTCTTCCACTAACATTAAGTCTTACTAAGTATAGCACACATGCACATACACATGCTCACATGTACAAAAGCAAAGCCTACCATTTGTAACAGCTGTCCTCTCAAATAAAATATTCAGGTGTCATATTGCTTACTTAATTATGCCACTAACAAAACAAAACTCATAATTGAACCCACAAGGCTACAGTATTTTCTTGAACTAAGATGCCATTAAAGGTATCCTGGTTGTTTTAAAGAAAAAAAGGAAAGAAGAAGAAGGAGCTGGAGAAGGAGAAGGAGAATGAGGAGGAGAAGGAGGAGAAGGAGAAAGAAGAAAAGGAGGAAGAGGAGCAGGAGGAGGGGGAGGAGGAGGCAGAGGCAGAGGAGGAGAAAAATTAAAATTCTGACTCAGAAATACAAATATCATGTATATTTTATCACTGATAGATGTTTGCTTTGATACTTTCCTTATATTTTTCCTTTTAGATATACACAGGAGTCAGGAAACTATTAGGAATTCATGGAGAGGAATTTTCAAGGGAGGGCAGATAGAAAATACTGATATAAAGAATTGAAAGGAATTATGTTTAGGAAAAGATAGATGAGTGTGAGGGATGGGGAACAAAGTAGAAGAAAACTAGAAGGAAAAATAACACTAAACATTTGTATTTATTTTTAATTAAATTTATTTTATTTATATTCCACTCATTGCCCCCCCCAGTCTTCCTCCCCACAGTTTCTCATCCCCCTTGCCTCCAAGAGGGTGTTCCCTCTCCCCCCATGAGATCTCTCCCTTCCCTGGGACCTCAAGGTTCACAAGGATTAAGTGCATCTTTTCCCACTGAGGCCAGAGCAGGCAGACTTTTGCTATATATGTGCCAGGAGCCTGGGACCAGCCTGTGCATGCTCCTGGTTGGTTGCTCAGCCTTCTGGAGCTTCCTGAGATCTGGGTAAGTTGAGCCTACTGGTCTACCTATAGAGTTACTCTCCCCATTAACTTCCTCAATCCTTCCCTTAATTCAACCATAGGGGTCCCTAACTTTAGTAAAATGGTTGGGTGTAAATATTTGTTTCTGTCTCAGTCTGCTGCTGGTAGGGCTTCTCAGAGGACAGCCATGACAGACTCCTGTCTGTAAGCACATCATAGCATAGTAGTGCCAGAACTTGGTGCACCCTTTCCCACCATGAGAAGGATCCCAGGTTGGGTCAATCACTGGACCACCTTTCCTTTACTCTCCTCTCCATTTTTGTCCCTGCAGTTCTTTTAGACAGGAACAATTCTGGGTCCAGAATTTTCACTGTGGCTTAGGAACTCTGTCCCTCCACTTGAGTCCCTGTCTATCTACTGGAGGTGGACTCTTCAAATTCTCTTTCCTTAATGTTGACCATTTTGGCTAAGGTCAACCCCAGTGAGTCTTGAGAGTGTCTCACCTCCAGGGTCTCTGGTACTTTCCAGACGGTCCTCCCAACTCCCCCTCTCTGAGATAACACTATACATTAAAGAAGAAGAAGAAGAAGAAGAAGAAGAAGAAGAAGAAGAAGAAGAAGAAGAAGAAGAAGAAGAACAACAACAACAACAACAACAACAACAACAACAACAACAACAACCACAGTATCAACCAACCAGACTCTGCCTAGAGCTCACCAGGACTAAACCACTGTCCCAAAAGTACAGGGGGATGGACCTATGGCTCCAGCTGCATATGTAGTCGAGGATGTCCTTGTAGGGTATCAGTGGGAGGAGAGGCCCTTGGTCCTGTCAAGACTTGGTGGCCCAGTGTAGGGGAATGTCAGGGAATGGAGGTAGGAAGAAGTGGGTGGGTGGGTGAGGGAACACTCTCATAGAAGCAGGGAGAGATAGTGGGTTTCTGGAGGGGAAACTAGGAAAGGGGATAACATTTAAAATATAAATGAAAAATATCCCATAAAATCATATGAAAATTCAGTATTGTAGTATGTATGTATGTATGTATGTATGTATGTATGTATGTATGTATGTATCTATCTATCTATCTATCTATCTATCTATCTATCTCTATATCTATATCTACTCAAACATTAAGAGTTAAAATGGAGTCTTCCTATAATGGTGTAAAAATGTCCCTATTAGATCTGAAAGGCTAACAAGTAAAAAGCCCAGTGTCAGGGATGAGTTACTTTACTTGGAGCTGTTGAAAAGTGAGGTCATAAAGCTTTCCAAACATCCTGATTATCTCCAGAACTTGACAGTAAAAGTCTATTACTGATAACACCACAGACTTGAGTCATAGAACAAGGAGAAACAAAGCTGGTGCTGACCTGGAAATGTTTCTCTATTGGGAATTTTCATAGTGCTGGAAGGTGCTATGCATATTACTGGAGCAGTAAATCGTTAGTCATACTCAGCTGTTAACCCTGTAAGCTGTAATAATGACTACCCTGGCAAGATATGCCAACTGGTGAAATTTTGCCACAAACATCATGAGTGCAAACAATCCCTCTATGGTCTGATTTAAGGGTCACTCAAGAAGATAAATCCTATACCTGGCACTATAATTGGATCAAGGACTAATGGCTAGACAGAATCTATTGTTATTGCTTTGCTAGTCATAATATATATTGAATTGCTAATCAGCCATCAAATTACTTATCATAATACTCATAGATTAAGGCATTTCTAGTCCTCATCTGAGAAGCTTCTGTTTGCAATGGATGATGATCAACACTGAGACACGACTGGCTAAGACAAAGTAAGTGACCGTAGGGTGTTCAGTCCTAAAATGTATATAAAATACTCTCTATTCCCAAGGTGCAGGCATCACTGTGGAAGAGGGAGCAGAAAGATGGAAAGAAGCACAAGTGGTGGATGATTACAAGGAAGCAATGTCTTCTTTAAACATCAGGGTGTTTGAAGGTCCTTATGAACTCACGGCAGTTTGACTTCATGTACAAGACCAGTGGAAACTGAAGCCAGTTCAAATCTTAGTTTGGAGAGGGGATTATGACATGAAGTCACAACTCTAGCTGAGTGGCTACAGGCAATTCTTAGCTGCTGGGAGAAGACAGATCAGTTTTCGCTAAGAATGTCACTTCTTATAAGTCAACTCTGCTCCAACTTAAGGACATACACTCAGAAAGCTTTAGAAACAAAATTAATCTTGATAGAAACAAAAAGGAGGCATGATTTTATGGGAGGGAAGGGTTCCTCCATCTGAGAAGAGTTTGGAGATCGAAGGTGAATATGACCGTAGTATGCTTATCAAATTCTCCAATAACTAATAAAGAGAGTTATTTAAAAAGATTAACAACATAGAAGACAATGATATGGGCCATACGTTCTAAAATCAAAGTTAATTAAAGTGAAATTATAGTAATAAACATTTTGAATTATACTCATTTCTATCTATATAGCCTATATATCCACATGTATTGCTCTATCCATCTTGAGGAGTGTTACATTCGTTTTGAGATCCCAGAGTTGTGACCAAATTACTTTTGTAGTTTATTTTTCTTTTAAACTACATAACACAACAAATCCTATATCATTTTAGATTGGAGGTATTAAGGCATTATTGTGAAAGGACAACTTTAGTTACAACATGGCAGAGAATCTAGAAAGAACACTTACAAGTTGGGCTCGGAAAACCATTGATCAAACCGAGTAATAGAATTTAGTTGTGGTTCCTTAAACTAGCCGTTAGGAAGTTTTTACTTTCTAACACTGATAGTATCCTATTAATTTATCTAAAAACCCAATAAACAACAACAAAATAACAGCAACCAAACCTTAACATTGAAATTCCATCTCGGAAAACTACCTTTCTTTGCTGAGGAGAGCATGAGTGTGACGTGATTGATCACTCTATCAAAGTAACATGAAAGGTCATCCCAGCTTTGATTTATGAGGGAAAGAAATTCCTCTTTCCATAATTCTTATGGAAGAAAACATTGTGAAGTGGAGACTCTTAAGAAAAATTCAAACAACTGCGGAAAAAACTCTGAAATAAAGTGACATTTCTGAATTAAACCTCTATAATTTAAAAAATTATAATTTAATTTTTTTGTAAAAAGAAAAAAACCCAAGGTTATATAATTAATAATCCAATTATTCTTGTTTCCATTTGAAGTAAAAAAAAGTAATTTTTTTTCAGATAACAAGTGAACTCTAACAGTGAAATCTGGCTACTTTGCACTTTAAAGTCTAGCAATTCTGCATGTCAGTATTTATATATTTGCATTGATGGGGAAAAAATCTCTATTTTCACACTACAGTTCTGTAAAATGTTTGATTAATGTTTTTTGTTGAATATTAAAATTCTATGTTTAAAAAGATAACTTTCTTCTACCAGGGATCCTAAATTTACATATTATCATAAATCACTTGCAAGTGTCTTCAGCATTTCATTTCAAAGCATTTCTATTTAATGTTTATTCTCAAAGAAATGGAAGCCTTACTCAAGGCAATGTTATTTATTGATTTTCCTTTGATCTGTAGGTTGTCCTGTAAACTATGCATCGCGTTTCTGTCTCACTCACATATGGGTTTGCGGACTGACTGAGTTCTCAGATTTCTTTGTGGTTGAGAAAAGTTATTTTTGATACAGTGAGAGATATGTTAAAAGAGTGTTTGAAGTGTTAAAGCGTATATCTGGGCCAACAAAAATGAAGACCATGTTCTCAATTTCGATCGTTTCCCAAACTGCAGGCTAGTATTCCTTGTGTCAAAGAAATCATTGTAAGAAGTAAGAATAGGTATGGAAAGGTGGTTTATAACGTGCGGGTTACATTAATAAAGATTGATTGAAATAAGAGTTAAAACATCTCCCAATATGATTTTTAGAGAATTTAGTTTTTTCTCTATTTATACAAATTGAGTTTCTCTCTCTCTCTCTCTCTCTCTCTCTCTCTCTCTCTCTCTCTCTCTCTCTCTCTCTCTCTCTGTCTCTGTCTCTCTCTCCCCACCCCTTGGCCACTTTTCCTTTTTACTCACAATCATCCTCAATGAGTTTTTTTTCTCTGAATCTTTGCCTGAGCCTTAGTACCAGAATTGTGTCTTTTGTCATGGGTAACAATGGTTAATCCATGTGTCAAATTTGCATCCTTAATTTCTCTTATAATAAACAGACGGAAGTCATCAGCTTGACAGGAGAGGTATACTCAAAAGTGAAAGACCGAAGTTGCTAGAAATGAGTTAGTGGCTCACCAGTTATTACTGCTCAGGCTGGAATGAATACTGAGCTTGGCAATCCATATGACTGATTCTGGTACATTCTTTTGTCTCCTTTATCTTGTGCACTGGCCTTAGTTTTACTTTCTTCTTACTTTGCCCGGGTTGGCTAAAATTCAGAGTTTGCAATACCTACTAAGGATGAGATATCTATATCTTAGTTCCTACAAGTTTTATTTTATAGAAATTTAAGCATATGCTTGTGAAGAATACATTCCAAGAATTTTTATAGACATTTATATTGTTACTATCCCACAGCTGAAAACTGAATAGATGGTTATCAACAGCAGAATGTGTGAGTCAGTCTATACACATATAAGAGAACACTGCCCACAACACTGGGGCAATCCTCACACGTACAGTGTTGAGCAAAGGAAGCCACAGCCCAAATAAATATGCACTGTGTAACTCTGACTTTGTCCAGTGTTAAAAGTGGAAAAACCAATGTATAAACATCAATGTGACAGGAGCTGCTATGCCTACTCCGAGTAAATATTTCTCCCTTCCCTGTCCTACCTCCAAACCTTTCACATACCGCTCTAATCTCCTGCAAATTCATATCCCCCTATTTTTTATTTATTTAATGTATATGCATACACTGTAGCTGTCCTAGACACATCAGAAGAGGGCATCAGATCTCATTAAAGAGGTTGTGAGCCACCACGTGGTTGCTGGGATTTGAACTCAGGACCTGTGGAAAAGCAGTCAGTGGTCTTAACCACTGAGCCATATCTCCAGCCCATGTCTTACTTTTTAAAATCAATTGTTATTGCATATATATATATATATATATATATATATATATATATCCATCCCCTGAGGAAGGCCACTTCCAAGCATCTCATTCCAAGCATCACTAAGTTGCCTGTAGTTCTTTGTCTCTCGTTCCAAGCATCACTAAGTTGCCTGTAGTTCTTTGTCTAGGGTTTAGTCCTTTTAGGTTTGTTCCTATGCACCTTGGCATGTTCATTGGTGTCCTTCTTCAGCTCATGCTTTGGTAGTCATGGTGAGACTTTATGGGACTAATGTATGATTTGTTTTCAGACATTTGCTCTTACAACAAAGCCCCTGATCCTCTGGCTCTTAAAAATCTTTCTGTCTTCACTTGCACAATATTTTCTGTAGAGGTTAGGTGTGGGAGGATTGTTATAGGTGCACCCCGTTACACTGGGCTCTACAGTTCTGTATTTTGCTTGGTTGTTGTTCTCTGTTGCAAAGACAATTTTTCTTGTTTAGGGCTAAAGACTATACTTATGTGTGGGTTTAAAGACAGATGTTTATATATTATGATAGGAAGTTTTGTGGTTTAATAAACTAGTTGTACAGTCTTCTCCAATAACTGTGATTTTACTACTAATGAATTATTAGCTAGAGTTCCAATACCAGGCCTGGTACTTCTCTAACTGAGTAGGTCTTTAGACTAATAGAGAGCTGTTTACTACTGCCATAGTATGCCTCCACTTCACACACAGAGTTATTGTGTCATGCTGATCCTTGAGGCATTTCATAGGCCTCCCAGCTGGATCCGACTGTAGGCTGCCTCCTCCCTTGAAAGTTTGCACAGTGCCTTCTGTGTGATGAGAACTAGCGCTTAGGGGAAGAGCATTCAGATCAGTTCAAACTCTGCCATGAGCAGTGAATGGCCTCTTGAGAAATAGGGCGTCTTCTACCATTGGTGGATTATCATGGACAACTGTGTTTCCTTACAATATCATTATCAAAATCTGCCCGTCCAGTTGAAAGGAAAAGTAAAATGTTGATCACAAAAGTTTAAAATCAATTTAGGCAACTTTTATTGTCTCTCCTTCACAAATGCTATGTTCCTGTCGTTTTATCCAAATAAAAGGTATGATTCAAATTGATTGCTAATTCTCTCCAGCTCCATACAGCACTACATGTCCTCAAATCCCTTTCCTCATCTTTAAAGCAGATATGTAACCTGAAACTTTTAGCAGCATTTTCATTATTTATTTAATTAAAGTTGTCCATGATAGCTTAAAAATCTTAAAGTTATGTTTTCAGTGTTAATAAGAGGTATGATAAAGGCACTTTGTTTTTGAGGTATGTTTAATTTTGTTTTTTTGTTTGTTTTGTTTTGTTTTAGAGACAGGGTTTCTTTGTATAGTCCTAGGTATCCTTAGCCTAGATCTGTAGACCAGGCTGGCCTCAAAACAAGAGATCCCTCTACCTCTGCTTTCTGAGTGCTGGGATTAAAGCCCTACACTCCTGCCTGGCAAGATAAGTTCTTGAGACAAAAACTTTATATCCATTTCCTGGAAAGTCATGTTTATAAAATATTTCATTATTATTATTTTTTCCAAAAATGGAATATAATAGGAACTTATGACTGAAGTTTGTACATCACTTTCACACTAGGGACAAAGAAAGGATACTAAGTGATATTACTAACGGCAGGTTATGCAATAAATTTTAGATAATTTCTCCTAGATTTTAGAAAAAATATAGAATAGGAAAACTGTAGATAGAGAATCAATTTTGGCATATATGTTATATAAATATATATGTTATAAAAAACTCAGGTGACAGCAAATGCTGGCGAGGATGTGGAGAAAGGGGAACACTCCTCCATTGTTGGTGGGGTTGCAGACTGCTACAACCATTCTGGAAATCAGTCTGGAGGTTCCTCAGAAAATTGGACATTGAACTGCCTGAGGATCCAGCTATACCTCTCTTGGGCATATACCCAAAAGATGCCCCAACATATAAAAAAGACACGTGCTCCACTATGTTCATCGCAGCCTTATTTATAATAGCCAGAAGCTGGAAAGAACCCAGATGCCCTTCAACAGAGGAATGGATACAGAAAATGTGGTACATCTACACAATGGAATATTACTCAGCTATCAAAAACAATGACTTTTATGAAATTGTAGGCAAATGGTTGAACTGGAAAATATCATCCTGAGTGAGCTAACCTAATCACAGAAAGACATACATGGTATGTACTCATTGATAAGTGGTTATTAGCCCAAATGCTTGAGTTACCCTAGATGCCTAGAACAAATGAAACTCAAGACGGATGATCAAAATGTGAGTGCAGATCGCCATGAGAGACACAGCCAGAATACAGCAAATACAGAGGCGTATGCCAGCAGGGAAACCACTGAACTGAGAACGGGACCCCTGTTGAAAGAATCAGAGAAAGAACTGGAAGAGCTTGAAGGAGCTCGAGACCCCATATGTACAGCAATGCCAACCAACCAGAGCTTCCAGGGACTAAGCCACTACCCAAAGACTATACATGGACTGACCCTGGACTCTGACCTCGTAGGTTGCAATGAATAACCCCTAGTAAGAGCACCAGTGGAAGGGAAGCCCTGGGTCCTGCTAAGACTGAACCCCTAGTGAACTAGACTGTTGGGGAGAGGGCAGCAATGGGGGAGGGGGGAGGGGAACAATAAGGAAGGGAGGGGGATCGAAACGGGAAAGGGAATAAATATCAAATGTATATAAGAAATACTCAAGTTAATAATAAAAAAAAATAAATAAATTTACTAAAAAATAACTTCTAAATCTGTTTTTCGGTATGTCTTTGTTATTAGATGGGTAAGTTGAAAGGAAACATGAGGTGTTTTGCTGTCTAAAAGGGAGAGTTATTTGATAAAAAAGAAATTCTGTTTTGACTAGTCTGCAACAGAGAGCTGATAAATTAATGGTAAAAATTTACTTGTAATATATAAATATAAATATATCCAATTTATATATGTAGCTTTCATACTCACCTTTTTATATCTTACACTCTCAGATTAAAATCAGGCTATATACCATTAAATATCAATGAAAATGCTAAGTTCCATAAATATTTATTGAGTGGCTGTACTCAGATCACAGATATATTTCTAAATTTAGAGTTTACATGGGGGGTTGCGGTAAGGGGGTAGAGACAAGATGATGATCACCATGGAATATTATAGGAATAGTAAGAGCATAATTGGTTCTAGAAAAGCTTCATTTAGAAGTTATATTTGGGTCAGATATTTTAGGATAGTCAGGACTCCAACAGACTTAAGTGCATTATACAGAGTATTCAATGCACAGAAGATTAATAGAAAAATAATTATGCAGTGCTCTTCATGACCATGTCTTTAACATCTTAATCTCTTGCAACCATTCTTCACCTAGCTTTTTACATCTTTTCAAGGAGACAGGAGTCCCCAACTCTACTGCTTCTGAGGATACCAACGAGCCTGTATGAGGTAAGGTAGAAAGAGGGTTTGGCGTCTGCTCACTTCTTTTCTCCACTTCCCACTCCTTACTATTCTACCCATCAGCACCCCTAACCTTATTGATACTAAGTTGCTTTCCCTTCATCAAAGGTCAACTAGCGTTGGTCATGCTAAATCCTCTCTTTGCTGTTATATCCTATGTTATATGTATTTATGGTCAGATTTCAAAGCAATTTAGGAGAAGAAAATATTTTGAAGATTTTGTTTTAAGGAATGATGTAGTGTACTCAGGCTTCTAAAAAAAAAATTCCCGAGACAGATTATGCTCCCAAACAAATTACTTTTTGCTCATCTTTCCACATTTTCTATCTTAATGGTGATGACTGTTGTCTGCTTGTTTTTGTCCTGCAAAATTTTTGTCACTGTTTCACTTTCAATTTCACCACAAAATGGAGGGATTAGTTTTGATTACTCAATTAGGCTAAAATGAACAGAACAAAGAGATAGGAAAAACCAGCAATGAGGAGCTATGATTGAACTTGTAGACTTGGGATACAGAAGAAAATGACATATTACTAGGAAACTGAAGCAAATAGAAATAAAGTTGTCATTGGGAGGTCATCAAATGACAACACATGGAATTAAATTCATTCTGTTGACAAATATGTACTGACAATATATAGCAACAGATAAATATCTAATATAAATTTAAATTTTATATAAAATGTTATAGTAATGTTACAGTTTGAATAAAGAATATATGATATCACATAAACTAAATGTGTCTACTTTGTTGTCAACTAAAAACATATATAAATATAGAAATACCTTTGGTTATGGTTGATTGCTTTTCAAGATAAAATGGTTATTGGATGTCAAGAATGTGGGATACAATACATTACTTCATTAAAAAGAAATAACCTGAGTCCTTTTCTACAAGGAACATTGCTATTAAAATATCTGACATAGTGTAACAATAGTCAATGATTCTTGACAATTTTTAGCTACAAACACACCCATAATCGAGGAATTGATGAATTGAGTGTTTTGTTCCTCAAATTGGGTATGTTTGTTTCAATTTGTGCTATTTCAGATTACCAATTTACTATTTGGGAGGTCTATTAACATTTCTTTAAACTTTGGCTTGTCAATTCTAGAATAAATGGCTTTGTCCTATTTTTATAAAGTAGTCTGGTAATTTTGTTCTGTGGGATACACTGGAACATACACTGGAACAGAGCTGAGTTAAACATTTTTTTAGAGTAGAAGGTAGAATCTAAGTATTTGAAAAATTCATTATTAGTCTCCATAGTCACTCAAATATCCGCATCATGGATTACTATTCTCAGAAAAAGATCACTTGTTATCAGAATGTGGTAGTGGTGTACCGACATACACCATACATCAGTGGAAAAATGAATCATTTCCTACAGTTGGCAATGGTAGTGCAATGGAAGGTTAAAAGAAAACGAAAATGATTTAGAAGTTGTAATGGGGACACTAAGAGGCCGGAGTCTGTGCTTCAGAGATTACTTCAAAATTGATTGAACTTATAACCAAAACAAAAGTGATTCTGTGTTTAACACAGCAACAGTTCTACAGACTTATCTGCTATCGGCGTCAGATTATGACTGAGCCAAGTAAACTGTGCTGAGCCCACTTATGTGACATGGTGTCTTCCAAGAAAATAAGACGTTCATTTTTCAAAGGACAGAAAAATAAGCCTATTGAATCAGTTTTCCGTTATTCATCACTGTATTTTTAATCAGCAACACAGCATGGCACTACGCCTGGAGCTGAGAGACTGTGGTACCCCAGCTCTTTAGTTCTTACATTTGGTTTTCTGGGTGCCAATATGGAAATAAATAATGTTCATCGAAAATTATCTGAAATACCATTGATCTAATGCTACTTTCCTAGTCTAGATAATATTCTTGGTTTAAGAAAAGTATTAAACAACTTATAGTCCATGCTTCTGTTCATTCGAAGAACTTTCTTCCTTTAGTTTACTTTGGTAGCACATTGTGTACTGTGAAGATACATACAAAGCAGTCTTGTACCATATAGCAGCAAACTTACGGTGGAAATGATAGAAAATCATAGGACCATGTGCTTCTGAATATTTGTTCATTAAGATTTCTGAAGGAAATAGCTTTTACATTTTTTGATTAGAAAAATTTATTTTGTTCATTTTAATGTTTTAATAGGCCATGAACTTTGTTAAGTATAGCAACATTCTAGCATTTTAGATGTTTTGTTCTATATGCTTGTAATGGACTTAAGTCTAATATAGCTGTCAAACTCACTTCACACTTGCATAAAAACACCTAGAGGTCAATTTGCCTTAGATTCGTTTGTACTCCAACTGCAGACTGTGGATTCCATTCAATTCTCACATCTGGTGTTCTCTGGAGAAGTACCTTGTCAGAGCATAAGTACTGAAGATGAAGAAGCAGTCAGAAATGACTGTCTGAGTGCATAGAAATGAGGACCACAGCTGGGTCTCAAGCTGGAACCAAGTTTTAATACAAATTACACATCTGGGTAAAGGATAGCAACTTCTACCTAGGAAGTTCCACCCTAGATGTGAAGTCTTACAAAGTAGGAGAATGCATGGCAAAGCCATAAGTTTGCCTACTATCCTGTAGCCCAATTAATCACACATACTTGTCTTCTATTTGCCTGTCTCCTATAGGTCTCAGAGAAAAACACAATATTAGGAATTTGAAGTATCCACATAGGAAGGAGAATATGTAGAGTTTTCTTTCTGTGAAGGGATAGTCCAATTAGCATAATTACATTAATTCTACCCTATTAACTTGGAAAATTGATGATTTTGTTTTTCTTTACAATTTCATTGTGTATATGCACATGCTGTGATGGTTTCTATATGCTATGTATAGGGAGTAGCACTCTTAGGAGGTGAGGCCCTGTTAGAGTAGGTGTGTCACTGTGGGTGTGGGCTTTGAGACCCTCATCCTAGCTGCCTGGAAGTCAGTCTTCTGATAGTAGTCTTCAGATGAAGATGTAGCACTCTCAACTTCTGCACCATGCCTGCCTGGATGCTGCTATGTTCCCACCTTGATGATAATGGACTGAACCTCTGAATATGTAAGCCAACTTCAATTAAATGTTGTCCTTATAAGAGTTGCCTTAGTCATGGTGTCTGTTCACAGCAGTAAACCCCTAACTAAGACATACATGTTACAAAATATGTTAAAAAATGCAGGGAAATACAAAACATAATTCTAAAAGAAATCATACCAGGAAACATCTGATGATTAAAGCTGCAGCCCAAGAAGAAAAGCTTGGAGGAAACCTTACCCAAGACAAAGCCAGGTGTCTGGTTTTATGATGATGCTGGAGCCACTTTAACTAGAGGATCTGGGTCTACTCAACAAATGCACGAAAAGGGCCATACAGCAAGAACAGTGAGGGGCTGGTTTTTTTAAAGATGCTTATTGTAGCTACTCAGAGTTTCCGCAGTAACAGAAAGTCCTCTCATGTTGGTGAGGCTGAATAAGTAAGTGTAAATGTTTTCCTTGAGCCAAAATGAACATGGGAGAGAGGAGCCCCAGTCTCAGCCGAAGTCTACCTGGTCAAAATTCATTAAGTGACAGATATTCTATATTGTTTAATTTTATTGTAGGTTGGTTTTATTGCCAGCAAAAAACTACAACTTAAAATAGAGATTATGTATACATGTTTAGGACACATCAGAAAAGTGACTGGAATTTATTTAATTAAATGTGAGAAAATGTGACATGAAATCATGCTATTACTATTGATAGGTAAAAATGGGAAAAGGACCCTTTTATATATTCATTTTCTATTCATTTGGCAAGGAATTTTTCATTGACCATATTCTATTTGGGGGTTACTCTTTATTCATCTCCTTGATGGCTTGCTAACATGGGAAATCTACTACTCATGCCTTGAGTTTGGTTTTCAGACTAAACTGAGGCAAATATGAAAGGGCACACATAACACACAAACTGTATTCATGCTGCCATCAGATTTCTAGTAATGTGTTCTAACATAAGGAAAAGATATGGTGCTCAGAGGAGAAGAAAGAGTGGAAATTGTACCAGAAATTCAGACACTGACAGTTCTGAAATGATGCCTAGAAATACAGAGATAGTGCTGGGTGCTTCTTAAAAATCTGTGTTTTTCTCTATGTTCAATTCTTTTTGACCTGATTTTTGACAAAGAGGCCAAAACCGTCCAGTGGAAAAAAAGACAGCATTTTCAATAAATGGTGCTGGTTCAAGTGGCGGTCAGCATGTAGAAGAATGCAAATTGATCCATTCTTATCTCCTTGTACAAAGCTCAAGTCCAAGCAGATCAAGGACCTCCACATAAAACCAGAGACACTGAATTCAATAGAAGAGAAAGTGAGAAAGAACCTCAAACACATTGGAACAGGGGAAAATTTCCTTACAGAGAATACCAATGGCTCAGGCTCTAAGATCATCTATTGGCAAATGGGATCTCATAAAATTGCAAAGTTTCTGTAAGGCGAAGGACAAAACAGCAACCAACAGATTGGGAAAAAGACACTCTTTTTTACTTATGCTAGTTTATTTCATCAAGCTCTCAAATTTGATTCCATTATGGTATAAACTGATTATTCTAAAACCGGCTGAAAGATTTCCCATAAAACACTGAAGGCATAGCAAACCTCAGGTTATAGTGTTGATGGAGAACTAGGAACTCCTAGCCTCACCCAGAGGGAGACAGGGTCCCATCCTTCTGCCATGACTGTTGGCTCTGTAGACACCCCTGGGAAAGCTAGCGTGACCGGTTTTCAAAGGTCAGCAAGATGTTCTCTCTGAGCTTTCCTAAGATTCTGTTTTGCAAAAGGGATTGCAAAACCATTAATGTGTTCGCTCTGAGTATCTTTTTGTTATTACCTAATTGGTTGGAGTTATTAAAAACTTCACAGCGAGTTGAGTTTCAATTCACACCTTGTAAAAAAAGGCTAAAATATGCACACAGCAGGACTCTGGTAACAGAACAAGCAGTGTTACCCTTTGGGCTGACTCATTAGAGCACACAAAGTTAAAGGCTAAAAGCTAGACTATGAGATTTAACAGTCAGCTCTGCAGAGTAGGTGACAGGCAACTTTTAACATCAGTCGTCGGTTTTCACTTAATACAGCTCATTATGGGCCAGATGGCTTAACTCTTCTGCCATTTCCTGCCTGACTTCTAGCAAGACTAGAGGTTTGCCTTTTTAAAAATAAATATTCAAAATGTCAAAATAGTAAGGTGTGCGCCTTCCACGAAGAATGCTAAGCATAATGAATTCCCTTAACGAAAGTTTCACAATCCAGTGAAATATGACAGTAGAAGGAAGAGTGTTACACATGATCTTAGCCGAAAGGCCAAGAGCGATGAATGAAGAGTGTTAAGGCATCGTTCTCACACTGAGCTGTAGTTCCGTATGCGTGTCGGTAGGATTGCCTCCGTGGTAGGGCTGTAGCAATTTCCCTACTTTTGACTCTAGATATGAGAAAGGACTTTTAGATTTACAGGCTACTCGGATCAAGCCTCCAAAGTCTATGAATAAACTATATTGACCATTTCTCTATGCGTTCAATGCAATATTAGAACTGTTAGTCCAATAACGTGTTTTTGCTTTGTTTTGTTTTGTTTTAGTTAGTTAGCTCATGTTAACTGCTCGGAGATTTCAATTATTTAAAAAAAAGCAGTATTTGAACATGGTACTTTTATTATGCTTAAAAATATCAATTAGAACAATCTGTTAAATGTCCAAAGATTTCCATACACAATTTCTTCTCCATGGTATAGAGAAGTCATAATAGCTCTACCCTTACCTTTCTGTGCTTTCTGTCGGTCCTCGTGGGACCCTGTTTGAGCAGCTGACATTTGTGCATACTCTGCTATATGCAAGCTGATTTTTTAAATTTTTTTAAAAATTTTTTATTGGATATTTTTATAGTTTTTTTCTTCTGGATATTTTTTAATTTACATTTCAAATGTTATTCCCTTTCCCGGTTTCCCAAACATAAACCTCCTCTCCCATCTCCCTCCCCTTCTTCTATAGGGTGTTCCCCTCCCCATCCATCCCTTCCATCCCATCCCCCCCATATTCCCCTACACTGGTGGTCCAACTTTGACAGGACCAAAGGCTTCTCCTTCCATTGGTGCCCAGCAAGGCCATCCTCTGCTACATAAGCAGTTGAAGCCATGGGTCAAGTCCACGTATATATAGTCTTTAGGTAATGGTTTAGTCCCTGGGAGCTCTGGTTGGTTGGCATTGTTGTTCTTATGGGGTTGTCAGTCCCTTTCAGCTCTTTCAATCCTTTCTCTAATTTCTCCAACGGGGATCCTGTTCTCAGTTCAGTGGTTTGCTGCTAGCATTCACCTCTGTATTTAACAGGTTCTGGGTGTGTCTCTCAGGAGACATCTATATCTGGTTCCTGTCAGCGTGCCCTTCTTAGCTTCATCAATCTTATCCAGTCTTGGTGACTGTACATATATGGGACACATGTGGGGCAGGCTCTGAATGTCTGTTCCTTCAGTCGCTGCTCCAAACTGTGCCTCCATATCCCCTCCTATGAATATTTTTGCGTAGATGCTTCACTCCTTCTTAAAAGGGGGAGCAAGCTGACTTTTATACTGATAGTTTGGTGTTACATGTTGAAACTTGATTAAACATAAATTTTACAACTCAATTCTGTCATATGACAGAATGACAGATTTCATTTCTATCACTGAATTGAAAGGAATGGGAGATCACTCTTTTGTTAAATGGAATAATAAGATTTTCTTGGAAACTAAGGACAGGACTTCATAAATGTTTATAAAAGAGATCTTTTGGTGAGCAATTTTTAAGTACTTCTCAGAATTCTTTAGTTCAATTTTTTGACTCAACATCAAGCTACACTTTAGTGAGAACATCAGAACACTTCTGGGAAACAAGAAAGCCACAGTTTTTATACACACCTAACAGTTCCAAAAATAATTTACTTGGGAAGGTAATAGACACAGCATGGTGAGGGAAGTCTTTCTAGTCAGTAAAAGAGCTGTGGAACCTCTGTCTCTGTTTTTTTTTTTTTTGTTTGTTTGTTTTTTTGTGCAATCTTCTATTATTAACCAAATGTTAGATGATGTTACTCTACAGTGAGTAGAGTAAGATGTTTCTAGATAAGGACCAGGAAGGATGAAATAATCCTGACCCAAATGAACACAATGTATTATGTTATTCACTGATTTTTCTCGTTTATTTCTTATATTGACCATAACATGATGTTTCTTTCGAACTATTTACCAAATAGCAATTTGTTTAGGTGATCTTTGCGCTCTACCACTGAGCCAAATCCCCAACCCCTAGGTGATGTTTTTTATGTGAGCTACTTGTCACTGTACTCTTTGAAATGCCCTCCCTGTAAGTTTTAGAACCTTCCTGCCCTGAACCTAAGTCAGTAAACTGTCAGAATTCTGAAGGTTCTAATGCAGGACAATTCCTGTTCAGTCACATGGAGATTTGGCAGTGTTTGCCTTTTACTCGCCAGGTAAATATATCTTACACCTCAGAGTTATGCCGTTTCTCATTATCTGTAAATGATAAGTTGAAATATTTCCACTCCCAAGTTCTTAAAGTATTTTCCCTGAATATTAGTTTCAAAATTTAAGACAATAGAGTCTTCACAGTAACAGTGCCTTCTATTGGGAGGGACTTCAAGCCACTCATGATAATAAAGATATTTATTTTTTAGATTTGGGAATATTAAAAATATTTTATTGAGATTATGATTATACCATTACCTACTCAAACCCACCCCATATTGCCCTCCTTGATTTTCTTTTCAAAACATGATCTCTTTTCCACATTAACTTTATAAGTTTAATTCATTCAGTCTGTATAATGTTACTGATGTATCTGTTCTCAGGACTGACCATTTGGTGTTGGATAACTAATATGTGTGCTCCTCTCTGAGGAAGGCTACTTCTCCTATTCTCAGTATTCGTTAGTATATGAGGTCAGGCTTCCTGGGCTGGCTTTTTTCCTTGTTCTCATTTGCATGTCTCATTCTTGTTTGGGTCATGCATAGGCAGTCGTGTTGGTGAGACCTTTAAGCTCCAATCCACAAGCATGGAATCATTACTACCAACAAATGTAGGTTTTATTGTCCCGTTTTTAGTAATAAACTTTTATTGTTTAAATATTTGTATGAAGGTCACTGTGAAATCAAACCAAAGAAAAATTTGTGTGTGTGTGTGCATGTGTGTGCGTGTGTGTATGTGTGTGTGTGTGTGTGTGTGTGTGTGTGTGTGTGTGTGTGTGTGCTCACACACGCACTTTTGTCTATAGACTCTGTATTCCCCAGGTAGAATTTTGGGCTGCAATGCTGAAATCTCACACTTAAAAGTACTCAATAATGTCTCACATATGGTAAATAAGTAAGAATTAACAAGGGAAAGAAGGTAGAGCACAAGTCCGTTCTGCTATGCTTCAGAGTTTAGAGAGTAACCATAGTGTGTTTGAATACAGTTTTAAGAAATAGCGGAGTCAACATTTTTTTCTAGATCAACTCCTGAAGGATTTCAGTTATCACTAGAGAATTCTAGCCTTTAAGGGGCTTGAGTAAGGAAGAATGTAATGAGAATTTTGGTTTCTTTAAAAGACAGTTATGCTATGTGAATATGTGTTTGTTTTAATCCCAGGTGTGGGATAAAAGACTGCTTCCCAGCAGGTGATTATGATTTGCCTCTTGCACTAGGAAGGGCATGATTTTCCCAGCTGCAGAGAGTTTAGTTGGTGGGGACGATGGAAGGGGAATAAATGCTAGAACCCATAGCTGGACAGTGGCGCCCCAAAGAAGAAGGAGGAGGAAGAGGCTGTGATTCCCCTTGCTGCTCCTGGTTGCCATTCTGATTCGACGAGAAGTTGGAGAATCCTGATAATGAAGATTGGACTTGCCCCAAGAAACAGAAGACCCCTCATCAGCAACAAGCACTCCATTTTGTTTGCTGAGAGAGGTCTATGCCCCTTTTACCTCTAATTTTCTTTCCCTCCTACCCAGTGTTGGAGGTTGGAAGGGAGTTATAGGTGTAAAAATAAAGTAGTAATACATAGAACAGCATAAGTATAAAATAGTAAACAAAAATACACACAGAAGAAGAATCTTGTTACATGCTAATGTTTTAAAGTTTTGATAATTTCATACATAAATATTATGTTTATGTAAACTTTTTTTCTTTAATTGGATATTTTTTATTTACATTTCAAATGTTATTCCCTTTCCCGGTTTCCCAGACACCAGCCCCCTATCCCATCCCCCTCCCCTTCTTCTGTAAGGGTGTTCCCCTCCCGACCCACCCCCCATTCCCACCCTCCAACATTCCCCTATACTGGGGGAGTCCAACCTTGGTAGGACCAAGGGCTTCTCCTTCCTTTGGTACCCAACAAGGTCATCCTCTGCTACATATGCAGCTGGACCCATGGGTCTGTCCATGTATAGTCTTTGGTTTAGTCCCTGGGAGCTCTGGTTGGTTGGCATTGTTGTTCTTATGGGGTGAAATAGCAAGATTTAATAGAAGTGTTTTACATGTAGAAGGAGATGAAATGGCAAAAAGATAATGTGAAAGAATTTAAAAGAACTGTATCATCACGACAAGAAAATCTCATTAACATTAATGGAAATTAATGTTGCTAGATATAGCCTACATTATAAGAATTAGGCTAAGTGTGGGATTAAGATGGGCAGCTTTTTTGTTTTTCCAATAATCTTCTTTTTCATAATTTATTTTATTTATTGCCTTTTCATGAAGCTGTATACTTCTTCCCAAAATGTCTTGTACTCCATTAGTGAGAGTAAGAATATGGGAGAAGATAATTCAAAGTGTAGTTAAAAAAGGATAAAGGGAAAGGAATATCGTAACTTTATGCATTTAAAACAACTTCTCTTTGACACTATGACAATTCTACTAATTGTACTGATGAAACATTTCAAAGATAAATAGCAAATTTCAAAAGTTATTTTTCAAAGGGAATGAGAAATAGGAAAAGAGGAAACATGATGATGGGATAGACCTTATGAGCATGAAATGGAAGATAAACACTTAAACAAAGAATGCGATTACCCAGAGGAAAAGATAGAAGCAGTTGGAAATAGATGATACTAACTCCATAATAAAGGGTTAAACCTCTTTTATCTGAAACAGATCATATTTTAACTTTCAATAAATAAAAATATATCTAACAAGAATAGAAAATAGATTCATACCCAGTTTGCTAGAGTTACATCTAAATTGAAAAAAACCAAACTATTTATATAGCCGGTTTATGAGGGAAGTGAAAATAAGTTTAAATATATGCAAAGAGTTAAACTTTTACTATCAGAGCCTTAAAACCACATACAGCTTTACAGAAAATTATAAAGCAAATCAAATTACTGAATTTATCTAGCTAAATTTGTGCCAGCAATTTTTTGAAGAAAACTTTAAAAAAGAATTGAATCTCATTTATCGTTTAACAATCAAGAAAATACACACTTGGCTTAATATAATATGTATTTATGACCTGTTATCCTCTGGTAATGTGTTTCTTAGACCTCTTACTCATTTGAAGTCTAATGAACCTAAAGCCAGCTATCACACAAGCATTTACTTGGTACCTGCTTTAACACACAAAGTTTCTGAATGAAAAATTTCTGGCCGCTGCTAATAGACCAAAGCTGGTGTGTGTGTGTGTGTGTGTGTGTGTGTGTGTGTGTGTGTGCTTGTGTGTTGCCACTAGATTAGACTAAGTGAAGTATATTCTGAGGACAGTGCTTGGTTTAAGTGTGAGATGTTCCCTTTGGGTTCACATGTTCGAAAGTGTGGTCCTCAGCTGAAGGGACTGTTTCCAGAGGTTATGAAGTTCTAACAGAGGAGCCTCACTGCAGGAAGTTGGTCAAATGAGAAGGCATTGAGGCTTTAGTTTCCCAGCACACTTGATGGTAAATGTTTGCTTAGTCATGGTAATTCTTGGCTTACTGACTGTAGATCCAATATAACTAGCTGTTTCTCCCCTGCTTCCATTTTATCCCTACTCTAAGATAATACACACCTCCTTCTGTAAATCAAAGCAAGCCCTTCTTCCCTTACGTTGCCTCTTTTCACGTGTTTGTTCCCGGACTCAAGAAAAGTAGCTAATATAGAATAGAACAAGGATCGACTAGATATGACAAATAATAAAGGGATGGGTGAAATGATGTAATTCTATTTTAATTAATATTTTAACTAAAAATTAAAAATAATCATGTAGTGATTGAAAGAGAGGCTTAACTATATTCTCTAAGTGAATTTTCAAACATTACGATACTATGTAAACTTTTATAATGAATTTGGAACAAAATGATTAACATTTAAAGGCTGTCATGTATTCATTGTTCATTGTTATGAGTGATATTATTGCTTTAATTAATTTAATTGAAATCGTCAGTTGAAGTGAAACAAAACCAAGTGAGTTAGAAACTGGTAGCCAGGCAGACAGCAAACATCGGAGATCATCAGAGAATTCTTTGGTACAATATTATGTACAAACTGTGAAAACATGTATATACTTGACATTCAGTAAACTTTCATTAACAAGCCTGGATTTTAATACTTATACTTTTCATGTGATACATTATAATATATGGAGTTTACAGAAATAGAGATTAAGCAATAATTTTATTCAGAGTGCAGGACCACGATCAGTGTACCGGTTCCTTTTAAATTCTAATTCTCCCTCTCTGCAGTACAAGCAGTGCTCTGGACCACAGTCATTCCCTTTAACAAAGAGCCAGGCAAAAGGAAAGGAGGAATGGTAATCATTAAGATTTAAATTGATAATTCTAATCCGTACTTTCCCTTTGCCAAGACATTTCGCAATAAATACATGGTGATTCTGTAATAACACTGTCCATAAATATCCAAATGCTTTTTTCAATTTACCACATGACACGTGGCCTAATTTAGAAAATCTACTACTCGCTGTAAACACTTTCGCCAAAGTAGAAGATAGATGTTAACAAGTCAAATGTGCTTTCAGCGTATGCTGATGGGGTTGTATAATACATTTACAGCAGCGGTGAAGTGGTTATGCAAACAAGAGAGCCGCAGTGAGGACCAAAGCAGATGCCTTTGTGTAGAAGCCCAATGATCCTGAATCAAGAATATTTATAGATGTGGGAGGAAAATAAGAAAGCGCTGCAGATAAAGCATGTAAAATTGTCCCCATATTTCTGAGCCAGACAGCATATTAAAGACTAGCTGTATACAATCTTGGTGTAAATAATTCTATATTGACTCACCAACTACCTATTTTTGTTACTATAGTGCATTAAATTGGAGGATTAAGATTGCTAATCGCATCTGTGTTTGCTGAAATCGATATGAATGTCTTAAGATTGTAATCGAGTTGATTAGAATGTAAATGACTGTAAAAAATAATTGCATTCAAACCAAGAATGGCATGAGCAACTTTAGAAGAACAAAATTTTGTCATGCAAAATTGTTGCCCTAATTCTATGTGACATTTATGGAACCATCAGATGTCTGGCTTTGACGAGAACAGATTGCTTCACATTCCGTCAACATGAGGTCTGTCTTCAGTCCCTTGTACTTGAGCTGCTTGTATCATGGTACTCTTGAGAATAGAGTATTGGGGTAATGAAAACTGGCCAAGACTAGTGCTACTGTTTTGAGAATGACATAGGCCGCATTGGCCTATTGGATCCATAGTTGCCTTAAAAAAACACCTGATACTTATGCAAGAAAAAGCAAATGCAATGTAGCAAGTACAGCATTAGCTGTCTCTTCAAAGTCACTATGCTTGACAAGGGAAGGTTTCTACTCCTCAGTCCAGATTACTCGGTGACTACACCTAGCATCATGAAACTGCTTTAGCCACACCCATCTGTATCATCCTCACAGAATTAGTAGAGATAATAGCTGCATATCATCACCACGTTTGGAATGACTACTTTACTTAGCAATAACTTACAAGAAAATGTTTGCTCTTAGGTTTAGACCCTATGACACAAAAGCAATAGTGGCCTAATGAAGTATTTAGCTGTCCTTTTAATTCTGAAAATATGAATGTATGTTTTGAAATAGAGTTGTGAAATATATAAACACTTATAGAGCCAAAAATTCTGGGGTTATTTACATAATAAAAATAAAACTGTGTAAAAGATTTATGCTCTTAAACAAAATTTAAGCAACAGTAAAACATTTAAACACAAAAATATGCTAACTTCCAGCAGGATTGCATTAAATAAAACAATAACAATGAAGGCGATAAAAGCCATAAGAGATCCTGAAATGTCAAGGCTATCCTGAACTAAAAGAGTAAAGCTAAAGACATCATAGTTCCTGGTTAGGTCTGTGAGCAGAGACATGTTAAGAGTAGATAGTAAAGACTGACCTGCAGGCCCATGAAACCAAAGTAAGCCTCTTTACAGTGAAGGGATTTTGCCAAGGGCAGCAGGATTATATATTGGAGGAAATCATGGTATCTTCAAGGAAGTGTTCTAGCAAACTGGATATCAACATGGAAATGCAGAAAACTAAAGGCCTTTCTTTATAGAAAAGTCAAATTAAATGGATTAAAGACTCAAAAGTAAAGCCGCAAATCATGAAATTACTAGAAACAAAAGCACAATGCAAAATCATAGGGAAGACAAGAACTCTTCTAAATTTATCCCTCCAAAACCACAGACAACATAAGCAAAATTAAGCACATTCCAAAGACAGACAACCTTGAACATCAAAGGAAACCATTCCACTCTACAGAAAGGTAGAAGATATTCTCCATCCATGTATCTGATAAAGTCATACCAGAACATGAGGGTTAATAACTCAATTTCAAAATATCCAACTACTGAAAGTAAAATTACATAAAAATATTACTGCATCCTTTTCAAAGAAGACATTCAAGTAGCTGAGTATAGGTCACTACCACTAATCATAAATGAGTGAAAATGGAAACCTGGTCTCAACAGCACTTCACTCTCATTATAAAATGTGTGAAAACCCCTAAATACTGATGATGAGTATAGAAGTGAAAATATAAATATATTTTGCCATAAAGATAAAATAACACAAATATTACATATTTTGTGTGGAATTTTTAAAAAGTTAAAATAGAACTATTTTTCTATATTTTGTACATTTTCTACATTTTTGGCATTTACTACATAGTGACAACTGCACTCATGTTTATTGAACAATATTAGCCATGAAAATAATGGAATTTCTACTTTTAATAACACAGATAAAGCTCCCTGTCCCGTTTGGAACATTGGAGCTCATGAACAGTGTAATTAACTGATGATTAAATAGATAAATCGATATGTGGTAAAAAAAATTTTCAAACTAGAAAAAACTGACAGTATCCATCACTGTCACAGAATTTGCATACTGAAATTTCACTTACTCTCCCTAAATATGATGTAAAATTCACATGTCAATTGTTACTATATAGAATAAACATGCCAGGTATTTGATTTATGCAGTATTTTCTGTTAGTTGTTGAATGAGTTATGAAGAATCTTCACATGTTGAATATTCTTCCATTGTCTATTTCTTACAAAAATTTTTTAATGAAACAATTCATTATTTACATGATGTTAATGCCTCCAATTAAAGAAATATTAGAAAGTTCAAGGGAAGAAAATAATTCTTAATATTCTTTTCTGGTGAGTTGTCTAAATTTAAAGAGTCTTTTCATTAATGAAATTATGTGCGATTTGAATCCATGTTAGTTTTGTGCTGTTCATTTAGGATGGTTTTTCCCTGTGTAACCCAAGCTGGCTTTTAATAGAGATTCTTCTGTAATACCTCCAGTCTCACACGCAAGGAATTTAAGGCAACAGGTGTATTCCACCCTACTCAGGAAAGCTGACACTTGTGTGAAAATGTTGGTTAAACAGAATCTTTAAAATTATTGTTTAGCTCATTGAAAATCTGCCACCTCAAAATTTACTTGTTTAAAATATCAATATGTCAAAATTTAAGAGATTAACCTTAAATTATTTAATTATCACTTCCACAAATTTTCTATTATTTTTATATGACAGACACTAAAAATCTGTTAGAATTCACCATTTGTCCATTTTACCAGCCTAGACGGAGATAAATAAACTGTTGGTTTTGATTTTGCCATGTAAATGGGTCATATAATTCAAGTGCTTGAAATGACTGCTTCTATTTTTTTCAATGAAAGACTTATTTTTACATTAATTTGACACATGTATTTGTATATATGCGTGTATATATGCGTGTGTGCCTGTTCCTGTATCTGTATATAGATGTTATTACTTCTGCCCAGGGGAGAGAGAAGGCATTGGCTCTCCTGGAACTGAACATATGGAGTTGTTAGCTCCCTACTGAGGATATTTGGAATCAAATTCAAGTTCTTTGTATGAGCAAGCAAGCAAGCTTAACACCTGAGGCCCCCTTTCTTTCCTTTAGTTAACCTGGTATTTTAAAAATGTACCCATGTTATATGCATAAGTGAGTCCAACACTCTTTCTTATAGAAAAATATTATTTAGATGCATAACATCATCCAACCCATTTCTAAATGAAACCAAAACTGACAAGTTTGCACAGCTCTCCTAAGCACATTTCTACATAAGAGTCTATTTGAACATTTTGAACAAGGAGATCTTGTTGGAGATATGTATAGCTAGTTCAAATCCCAATCTAACTGTTAAAGTGTTCTCTAATGTGGCTGTAGGATTTTCCTATCCCTCAGGAGTAGATGTATTCTTTTTGTCAGAATTCTCATCAACTCTTTTATTTTATTAGAGATAAACTAATGTGCTTGTCATGGCTTTTGATGGCTGTGATAGACACCGTTAACAACTCAAGGTATGTTTCACCTAACACTTCCGTGTTATAGTCTGTCACTGAGATGCCAGGGCTGGAACTGAAGCAGGGCAGGAACCTGAAGGTGACAGTAACTAGAGGAGTACTGCTTACTGCAGCACTGCTTACTGGAGCACTGCTTACTGGAGCACTGCTTACTGGAGCACTGCTTACTGGAGTACTGCTTACTGGAGTACTGCTTACTGGAGCACTGCTTACTGGAGCACCGCTTACTGGAGTACTGCTTACTGGAGCACTGGTTACTGGAGCACTGCTTACTGGAGCACTGCTTACTGGAGCACTGCTTACTGGAGCACTGCTTACTGGAGTACTGCTTACTGGAGTACTGCTTACTGGAGTACTGCTTACTGGAGTACTGCTTACTGGAGTACTGCTTACTGGAGCACTGCTTACTGGAGTACTGCTTACTGGAGCACTGGTTACTGGAGCACTGCTTACTGGAGTACTGCTTACTGGAGCACTGCTTACTGGAGTACTGCTTACTGGAGCACTGCTTACTGGAGCACTGCTTACTGGCTTGTTCTTAAGTGCTTTCTCAGCCTGGCTGGTTCACCAGACCAGGAGCAACACCACCCACAGTGAGCTGGACTGAGCTCCCTACATCAAATGCTAATAAAGAGAATGATCTGCAACCTTCACCACAGGTAAATTTGGTGAGGACATTTGTGAAACTGAGGCACCCTCTTCCCAAATAACTCAAGCTTATATTGATGTAATGTAACATTAGCCAGGGACCAGGGAATGTGTGAAATGATTTACCATTCTGGGCTTTTGTATGCTACATGATTTCTCCTCCTCCTCTCCCTCCCCCTCCTCCTCCCCCTCCTCCTCTTCCTTCTTCTTCTTCTTCCTTCTCTCTCTCTCTCTCTTTCTCTCTCTCTCTTTTCTTTTCTTTCCTTTTTTTTCTTTTTCTTTTGGTTACAATTGTTTTTTAATGGTATACATCCTGGTCCATCACCGAGGGAAATTAGGAAAAGAACTCAAGCTAGACTGAAGCTGGGTTATGGAGTAAAGCATATGAGCTTCCTTAGTTAAATGTTGCAGGAACACCAGCCCAGGGGAACAAGCCACAGTGCCTTGAGCACTCCTACCAGCCATTAGGCAGAAAATGCTCCACGTTTTCCCATGGGCCAATCTGGTAGGAATGATTCCTTAATCAAGTTTTCATCTTTCCCGCTGACTCAGCTTGTGTCACGCTGACAAACACTGACCGTTACACTAAGGGTGGCGACAAACGCCCAAATAATTCCAGTGTTGGGGATTATGAGGCAGGAGTTTGCCAAAAGTCCATGGTCAACCTGGGTTGTATAGGAAATGCCAAAGAAACAAAAAAAAGAATATTTGTACAAAAATTTGGAAATCACCATCTGGGGACTCACAACACCAGCCATTCCTCTCTGTTGTTTCATATACGATGACACATGTGTAAAGAATTGGCTGATTGCATATGGAGTGGGTCCCGGCCTGAGATAGAAAGTCTCAGCTCCTTCTTACATTAGAACCAGCTTAGTTTTCATGTGGGTCCTGAAAAATTAGAGCTGGGGTGGGCTATCCTAAATACTGTTGCCTGTATGTGGGATTTGTCCTTCTATCTGGGCTGCCTTGTCTGGCCTCACAGGAGAAGACGTGCCTAGTCTCAGAGACTTGATATACCAGGGTGAGGGGATACCAAGGGGATCCCCCTGCTCAGAGGAGAAATGGAGGAGGACTGGAGGAAGGGTTGTGGGAGGGGATGGTGGGGATGGGGCAGTGAGTAGGATGCAATGTGAATAAATAAAATAATAATAATAAATAAAAGAATTAAAAAAGAATTAATTCTCCGTACAAATATAAACATCCACACATATATGCATATGACAAATAAGCTTATGAAAGCTGAATGATTATAATTTTGGTTGTTGGGAGAAGCTGTAAGGGGCTTATATAACCTTGGTGTCTGCCTCTATGATTGGCTGCTGCTCTCCTGATTCACACTAGTGTCTTCTGAATGCTCCAGGCTCTTGATACAAGATTTTTTTAATGTCTTCTGCTATGTATCTTTTCAAGCGCTTAGTGCCCACTGTGTATTCTCTCTATTCCAATATTTAACACCTCTCAAGAACATTTTTCATCACTGAATTATGAGCACCGCTTACATTTTCTATGTCTATTGTAAGTAGATATATTTTCAATCATTCTTATGCAAATACATATGAGATAGATGATATATACGCATATATATAATATATGATATGTAACATAGGCTTTTAAATTCAGATAAGCTACAATATAATATATCTTTTTTCCTCTTCCTACTTGAGTATGTGTGTTTGGAAGAGGAAATACGATCAATAATCTGGATAAAAATTCTTAAAGCAAAAGGTCATGAATGCTGTTCATATATGCAGGTGCTCTGCACACACATGACTCAAATGCTCCAGAGTCTCTCTGTTAGCTTTAATCACATACCAATGCCTTTGAGCAGCTGAGACTCATGGCACCTCCACAGGATTAAACAGCAGAAAGGCAGGAGAGTCCTAATCCTTAAGGAATGCAGGGTATGTTTCCTCCAGGCTGAGAAAATAGAATCCCAAGGGCACTCTTCATTAAAGTTTAATTGTATTTTAATAATAGAAATGTAGAGCTCAGTTGGGTTGCTAGATCACTCACTATGAAAACAGTGTCATTAGCAACACAATAATATTAAGTTGTGTCCATGTGTAATAGATATTTATTATAAACCAATGATTGATAGCCTATCACTACATTGTCATTATGGTTCCTGGACCATCAGATAGATCTTCTAATCTTAAAAAGTAAGGTTCTTTCAAAGGAAAACATTCCCATCGTTTAATATTTTTTTTATTTTTTTTTTTTTTTTTGAGCTGGGGACCGAACACAGGGCCTTGCGCTTCCAAGGTAAGTGCTCTACCACTGAGCTAAATCCCCAGCCCCAATATTTTTTATTCTTTTAGTATTATTTTAAATTATATGTATCTTGGTTATGTATATTGGTGTATCATACTAAATAATTGTTCAGAGACTAAATGTTATTCTTAACAATTCCAATTTCGGGGTTTTCTGGAGTTTAGAAATAGTATGCTATTCTATATCAAATGCAACTTTAATTTTCATTGTGGTATACAACCTACTAACTTAGAATTAATTTTTAAAAATATTTATTTATATTATTTATATGAGTACACTGTAGCTGTCTTCAGACACACCAGAAGAGGGCATCGGACCCCAATACAGATGTTTGTGGTTCACCATGTGGTTGTGGGAATTGAACTCAGGATCTCTGGAAGAGCAGTTAATGCTCTTAACCGCTGAGCCATCTCTTAAGCAGAACTAATTTTTCATTACTCTTATGATGTATTTACCTTGCTTGCCAGCAGTTTTCAGATACACTGTTCTCCCTTTACTCTCATTAGGACAGCAGCTCTCAACCTGTGGGTCATGACCCCTCTGCGGGTTAAATAACCCTTTCAGAGGGGTTGCGTTTTAGACATCCTACATATCCACTACTTATATTAAAATTAATAACGGTAGCAAAATTACAGCTATGAAATATCAAAAAATATTTCTATGGTCAGGGGTCATCACAATATAAGGAACTGTATTAAAGGGGTCACTGAATTAGGGATGTTCAGAGTCGTTGTGTTATGCTGTTTCTAACATGTATAATGGATGTTTACTCATAGCAGACAAAGAGTCATTTCTACTCCACACCAGAAAATGTTTCTGCATTTATCATAATTTTTGTTCGTGAGCATATATTAGATCCCTGTAATGTAGATTTTCATAATTTATCATTCGAGAGTTTTTAAACTTCTTTAACATTTCCTTAAGAAAACTGCAACTTTTCAAGTATTACCTTTAACAACGATGACCTGTAAAAGTTGTTTTGAATCTTGGCATTTTTAAACAGCCTCACCTCTCAGCAGCTTATATATTTGATAATGGATTGCTGTTAGTGTTGTCGGTCTCCTTTGAAAGAAAGCAGAACTGTCTGACTTTAACATGTTTAGATCAATCCTTTATCCTCCCTGATTTTGTAAATGCATTCTCCTCATCGCTGCTCAATGTTAGGATCAGACCTGATATACTTGAAGCACACACACATTTTAGAAGAGCCAGCATTTTTAGTAAAACCTAAGATAAAATCAATAATATAATACTCTAACTTCATGTAAGAATGCAGTTTCCAGCTTGAATATCTGCAGTTCAAAAAGCTCGTCTCACTTTAAATGCTGTGGTATGTTTCTCTATATTTCAAATTATTATTTTTAAGAGACAAATTACCTAAAAAAGCCTAGTAAGATTATCTTCCTAAATTCTCCTGACAGAGATCAATAAAGCTCATTCCACAGGCTAAATGAACTAGCTTTATTTAGGAGGATAACGGAGCTGCATAATTATTGTTAAATTATGAGAGGAGTCCTGTTAGGTAGTATATTAAATCTGGAGCTGAAGAGTTGATTTTTTTCCATGTAATTAAGAAAAGCAGCCCAACCCTGTGTGTACTTATCAATAGATTAGGCAGCGGAGCAATGGAGCTTCAAACGCATGAGGCACTTACAGAAGATTGAACGAGGATGTGGGAAACAAAGCTCAAGGTTTCTTTCTTTCTTTCACTCTTTCTCTCTCTCTTTCTTTCTTTCTTCCTTTCTTTCTTTCTTCCTTCCTTTCTTTCTTTCTTTCTTTCTTTCTTTCTTTCTTTCTTTCTTTCTTTCTTTCTTTCTTTTTATTTTTTCCAGAGCTGGGGACCGAACCCAGGGCCTTGTGCTTGTTAGGCAAGCGCTCTACCACTGAGCTAAATCCCCAACCCCTCAAGGTTTTTTTTCTTAAGGAGAATGAACTGATATTTCAAACGTTGAAATAAAAAGTTTTGATTAACTCAGAAAAAAAGCAATCCTATTTATATCACTTCTTCATTACTATCTACAATTGATAAAGTTGTTGGAATTCAATTGTATTCAGCGTGACCAGTATTCTTTATAAATGGATTCATTTGGGAAACTACTGGGATATGAGTATATGAAGACTATCCAGAATGACTAAGAAGAACATGGGGCTAGAAAATGAAAAATGAAGAAAGGCTAACCATGAAGAATCACTCTGGGGGGAGAGAGAGAGAGAGAGAGAGAGAGAGAGAGAGAGAGAGACTAATAAAGCAATAAAGCCTGAGAGAGAGAAGGCATGGGTCACTGAAGACATGGGCCTAGCAGAGAGGGAGGATGTTTGGATATTGGTTGGTGAGCAATGTTGAGCTGTTGGAAAATAGAAGACAATCCCCAGTGCAGCAAAACCCACCAACCTATGCAAAGATGTCCTAGAGACTATGGTTTACAACATACCCTGTCCTAAATAAGAATAAGTAAAGTAGGGTTCTACACCCTCATTTTAAGCTATAATTTATTTTATTATGTGCAAATTTAGTGTTTTTTCTGCATGCATGTCTCTGTGTGGTTATCAGGTTTCCAGGTGCTGGGATCACAGACAGTTGTAAGCTATCACGTGTAAACTGGTAACTGAAACTTGAACCCAGGTCCTGTGGAAGAGCAACCAGTGCTTTTAACCACTGAGCTATCTTCCCAGTCCTAAACCTTAACTTTTAACAATTCCACCAGCACAAGCAACCGAAGGAGTTACTGAATTCCTATCATATGTCTCCCCACCATCCACTGTGCACTGACATTTGGTACTTGCTTCCTCTTTGGGGGGGGGGGGGCAGTTACTGGTTATTGATATGCTTCTTTGGCTGCCCCCTCATCTCTCTGTAGCAGATGAGCTTGAATTTCTGATCCTCATGCCTTCTAGACATTGGGAATTGTAGGCCTGAGCTGTAATAGTTTATGCAATATCGAGGAATCAAACCCAGGACTTCATGCATACTACACAAGCACTCTCCCTAAAGAGAACACAGATAACTCCCCAGTTCTTGTTTGCTTCGATTAAACTTAAAACACTGGATAAAAGGACAAAACTAATACACACACACACACACACACACACACATACACACACACACACACACATACACACACACACATATTCAAACATGATCACACAGACCATACACATACATTTCTGCCTCATATACATATATGTATACATATATACATATATATAAATGAATATAGAATCAAATACATATGTTTAAAGATATATTTATGTATGTGTCTTAATTTGTATGCATGCATGTATAACATTTAATCTGGCACGTTGAATGTATGTATTTCATTATCTGCAGCTCCAGCCTCTTTGTAACTTGAGCAGAATACCTATTTGACTTACACATGTCAGAAGTTCAACTGCTTACTTAATCCTTCCAGCAATCCCCAAAGTTGTACTATGATAGATACAATTTATGCCTGAAGATAAGGAGTTATAAAGAAGGGACTTTTCCAAGTTGTTGACATTAGATATGAACAATCTCTCTCAGAGGACATGCTATTAAAAACTACCTATTAGGTCCTTTAATTCATAGTTGATAATTGTAGTAATTTTAGAGGTACTGCTAAGTATTTAAAACAAAGCTGTCTACTGAATTTGTGCATGTAATTTAAAATTAATGCAACTCATTTGTGTCACACACTAACAAGAGAGTAAGAGCCGGAAGGCCGTGAGCAGGGACTCTCATGCTAACAGTTATGGTACCAAACTATAAGGAAAATTCTGCTGGAATTTGGACCCAGCCGAAACCCGCCTCAGCCTCATCTATAAGTGAGCTTCTTTATGGGTCTGTCTTACCTTTGACTGATGGATCCTTATTCTCAACTCTTATAGTTAAGGATTATTATTTCAGAATGTGACATACGCACACCTCACCTGAATAAATGCCTCACCTGCATTTAACATTCTGCAAGTGTCACTTTCCTAACAATGAACTCATGATCTCTGAGAGGAGTTCCACTGCTTAGCCTGATAAATGGACAAGATTTACTAAGAAAGTAGAAACTTAAACCAGGGAAAATTAAATCTACAAAAAATCATGTAGGCAGAATCTATGCCTGAATTTGAGAGAATTACCATAGTATTATATTTACTGTGCTGGAGATGACATTGAGTTCCCCTAATTTCACATTGGGACATTTTGAGAATCAAAAGAGATAATGAAAAGCAAACAAACAAACAAACAAACAAACGAACCAAAATTGGATATTTATAAATACTAATGGATGGTTTTGCCATTTCCCATTGTTTGACAGAAATAACTTTTTCAGGAAGCTACGTCTTATTTGTTTGATTATTTTTAATTTGTTTTTAAATTCCATTTTTCTTCTCTCTCCAAATCCTCCTATATACTCCTCCCCACTATCCTCAAATTCGTTGCCCTTCTTTCCATCAATAATTACTGTGTGCACATATGTATTTTATATTTGCACATATTTCTAAATATAAACACTTAAATCCATGTAATGTTACTTGTATGTATGTTTTCAGGACTGGCTAGCTCATACTGGACAACCAACTAATGTGATCTTTCCTGTGGAAGAAAGACATTTTTAATATTAACAGTGAATGTGAATGTTGTTTTATTGTTTATATTTTGGATAGTATTTAGGACACAGATTAAGAATGAGAGAGGTTTTATATATATACCATACTACAATTCTTAAAACCTTAGTTAGTGTTTTATGATTTAAGGTTTAACCTATGGTATTAACATTGAGAAATCAGATATGGTATTTAAGTCACAAACTCAGTAAACTAAGAAAGATAACATTCATTTTCTCCTCACATATTTTCTTCTCTTTACAAAACTGTATGTACATATTTTCATGAAGGATTTTCTAATGGTAATGGGTCATGGGATGCAAAATTAGTTGAATTAGTTTGAATCTGATTCTTCTCCCTCCTCTCACATGAATGCTGGTGTCCCCAACTGCCTGGAAAAAGAAAAGACACACAAGTGATGTTTCCTGATGCTGGTTGGAAATAGGGAAAATGAGATGCATCAATTGTAGGAGTCAGAGGATCAGGATCCTAGACAGCATCTTCTAGACATGACAGGGATGGTGTACAACATAGGGATATCTAGATAGCACAAGCAAGAGATACCAAGAGGCAACATGCAGAAACGATTGGAACACATTTCTTCCAACCGAAATAAAAGTCAATTGGCAATCAGTGGCTTCTGAGAAGAAAAATCAGCTTTATTCCTAAGATGAGTTTATGATAAGTAATCTAATTCTTAGTGGTCAGCCCTAGTCACATGCACAAAAATTTAAATTTAAATGGATGTATAAGCATTTGTGGGGCAGGAGAAGGGAGGGAAAGAGTGTGTCTGTCTGTCTATTTATGTGTATATAATAATTATTATAATGACATAACTAAAGAATTTGAAAGGGATTCATGGGAAGGATAAGAGGGAGTGTGCATATAAATATAGAACTAGTATAATATTCTTCAAAAATAAGAACGTTGATTCAGAGCACTTAACTTGAGTTATATGCTTATTTCCAAATTAAAAAATAGGATTTCTTGATGAATAGAAAATTTGATATTCAGGAAATACCTAAAACATTTCAATTTCAATTTGTATAGATAGTTTCCTAGAATCTTGTCCATTGTTATACTATTCAGTTTTTAAGAGACTTGGAGATTGTGAAAGCCCCAAGTCATGGTAAACTTTATAACTCCTTATTGACAATTTTATAGCAACCCAGTGACTTTTTTTTTAACCATTCCACAAAGGTTCTGTAAAGATCTATCTAGAGTCTAATCTTAAACCAATTTGAATATCCACACAATGATAGAGCCCGTAATTACTGCATGGATTTAAGATATACCAAGGAACACTGGAGTGAGATAGATCCTGTGAAAATGAAGGAGGATCCAGTATTATCTCGTGAAGACGAACACTGAACAATTTGTTGTTGTGACTGCCATTTCTTGACCTGGAACATTTTGGTTAATTATGTAGAGCAGATAAAGAAAACCCTTCTTTGTAAACTAAACAAAGATTGAAGGAAAAAAATATACATGAGTCAATTAAAAGGACATATTAGGGAGTGGAATGGATGTAGGATGTTCAAAGCTGTAATATGTCTAACTTAATTAAAGGATCAAGTCTGTTTCTCTGTGAAGTGTGATAAATTAATGGCCATACACACTCCTAAATTGGCACCCACAAATGTAGCATAATTTGCTAGTGAACTGTGTTTTAAATCAAACCCCAAACTATCTTAAGAAGAACAGTGAGTGAGTGGAAAATTATCAAGTCATCTTAAGACCTCCACTGTGTATTTGTTGGATAACATTTTCACTTATCCATTCAGAATTAATTTCTATGTCTAAAAATTGTGTGTCAGTTGAAAAAGCAAAAGAAATACCATCAAGATGAGTGAATTATACCTCATGTATAAAGTGTTTACAAGTCGATAATTATTTATAAAAAGAAGTAGTGTGAATTGTTCAACTTTATAATTTGAATGCAGACATTTTCTAGTGACACACCTTTGACATATGTCAGCTCATTTTCATGTTCATATTCTGTTTTAGATTTTAAAAAGACAATTCCCCAGCATTTATTAACTCAGAGAGTCAATATGAAAATCACTCAAACAATGAGATTACTTATAAATTGTTACATGTCACAAGAAATGTTTTTCATAGCAATGAGTTGTACATCATAATTTCTGAAAAATATTGAAGATTTATGAACAACCTGGTTCTGTAATTACAATCATGTTTTGAAGAAATATTCTCCCTTCTGATATCAGGCAAATGTGTGTGTTCATGGAGGATTAATTAGTGTTTTGAATAGCATGAGAAGGGCATTCTACAGTGAGAAGACTTGGTTTCCACATAATCCTACTCCTCAGACAGTGTACAATTCGGGAAACCTTACCTTTCAGGAAAACAAAGCATGTTAAAATGAACTATTTCTTGTGAACAATTATATATTTTACAGGTTTAGGGATCATTGCTACATTACACAATGAAACTATTATCCTAAATAAAAATAAAGTAAATGTTGTCTCAAGTCAACAAGACAGTCTAGTCTTAGAATATGGGATCATCTAAACGATTTTGTCACTGTTTCAAATTCCCCATAGAAAATTTCTTCATTGCTTTAATGTAGGGTGTGTCATTTCTTTGGGCCTCCTCAGTAGTCTGTATGTAAACAGACTTAGAAGAAAGCATCAAAATAGAGATAAGAATTGTTTTTAAAGTCTCAGTCACAGCTTTTTTTGCTCTTTCTTTTCTGCTCTCTTGCTCTTACCCCCTCCTTTCCCCTTTGTCCCTTCTCTCTCCATTCCCCTCCCCCCTTCCCTCCACTGCTCCTGGCCACCCTCTATTCCTTTCCTCTTCTACTCTTCTCTCATTAAACATTTCCACGTGGAAAAAAAGTCTCAACTATAAAAGAATGTTGAGATGCCATTACATTCCATCTCTAAACTTTACTAAAAGTATTTGTAGGGAACCGGAAGAATTTCTTCTCTGTCTTATGTCAAAATATTTCCTTGACCGAGTATTGAAGCCTCTATATATCTTTTAGATATCTAAACTAAAGATTGGCAGATTTCCATATGTTTTGGATATAGTTTTTCATTCTATACATGGGATTTTTGAAGGAAAATGAAATATATATTTGTGGTTATAAGTGTTCATTTTTTGTCTGTTTACAGTTGTCTTTTGTTTTGTTTTTGAGAAAGGTCTCACTGTGTAGCTCTTGCTAGCTTGGAACTTATTATATAGACCAGGCTGTCTTTGAACTCAGAGAGATCTACCTACCTCTGTCTGCTAAATGCTACGATTATAAATATATGCATCAGTATGCCCTGTTTAAGTGTATATTTCTTTTAAAAGTCAAATTTAGATGCAAATTGTACAAAATTCATTAGTATATAATTATCAGTTTATGATCCAGTTTCTTTGCTGGTAAGTATTACTTGGAATATTTTTAATAATAAAAGCTTAGGTATCAAATTAATGTAAATTAATAAAATAGCTCATTGCCTAATTAATATATTATTATTTATTGAATATTGTTATTATGTTTATAATACAATTTATTAGTTGTTTGGTAATGGTATTTAGCACTAGGTATTAGTAAACTTTTGTTACTGTAAATATATACTATGAAAGTTTTATGGAACATTCCTAAACTTCATCTTGCATATATGATAACCCTATTAATTATGCTGTAGAGAATATTTAGGAAATCTGTGTTCGTAGTAGCTTGATATACTATAATCAGGCAATGAAAACAGCCACTGGCAATAAGTTTAGCCCCTGAGATTCATAGGCAAAGCAGCATGAAGCGAAGAACCACCCTTAGGATTTTGTTTAAGACAAAGCAGTCAACACAGACGACTCAAGGGATGCCCTGATGCTCTTATGTGTTTTATACCCTGATAAAGCTAAGCTTGATCTAGTCAGGGAACAGTCATCAACAGGCAAGGCCTAGGAGCTGCATGATAGTCAACTTATTACTGAATTGATGTGTATACCAACATATATGCTAAGCTTGAGTTAAATTTTATTTGTTAGCAGTATGTCTTGAACATTTACATGTGTTACTTGAACTGCCCACATATATCTCACAGAGCAATTTTAGATGTACTGGCTTTCAGATACCTTGTAATACTTGAGTTCCAGAAACCCTGATTTGTGAAAAGAATTAGTGTTCTTTTGATGTATTTCTGATATTTAACCTCTCATTCTACTACTTTTGCTTTGGTATACCTTCAAAACAATTTCCAGTGTTATTATATGTGGTTTTGAGTCATTTTTCATAATTCTCTCCTTGTAAGTGGAGTTGATGTTCTCCTCTTTTGTCCAAATCCATTTGTTCCAATGTGGATTTCCCGTGACCTACAAGATTCCCTGTGACCTATGCACATGAAGAGTTTTACAATGAAGAAATCACAGCCAGAGTAGGTTTCTAGTTTCAACAAACTTCAAATCTGGCAAGAGCTAAAATGGATTTAAAAAATCATGCTCTAGATTAGGAAGCTGCTAAGAATGTAGAGGATTCAGTGGGTTTCACACTGATTTATTATAATTAGCCCTCTTAACTCCTCTCCGCCCTATTTTGTAAATGCAATGTAACAACCACTGTACAAATAAATAATGATGATGAAAATTAAATTGCATGAAAAATGATCTTCAATTAAAGGTGACTCTTTGCAAAGGTGCAAAGAGGAACGGACTGAAGCTGGTTGGATCTCCCAGGGGTAGACTTTCAATGTGGGGCAATGGTCGCACAGTTGCCACATTAGAGCGTTGATAGCAAAACTGCAGTAACAAATCAAGACTCGATTTTACTGGAATTTCAAATAACTTACTGTTTAGGTTCCATCAATTTTGTTAAGAGATTGCTTTTGTTTTTAATATTAATCAATATACTATAATGCCCATCAATCTCTGGTTCTCTGGAAGGAGAACTTTCATCAAGATTTTTGTGGTTTGTCAGTCAGTCCTGTTTTCTTGTTTTTCTGAAGAGAAGGGTAGAGGAAAGGGAGACAGGAGGGGAAAAGGAGAGCAGAGAGAGAGAGAGACAGAAAAAAGAGACAGAGATACTCATAGAGAGACAGAGGCAACAGGAAAATGACATGGGTTGCATGCATGGGTATGAAGTTGAGTAGAGAGAGGAATTGAGATGGCAAAACCATAATCAGAATATGTTGTATAGATTTTTTATTTTCAATATATAAAGATTTTTGTGGTGACTTTAGACACATTCAATATGAAAAGGTATAGAGTATTTAATGCTGTTATGCTACTTTAACTTAATTTAGGAAAGTACTTATGTCTGTGTTTGTTTGTGTATGTGACATGTGTGCATGTGTAATATCTGTATGTACACCACTGTATCAGATCCTTAGAACTGGAGTAACAGAAGACTGTGGTGTGAGCTCCTGTGGGGATGCTGGAGCCCATATCCTTTGGGAGTGCTCTTAGTCACTGATCTGTTTCTCTAGCCCACGTTATGCTATATTTACTTTTATATACTCTTGCAGATTCAGTCCCCCTAAACACTGAAGTCCCATTTTCCTTTTATAAGTTAGATGGGAAATTTGCACTTATATGAGACATTTTGAGTTCTTAGACATTGAAATGTAAGGAAATCGTGATAAAAGTGAATATAAAAACATAAACAAAAGTAGGTAACTCAGAAGGCTATTTGCCTCAATTCACACCGGCTTTCACTATGAGTACAATCTAGTTTTACCTACAATGTTTTAACATTTAAAAAGTTTATTGGTAGTCTGCCAAATATCTTTTAACAGCAAAAAAATTCAATTATTCAGAAGACAGGTTTCCTTTCTTATAAATTTTAGTACTTTGCTATGATTGACACATTTCATATACATAGTTTACTTTTCTAATGCAGCAACCTGCATAAAAGAATGTTAGAATTTATTATTCAATGAATTCCAGCCCTGGCTTTAACCTTTATATTACAGTTTCTCAAGTAGATCGGTAGAGAATTCACTGAAATCAATACAGGGCTAAAGAGGGCTTCCTTCTACAGAGGATACATTTGTATTCAGCCTCTCCTTGATGGCTTTTCAGGCTTTCCTGAGCGAGGTTGGCAGTGTGGGGTAATGCTTTTCTGTGCACATCATGGATCATAGTGTCCCCACTAAGTGTTGTGTTTTGTTCGGTTGCTCAAGTGTCTCTTTTACCAACTATTGATTACCAAGAAAAAAAGGTGTGTGTGTGTAGGATTCTGGAGTGTGTGTGTGTGTGTGTGTGTGTGTGTGTGTGTGTGTATGTGTGTGTGTGTATGTGTATGCGTGTGTGTGTTTATCTGTGTGCATGTGTACAAGATCAATCCCATGCGTTGTTTTGCTCACTTAGTAAAAGTAAATTACTAAGACTTTTGGTGATATTGTCAAATCATAAATCTGTGAAAGATGACAGTGTATACTGGTGCACATTTGAAAAACATGGGACTCATTTTAGTATAGCAGTGGGCAACACCATTATGCTTCCTTATCAAAGAGCCAGCTACCTTCCAGCAATCACAGCTCCTTTGTTCATAGGTCACTCTGAACAACCACACTGAATATGCTTTTGTTGTATTCCGAATAGGCTGTGTGTGTGTGTGTGTGTGTGTGTGTGTGTGTGTGTGTGTGTGTGTGTGTGATTCCAGAGCTCTGCAGAACGTAGCATTTTTTCCCCAGCTGAAGAAGACATGTGAGATCATTCTTTTCCTCTATACATTCTGTATTTTAATGCACAGTAACTAATTCTGCTTGCCAGGTTTTATAGCCTTTTATTGGTTGTGCAGCTCTATTTATATTCTTGCTTGTTGCTAATTATCACATTCTGCATAATTTATACCGCATCTCACTGCTGGTGGAGTATGAATAGTGAAATCCATCTATAGAAGGAAATCGACTGCTTCCCAATGAAAATGCCAAGAAGAATGAACAGAAATTGTAAAAGAGTTAGAGGTTTATATTTAAAGAGAGCTCATGTCTTTTGTTCAACAAAAGAAAAGTAACACTGGGTGAAAGAGCTAACCACGGGGATTTTAAACAACACAACTTGGTCTACTTGGAAATCATCAATGTCCTGTACTTTTAAGTCTGTACCTTTTACCATCTGTCTATTTAGGAGTAAAAATTAAATCAGCAAAAGAAATGAAGTTTTGAGAAAAAAATTTGTTGTTGTTGTTGTTGTTGTTCTAGAACAAATCCTGAGTTTGGTTCCTAACACCAATATAACAGAACTTACAGTCAGAAGAAATTTGACACCTTTTTATGGTCTCTGCAGACACACACACACACACACACACACACACACACACACACACACACACACACACTTACTCTCATGTTGGGGGAACATACATTGACATGCATGCATGCTCAACATAGAAATAAAAGTAAACCTTAGAAAACTCTTACAATTTGGTAATGGCACATGCACACCTATATAAAAATAATTTGAAAAAGGGTGCTAGGGAGATGGCTCAGTGGCTGAGGGCACTGGCTGCCTTGCAGAGGTTCTGAGATCGATCCAAACAACCACATGGTGGCTCACGGCCATCTGTAATGGGGTCTGATGCCCTCTTCTGGTGTGTCTGAAGGCAGCGACAGTGTACTCGTATAGATAAAATAAATGAATAAATCTTTAAAAACATAACAAACTATATCTATCATCTATTTCTGTCTACATGTTGCAAACTGCTGGTATAGACACTTTTTTGACAGAAAGACATCTGTTCATTTGTTTGTTTTTTGCTAAACTACTTTGAGATATATGAATATATCAAAGGTCCTGTCCTTTAAATTATTTTTGCAAAGAGATCCCACATTTTTTTTTGTAAATTGACTCACAATATATCTATATTATATCTATATCTATATCATACCCATATCTATGTCTATATTCATCTATCCATCTATCTATCTATCTATTCATTCATTCTATCTATTATCTATCTATCTATTCTATCTATCTCATATCTATATTCATATTCATATCTATATTCATATCTATATCATATTCATATCATATATCATATCATAGTGAACCTGCACCTCTCTGCTCACATGTGAAGGCCCTGAAAACTAGCCAGTGTGATGCTGATATTAGAAGGAACTTCAAAAGCAAGGCTTCCATAGCAGAATGTTCTCCTCCCAACTGTCTTTTCCACTCTACGTTGTTCTTCAATATAAGACATAGAAATTAGATCCCGCCCCCGAGGTAGGAGATAGAAATGAGAATCCTATCTCCCCAAGGCCAAAAATATTCTTAACTTTCACCCTCTGTTCTGTGGAAAGAAATGTAACAAAAGTTTTCTCCACTGCTTTGCTGACTGTAGTGGCTGTGATGTCCCCCATTTTGAGCCCTGTATAGATGTTGAATGGAAAAAGGTGTTGGTAGGTTAAGTATAATTGTATTCCATTCTCAGAACCATATTGAAAAGCCTTGTTCTGTGATCCAAGCTTGCAATTCCTGTACTGGGAGAAATGTGGAATAACAAACATTGTTGACCATTGACCCAGGTCCCTCAAAGGAAGATCCATATGCCCTTTACAGAGAGGGTGTTCTCCCTCTTCTGCTTCCACCATAGGCAGAGAAACCTCACACTCTTGCTTGGTTTTCTACTCAGTCACCTTCTCTTTGTTCCTTATTGGTTTTACATTTCTAGACTGAAGTTCTCCTTCATGGACTCTAAACACAAAATTTGCTAGCTCTCCTTGAAATTGTTTCTTTTTTTTTAAGTAGGAAAGCTCCAATTTTAAATCCTGGGATTTAAAAATGCATTATTAATCTGTGTTCTCTGTTAGGGTTGCCAGCTGTGACTTTGAAAGCTAAAAAGGAAAGCACCAGTTGCTTTTGTTTCTACCTCTATCAATACCCACTGTATAAGGACATTGAGGAAAAACATTAAATTTGTCATGACTACACAGAACACCAATAATTTCTGTGCATTTTGCTTTTTGTTTTGTTATACCAATAAGGTCAGCCTCTGCAAAGACATATAAAACATGCTGCTTGCTTTCAGATCCAACATTTTTCTGGGAATGTTTGTAGATAGATAAAAGAATCACTTATAAAGGTATTTCCATAGAGTAAATTCATAATATAAAATAAATAAGATGTAAATCTAAGTAAGTAAGGTAAACATTAGAAATCAGTACTGTAAATAACCAGGAGGATCCAAAATCAAATGGAATTTGATCATAGAGCTTTGAAATAAACGTGTAAAATTGTATTTATGGTATTTTCACATGGCTGTGCTGGATCAGTATAAAAGATCATTACCTATGTACCCCAATCTCTTTTCTTCCTTTTTTTGTTGTTGTGGTGGTGGTGGTTGTGGTGGTACAATTGGCTGCCCTTCTCTGATGATTACTTGGCCTCTCTTGTACATAAGTGAGTCACCATGTGCAAGTTATGGGATCTGAAATCATAGGCATCTGTTCTGTAGGCTTGCCTCAGTTCTTAAGGTAGACTCCACTCTTTGTTCTCTATATTCTACAAAGAACAGAACAGATCCAGTCTCATTCCATTGTGTCAACTCAACCATTCCAAATGATTTTGGATAAGGTGAAAAGAAGAACAAAAGTCCAAAAATCTAATCATCACTGCTCCCTGGAGAGAAGGAAGCATGCATCTTCAAGGGCATTTTCTTTAGGAAATAACAAACTAACGGCTCAGTGTTTAATTATTGCCTCTGATCTGAGGATTCTGTATTGGGGGTGATATACCCGTCAATTCATCATTCACACTGAGCTAGCATTCAAAGAGAAAATCAGGAAAGGCGTCTCTTATGTGGAACTTGGTCGTCTAATGCAGGCAGTGTAAACTTGAGAAGAAACGCTTTTCCAGAGATTCGGCTGAAAGGAAAGACGTTTGCCTGATGAATGACCTAGCCTTGAGCTACAGCAGATCCCGTTGCTCCCAAAGACATAATTAACAATTAGAAATAGACACTTAATGTCTCAGGTGTTAGTCAAGGTCACCGCACTGAAGGACACAGCCTCTTGATAGCAAAAACAGCTCCAGGCTCAGTTTATGACCTCGTTCTGGTTGCTGACTGGGACTTAGGGGTCCGTATAGCCACTGGGCTTTTGTGCCTGTGAGCCCTGATCTGTAGACTGTGGCAGTGTGTGTGTGTGTGTGTGTGTGTGTGTGTGTGTGTGTGTGTACATATATAGAGTGACGATGGAGTGTTACCCAGCTTATTTCCGCCTTCTATCCCTAATAAAAGCTTAGCCATTTTAGTTAAGAAAACATTGAGAAATGAGCCTGATCATTGAGAAAAAATAACTCCCCCCTTCCCCTAGAAAAGGCACAGCACAGTGCTGGCAATTGTGTGCTTACTATTTCTTGTCTATTTGTCATAATGAGTATCAAACACATATAGTGATCCAGAACATTTGAGTTATTGTCACAGTTGGCTGGTATTTTTAAAATACACTTTAATGATTTAACCCTGATGAGTTGCCTGCTGGGAAATTGTAACTCTGTGTGAAATATTTGTCCCTGATGCTTTTTGATATATAGGATTAATAGAATATAATATAGTGAAATATATCTTAGAGATTACATATTTTTATGTATTGAATGCTATCCTAACTACATTAACTCATATGCAAGACTGTGATTTCTCCCAGTGAGGGAATCCTGTAGTATTAACCTCACTGATATCTATTTTGAGCAAGATTAGTGTATGGGATTTAAAAGCATCTGTTGAATCAAAGAATATTTGAATGAATGAGTGTTTTAGGGAAAATGAATTTAAAATCTTTTGTTAGTACAAGTTGTATTAGTATGTCTTCTTTAATTAAAAATACTTGGAATATTTGACACTAATATATACTTTATCCAGTATTTCTCTCATCACACATGTTATATTTATTGTATTTTTAAATTTGTAGATATCACATACTATTGGAAATCTATATTGGAAATGTTATAAGCAAATAAATATAATCATGTTCTATAAAGTTTAATGCTATTATATTACTGATAAAAAACCAGCCTTATGCAGTACAATTTAAAGTCTCCTCTGAGAGGTAATTTAACCTTTATGTCTTTGCATAACTTGTTTTACCGACATATGTAGTAATGACTCATATAGTAGGGTGTTGATTTTATACTTTAGAAAAAAACTCATTTAATCTTTATGACAATTCATACTTATTTTAGATATGAAGAAAATAAGTTACAGAAAGAGCTAGGATTCCTTCAGGGTTATATTTTTACAAGCACCAATTTATGAATTTACATTACTAAGCTCTCTACACTTCTTTATTAATATGCCCAGAGATGGAGGAGAAAATACAAGTTTAGGCTCTGTCAACTCCAGAAATAGTAACATGTACTAGAATGAATATATTCATTTCAAAGACTTTATAACATTTTCTTGCATTCCACCTTTAAACAACTGCCATTTTCTTTGCAGACAGGAGCTTGGAGTTTGTCCTCAGTTGATTTTCCTAATTCACATCCCCCATTAGTTTCCTAACTTCAAGGGTCCCCTATGGCCTGCTGAGTAAAGAATAAATTGCCCAGAAACATTCCTACCCTCGTTTTCACTGCATAGCAATTTCAGAGAGGGTAGACAGCAGAACTACTCAGCTGTGCTTTAATTACTGTTATGATGTTCAGTAGCCAAATATCTTTGAAACGAAGTTGCTCTCTCAATATCATGGTTTCCTTATCTTCAAACAGAGCTTCAAGGCACATTGATTAGGGACAGAATTGAGTGACAGATCTCATGAAGTTTTCCTACTTTTGCAATTTTGTTGCAGCATTTTTACAATTCCGTCTTACATACCCAGATGATGAACACTTCATGAGTCATTAAAACTTCAATGTGCCAATGGAAACACAGTGGATTCCCTTCCCAAACACTGCTACTTTATCTGTACACTCCCATTGTCCTGTAGGACTTTTCCTGGCCACAAGAATAAGGAACTCAATTAGGCTATCTATCTGGATTGTTTCCAGACAGCCTGGTAAGTTTTTGTCTGAGTGAAACTTGGATTCATTTGTCTATGTCTGGGAATCGACAGGATAGCTTGTTAATCTTCATAAATCATTTTCATAACTAGGTGTTTATTTTTCGGTTATGTGGCTATACTTTCATGGTACGTTTTAGAGACATGTCCACTTTAAGTACATCAACTACATCTTTTAAGAGTAAAGGGCTAGAGAATGTGCCACCTCAAAATCTTTTGGATGAAGGTATTTTGTGCTAATGACAACAAACAAACTATCATTGTACTAAGAACTCCATATCTCCTTGATTTGTCTAAATGCAAACTATATTGATAAAAATGCCTTTTTCTTAATCTACCAGGAAGCACAAGGAAGATAGAGATGAATGTAGATAGATGACACTATCAGAGCACAAAAGAAAACTGCATAATGGGATTTCCTGAACAGCATTTATCTACCACTCCTTTTTCTATTTATTTGGTTTCCCATAATTGGCTGCCCCATGACACTCAAGTTCTTTCCTTTCGTCTTTTTAGAAGCTTAGTAAGCCCCTCTGAGATCACCCAGTCCTTAAATACTGCATCTACAGGGCACAATTTTTAATAAAACAATTGTCTTGTTTTATTACTCTTCTCAGTTTGTGTTTGTTATAAGGTACATTCCAACAACAACAACAAAAATCCAAAATGGACTTCCCCCCCTCCTTTAGCACAGTATCTGTATATTCCAAACACATAACATAGCACATGCACACATACTTTTGTGGTGGTTGTTGAATGGGTGGAGATGGCAAATGTAGTGTGGTATTATTTCCTAATCTCATGAACTCCGTTATTCTACTCACTCTTAACTGGTAAGAACCGGAACCAACAGTACTGCTAATGTTGGACACAACAAATCAGTTATATTTTCTACTACTATGTTTGTTCTATTCAGTTAAAATAGACTTTTTATTTTTATTTTAAAATTATGAGGACTGGAACTTATGAGATAGGATGCTTTTTACTTAATATAAACAATAAAACCTTTAGGTCAGTCAAAATCGTGTTGGATTAATATCCTTAGACTATTTATAGATTATTAATAAAGCATAAGATATTAATACAAACTCATAAGCTGCAAATCCCAAATTTTAGAGTAATAAGTTTTAGACATAGCGTTTTAGCCGAGACAAAGATCTGAACATGCATGCAAAGTAACTAGGACATCTGATTTGTCACCAGCCAACTTCAGTCCTAAGATGTCTTTTGCACAACTTTAGATGAAATTGATTTAGCCAATTCTCCAAGGTCAGAATTGGAATTCTTTCTTTCCCTTTGCCACTAAGCAACTATAAAGAATAAATCATGGGAGCTGAAATCTATATGCTTGATTTTCATTTCAGATAAGTTTTCCTAATTGAGTTTACTTTTGTTATTAGTAAATGAAACAAGTGTTAACATGCATTTTATATAGAATTACAGATGAAAAATTTCAGTAGAAGTGGTATAATATGTAAGTTATGATGTTATAAGTGTGCGCAGCTGTATTTTAACATAAATTTGGATATATAGCATTTCTCCAATGATAGAAAATAGATTATACAAAACTGTTCTAACCTACAAATTTCTAGATTGTTGTATAAATAATAAATGTTAGTTTTGTGTGACTCTAGTTTTCTTCAGATAACATGTAAAAGGTCTTTCATGTTTTTCTTCTCTATCATTTTAAGAGTTTCCATCCCTGCTATATAAAGCCACAATCCATATTATTCCTACGCATGAAGATTTTACATAGTATATGTTCTAAAGGAAACATACACGGTAGCAAAAACACTTAGAAACTATCAAAATCACATTTATTATTTTTCAAATAGTTCCTCCTATGGGTGAAGTCCACTAGACGTAAACTTTTCCTGCCAATATGTCTCAAAAATTTGAATAGGCTTTAAAAATGCCTTGTTAGTTATTATTTAAATCCAAGTCCTTTTACAAGACATGAACTGTAAATTTTGTTGAAGTTTTGTGATTATATTACTGTATTTTAGTAGCATATGAATTATGTGTAATTATAAATTTCATTGTGGCCATTATGTAACTGTGTACAAACAATTCTTCTTTAACTTCATGCCCTTCCTCCTTTTCCTGTATTTCTCCAACTAAACCTGATCATTTCTCTATTTTTAATATTCTTTCTACTTCCATTTTTCAAAAAGATTTTATGTGGCCCAGTATTGTGTTCATCTATGTATATGATATGTATATGAAATGATATGATATGTATGTGACATATGTATTCATATATATACACACATATATGTTTCTGTATATCTATATCTACCTACTTATCTATCTATCTATCTATCTATCTATCTATCTATCTATATGCTTGGTGTACATTTAGGTAAACAAAAGACATCAGATTTGTAGGAACTATCTGAGAGCTGGGAAATTAACCTGGGCCGTCTGCAAGAATAGCAATTGTTTGTAACTGCTGAACCATCTCTATAGCCCACTTTCATTTTTTCTTTCTTTTCCTATATATGAATTAGTATTTTGCTTATATGTCTGCTGAGGGAGTTGGGTCCCCTTGAACTAGAGTTAAAGACAGCTGTGAGTGCTGAGAATAGAACCCTGGTCCCTTGAGAAAGCAAGCAGTCAGTGCTTTTAACTACTGAACTATCTCTCTTGCACCCCCCCCCCTTTTAATTTTTACTATAATTGACTTATTTCTTCCTTTTGAGGTTTTACTTATGTAGATTTTTTCAGCCTGATCTTTTCAAGAATGTTTTTTAATCTCCTTTATATTTTAATCAGAAACAAATGTAATTCATTACTCATGTCAGAACCAGTGTATGAACTTTTCTATGGAATCCGCTCCTGTTTTCTACTATCTAAAAGCAGAAGATTTGAGAGCCCCAACCTGACAAGACAGACTCCATCTTGTAATTAGGCCTCCATTATTTTTCACACTAGCTGCTCTTCTCAGGTCAAAGTGATTATTGGAAAAACCACAAACTGTTCCTGGAAGGAACCACCCAAGACACGGGTCACCGGTGGGAAAATACCTCACGTTCCAGAGGCTATAGATATAATAGATTGCTTAAGCCAAGTGAAATCACTGTTAGCTAATCATGTAACTGCCAAGTTGATAAGCCTCTCACCCTGCTCTAAGGGCGATAAAAAGACTCAACCAACCAGGCAGCATACACCAGCTGAGATGAGGCCTTCAACACATATACCACAGAGGACTCACAGGTCTGGGTTCAGTCAGAGAGGATGCACCTAACCCTCAAGAGACTGGAGGCCCAGGGAAGTTTAGAGGTCTGGTGGGGTATGTAGGGTAGGGACATCATCATGGAGACACAGGGAGGTGGGCGGTGGCCCAGGAGGGGTTATGGGATGTGGAAGAGTTGGAGGGTAGACCAGGAGGGGAATAAAATCTGTATTGTAAAAATTAATTATTAAATTAATTAATTAATTAATTAATTACAAAGTAAAAAAGGCTCAACCTTAGGTGCTCTGGGCCTTCTGCACTACCCCTGCTGCACTGAAGGGGCCTGAGAGAACAAGCTTGAGGTTGAATACTCTTTGCTTTTACATAAAAGTTAGACTCCTGGTGGTCTTTGGAGACCCTCAGATCTTGGCGTAGCAAGCTCTTCAGCATGTTACATAATAACTTTAATTTTTTTTCTGATCTGAACTCTTTAAATTTGATTTGACCAACTCTGAATATGTTATAGCTAATGGAGAAAAAAAATGTAAGTTGCTGATTTGGAGGACTGGGAGAAAGATGTCATGGTTAAATCTGTGTGGGATTTCTCCTTTAAGCCTGAGTACAGGCAACCAGAAAGCCTGGGCAGGCCTCCCAAAGCAAGAGACCTTGAATTGATGTTCAGTCAGAGCACTAGAGTTTCTGAGAGGAATTCTTTTAGAGGACTCACTCCCCCACCCCTACCCCAGCTTTGTTTATATACATTAGCATTCCTAGCCCAGGAGATTTCTTTCAGACACTACTTTATCTGTGATCCTCAGGGGAGGATGAATAGAGAGGAAAGCCTTGAAAACACACCCTTAACCCTGACTCCTCACCGTGCAACCTTTAACTCTTTATCTTCCCCCTTCCTATTTCTCTCCTCATTACTCCCTGAAAAACATTTGGGCTCTACATCAGGGAGACAACTGTCAAGGTTTGTCCATCTATCATCTATCAAGTCTACAACTGGTGCTATCCTCTGGAGACAAGTGGGGGAGAAAAGGAGATGTGTGTGTGTGTGTGTGTGTGTGTGTGTGTGTGTGTGTGTGCATGTGTGTGTGTATGTGTGTGTGTACATATGTGATCATATTTGTATATGCACACATTATATATGTATGTGTGTACACCTAACAATTGAAGAGGACATGAATGTGAGAGTGAATGAGGAAAATTAGAGGGATATGGAGAAAACAGGAAGAGGTTGAACTGATATAAATATAGTACTCATTAGTCATGTAATAGATCCATTGGATATATTTATAATCAAAATATAGAAACCACTGACCTCTCTCGATAAAGTCATTATATATAAAATGGTTTTTTTTTTTTTTAATTTGGTGCTATTTTGGCTTCTAGTAATTATAGTAACTGAACAACTAGGGTTGACCAATAAAAAACATCAGATGACAGAAGCCATCATGGACTGCTTTCTGTGCTAGATGGTGCTCACTAGAGACATGTGCTTCACAGATAACAATGTGGAAATGTGGACATGGTCAATATTAAATCAATGACATTTATTCATGAAAACCGACACAATGGGCTTCCTCTCGCCCCTTAAAATGAGCAAGAACAACATTTTGTCCCATGTTGCCCTCTAGTGGAATCTTAAAGAAGCCATTGAATAAGATGATAATTTGGTACATTAAAACATCTGCAGTGTGAAGTGAGAAAAAATTTGAAAACACATGAACTCATACTCATCGAAAATGATGATAATGAGGACATTGTCCTGTTGATTAATGTTTTATCCTGTGTGGTATTTTTAAAAAACAAGAAATGAACAAAGAAAATAATGTCTGTGACTCCCATTGCTAAATAAAGTGTAACCTATATAAATCAAAAAGGAGAAATAAGAACTCAGGCATATAATTCTATTATCTTTGAAAATTCGCCAAAAATTTTTGTCAATCTCACGCAATAAAACTATCATTAAAACCACATCTTTCTACAGATCCTTGACTGAAATAATATTTAACCTTATGGGGAAAGTAATAATTTAAAAAGTATAAATTCTCTATAACTCATGGAAACATAAAAGTAAATATATTTTCAGAAAATATTCTTATCTTTTAATTTGTTATTCAGAGAACACATTCTGGTAGTCTTTATTTCTACCAGACTTCTCTTTAAGGTGTTCATGTATTCCAATATAGATTATTTTTCCGAATTTGTTTACTAGGATGGATGAATTCAGTACATGGTTATATAGGAATTATATTCTATTTCATAATGGACTTCTAAAATTCCTACAAGTCCACTATTGTATATAACTTCTTGGTTCCTACATTAACACGGTTTGTCTTTCACAATACCAATTCTAGCCTGCATACATTTACATAAAGACTCATACTTTTATATTTAATGCAGATTTTCCTACCTAAACTCTCATTTAAAAACAATTCACAGACCATGTGAAGCTCAAGAAGAGGGAAGACCAAAATATGGATGCTTCAGTTCTTCTTAGAAGAGAGAACAAAATACTCCCGGAAGGAAATACAGGGGAAAGTGTGGAGCAGGGACTGAAAAAAAGGTTATCCAGAGGCTGCCCCACCTGGGAATACATCCCATATACAGAACACAACCCAGTCACTATTGCTGATGCCAACAAGTGCTTGCTGACAGGAACCTGATATGTGTGTCTCCTGAGAGGCTCTGCCAGAGCCCTAGTGATACAGATGAGGATGGTGGCAGCTAACTGTCAGACTGAACACAGGGACCCCAATGTCAGACTGACCACAGGAAGAACAATATCAACCCCAGAGCTCAGGACCCCCAGAGCTCCCAGGGACTAAATCACCAACCAATGAGTACACATGGAAGGACCATGGCTCCAGTCGCATATGTAGCAGAGGATGGCATTGTCTGGCATCAATAAGAGGAGAAGTCCTTGGTCCTATGAAGTCTTGTTTCCCCAGTGTAGGGGAATGCCAGAGTATTGAGGTGGGAGTGGGTGGGACTGGCAGCATCTTCATAGAAGCTGGGCGAGGGGGAGGGGTATGGGAGAGTGGGGAAAGGGGCTAACATTTGAAATGTAAATACATAAAATATCCAATAAAAATAACAAAAATATATAATGTCTTGGCTAATTGATTGGCTCTGTAACCTATCAATAGACATTTCTCTCGGCAGGTCTGCAAAGAAATATCGTAGAAGGATTAACTAAGAATAGAAGATATTCTCCCAGAATGGGCAGCATTTTGTACCTGTAGCGCAACTGTGAGAAAGTTTGAGGTGGGGATCAAAGGTAACCTATCCGGCCCACCTTTACTTTTTGTGAATGAGAACGGCTACACTGTGCCTGCCGCCGCCGTCGCCGCACTTGCCCTGCTTGACATGCAGAGCCATGACTAATGCGTTGCCTCAACTAATTCTGGAGAAAATATAATGTCCAGCCACACTTACAAAACAAAAACTTTAAATACCAGTTATACTATTATTGCAAACGCTCTCACCCCAAAATCAAGTTTGAGAAGCAATACAGCAAGCCAGAAAGGTAATCCCTGGAATTAATCTTTTCTGAGAGTCAACTAAATGGAAATCTGATACCTTTCAGTAATAATGGGGATGTTACGATATGACTCTAAGACGCTCTATATTTTTCACTTGTCCCCTGGTTTGGAGAGATAAAGTCAGCTAGAATTTAAAACTGAATGTCATCTTAAGATTCAGCTTGAGGAAAGGCTTAGTGTTTGGGGCAAGCTTTGCAGGATGGTTAGGACACATAGGTAAGAATACCAAAGAGTTTCTGGACAGGGAACATGATCACATTTGATTGTTTTTTGTGGAACCACAATGGCCTCCAGTAGCACAACATGTAAAGCAAGGTAATGAGTTGTTTTTAAATTGTGGTGCTGGCCCTTAAAAGTACACATAAACTGGATTTTATCTATATCCATCACATAAAATACATGAAGACTCTAACATGGATGCACACCCTCAGTGTGCTCAAATACAAATTACAATGAGGATGCCTGAAAATACTGAAGAATGGCAAGGGTGTCTTTTCTGACTCTCTCTCTCTCTCTCTCTCTCTCTCTCTCTCTCTCTCTCTCTCTCTCTCTCTCTCTCACCAAGATAAAGCTTTCTTGGTGAAATTTCTTTAATAACATTTCTAATGTTTATTAAAGTTTCTAGTCACTAATATTGTTAGTTATACTAACATTTTTAATGAAGTGTTCACACATATTTTCCAGCCGTCACTCATGACTGTGGTGAAGAAGGAAACATGAAAGGAAGATGACGTAGCAGTTTCAGTCATAAGTGGAGATGCATGTATGAATGGCAGTCTCTGGAGGCTGAGGCTAACTGTGTGGTGGTTTCTAGCACACATCACTTCATTCATTCACCCTATAAAGGTTTGTGTGATTTCACTTATGGTTCTCCCCCAATAGCTTAGTGGCAGTAAAACAACCCACAGGGGGAGGGAAGCCAAGCTGGAGTAATATGTCTGTGCAACAGAGTTTAGAATCATTTCTTGATGTCCTCAAACATATTTCCCTTTCCTTTTGGGAATTAAAAACACAAATGGATTCAGAAAGGCTGTTAAAACTCCAAATGAATTCACAATGTGGTTCATTATTTAAAAAATTCTGTTTTCCTTGACAATAATGTAGGTATGAGTTTTTGGCATGGACTATCATTCTATGGACTTTGATTAGGTGCTTATAAACTCGTAAATAAATAAACTCATAAATGAACCCATACATAAGACTCATCATGTTGGGGAACTTTCGTGTACTCTGAAGATTCAAATATTGAGGTTCTAGCACAAATCTCCTCAAAACATAACCAAATGATACCATATCTGGGTACACATATAACTGACTTAAATGCATACCGTATCTGGGTATGCATGTAACTGACTTAAATGTGTACCATATCTGGGTACGCATATAACTGACTTAAATGTATACCAAATCTGGGTACGCATGTAACTGACTTAAATGTATACCATATCTGGGTACGCATGTAACTGACTTAAATGTACACCATATCTGGGTACACATGTAACTGACTTAAATGTACACCATATCTGGGTACGCATGTAACTGACTTAAATGTACACCATATCTGGGTACCCATGTAACTGACTTAGAGTGAGTTGTTAGCGTTAGCCACTGTGTGTGGCATTGTGATAAGAAAGTGAAGATATGATATAGACTACAAACAGAAAAAGACGGTCAAGAATAATAAAATCATGTCTATATCTCAATAAACTTCTGGCTCCAGATTTATCAGAAACCAATTAATTTGCTTAGACACATGACCTTTGGCCCTTTGATACAGAATATTCTTAGACTAAAACATCATAACATTTTATCTCTGTATTACTGGTAAAGCAATGTTAATAATTTTATTAAGATTTTCATATTTTAAATAAATTTAAATGATGCCAATTATTTGTACTCTATTGCAGCATAACTTTTAAAGATTAATCTTTCGAGTAAGCTTTTAGTATGATGAAATACAATGCAGTTCCTGTTATCTGTTTTCTAATTCTCTCTATTAAAATGCATATAAAGATTTATGCAACAAGGGCTCAATATTGCCTTCTACTGTGCTGGGATACCTTGACTCTGTCCCTTGAGCTTCACAGTAGCTTTTTTGAACCTGCCTACCTTCAACGGCCAAATTCTTGACCTTAAAACATGCTAGTGTTAACATGTTTGGATCACATTTTCTCCTGTCTACCACAGTACTAAAGGAAAGATCATGGTGGCTGTGGAAGTCTTCTCCATCTGGCCTCAGCACAATTTATCTTTATCCCAAATTTTATATTATTCTTGCAAAGACCTACATTAAATGAAATGCAACGAAATTTCAGTGGAAATAAGAGGGTTTTTATTACCTCATATTTCTTTTAGAGTTTTAGTAATGTAAACAAAGTTTCTCAGGTTAAAGAACTGTGCATCTGTGACACATGCTGGAAGCCTGAGTGAGTGGTTACACAGTTTATGTTTTGTAATAGTAGAGTGTTTTATGTTAAGTACTAAATTATCTTGAGCTGTTTTAGCCATTTAATCGGGCAACTATAACTCATCTCTCTATGTTCAGTTCTAGTAAAATTAACAATGTGGTGCAGTCATGACTGCCAGATGAATACTTGCACAATGTCCAAATGTGTTTGCAACATCTACCAAAACAAAGGTCAAGATAATATAGGATAACATCTTACAATTTACCATAAATATATTTACTAGGCTTATTGTAACTTGACCACATAATTATTCCTGTAATATAATTTTAAACAGTATTGATTTGTATATTAATTTATTCTGTTACTATAAAAGAACAGCATAAAGGCACCATCAAATCTAAACACAGTATTTGAGGTAATCTATATTCTAAGGCTATGGTCACTGGTATTTGTTGCGAGTATAAAGTTTTCCTTACAACATTTGAGGTAAAATTTCTTTGTGTGTTTAATTATTTGTAACTTCAGCAACCTTGGAAATGCTAAGCACATTTTCCATTGCAGTCATATGAATTACAACATTAAAAGTCATGACTACATCACATTGTTAAATTTACTAGAACTTAACATCACAATAAATCACATCTCTGGTGTGTGTATGATAGTATTGAGAGAGAAAACTAACCTAATAGAAAGAATCCATCTTGACTCTTGGAAATACATCCAATGGACAAGATTTCTGTGGTTACCATAAATGGAAGGTAACCTAAGCATCAATATTCAGGAATCTCTTTTGTAAATTAGATGCAACTTAACCATCTTCTTCAGACTCTTGCAGACATGAATTTTCCGCTGTGACATACTGCTGCCTGTATTGTGATTTGGAATTACCCTACTAATAAAATTATGTATTTAATGTTAAAAAAATGCATATAAAGGAGGCACATGGATTCTGCCCTTCACACTGAATGAGTTCGCATGCAGCAGGGAGTAAACAGCCAAAGACTCATCAAACTGTGACTCAGATGTTTACTTTTCTAGTGTCTGAATACGACAAATGATTTATTCATTTTTAAAAACCATACAAATTAGAAATGCTTGTCTGTCAAAACTAGTCTTTGACAAATACCAAACAAGACAAAACATTTGAACCCATTACAAAACGTAATATCTGTGGTTAATGTTGAAAATCAAAGCTGTTTTTGTCTTTATTCATTTTCCCTTTTGAAAACAAAACAAACAAGCAAAAAGAACTATAAAAATTTTAGGACTTACTTTTCTGGGCAAAACCAAAATTTTAGGACTTACCAATATTTGCAACTGAATAATTTCTGATTCCTTGTGAGTTAAAATGTCTTCTTTTTTCAGATGCCAGTATTTCTTGATCACTTTAGGAATAAGTCACAAACTATATCCCAAATAGTGAAAGTAGTGATGTTAAAATTATCTGCTAAAGGAAATCAGATTTCATTCTTCTAAAAGATCAGCCTTCACTGACTGTATTCCAAATTGTAAGAAAAAAATGAATTCTCTATCTTTATTTTCATCCTAAATACAAAATAAATATAATTATGCATTATCCACTTGTGTAATATTTGATTAAGTTTACCAAATGGTTATGGTGACACACCAGACATGGCTATGCTGATGCACTGCATCACTTATCCCAATGACATACAGAGACATACTTCCTGCACTTTAGTTGCTGAAGTTACTACAGCCTAGTGAGTCTCAGGAAATAACATCTCTCTTAGATTTAGTGTATTATTAATCACTTACACAAATAGTGATGTATAGACAAATAATTTTGTTTATCATTAACTGTAACCTACCAGATAATTTATATAATGTAGATTTGTGTGGGAATAGTCATTTCATTTTTTTGAACATTTACTGAGTATTTATCAATAAAGCGTAATCATCAATAAAACAACAAAATAAACAAACAAGTACGGGAAAGGATGGTGGTCCTTTGGAAGAATAAGACCAGGTCTTAGGAGGAAAGAGGAATTGGGGAATAGAGGCGAAATATGGTGGGACTTTTTATATCTTTGTCAAGAAACTGATATACAAGTGTGAATACAAGCTCTGTTTCTTTCTTTGTGTGTGTATGTCTGTTCCTGTCTCTCTTCCTACTCTTTTTCCCTGGTTCAGTTCTCTTTATTTTTCTCACACCACATGAAACTCAAGAAGAAAGAAGACCAAAGTGTGGATGCTTCAGTCCTTAATGGGGCAACATAATACTCACAGGTGGAAATATGGAGACAAAGTGTGGAGCTGAGACTGAAGGAAAGGCCATCCAAAGACTGCCACACATGGGGATCCATCTCATATGCAGTCACCAAACACAGACACTATTGTGGATGCCAAGAAGTGCATGCTGACAGGAGCCTGAGAGGCTCTGCCAGAGCCTGACAAATATAGAGGTGGATGCTCGCAACCAACCATTGGACTGAGAACGGGGTCCCCAATGGAGAAGTTAGAGAAAGGACTGAGGTAGCTGAAGGGGTGTGCAACCCCTTAGGAAGAACAACAATATCTACCAACCAGACCCCCAGAGCTCCCAGGGACTAAACCACCAACCAAAGAGTACACATGGAGGGACCCATGGCTCCAGCCCCACGTGTAGCAGAGGATGGCATTGTGAGGCATCAATGGGAGGAGAGGCCTTTAGTCCTGTGAAGGCTCGATGCCTCAGTGTAGAGAGATGCCAGGGCAGGGAGGCGGGAGGGGGTGGGTGGATAGGTTGGTAGAGGAGCACCCTCTTAGAAGCAGGGGGAGGGGTGAGATAGGGGTTTTCCAGAGGGGAAACTGGGAAAGGCAATAATATTTGAAATGTAAATAAAGAAAATATCTAATAAAAGAAAAGAAAAAAAATTCAATCATTTACCAGACAATCATCATAAATAGGTTATGCTATTCTAGGGAAAAAAATTATCTTCACTGAGTCTGGTAAGGATTCTATTTAGGTAGAAAATGTCTTTGCTGCTGGACCATTCATGGACAAGAATAAAAATTAGACACACTATTGTCAGCACATTGGAAAGGTCTGAGGTATGGCAATATTTTATTCTGATATTAGAAAGGTTCAAAATCATTCCACTGCCATCTAGAAAATGAAAGTCAGGTATGTCTTGTGGAATTAGGGTGATTGAGAATGTGCAATATGGTTAGAAGGTCTTATAGTCTCCCTGAGGGCTCAGCGTTCCAATCATCAAGGAATCACTTTTGGGCTGTATGCTTTTCCACTTACGGATCTCTGTATGTCCATTGCCCTAGTGTGGGTTATATGCCTCAGTTGTAAGGACCTTTCTGGGTGACTCTCACAGTCATCATATATCTCCGTTACAGGGATCTCATGATGAATTAGGGGGAGGGACAATGGCTACTCAAAAACATATGCACATTCTTTTTCATTATTGCTTATTTGGTGGCCTTACAAATTTCTATGCTAGATCCATGCTTTACTGATTGCTGCTTCAGATCCTAGGTAATCGGCAGCACAGAACCTCACGATTTTAATCTTAATCTGTAACTGATTTAAATATATACCAACACTTCTCCTTGAAAGCAAAACATTACTGTATTCATAAATCAACCTCTTCAATTTTTAACTCTCTTAAGATATTTTCTTTTAAGATATTGGACATCACATTTTGAGCTCCTGAAATCTCAATAACTTAGACGATCCCATTTATGCATTCTGCATTTAGACAGGAGACTCTACTAACATCCACAAGACAATATTAGGAAGCCATGTTTTATCTTCCATAGTGGGCAGATCCAGCAGCCAAGGAGAAGAGTGCAGTAAGCACAGGAAAGGTGGTCAGAGACCAATGCTGACACTTCAGCCCCGTGGTTAGCTTTTTAAGAGTACTGGAGAGCATGCTCACTCGTTATCTTTCTTGCTTATTTTATAGCCTTGCAAAACCCTAAGGTAGATATACAAGCCTTGCTCATTGCTGCTACTAACATCTGGAGAAATCGGTCCATTCATATGACACAAATGCCTGGGTAGGCCTTCAATGTATTAAGTGTCATTTGAATAGAGTGAGGCTAGATTCCTAATGAGATTTCATGAATTCTGAATAAACCCAGATATAAAGCCATATTTTGAAATCAAGGATCCTTATTCTCTATAGACTTCATCTAGTTTTGTCGATTTGCCTTAATATATAAAAACAACATAGTTCCCATATTTCAAAGGTGTGTACACATACTCTAAGGATCCTTCCAAACATGAGAGGAAGAGACAGGTACATGGCGTCAGTACTTTCAAGAATGAGAAATAAAGTCCTAGGAGATGATTTCTTTGAGTTGACTCATAAAGTGTGGTAAGACTTCTGCTGCTGCATTCTTTGTTCTGTGTCTCTGTCCTACCCTGCAGAATTGACTTATTACTGTGGAAAAAGAGAAACAGAACCCCAAGGATACTTTTCTTTTTCTAAACAGAAACTATTTCATCACATAGACTTAATCATAGTCATCAGGATAAAATAATCTATAAAAAGAATTAAGGCCAAGCATGAAGTGGAGAAAGACAAAGACAACGAACAAGGAACCAAAACCTTATGGGAGACAACTCCTGTGTCCAGTATTCAGAGGTAAACATCAAACACAAAGAGTTCCATAGAAACAGAATATACAAAGAGGGGGATTAATTCAAGTATTTCAACATTTTCTTGAGGAACTTTTGATGTGTCTTTACTCACTAAAGGAAGAAGCAGAACTCCTAACTTAAAGAGCCCATTATGTATAAAAACAGAGATGGGAAGGAGTAACAAGAGAAGTCACAGTTAAAGGAACTGAACACTGCTGTTTGGACCAAGCACAATGAATCAACAGTAACCTGACCTTCACACGGCATATGTAATGCATAGCAGAGGACTCAAGCTTTTGAAACGAAATTTTCATTTCCAATTACTGATGTGCAAAATTCCAGGAGACAGTAGGAACTCCGGTGGAAGGTAGGAGAGAACCAGAGGAGCCATAGCAAACAAATGGACAATGTATTTAAGGGACCGTAAGAACCCCTTTCCAAGTGTTTTCACTAATCTATACCACTTTAACTGTGATATTTAATCAGAAAACATGAGACAATGCAACATAACTTTAGATAATCCATGAAAGAAAGCTAACAAACTATCTGGAGTAACTTGATTGTGTAGTAATACACATGTAGGCGAATGCAGATATTGTAATACTTCATTTAAGAAGAGAAAACAGTCAAGTATATTTTTTAAAAACATAGTCCTTCAGTTTTAAAGAAAAGACAAAACAGAAAGTTATTACAGTGTGACGATTAGTAAGCTATACCTTCAGTTCCAGGAAGGTAATTAAATTACTGCTTCATGTAAAGTCCCCCTGCCCCCATGTCTAGTAAATTCACTACATAACTGAGAAGTAATTCAATTTATACTGACATCTTTTTTTTTTTTTTTTTTTTTTTTTTTTTTTTTTTTTTTTTTTTTTTTTTTTTTTTTTTTTTTTTTTTTTTTTTTTTTTTTTTTTTTTTTTTTTTTTTTTTTTTTTTTTTTTTTTTTTTTTTTTTTTTTTTTTTTTTTTTTTTTTTTTTTTTTTTTTTTTTTTTTTTTTTTTTTTTTTTTTTTTTTTTTTTTTTTTTTTTTTTTTTTTTTTTTTTTTTTTTTTTTTTTTTTTTTTTTTTTTTTTTTTTTTTTTTTTTTTTTTTTTTTTTTTTTTTTTTTTTTTTTTTTTTTTTTTTTTTTTTTTTTTTTATAGAGCAATTAAGTCATTGTTTGACCTACATAAGCCAAGGAGAATGCTGCCTTGTCAGAGCTAGCGTTTACACTGCAGGGAATTTAATCAAAATATCCCGAATTAGCCATGGTCCGGAGGAGTCCCTTCTCTGGCCCTTCTGATTGTTGATTGCTAGCTCCTGATCTGCTCTCTTTAGTATATACTAGTGAAGTCTAAACATCGTGCCATTGTTTAATTTATATGAAAGTTAAAGTCAAGCCTATGCACTTCACTGGCAAAACTCAACAGCTTCAAAAGATCCAGAGAAATTATGATTTTGAGACTTCTGAAGCTTTAGAAGATGTAATTCCAGTGGAACACATTTTCAGATCCAAGACTCGCTATCCATTTCACTTTTCTCTTCAAGATGAAAACATTGTCCTCAAAACTCCTTGTTCTGTAGACATGTCACTCTGTGTGCCCTCAATGATGATGCTGATGATTACACTGCTCCTTGCTTTTGGAAGCAGGCAGCTGGACTACTAACAAGCCAGGCTAGAGGATGTGGGGAAGGCTGTGAAAGGTGTGCTGCCTGGGAGGGAAGAGGGGCGGGAGAGATCAAGGCTGAAGGAAGCACTCACAGACACATTTGGCAGCTTGTCTGTACAAGAGAAAGAGAATAGAACCAAATACTTTTATTCAGTGGCCTCAGTTCCAACCAGCACATTTTGCTCAGAAATAAAACTCTCTGTGTGTGTGTGTGTGTGTGTGTGTGTGTGTGTGTGTATGTGTCTGAGAGAGAGAGAGAGAGAGACAGAGAGAGACAGAGAGTCAGAGAGAGACAGAGAGACAGAGACACTCTGTGTGTGTGTCAGTGTGAGAGAGAAAGAGAGACAGAGACAGAGAGACAGAGACACTCTGTGTGTGTGTGTGTGTGTGTGTGTGTGTGTGTGTGTACAAGTGCTATTTCAATCTCTTTTATATTCTAGCAGTATGGAATACAGTCTTTTCTTCTCAAGGTACTTCTTAAAGAATTTAGATATAGCATAATTATGTTAAAGCTTTTGCAAAAATTAGAAGATGGGCTATGGTTTATCAACCCATTGTAAGTTTTGTTTGAACACTATAATATTTTTTGTCATTTTCACATGCCATATCTTTGGTTAAATATTAGGGTTTATAATCTACATGACTCATTTAAATGCATTAGAAGAAACTTTCAATCTCCCCCATCTTCCAACTGCCCTCTTTGTGTGTTGTGTGTGTGTCTGTGTATGTGTGTGTATGTGTGTGTTTTGTGTGTGTGTTTGTGTGTGTGTGTGTCATGCATGTGAGAGAGACAAAGAGAGAGAGAGACAGAGGCAGAGACACAGAGACACAGAAAAACACCAAGACAGAAACAAACAGACACACAGACATCAGACTGTGTGAGATATAAATAAGCTACAACGATTTCTATTCGGTTTCTGTGGGTCTTTGTCTTATACATAAATATATCTTAGAACCATAAAATAAATTCAAACAAAGAAAGTAAAACGAATGTATCATTATATATGCAGTTAAACATTCCAGATGACACACTGGATTTTTACTGAATCTAAAGAAAAGATTCTCACCATGTCTACATTTTTAATGTACCCCCTCTGTAAAACAAGTGTCTCAATATTTGACAAAAGTCTAAAGACCAGAATTACACGTTTTACAGAATTTTCACATTGAATATTGTACACACATGAATCTATAAAATCCAAATAAATGTTTGGCCAAGGTTATACTTTCAATTTCAAAATAGGTTTTGATTTGGAAAGGTAGATCCAGCCCATCAAATAGAAATTTCTACAAGCCTTCTTTGCTGACTTTCCTTTCTTAGCAGAGCCTGACGTGGGCAGACTTCATGGCTCATAGCAGCATGCATGCAGTCAACACAAGAGGCTGAAAAATCGTGCAAACCAGCCCTCATGTATTATTAAAGCCAGCCCAGCTTCCTGCACTGCTGAACAATGCTGACTGTCCTCCACCAACAAATTCAATCCGCAGGCTGTCTGAAAGTGCGCCAAGGCTCTGCGTCGCCTGCACATGGCAGATATAATTGGTAAAATGAATGAAGAATTTCCTATTCTTACCAGGCAGTAGTCCAGATAGGAGATAAGAATAACTTCAATAGCTGAGCTAGCATGTGAAAAGGGCTCTGCTTTTCATATAACACTTATTATGAAGATGCAAATTTCCCCTCAAACAGCAAGGCTCTCTGTGACTGTTCACACACATCCCTTGAACTGTTAACAGTTTGTATCTTCAGTGGCTTAATTTTTGAGATTTCTTTTTTTCAAATTTCACTCGAGACAATCTCCTGGTCTCCAGAATCTTCCAATGATATAGATGGACAAATATCTACAAAATATCAGTAGTGCTATATTATTTACACATTTAAAATGCTATATGAAAGAACTTATATTCAGACCTCACTGGAATGATGCCTAGCTTAGGGAAAGTTAAAGTAGTTATTGCCTTGAAATATTGTAAGTGTGGAATGTTCCCTCTAAAGGATGTGTAAAATTTTATATCATTTCTGGCTAAGAGGTATGTAATTTTTTTTAGAACTTCAAACATGAAAAAATTGAATGAAAATTACTCCTACTCCTTCTTCAACCTCTAACTGCTCTTGTGTCTCCTACCAAACTAACAATCCCTTCTTTAAATATTATTACACGTATAGCCATAAAAATATATTACATATGCAATATGTGTGTGTGTGTGTGTGTGTGTGTGTGTGTGTGTGTGTGTGTGTGTGTGTGTGTGTGTGTGTGTGTGTGTGTGTGTGGTGTGTGGTGTGTGTGTGTATGTGTGTGGTGTGTGTGTGTATGTGTGTGTGTGTGTGTGTGTGTGGTGTGTGTGTGTGGTGTGTGTGTGTGTATGTGTGTGTGTGTATGTGTGTGGTGTGTGTATGTGTGTGTGTGTGTGTGTGTGGGTGTGTGGTGTGTGTGTGTGTGGTGTGTGGTGTGTGGTGTGTGTGTGTGTGTGTGTGTGTGTGTGTGTGTGGGGTGTGTGTGGTGTGTGTGTGTGTGTGTGTGTGTGTGTGTGTGTGTGTGTGTGTGTGGTGTGTGTATGTGTGTGTGTGTGTGTGTGTGGTGTGTGTTTGCATACCACCTTTGAGTCTATTTTGTGTGCCTGTTACGTGCACGTGTTCAGGATTGATCACTTGAAATGGATAAGGCAATCTCTGGGGCAGCTCATCCCTGGAGCAAGCTGTTGGTGTTTTCTCAGAAGCCATTAATTAATAGATGATTTACTGATAAGTGCAGCTCTTAACACTCTTCCAAAATCTTCCTTTTGCAAATGGTGGAAAATATTTCAGAGGAACAAAACTGGTCAGAAGAAGTGACTGTGGGGTGGCCAACACCACGTGACACACCTCCAAAGCAGGATTATCACATAACCCTGTCAAAAACTTTCTGAATAAGAAGCAGAAAATTTATAACAGCTAGATGCCCAGGATGTAGCTGTTAGATATTGTTTTTGGGTACGGTATGCAACCATCTTTTAAAGAATTTTAATGAAGTGATCGTATATATTCAGGTGTAATCTTGGTTTACTATAGAATGTGTTATATATGCCACTGTGTGTGACACAGTTTGAAATAAGCATACTGTGTCCTGTACTTGACTTTCTCTTCAAAATGAGTTAGGATATTGGATTTCCTTCTAGAAATGGCCAATTCAGTCAAGGAAGAATGAATTATTATTGGATATTATACATGATTACAATATCTTTGTATATCCCGGGAAACCAGAGTTACAACCGGATAATTTTTAATCACACCCATATAGATTAATTGAAAAGAAAATAACGTTCACATGAGTTTGGCTTACACTAGCTGTCAATAAGGCCTATATCGCTTTACTCAATGCTACGTTTTACTTTAAACTCTCTCTCATTACTTTTCTTGATCTTGCCTTACACATAGGTAATTTTTGCAGCACAAGGAACACAAATATTATAGGTTGTATATAATATTTTAAAACTAAAGATGAGAAAAAATATGACATTTAGAAAAGAGCTCTAGAAAAGAGGAAGGAAACTTGGTAAAAAAGAAAGGAATGGAAAACAGTGTTGTGGAGAAGAGAAATGTTGTCAAGATGTGATGTAGGCTATATGGAAACTTCCAGTGATACCCATAAATTATATAATTATTATAAAATTGATTCTCCAACTTTGAATAAAAAATATATAATTTTAAGAGGGGTTTAAGTTATGATTATTAGAAGGCTACCATTTTACTTGCTTTCCCTCTATCCAATATTCATAGATTTTTTTCCTCAATACCATTCTCATGCAAAGCTTAACAATATTTTGTATATGTTTCTTGTGTAAGCTTTTTAAAAAATAAGCATTAAGAAATATTTGATCATATAACATCTATTATCATTTTACATACTACTATGTATTATTTTAATGTAAAATATAGAAATATCCCCGTACTTTAATCAGCTTAGTTATTTATCCTTATGAATTGCATTCTAATTAATTTCCAATATTAGAAATTAATGGACTTACTTCATTTAATAACTTTTCCAGTAGAATTGCCAAGAAAGAAATCATGACAAATATATTTCAGTTGATCATACTGATGGGATGAATTGACCAAGAGGGGTCCTTCTTTAAAATTTTACATGCATTTTTCATAGGTAATATATTATTTTATTTTCCAACGATGGGCATATCTTCTTATACTCACACAGATCATTGATAATAATAGTAGTCTCCTATAGTCTTGTCAAAGAATGTGTGCTCCAAGTTAGAATTCTGTAAGTCTAAATGTCAAAATGGTTAATAGAGTATATTGTCTTTCTACTATATGGTAATATCAATATCCTTTTTTGAATCTCTTAGTCTGGAAGCACGCTCAACATTCCTTTGCTATAAACGAGAGCCTTTTTACGTAACCCAGCTCTTGTCCTTGAGTCATTTGCCTTTCTGGTTTCCCTTTATCCGTCACACATGGGTTTATTCCAACATAAATGACGCTATTGTTGCAGACTTGCTTATGTCCTCATGACATTTCCTAATAACCCAACTTCCATGAAACAGTTGTATGTTCCTACAACATTTCCTATTGGCCACCACTCTCTTCCATTCAGCATCTTCTTGATTAAGACCCTAGAAACCAACCAAACCAAATGATCTCTTCTGTACCAACTCTTCAGGTGTACCATGCAACCTCCCTTGCAGAAAATCTACTATCCATTCCACCGATCCGGTAGTGTTCCCAGGTCCTGCTATGTGTTCTTTGTCAAATTGCACCTTCTTTACCTAGATCTGAAACTATGGTTAGCACCCATGGTTCTTACATTTTTACATTTAGCCTGGGTGACTGTTGCACTGCTCTGAAGTTTTAAATAGGATATAGAGAGCACGAAAATTGTAAACACGGTAAAATTTTCAGTAAAATGTGAGATACAAGATTATTATCAGTGTATAATAATTACTGAGGGTTTGCTAGGTGATAGAAGTTAATAACAACTGTAGTAGATATTATTGTAGTAGCCAGTATAGAAATAGCTTTATGAAGAATCCCATTCACACCTTTTATGGCCAAGGAATTGATAGGAGAAATGTGTAAAAGAATGAATATTTGGGATTCTAAGGAATGACTGAATCTTAACTTTTAGGAAAAGATTATCTCCTGTAAATAAAGTGTAATTAAGTGTGGTTTTGTGTGTGTATTGGCTAGCTGGGCTCAGAGAGCCATCTGGTGGTAGGAAAGTAGAAGTGTATGAGGAAATACTGAGCTTGTATTGATGTAGGATTGCAGAACAATACTTGTGTTCTCCCTTGCCTAGAATGCTTACAAGCAGAGTTCTTAAAATGCAGTGAGGCAGTGCCGGAGACTGTACTCTCACACTGCTTTGGGTGTCTCGTTTATCTTTTATTTTCATGCCACCAATTATCTAGTTTCTTAAGCAAGCAACGAACCATCTGATTATCTGATTAAGAAGAAAACTTTCGTAAAGGAAGAGAATATAAGAAAAGAGAAAAAATGATGTCTTGAAATAGTACAAAGAGGACGTAGAGATGTAGTTGCAATGAACTACAATGACCTTCAGTCATCCTCCTTGTTTGTTTTGCTCATTTTCTTTATGAAATTTTGGTAGAATCACGGTTTCCTTAAAGACACAGATTTCTTTTTTGTAAGTAGCAAAAATATACTTAGAATTTCCATGAAACTACAGTGAATCTGGAAACCCAAGAGAATTAGTCTTAATATGTATTAAAAGGAAGAAACATAGAAGGAGAAGGGAAATGTCTTTGTATATTGAGTGATGTGTAGAGAAAAGTTAGTACTTGTTGACCAACAACTTGCACTCCCACTCACTTTATACAGGGCCAGTTAGATACAACTCTAATCCCCATGGCTGCATGGAATTCTATGCAATGCCCAACTTCAGGGTTCCAGTTCCCAGGTGAATCAAGCCATGGCATTCTGTTGTGGAGGGAAATTTCAATAAATCTCAAAAATAAGACTCAATGGCTACTGACACTTCTGCTCAGATTGTGAGATTCCTTCCATTATATTCTACTGGGCAAACTGTGTGACAAGATTAAGCCTGATCATAGAGAGAAGCTGTAGCACAATAAGACATGTCACATGAGGACATATCCTAAATAGAGCAATAATATGTTATCTCAATCAGGAAATGGAAAGTGATTTAAAAAAATCAATACATGATAATGAGTGAAAAGTAAGATTATAGAAAACTAGAAAGCCTGGTCAATGACCTGTGTGTTTCTTATAGGGCAAAGGAAGCAGGTGATTGATACGAATAACTACACTGATCATGAATTTAGCTTGTGGGTACACACACACACACACACACACACACACACACACACACATATACATACACACATACATACACACATACATACACATACACACACATACACACATACACACATACATACACACACACAAAACACACGTACACACATACACACATATGACTTAAAATATATTTAGATGAAGGTTCACATGCTGAAAGGATCAAAGAAAACAGTCTAGTATGAGCTATGAGACCCATTAAAAATTTCAAGGAAAGAGATATAACTAAGAAATTCACTTTAAGAGTAGGTCCTCATTCCAGATGGCCGTCTTAGGAAAGCCAAGAAGCAGGTGCCTAAGTATGTAAGCTACAGACTGTTTCACCAAGACAAAATTAAGGACTCTGTCTTTCTTTCAACAGTTCCAAATGTTTAATGTGTAACAAGTCTTCATTCCCTTATCTTACACATGGGGCAAGGCGAAGTTGTTTATGGTTAAGTCACATTGAAAATCAAGCTTTTGAAAGGAGGGAAAATTATGGACTGGTGATATTTTCAGGAGACCTGAACAATGACAACACGATGCAAAAATTAGGGAAGACCCTGGTTAGGAGGAAGAAGAGAAACAGTTAGAGGGAGAATAAGGGCATAGGAGCATAATGTGTGAGTGTGATCACGGGGCATTGTGCACATGAAAGAAACGGACAAGACTCTTAATAAAAGGGGAGATGAGAACAGAAAGAACTAAGACAAAACTGAAATTCCACAGATAATAAATCTCCATTTGAGATTTGATTGTGGTTAAGAACCACAGGAGGGGAGGCCAATTAGCAAATAGGTGGGTTGCAAATTAGTTTATTTTTTACCTCTACTGATTGGTTTCAGTGAGTCTATTGCTTCTTGATTTGGGCACTCTGAAAGCACTAACCTAAAGGAAGTTAACGGCACTTAGAAAAGTGCCACTATTGAGGTAAATACTATTTCAAAATGAGAACAAAAATAGTTTTATAAAGGTGTAAGATAAAAAATATACTCAACCACAGAAGGGAAAAACAATTGGTACAGTCTCCTAGACCACAATGGGCTTGTGAAAAGGGCAACATGCTGTCTGTAATACTTGTTAGACATTAGCTATTTGTATATTTTTATCTCGACGAGACTTACAATATTCACAGAGCAGGCGGCATGGATGTTCTTGATTCCGTTGGGAAGGCACCACTTTTAATTCCCTCCACTGCTCCCTTAATAAATCCAGTGCTATAAATAGCACACGATGTCACCCAATAGCATTATAATTTGGTATAATTTAATTTGCATTCAATGTGTCCCAGGCCTATGTTATTCTTCTGAAACAGAATGTTAACTAAAGTTAAAGAATTCAAATAAAGCACCCTATTCTCTTGTGTAGGGACTATTTATTGAGGAAAATTAATATAAATCCTCATTGCCCTTAGGGATTCCTCTTGGTAAAATATTGGAAATTACTTTCCTGAGAAAGACAAATAACTTATTGCAGATGTGGTGGAAATTCACGTTGTGGCCACAAGGTGGCAGAATAAGCTAGGAACTCCTTAAGCCCTTTCAAAGAAAAACCTTTCAGTAATCCAGGTTTATCATATTTCAATGAAAAATGCTGAGACAAATGTATTAGGTGACTCTGTCAATCTGTACGGAGAGTGACGACCAAAGAATCCGCAGTGGAAAGAGTAGCGATGACTGGACACTCCTTCTGGCCCCTCACAGAGAAACCCAGCCCCACGCCAGTTTCCATCACTTGTCTTGAGAAAACAGAGGTCTACTCATGCTGGTTCTGTTCCTGACATAAAAGGAAAGATCCTACGTACGTGCCACTAAAAGACCGTGTCTTACATGCATCTTGAAACCAGTTCTGGCCTGGAGAATTAACTGCCTTCTACCCTTCTCCTGTGCAACAGTCATGGGAAACATCCTGTCCCCTCAGTGCATAATATGAACTTACCTTAGTCTAATACAAACACGCTAACATAACCATCAACGTGTCACATGTACAAAATTACCAGAAAGTGGCATCATCTACAGCATTATAATTTTCTTCACTTGTGGATAGGATAAAGAGTACACAAGGAGGGGCTGGGGATTTAGCTCAGCGGTAGAGCGCTTACCTAGGAAGCGCAAGGCCCTGGGTTCGGTCCCCAGCTCCGAAAAAAAGAACCAAAAAAAAAAAAGTACACAAGGAGCGACCCATGGCTCCAACCGCATTTGTAGCAGAGGACGGCCTTTTGGGCTTCAATGGGAGGAAAAGCCCTAGGTCCAACCAAGGCTGGACGCCCCCTGTGTAGGGGAATGTCAGGACAGGGAGGCGGTTAGGAGTGGGTGGGTGAGTGTGGGAGCACCCTCATAGAAGCAGGGGGAAGGGTATGGGATAGGGGTTTCTGAGGGGAAACCAGGGAAAAGGGATAACATTTGAAATGTAAATAAAGAAAATACCCGATAAAACAAAAGAGAAAAACTTCTTAACACTTTGTTTGGTTTAAAACCACCATCTGCCCTTTAATAACTTTGTTAAATTGTAGCTATAGGATGAAATGCAATTTTCAAAATCTGTCATGGAAAGTCTAGCCTTAGTCATCCGTTCTGCAAAAGGCCTCCATTTTTATTCAAAGCAGCCACGACCTTTTATATTATTGCCTTTCTAAGATCCTGGCGTGGTGTTACAGCATCTGCAGAGCTGGAAGGCTCCTGTTCAGTCCTCAGAAAATGAGTCAGTCGTTGTCGCTCTAACTCACCTCTTTCCTTGAAGCCTAATGCTTGGTGTTTGCTTTGGTTGGTTGTTTCTGTTCCTATTCTCCTGATTATAAAATCCTCCCTGCCTGCGTCTCTTTGTGAGTCTTTGAGGAGAGGGACTCCATTTCATTATCTTAATATCTCGGCTTCCTATGGAGAAGTTTGAGCTGAAAGACATCCTCAGCAAACCCTTTGCTAATGGGACAGAGACACGAACATATGTATTTCAATGCTGTTTATATGATAGTGGTACTACATAGCATTACACCTACTTTGAGATTACATTTGTATTAAAAGATTAACATGCTCTTAGTCTATAATTTGATTGACTCACTATTTTCTAAAAGTGTGAAAATATTTAAATTTTGTTTAAACTATAGAGCATTCATTTTCTAATCTTCATAACCTCTGAAAATCATGCCTCTAAGGATTCATAATGGTGAAATTAGAGCGTGCATACGATTTGATTTATATATAATTGATCTTAGGTATTAAACCTGTGCATTCCCTTGAGACTTGAAGAATAAAACCTATTCGTAAATATATAAATGTTAGTGGTGATGTGTCAAATGTGCCATACAATCAAATAGAGAACCCTTTGCTCATGAACATAGAAATGACCTGTTGAGAAATGGATATGAAAATTATTCAGACACTTTGAATTATAGGCTGAGCTTGGTTACTGTGAGATTATGCAAAATATTTAACACTACCAAACAAGACACATCTAAAATAAGTTAATTCATGGTGATACTATGATTCTAAATTTTTTATTCTAATAAAAACACACACTGGAAATACATACTAAGAAAACTAAAGGATGAGCCCTGGTGTTCTCAGGCAAAATATTTACCAAGAAAACTTTAGAAGAATAGTTTTGGGGGAGGAAAAAATTTTAGCAATCATTTAGAATTGAGAGGTGCCTAAGTAGGTAGTGGTTTCATCAATCCATTGCTGTGCTCAGAGGCACACGCCTTGAAAACATTTGTTCATTAAATGTTTTTTTTCTCCCACCTTTATTAAATTGGATATTTCTTATTTACATTTCAATTGTTATTCCCTTTCCCGGTTTCCAGGCCAACATCCTCCTAACTCCTCCCCCTCCTTTTCTACATGGGTGTTCCCCTCCCTTTAACGCCCTCCCTCCAACAATCCTGTTCACTGGGGGTTCAGTCTTAGCAGGACCCAGGGCTTCCCCTTACACTGGTGCTCTTACTAGGATATTCATTGCTACCTACGAGGTCAGAGCCCAGGGTCAGTCCATGTATAGTCTTTAGGTAGTGGCTTAGTCCCTGGAAGCTCTGGTTGCTTGGCATTGTTGTTCATGTGGGGTCTCGAGCCCCTTCAAGCTCTTCCAGTCCTTTCTCTGATATCTTCAACGGGGGTCCCATTCTCAGTTCCGTGGTTTGCTGCTGGCATTCGCCTCTGTATTTGCCATATTCTGGCTGTGTCTCTCAGGAGCGAGCTACATCCGGTGCCTGTCAGTCTGCACTTCTTTGCTTCATCCATCTTATCTAATTTGGTGGCTGTATATGTATGGGCCACATGTGGAGCAGGTCTTAAATGTTTAATAGAGCACTAACTTCCCAGTCTTAGAAAGATTGGCAAAATAATTTTAAATAGTACCAGTTACTTGTATCAAAATTAATATTCATAAAAAGATTAGCCTCGAAAACTTGAGATCATTATGGTCTTAGAGAAAAATAAATATGTACTCTTTTTTTTTTCTGGATTTCTGACTCAGGCCATAAGAATGAGTGTGTGTGTGTGTGTGTGTGTGTGTGTGTGTGTGTGTGTGTTTGCTGTATATCATCATTTGAGAATGTTTCTATAACATATATGAAAATGTATTTAATAAATATGAACTGCAGACTTCTTCACTATAATTTCCAAATTCTAGTTAAAAAGGGTAAGCTTAGGTTGTTCCCACTATTGTCTGTCTGTTTGACTGTCTATCATGTTAATGAGCTTCTCTTTAACTATGTATCTAGGAACAAGTGGAGTTGCTCTTCCGACTTCAATTAGAAATGAAGGGTTGTCATGAAGGTAAAGTAGGAACCGTTGTATTCTTCACACACATCTCACTAACATGAGACACTTTCTATGTTGCAGATGTTAAGCACCATGCCAAAGTTACAATGTTAACACTTCTCTAGATTGTTTTAATGTGAAACAGCAGTTGTCTAAATAAAATTAAAGTTCCTCAACAATTTTTATAAAGCAAATAAAATACTGCTAATCACTTCATTATCACTTAAGCAGAGCTATAATTTCTTGAAATAATTCATAGCTTGGTTCTAAAAAGACTGTATTATAATTTTAGGTAACTTGAAATTTGTCCTTTTAATAACAGATAAGTAGCAAATTTAAGTATATCTCTGATATTAGCATTAAAAGAGAGAGGGGGGGGAAGAAGAGATGCAGAGAGAGATTTCAGACCAGTGTTTACCTGATACCTGGCAACTTGTCAGACACAGAAACATACGCTCACACAGAGAAATTCCATGGACACACAAAACCAGAACTGATAATATATACAAAGTATCTGTAAGGTGGGGAAGAAGGAAACCCGGCAAAGCATTGCGAGGCTTTCCCAAATCACTGCGGAGTTAGCTTTGTGTTAGCCATTTATTGCTTGGCACGAAGCTTGGCTTAAAGAGTGGTTTGTATACCCAATAAGAGTACATTGGGGAAATCAAACTCTTCGTTTTCAAGTAGTTATCCAATTGGAAATGCTTTGGGATTAGGCATGGAGTTCCTGTTGGCTTCTCTCAGGGCTTGGATCCCACTTGACCCAGACCCATCAGGCTCTGTGCATGGTGCCTCAGTCTCTAAGAGTTCATACAGTGAAATCTTTACTTAAAAATGATAACCTTTCATGTTTAGAATCTTTTCAGAACTCTATGCTTATTTCAAATATTTTATAATATAGATTTCTATAAGAAAAATACAATATGGCACTAAAAACAAAATTGCCTCCAGATTTTTGGTAATTAATTTCAAAGTAATTTTATAGATCATTTATGAAAGTGCATTCATTCAAATTCAATGTCTAGGGCCAACGACAAATGCTAGAAACGTAATCAGGGCAGGCTAAGTCTGCCTTATAGGCATAACTTACGAGAAGGCAAAGAGTTTTAAAGTTTTGATTCTGGCTTGATCTAGTTAAAATGTGGAAGGTTTTAAATGAATTTCTCTAGTAGAATTACTAGTCTGGAACGAAACTAACCAAAAAGGAAATGGTAACCTTCATAAACTTTGAATGCAACTGATCAGCAGTCACAGTTTCTGATGTTAATAATGTGTCCCTGGCTCTGTTCAAGTGAGATGCTGAACTCACTGTGTCATACATTGGGGGCATTGCTGCTTATCTTGTACGAAGAGCTGTTAGGTTCACAAATGATCAACCAAACACATTCCATGGTGCTTAAGGAACGCATTGAATAGTGTTTACCAAAGAACAAATATTGAAATACTGTAGTGTTTAGTAGGGTTATGTTGTCTGAATAGAGGCATGTGACTCTTGTATTTTACAAAGTAGGAAACATTTAGAATCAAACAATAGTCAAACATCTAGACTATTTACAGACAACAATAAACAGATGTGCAGTCTTGCTCTTGTCTTCTTGCTCCAGCTCTGTCCTCTCGCCCTTTCCCCACTCTCTTTCCACTCCCCTCCCCCATCTCTCTCCATGTGCTCATGGCCTCACGGCTGGCCTCTTCTCTCTTCTCTCTCTCTCTGTCTCTCCCTGTCTCTGTCTCTCTTTCTCTGTCTCTCTGCCTTTCTCAGTCTCTACTAACCTCTCAACTCCCCTCCCCATGCCCTGCATTAATTCTATTCTATACTATGATAATAATAATAATAATAATAATAATATAATAATAATAATAAATATTATTATTATTAAAAATAAATAAACAGATGGGCTTAGGCTTTGAGTCTATGGCTTTGTGATGCAAAATTCTACAAGTTGTGCTAGGCAATTTTTTCCAACTTCACAGCTCTGGAAACATGAGTACTTTTTCATTTGATTTTAAACATTTTTAATATAATGTTTTTGTAGTTGCTACTCTAAAGGAAAGTAAGACATTTAGAAGATACATATGAATCCTGTTGTTAAAAAAATAAACCAATATTATATGCTTCTCTACATTTTATATTGTGGCAAGTTGTCAGAAAGAAGACAGGAAAGGACACCATCTTGCCAGGAGTGTGGGTTCTTAACGGCTCTTACAAGAGTGAAATCAGTTACCTCTGAAGCCACAGGAGGGTTCTGTGCAGAGTGATTGTGAAACCTAATGGCAATTATCTGAAGAAATAAGCAGTATAGTTGCCTGGGAGTATATTCACAAACCAATTTGAATAGATATTACATTATTTAACTTAACTTAAATAAATCCATTCAGCGTGAAGTAATTTTTTCCATCAGATAAAATGAAATCAATAGCTTGATATTTTTTGTTTTAATCACCTGTTTGTGCCTATAATTAAATATAAGATTACATTTTCAACAAATTTTGGAAAGTTATTGATTACATCTAAAAGGACTATTTTACTGAAAGTCTTGTATCACAGGTTATAAAATTAGATTAAAGATTTTATTCTATTTTTGCTTTTTACTTAGTCGACCCTCAAAATAACTCAGTGAAATTTAGCAAATTATTAGCAACAGTTGCAGAAACGTAATTATTCTCAAACTAAATTGTTGAAAGTAGGATTGTCAGATTGCATTTAAATGGGTGTGCGCTTCATTAGAAAATTAAATACAGATTTAAATTCAGATATCTAATGTGTTCATTTGTGAAGTTGTCGTCTTCCTTTTTATAACTGACTCATTAAAAAAAACCCTTAAATATCTAACACCATGTAAAAAGAAAATAAAACAAAAAATGAAGCATTATGACAACATGTCACTGTAATGTCTAATATCTTGATCTTGCTAATGAATTTTTTGTGCTAAAACTTAACCAAAGTTTGCTTTGCTTATTTTTAGTGGAGTAGCAAAAGCTTCTGCCCACTGAGAATCTACTGTTTGGGTACAAGGCAGAGGTGCAGAGATTAATAGTCATTTGCTTCCTGAAACATTTCAATTTCTTCAGCAGGAACTGTCTGTGCAAATAAACTAGGTTGAAGAGTTCATGATTATAAAACCTTTTACAGGTGAACACAATTCAGTTCAATAAAATCTCTGCTCATCTCTGTCTTCTCCCCTACTTCTTTTTAAAGTATTTATTTTATTATCTTAATTTATGTGGATCTGTGTGTCTGTGTAAGTTACACCCTGTGTGTGCAGCTGTGATGGTACAGCACAGGAAGGGAGATGTGACAAGAGAGAAAAAAGGAGAAAGTGAGAGAAAAATAGAGGAAAGAGAGATAGAGGGAGAGGGAGGGAGAGGGAAAGGGAGGGAGGGAAAGGGAGAGGGAGAGGAATGGGTGGTATGTGGTGTGTGTGTGTATGGGAGTTTTACTGGGACAGTTTTACAGAAACAGGTAGCAGAGAGAACTAGCTAGACACACATGAAAGCAAACTGAGCCAGAGAATGGAAAGGAACCAGAAGATGAGAACATATTGCCAACATTAATATGAGGCCAAGGAGAACAATTCACTCAGAAGTCCAGAGAAGCCAGATTGAATCAGTCAGCATGGGAGATTAGATGGCTTGGAGGCTAGAAGCTCATAAAATTGCCCAGCACATACAATTATAATGAACTGAGATATCATGAATATTCTCTGAATCTCAACACATAAAATTATACGAACAATATTGGATTTTAGGACCTTGTATTCCTAGTAGAATTCCTAGCAAGTGTAACAGGTCACTATTTAACCTTAGTTTGAGGTTTATTTTTCAAACCTATTCTTCAAATGACTAGTATAACAGAATTAGACACTCAGTTGTTCATTCACTATGTAAATTCATTATCTCAAAGAGGACTTACCTTAAGAAAAGCTACTGTATCAGGGAAATAAATGTCAATAACTAAATATTCATCAGAGTATGAGCTTGAACCATTGACCTAAAGTTATTACATCTCTTTGATAGGAAACAAAATCATCATACATGAATGATACCTATCCACTCATGCCCTTTGTAGCACTACTCACAATATCCAGGTTAAAGACTGTATCAAGGTGCCCATTAATAGATAAAATAAAATGTGAAATATATAAACAATAGGTTGTTATTCAGCCATAAACAGAAACAAGATTCTGCAGTTTGCATGAAAATAGATGGTTCTGTAGCTCATCACATTAAGTGGATTACACCACACTCAGTAAATTTATTATTGCATACAGACTCATGAAAACAGAAACACTCTTATTTCTGGAGAAGGGCACAAGCCATTGGAGGAATGAGAATAGGTTCAGGAAGGTGAATGTGACCAATGTTTCATGAATATAATGCGATGAATCCTTTTTCTATGTACAGCATATACGCTGCTTGCCTAAAAAAAAATTGAAACTAGAATTTCCACTAAGACAGTATTGAGTAATGAACAGACCGTGAGCAAAAGATACTGAGCAGGAAAAGTGAAAGGAGAGGGTAGGAACAGAAAGCTTATAACCAATGGGAAAGACAACCAAACTGAATTTCCTCAAAGCACTGACTGACTCGAAAGAGTTACATCTTTATATCATCTTAAAGAGAGGCAAAGTAAGGTAATCCTAGGTGACGTGTACTCTGAAATGGACAGGTAGAACTGCAGAACAAGAAATGCTAAGAAAGGAGCACAGAGCTTATGAAGCAGGAGTGACTGTGCTTTTCAATGCATGAAAGTCAAGGTGAATCCAAATTCTCTAGATAATAATAATCATAAGGGCAATGAGTGTAGAGAATATATCTTTAAAATCTGGGTATTACTTTTGAGCTCATCTTACTTGGTAATTATGTGGAAGGCACTACATAATACTTTTGTGAGCTCTAGAAAAAAAATGAACACTAGGGCTTCATCACGTCTGAGTTTCCTATCTGCCCCTTGAAGGGTATAGTCTCTACCAAGTAGATGAAGTAGTTGAAGTCCTCAGTGTTATCATCGTGATGGGATATAATACAGATTTTTTTCTCATTTGAACATTTCAATTAGCTGTAGGTACTTCTGGAGCTGAGAGTTACATTTAAGCCTGAAAAGACTCCTAGACTTATTATCTTCTGCCCAAACTTCACTCTAATTCAATAGTGTGACACTCTCAATTTTATTCTGTTTCTATGTGGTAGGTGGAAATCTGGCAATTTTAGAAGCCATGAAGACCTTTTTATGGAAAAATGAGAACTGAGTGAGGCAAGGTTAACAATTAACTACCTTTAAAAGATGATAGTCATGGACCGTTTGTGGAAGATCGCTATCTTCTAAAGTATCCATAAATAGAAAAGGAGGAGGCTGAGGAGTGAATGGAAGAGAGAAATGGTGCTAGGAGGTACCAGTCAGCTCTGGTCCTGATGGTGAAAGGTAAGCCCTAGTGAATGGGCCTCTACAGAAGTTAGGAAAGATACAGAATCATGGTCTCCCCAGGAATGCATCCTCAATAAAGCATTGTGGAATCTTCACAACATCCTTGTGCAAGATGCGAAGGAGCTGACCTCTGGCCCATAGAACTTTAAATTAATAAACTAACTCTGTGACTAGTCACTGAATTTATGCTCATTTTCTTGAACTAAGATATGAAACATACATACCATTGTTTCTATGCAAACACAGTTAATGTGGCACTGAGAGGTTTCTGAATGCTCTTCTTAGAGTTCACCCTGACTAATTATTTTCAACATCCAGCAGACATTACTCCATTTCTCAGGTAATTTGAGGAGGGCAAGACCTTTTGAGGATATTGCTGTCGCCAATCTCTGAGAGAGCCTGTAAATCTCTGTAACTCTGTTTGGAAGAAGGAAAGTGCTTTCTTGTGCTTTGTCCAAGGTAGGAAATCTTAATCATTCCTTCTGTGCCAAGTGCTATTCTTTTGGATGGGTTTCAAAAGAAGTTACTATCCAGAGCATTCATGGACCAGCTCTCTGCCTTGGGGGATGTTGTTCCCTCATCAAACAGCCAATCCATCTATTGGCAGATTTATTAAGGCTATTTAAAAAAATTAAGCTTCCCAGATTTCCCATCTGCAAATAGAATTTGAATCTGAACCTGCAGGCACTCACCTGACCTCCCCTTGAACCTCTACAGGGGCTTCTTCCTCCCCACAGTTTCTGCTTAGCTGTGCACACAGACAGCTCAGCTTTATCTCTGCCATGTAGGGTGGCGAGCCTGTGCTGCCTTTGGCCTATGACACTCATGACCTACCTTGTCTATGCTTCTCCTAGATAAACCATCTTTATACAAGCACTCTTTGCTAACAACACACAAAGCTAATTGCCAAGACTCTTGAGTGATTTATTTACTAATATTTTTCAAGTTTAAGGAAAGGTTTAATGGAAGATCTACCATCTATCTTCAGAGGAAATGAGTATTTAGGAAGAACATTTTCTTATGACACCTGATATATTGGGTGGCAGAATGGGAATGTGAGTGGTATCGAATTTGTAATACTAAGAAGCTAATGGAGATCATTTTGGGTATTTTTTTAAGTACAGTAGGAGTATTACTATAGTGCCTGGAGTCCTGTTTCCACATCAAGTTGTCAACAGCTCTCTTACAAAAGGACATATAACCCATGTCTCTCTGATGTCTCAGAACTGCAGTCCAACATGGGTATTTGGCTAAATGAAGATGAAGGGACTGTGACACCTTAACTTATGCGAACGCAGCAGGTTCCTGTTTTTGCCATATGAAACAACTATTTCCCAGTTACTCCTGGAGGCAACTGCAATTGTAGATATGATTACATATAGTGCACATAGATATACACTATATGTGTATGTATATATTTATATACATATACATGCACATAGAAACACTCACTCATAGATCCACACACATATGCCATGAACAATTACATAGGTAGTACATGTATGCAATTGGTTATTCCATATTTTAAAATAACCTTATATAGTTTTAAAAAATTAGCAGAATACATTTTGTAAATATTCTTTTTCATAGAGATTACTTTTTAAATAAACTTGATTTCAAGTGTTTTATATAGAGTGCTTTACAGAACAATATTGTAGATGCATACATGCAAAAAACCACACACACACACACACACACACACACACACCACACCACACTACACCACACACAGATATGTGGATATACTATCTTGGTTTGTCCCAAGTACTGTTTTACCTTTAAGAACTCTAGAGTCAATGATATGAATGGTAATTTTATAACTGCTTCTGATAGGGACAATTCTGTCCAATTATTTATCTCTCATCAATAAATATAGGGTTTTAATTTTTTTCTAGAGATAATAAGGGAATCAGATACTTATATTGGTTTAAAATTCTATCTGGATTTCCATTTATAGCAGATTAAATTTGTGTATTAATTTATAAACTTATAATTATAAATAATAGATCACAGATTATGGAATATGATAATATTAGCATATTGAGTGAATAGTCTTTTGACTTCTAAATAGTTAAGATTTCATTTAAGAGTGAAAATCACATTTTATGTATTTTTGAAATTGATAGGCAGACTGATATGGTTTCCCATAAGTTTTTCATTTCTATTATTAGGATGACATAAGTGCCAGATGGTATAAAAATGTATCATTAAAATGTCATAATGATTCCCTATATTTTCTTTGATTCTGCTAAAAATCCTAACATTCTATTTTCTGTTTATTTATATTGTCAGGAAAATGAATGCCCTCCCCCAGATGGATTGTATTGCTTGGGCTACTCATTTGCTTCTTTGTTTCCTACATGTTCACCATGGTCAGTGAAAACTCAAAGGGTACATACTTCACCTGGCCATCACACGTATCAAAGGCATGTAGGGTTTGCCCAACTCCATTGAAGAGCTGCTCACTGAGATTACATTATTCATGAATATTTTGTCTTCCCTTCCTCTGTATACTTGTTTTTCCTTGTTTCCCTTATTATTTCAGAATTTTTTCTCCGAGAGCTAAAAGCAAAGCTCCTGCTTCTCTTAACGGCTTCAGCTTTATTAATAATGTGTCTTCTTAGAATTCTATGTAAATGCCATGTTCACTTTTAGATTCTGCAATCTCTTTAATCAGAATCAAGGGAATTAGACAGCTGTTTGGAACTCATGTTAAGATGTAATTAAACATCTGATTGAATTTCTGCACATATTAAATAGCACAGAGTGGTGTCTGTGCACAAGACAGACCATGCCTATTACAAATTACAAAAGATTCACTTCTATGGCAAAAGGGGGTAGAGGTTAGTGTCTCCTATCATAATTTTTCTGTAATAACCAATATTGTAAAAGACAAATCAGTAGATAGATTCATAAACATTTTATCATGTAAACCAAGTCAACTAAATTGTAATCTGAAATATTCTGAAATGCCTTTATTTCCATATAAGTATTATTTATGTGTTTCCATCACAAAAATTTTCAAAAGGATATAAGCTTAAAATAAAATTATCCATTTGTTATAACTTTTCTCAGTGCTTTCTTGTATTTTATCTAAGTAATAAGAGATATGCAAGTAAATATTTGAAATTAATTTAATTATTTATGCATATTGCCTTCAGGTGCATGCAATATCACGCTCAAGGCATTCATATGGATTTGATAAGTCTACAATATTTACAGAACGAGTGACTGTGACTTTACATCTTATATATAAAATATAATTACCATTCTCGGTATTTTAAGTATGTACATTCAATGATGAAGATGAAATGAATAAGCATTTGTTTAATTTATAGTAATGCATATATCAAGAGTTTTACTCAGTCACATCACTCATAGAAAAGCAAAAATTGTTTATTTACATTGCTGCAGTTTAGAAAAAAATAAATATCCTAAATCTTTCAGCTTTATGTAAAGATTTGCATTGAGGGTCCTACCACTAATTCTTTTCATCTCATATCATATAGTGAACAATTTTTCATGCTTAATGAGAGGATAAAATACTCCACAGCACATGTGCCCAATTGTGCAGTGATATTTTATTTCCTGGACTTCTTCAGTGTAAAAAGTGTCTATTAATCATTATGTTGATTTTACGATGTGGGCTATTGCCCAGAGGAATTCTGCAATGATCCAAAGACTAATTTTTCATGCAACAGAGAGCTGGACTTGAGCATAGGGACTGAAAGTTGTAATAATTCTTTCATAGATATGGTTTTTCATAGTAGTTACTGAAATTCCAGTATATAAGTAAATGCTACTTGATAAGTTAAATAAATGCTACATCTCAGAACACTGAAACCAGACTTCTTGTACTCAAGACATACAAGTAGATAAAGCTATTAAAACAAAAGAAGTCAAGATTATTATATTATATTATATGTAAACCGGGTAGGTCAGGAAAGCAGGAGTTCAACAGCACTTCAGTAAAGTTTTGATGAAATGTACTGTCATTTTCTTTCTTTACACACACACACACACACACACACACAATCTGACTGTAAATTCAAAAGTTATACAGATTGCCATGATGGTTCCCCTGATAAATGCACACACATCAATTTAAATAATTCTCGGTTTTACAGGTTATAGTCAATGGAATAAAAACCCTCCATTTCTACAGAGTTTGGTAGTGTTTCATGGAATTGTATTCACCGCACACTTTCAGCATCAACCCTAAGCCTTATAGTTCATGTAAGTACATGTTAGCAAGACAACTAGAATGTCTTGGTCTTGGCAGTGTCACAGCTTCAGCTAGTGAAGTGCTTCGTCACAATAAGGCATGTTTCTGGACCAGCTGATATATTGGTCTAGGACCACGTTGACTGGAAATGCTCAGTTACCGATGAGAACTGTATACCGCTTCATAACACCATATCATGAAGACGCACACACATTACGTACAGCACTTCAGTAATACAGATGAACCACATTAGTCTAGGTAAGGCAGGCTCAATCTTACACTCTAACGAGACCTAATACACCAGAACTCATGCTAACTCTGTCAGCAGGTCTAGCGGGTGCTTTGTTTCAAGCATCTTATTTATAGCACTGGCTGTTTATACTTGCTTTTGAAAGGGATTTCTGTATCATATAAAGACATAATTGGATCTCCATATACAGCATGAGTTTGAATCTCCGTAAACCTACTATTAATAATTTTCACTGTAATAGCTGTATAATACCTAGGCACGGGCAACTTAAATCTTCTTCATAGCATGAGTGAAAATACATGTGCCTCTGAGGACATATGAAGCTATATTTTATGTATTAAAATATTGAATTTATATGCATCCTACAACCAGTAACTCAAACTATCATTATTCCCAAAACTCATATATTAGTGACAGTCTACTCTTTTTGTGAAATAACATATACATTTTAACCTTTTCTTATTCTAATCCTTTACCTGAAACACCTGTCATTGTCTCTATTTCTCATTGACAGTAGACAGATACCGATGTCCAACATCTGATTTTCCATGTTCACTAAGGTAACCTGTAAACCTTGTTGTTATTTAATCTTTCCCAGAGCAAACTGCAGTTACCCTTTGTCTTTTAGTGTTTAGTCTTACTTGGTAAAGAGTACCTAAATCCAGGAAACATGCTTTATCTTGTTAATGATTCATACATTACAAGCAAGCCACTCGTGTTCGAACACTAATCCAAATCTTAAAATACAGTTGTATTACATTTCATGAAATAATATGAGTAGAATTTTCTACTTTTATTCTTAGTCTCATTGAATGGAATAAAGCTTTATGTGAGCAAATTTATTGTAAATAATATTCCCATTTTTAGTCATTTTTGGATTGAACTAGAATTTCCAAATGATTAACTTATTATTAAGAACATGGGTAACTATGTTTGGGTTTTATTGACTTTGTATCAAAGCTAATCTTTGGAAATTCTACAAGCCTCAAATCTAAAGTCCCACACTACACATATAATTCCTGCTAATCTACAGTTATGAGTCTACTGTCTGCCATTTGATGCTTAGTATCACTGAAGTCATGATAGTTTAAGAACAGGAACAGGTCAGATAAAACAAAGGGCATAGCTTTATTTCTGCTGCTTGATTTTTAACTATAATACCCACAATAATCATTGAACCAACAGAGTCTTAACATAGTTCCCTCCACCTAAACTAGTGTCTTAATCACAGAGACATCTAGAGACTCAATGGTGTTTCATTTTGCTAGAGAGGGATAAAGATAGGTGCATATTAATTCACAGTTTGAACAAAAGTACATATTTCCATTGATATAGAAAAACAGTTGTAGTTATAAACACACATATTAAATAGTCATGCTCTTAAAAATTACTTGACTAGTCCAAAGGGGACTTAACAAATCAGTCAAAATGTTTTTCTGAACTGTGTCAACTCTCTTTACCTGAGATATTTTAGTAGTACATTCTCTCAGTAGAATGCATATTAACATGTATATGCTAGCTGTGACATCAGATATCAATTTAATTTTTAATATAAAATATATGAAATTTATAATTCAAATTAATTTAACCAGGAGAGTGATGACTTTTACTGGTTGAATTTCTAAATTACATTTTACGCTAGTTGAACTTCTGAGCACATTAATCAGCTAAGTCATCAACTCTGGTTTTATAGGGTTGTTCCTCAGTTAAATTAGATCACCCACTGGTGAGGAATAACATTTTTCCACAGCCGTTGGGCCAAACCTACAATACAATGATCTTTAACATGTAAGAAACTGTCAGTGGCAATTAATGAGACTTATTATTAAAGTGTCTAAAATCATAGATTTTAATTTTCTGCTTCAGTGTTTGAATCTATGCTATTATATCTGCTCAACAATTTACATAATTTTAATTTAACCTATTCCCAAACTTTAAAAATTTGTTCTCCATTAAGGAAAATGAACTTTCACATTTTTGTAATTTACCTTTCCTTGTTATAAAACTGCGGTAAGGAAAAGCAAAAGTGTAATCTTTAAATAAGTCTAATCATTAGAAATGCATTAGACAAATCCTCAACATTATTTTATTTTAATATTTTAGCTTATTAGCATAAATTATAAACTTAAATCATACTTATGTCTTTAATTTACAGTAATTTTAGTGGGATGAACTTTCTGAAGTCAATCACATTATCAGTAATAATATTTTCAAAATGAAAACATTTGGCTAGCCAGTATGAAGTTTTACATTCAGTACTCGAAAAGTGAATAAGGGAGTTGATATTAATCAGACTTGGATAAAACCCTAATGTCTTGGTTTGGTAGCTGTTGCAAAAGCTTTTACTGGCCAAATTCTACAGCTGACTTTCTAACACACTGCTTGATTTCATTAGTCAGGAGGGCGAAGGGCCGCAGTTTTAGCTATTTCCATATTCCTAGTCATAGCCTATCTTTCCCTTTAGTCGGCAATATACTCTAGTATATTAAAAAGTGATCTTTAAACATAATAAAATTTCATAGATTATGTCACTTCTTTGGTATGATATTGTAATTTGACATGGGTTTTAGATGATGATTACATAAAATGTTTGGATAGTTATTTGATTAAAATACCAACCATAATGTATATGTTGCTATACATGGTGAACAACAAAACATATCTGAATTCACTGGGAAAGGCTTGGTTTGCAAACATGAAGGTCAAGACAGCTTTTCATTAGCTGCCATCTTCTTAGGTAGATATATACCAGAGCATACTTTGGGAAATATGTAACCAGGGGAACTATAGAAACATTTACATAAAACAGTTCAGAATTTATGAAAAGTAAAATTCCCCTAGTTTTACTTTTGCTGAGCTTCAAGTTTAGTCTTTGAAACAGACTTCTCTCTTGTTTTGTATAATCTGTAGCATTTACAAAGATATACTCTTCCTTTCAAGTTGATTTGTGTTTTCTAACACAGCAACATCAAATTATATGAGGGACCCCAAAGTTCTGATTGCTTGGGAATGTAAAGTTGCTGAAAAATATAATACATCTCCAGAGAATCTAGTTGATATGAAGCACAGGGGAAAAGCATTGGTCTGACCAGGTAAGTGGTTTATCCAGGCTGCATATAAAAATTTCTCATATTTTTATGTTGTCCCTAGATTGATTTATGATTAATGCTGGGTGAATAGTTCAGAATAATAAATCAGAACTTAATCCATACAAAGGCACACACATATATTTATTCTCTACCAAGAGAAACGAGCCTGTTTTGTTAGCTGAGTCCACATCTGACTTGTGGAATCCTTCATTCTAAATAACCTTCAATTCAAAAGGAGGACTCATCTAGTCTTAACCTATTTCCTTCCAATCTCCCCTGAGATTACCAAAATGCATCTGTGAAAATGGACTCTGAGGTTCAAGGCAGCCATGTGTATGCAAATGCACACTTTTATTTTACATTCTCATCACCTGGCTCTTCTGGACACTTTTTATCTTTCCTTTTAAGCTTGATGGAATGAGAGGTAAGCAAACAGGGATGCACTAAAATGAGAAAGAATTCTAGAAAGCGTGGTGATTTCACACTATAAAATGTGACAGTTTAAGGTACAGACTATTTCTAGTGGCTTTTAATGCAACGTGTGTGGCAGTCAACAAAATTTTATATAGGTCTCACCAATTCAAGATGAAAATCAGAGCAGTATCAGTCACTGAAAAAGTCTGTATTAAAAACAAAACACACTTAAGCCAATAAAAACAATTTTAAATAAACATGAAGAAATATTTACATCACTAGCTTTCCAAAAGCCTTAAAATATCTCTCCATATATAAAATATATAAAAACATGTTTATATTTTGTATATATATATATATGTAATATAGTCTCACGGGGGAGAATATTTTATAATTCATGCTAAGGTCTTAATTTGTGTATTAACTTAGTTCTTTTACATGATTTTAGTCATTGGGTTTAATCTCTATGATTTTTGAAGAGCGCAATAATAAAGACATTAAATTTGTAGGTTATGTTTTATAAAATATAAACCCAAGTTTTTACATGTGTTAAATTAATCTTCAGATTAATTTGAAATGAATGACTCACACAAGGTGCTGTTTTAGGAACAAAGAGCTCTCCTTTTCAGAAAATTTGTTGCTGTCGACAGTTCTGCATGATCCTTAGTTCTTGCTAAGAGAAAAAGATGAAAAGATGTGCGTGTGTGTGTGTGTGTGTGTGTGTGTGTGTGTGTGTGTGTGTGTGTGTGTGTGTGTGTGTGTGTGTGTGTGTGTGTGTGTGTGTTCTTTTCCCAAAGAAGGATTTCTTTGCCTGTATTCTTGGCTGTCCTGGAACTTGCTTTGTAAACCAGGCTGACCTGGAACTTACCTACCTTTACCCTCTAAATGCTGGGATTAAAGGTGTGTCCCATCAACACTAAAAGATGTTGGTACAAACCAAGGAGAAACAGAAGGTCTCAGTCCTCTGGCAGTAGTCACCACGTCACTTGTTGCTCTGCGTCTTAGGTACACTTTGTCTCCTGCTATGAAATGGAACCTTCATCTTGGGGGATTATCATAAAGAACATAAAGCCAAAACTTCACTGTGTTCAATAAGTGGTTATTATTTTAATTATGTCCACCAATTTCATTAGTAAAGGGTAGAAAACAATGCATGCTTTAAGATTTCGAGGCTTGAGGCAGCAGGGTTTTTCTATGCATTTATATAGCTGCCCCATATACTAACATGGATTTCTTCTTGTCTCTCTATTTTTAGAAAATAATTTGAATTCTTTAAACAAGAGTGTCTGGGAAGAAGCCTCTAGAAATTTTCGGGGGTAGCCTACAAGAGTTAATAGCTAAGTACATGGCATAACCATTTAAGATCGTAGTCAGGGATTTCTTCAGACTGAAAGGAGAGTACAATACCAGTCCTTTTAGCTCTTGCTAAAATTAATAATTGTACCTGAATAATAAGAGTTAACATTTTTAAGAGTGCTCAGTATTTAGAAAGTCTACTTATCAAGGGCAATTAGAGTAGTAAAGTACTGATTCCTGAAGTTATATTCTTCGCTGATTGTAATCTAAGCAAAATTTTATCACAGGGAAAGGAAGACACAAGATTGATTGCAATAATAAAAGAAAAAAGAAAAAGAAAAAATGCTGTCAAGTTTGGATTTAATGCAAGCTGCTAATTATGCGATCCATTAAGGTAGTCGTAAAAGGAGGAGAAATCTTCGCTGAGGGCGGAGCGTGAGCTGGGCCTGCAGCTTGCGGTCTCATGAACAGGCAGAGCGAGAGATTAGCGTATTAAACGCAGGTGCAGAGCTCCCCGTAGATAACCACATCTAAGCTCTACCTACCTTGCTGATGTACTTATTTTGATTTTAAACTACATTTTGTATTGCATATTGTTATAATTTTCTTTCCAAATTATAAGATATTGTAAGAATACACTTATAGAACGATGATAAAACCTAAAAATATAAGCCAACACATTCTGCAGGGAAGGGACCTTTCTGTAGGTCTAAAATATGGGAATCCCATTGAAGTTGAAGGCTTATAAGTGAGATTTCTCACATCCAGAATTTCTTATTGGACACATAAAGCACTGACCAGCTTGCCTTGACATGGCAACATTACAGCTATGGACATATTAACTGAGTATACATCAGAATATTGGCAATTTCCAGTTTAAAAGACCAAAGAGTATGGATGTTAAGAATTTCTGTTAACTTTAAGGAGAATTTTAATAGCATCCAGGAGGAAAAACGTAGTGAAATTCTGGTTGCTGTACTGAGAAGATCGAAAGCCATCCAAGAAGGCTCCGGTTGGAAACAGACTGTATTAAGAGATGACAAAAAAGCACTCCCAAGAGTGGAAGTGACATCATGTTCTCTGGGAAGAGTTCAAAAGTGTCCAGGCTTAAGGTGTGGTCTTTGTGCTGTCCCTTTGTACCTGAGCCTTTGTTTTGTGCTTTCTCTCTTCCTTAGATGATGTCGGAAAGCCTTCTGTTCTTCCTATGCAAATTAGCTTTCTTCAAATGTCCATCGTTGTTTTTACTTCTTTTTTTAATTTTTTAAATTTTTAAAAATTTTTTATTAGATATATTTATTTACTACATTTCAAATGGTATTCCCTTTCCCAGTTTACTTACTTCTTGTTGTTCCTATTGACCTATCAGCTTTTGTAGAGGATGGGTGGAGTTCATTTGAAGAATATTAGCATGCCTCTCCAGGCTCCAATCCTTGTGTTTACTCTCTTATAGGATTTGCTGCTATTCTGTGAAAGTAGTGAATAGGAAGATAATTTCCGGAATTCTAGAAACAGTTCAGGCTTTGAAATAATTGCCTCTGTCATTGAACCACTGAAGGACACATAGTCAACACAAAGAGGAAAAGTTTGATGAGGCTCTCTTATCAAACATTTCTCTTTGTAAACAGTTTATAATTATTAGCGGCAGATGTGTTTCTGAAGTCAAGACTAATACTGATTTTTTTCTTCAAATGAAATAAATCTTGCAAGAGACTTCTAGTTGATTTTGCATAGTCGATGAGAACAAAATTCATTCTTGAAGTAATTTTAGTAGATTGTTTTATTTATATTAAATCTGCTGTGAATTCACTGAACAACATTTTTACTTATGACTTGAAAAAGAAATTGTTCATATATAGAACATTAAAAGAGTTGGAAGACAGAATATTTTAATGTAAAAAAAAAACCTTCGTGTACATACGCATACACACCACACACACAGATACACATGTGTGCATACATATGTGTGTAAAAAGGAAATTTGCTTGCGTTTCCTTCTTTTGAAATTCACTTTAGGACCTGTCTAAGGTTTTCCTAATGCCACTGACCAGGTCATGTTCTTACCAAGCATTGTCAGAAACAGAATAGTAGACATCATTTTTGCGTGTTTGATCAGGGATTGAAGACACTGAGAAGCACTTGAGAGAGAAGGTCACACATTCTTCATATTTTAAGTTTGAAAAGGCTTGTCACTTTATCTCGGACTGAACCCATGTAACATGAAAGGATTAGTGTTAGTGGGAAAGTGCCTTGTGTGCTTATCACCTGCACTTCTATATATACTTGGGAAATTTGAATAATTTATTGTAAATGGTAAATACTAGAGAGTTGACTTTTCTAGTAAAAGCAGAAGTTTGAACACATATAGCGAATACAAAATCATAGCCATATCTTTTTTATTTTGTAAAACTTTTAATAGTTTGATGTCAGGACAGTTTTCATTCCTTAATTGTAAGTTAATAAAAAATACATTATTTTTTATTCATTAGTTTATTTACATTTTAAAGGTTATACCCTTTCCCAATTCTACCCTTTCCCATGCTCCCTCCCCCTGCTTCTGTGAGGATGTTCCCACTCCTACCCACCCACACCCATCTCAACACCCTGGCATTCCCCTACACTGGGGAAAAGAACCTTCACAGGACCAAGGGCTTCTTCTTTTATGCCAGAAAATGGCATCCTCTGCTACATATGTTGGTGGAGCAATGGGTTCCTTCATGAGTACTCATTGGTTGGCAGTTTAGTCCCTGAGAGCTCTGGGGGGGGGTTCTGTTTGGTTGATATTGTTGTTCTTCCTGTGGGGTTGCAAACCCCTTCAGCTCCTTCAGTCCTTTCTCTAACTCCTCCACTGGGGACCTTGTTCTCAGTCCATGGTTGTCTGTGAGCCTCCACCTCTGTATTTGTCAGCCTGTAGCAGAGCTTCTCTGGAGACAGCTATATCAGGCTCCTGTCACCAAGCACTTCTTGGCATCAGCTACAGTGACTGGGTTTGGTGGCTGCATATGGGATGGATCCCTAGGTGGGGCTGTCTCTAGATGACCTTTCCTTCAGTCTCTGCTCCACTCTTTGTCCCTGTATTTCCTCCTGTGAGTATTCTGTTTTCCCTTCTAAGAAGGACTGAAGCATCCACATTTTGGTCTTCCTTCTTCTTGAGCTTCATATGACCTGTGAATTGTACCTTGGGTATTCCAAGCTTTTAGGCTAACATCCACTTATCAGTGAGTGCAGACTGTGTGTGTTCTTTTGTGACTGGGATACTTACTTCATTCAGGATATTTTCTAGTTCTATCCATTTGCCTAAGAATTTCATGAAGTTATTGTTTTTGATAGCTGAATAGTACTCAATTGTGTAGATGTACCACATTTGCTGCATCCATTCCTCTGTTGAAGGATATCTGGGTTCTTTCCAGATTCTGGCTATTATAAATAAGGCTGCTATGAACATAGTGGAGTATGTGTCCTTGTTATAGATTTGAGCATATTTTGGGTATATGCCTAGGAATGGTGTAGCTAGGTCCTTAGGTAGTATTATGTCCAATTTTCTGAGGAACTGCCAGACTGTTTTCCAGAGTGGTTGTACTCTTAAATATGTCTTGGTTCATTCTATTGTGCTGCTGCATCAGTAAATAGAAAGATGGAGTCATTTTTGGTCAGCAGAAATGCACTGTCTCATTTTTCAAGTACAGTCCATTGAGAAGTCCAAACTGCTGAGTGGTCCAGCCACTTTCAAGCAGTGACTCTTGGAATACAGGTTAACATGACATGAAGGCAATATTTTAGAAAGTATGTGTGGTACAGATATAACTTCCCACTCAGAAATGACACTGATAGATGGTTTGACAAAATGTGAATGGCTTTGTAGATGTAAACCATAATGCGGCAGGATTGTGATGGTGAGGTCTCTGCTTCCATGAACAGATTGTTGCTAAAACTGTGAGAATATTCCCTGACAGATGTTGGATCCTCCCCACATTGCCTTTTGTTTTTTATCTCACTGGGAGAAGATGCAGCAACAGGGTCCTGCCCCTATGCTCGCCCATGGTCTTAGACTCCTCAGCCTCTCGAACAATGAGACAGTGCATGTCTGCTTAACATACGTCACTTCGTCATTCTGTTCCAGAGTAGCAGCACAAAAGCAGCTTGACGGACATAATAAAGTACATTAGCGTTACAGTAAAGCATGAAAACTATTCTGACATCCAACTGTCACAAGTTTTGTAAAATAAGAATGGTGTCACCATGATTTTTGAGGACCCTATCCATATTCAAACAGAGAAAACTACAAACAGCTTTTTCTTCAGAGAAAATAATAAGAATTTTTTTTTTTTGTGGAGGAGGAAAAAAAGAGACATAGTGTTGAACTAGTTAAAAGCTGCTAACTATTCCAGATTTAGTCAATGTTCATATACTATTCAGCTGCTGGATGCACAGAAAGTCCATGTAGCACTGGTTGTCATATTGTGGTAGTTCACCATATCACTTATCTGATGAAATGCATATTCAAGTTTATGTGTGTCAAGAAGGAGGGGAACCTTGTAAGTGATGATCCTGTGGGACATCTTCCTTGATGCAAATCAGGCCTCACAAAGCAAAGGCTTTACATATCAATAAACCAAGAACACTGTAGGGGAAAGGATTTCTAATTGTGGCACTCAGATTCTCCTGGGATGTAAAATGTAAGTGAATAGTGGGGGTAATAATGTTCCATTTGACTTAAAGCATACTCCATGAGATGGGACCATTCCCAGAGATGGCCAAGAACCTGACTTTAGATAACCTAGCGATGTAGAGTAAAGCAAAATACGACATATCTTAACAAAGAAAGTTGTAATAAATGAAATGACTCCCAGTGATATCTTGCTATACTCATAGAACAGTGTCATAGAGAAGCTTCCTCTTGGAACAGATGGTTAAAAAAAATACAGAGATCCACAGCTACATGTCACACAGAAATTCAGAGACCTTGTAACCCTTAGTGATAAATGGGGTGTCTCTGTCAAACCCCTCCTCTCAGAGCTCAGGGAACTTCACAGAAGAGGAGGCAGAAAAATTTGAGGGCTAGAGGGGATGGAGTGCATCAGCAGAACGAGACCCTCTGAATCAACTGAGCAAAGCTCACATGGACTCTCAGAGACTGAAGAAGCAACACAGTGCCTACAGGGCCTGCACCAGGTCCTCTGCATATGTGCTATTACTTCCAATTAGTGTTTTCTGTGGAACTCCTGAGTGTGCGAATGCATGGCTCTCATGCCTTCAGTGTTGGCTTAGCCGCAACCCCCGCTACCAGGACCAGTTCTACCCAGGCGGGCTGCAGGACCCACTCTCTTGAGTATTGTGGTCAACGTGAGACATAGCCAAATTTCCCACTCTCATGACCCTAAGTCCAGCTTTCTTGTCTACCATAGATGGCAAGAGAGGAAAGAGGGGATTAGGGTGTCTCCCCCTCATCTGCACTACTGACCACTTCCTCTTTGACTCTTTGTTTGCTGGGCTTGCCAACTTCAATGAGATGGCTTTTCTTTATCAAATTATATTTTATTTTCCTAAAATATTTCACCATATTCTTATAAAAATGTAAGGCAATGGAGAATTTCTTAATCATGTATCTCATGATGACTGTGTAGAACTACAAACAAACAAACAAAATGAGCTTGAGGATTTTTATTACAAAAATATAAACATTGGGAATTGAGAAAAAAAATCTCTTGTTTCAACTTCAAACCACAGCCTGACTCAAAAATCTGTCTCAATCAGTGGAAAGCTCGGATATTATCACCTAAGATAAATTCCATAGCATAGCAATCAAACCTCACAGTCACTGTCCAATGCATGACCTGTGCTGCAATTTAGATTTGGGTTAAAATAAGCCCTATGTCTAATATTTACTCCAAGTATAAACTTTAAATATCTACATCTTATGAGAATCAATTTCTTTCAGTTTCTCATGTGAGATTCAATGTATCATTTATATAAAATAAAGCATATTTTCCTACTATATAGCATAGAATATAGCCACTACTTTTATGTCCCTATGGCTTCCTATGCATTTTATCTATTTGAGTTGAAAGTGGACATAACAGAAGGGTTGTCATGAGACAGGATTTTAAAGAAGCAACGTTTTCTTTCTCTGAGATGGTAGATTTACAAATTTAATGGATAGAAAAATATGCATGCACTTTCTAATACATAAAGGATAATCATGTGGATATTTTCACATTTATCCAAAAATGAAATTCTCTGCAAAAAATAAAATTTATTTTCCAATGTAATAGTTTAAGCTAACCTATCACTAGTTTGTCATTGCTTAATAATTGGCAATTTTTGAAGGAATTATAAAAGGCAATTTCTTTTGTTGTTGTTAGAGTTCAGTTTCTTCTGATATCTCTTTAACCCTAAGTAGATAGAATAATAATTCTCAGTAAACTCTGTCAGTTTTCACTGTGAAATTGCTCACAGTTTAAGCATTTGTTATTACAAAATTACAAATCAGTACTTAGTTAATAGGGCATCCTTAATTAAGTATAAGAGACACACATTAAGCAGTTGCTTCCTGTTAATATCATTTCTGCTCACACCAGCACATGGAAATAATGTATTACACATGCCCTTTCCAATTGCTGTCACCGATGAGAATGTCTGCTGCTTTGATGTGTGTGAAATTTCACTTTAGGTACAAGCTTCTCTAATTTCACAGTTGAACTGGAGAGTTGTCAAAAGCTACATTGAGTGCACTTCCCATTTGCATGAATTCCAGGCCATCATTTGATGTAGTCACAGTGAGATTTGACACGTCCTTTTATATGTTGTCATAGTGGGTTTTAGATATGAACAACCTGTGACTTTACATGTTCCACCAACAAGGGTCAATGCTGCCTTATTCACAAACCTTAACAATACTTTTCTCCTGTGTTCTCTCAAAGTATATATTTGATTTGTTGATCAGATTTATCACAGTTCTGGCTTTACTCTGAAATGATCATACCATGTAAATTCGTGGAATAAAACCATTTCCTTTTATATGACTCTCTCTCTCTCTCTCTCTCTCTCTCTCTCTCTCTCTCTCTCTCTCTCTCTCTGTCTGTCTCAAAAAAAAAAAGCAATGAGTTTTAGGTACTATTAAATGTGGAATTTTCCAACAGTAATTCTAAGCCTCTTCTGAGATACAATGTGACAGAAAACTTTGTTTCCTTAGTGATCACAATTGCATTCATTGAACGGTAAGTATGACCACCAATTAGGTACACTTAAATTCCTCCTCTTGGAATTTTATGCAAAAGCCTTTAGTAAGAAAGCACTGAAATCATGTAGCAAAATTCAATAACATGAGGTTTTAAAGGAGGGTTTCAATTTTTTGAGTGTGTTAGGAAAAAAGTAATCACAATTTTCAAATCCTGTTAGTGGTTCAGGCTACTTTTTCATGTAACAACACTAAGTACAGAAGATTCTCTAATCAAAGCAGGTTGAGCGTGTAATGTGTAGACCAGACTTTTATTTACTGGTTAATTTTTCTTCTCATTGAGTGGGCCAGACACAAATCTATGCACCTGCCTATTTTATGCCAGACACATTCCATTTGACTGAAAAACACAACACAATGAACTCCACAAATGGATTCCTCATTATTTTTTATGAGAAGTTACCTGATGCTTATAGTGAACTGAAAAGAACATCAATAAATTTAGTAAAGTCAGCATTTTTGAATCAGTTTCATAATGTTGTAATAGTATTTTTACTAACAGATCTTAAAGTCCTTTTACGTTCTTCCCAGTGTTTTTGAAAGTAAATAATCTATATGATAGTTAGCTCAATATGACTTATTGTATAGATTCGTTTCTAAATAAATATTCTTTCCCAAAAGTCCTTCTCTCTTTGTTTTTCCACAAAACCATCTAGATAATAATGGATTTAGAAATGGCAAAATAGACTTTATGTGATAATTTGTAAATGTCGGAATTAGGTATTATTCTAAATAACATACTATTATGGCAATATGCAGCGTACACATAGAATACTTTGGAAATGCTGAAAAAGAATCATTTCTACCTGGCTCTCACATGAAAAGAGGGGTTAAAAAGAAAGTGAACATTTAAACCACAGATTAAAGCATAATTATACTTTATGACTTAGGTAATGGAGATTCACAGAGGGGTACTCAGTGGTGTTAGTAAAATTGGCAAAACTCAGAGAAGCAGAAAGACATGGTTCATCTATGGCTAATCGTGTATATGCAGTAAAAGATAAATCTGAGTAGATATATTGACCAAGAATGCAGAAACATGTAATGATGGGGCAAGAAGAATCAAATTATTCACAGGCCAAAGAGCTGAGAACAGGACAACTGAAGCAGGCTGTTAGACACTGATGAGAGTAAAATGGTGCAAACGGGCAGAGTTTTGGACATGACGATGTTAAGCCTGCATCAGTCTGTAATCACGGCCTTGCTCAGAATGTCCTTTACATAAACAGTTCGGAGACTAAAATTTGGAGATAATAGCAGGGAACATGACATATAAGAGACACATAAGAGACACAGATTTATCCAAAAGAGAAATGAGTCAATGTTTCCCTAAGCTCTGGATTGGAAAGGGGAGAAGCACAATTAATGAAAACACTATTATTGAGAATCCTCAGGACCTGTGGTCAATTTCACTAAAGGTTTGAAAGGTAACTTGTTAGTAATTGCTCCATGTTATTTATCCATATTGCTTTAAATACTTCAAAGCATAAATGCAACCCTCAGCCCATAAGGAGTCACTCATGCCACTGATGACATTGGGCAAAGTTCTGTTGCTCATGACTTTACCAATGCCCTTTGAACCAGTCTGCCTACATACAGACAGTCACAATTTTGTAAGGATTATAAAGTCCTTTCTGTTATGGAGAGGAGATTCAGAAATATACACAAACAAGAAATTGGCAGGTTATTGCTGATTATGAAAGGCCAATAGATCCAAACATGTCCGTGAGTTCAAATATCTGTTAATACAGTGTTAGAGTCTGGTTTCTTAGTGACATTGGTCACTACGAAGGTGGTCAGTACAAAAGGAAGTTTTGACATCCTCATGAAGCTCTTTCTGGTGTCATGAGAGGGTTGTTAGCATGGTAAGAGTCTTGTCTTTACGGCTGGAAGTTCTTCTCTGGAAAACCTCAAATATTTTCATCTCTGTACTGAATCTTTGACTGAGGAGTGAAGCCCGGGCAACAATAAAGTCAGACCTATCTTAGAAACCCTGAGTCTAATATGCTAGCTTGAGGGACAGAAGGGTGTTATTAAAGCAAGTATTCAGGGAACTGCTTATAAGCTTTGATTTATCTCACTAGTGTATTTATCCAGTGATGTAATGCATTCTAGTGATGTTTACCATGAGTGCTAAAGCAGAACACAAAATATGAAGGCGTTATATAAAATTTTTTTAGCATTTAAAGCCCTCATGTGTAGGACTCACTCAGGTGAGTGACTATATTCCACTTTCACTTAGAACAGTGCATTCAGAAGACCCGGCCTCTGGAGTTGGTATTTCAGCATAGCACTCCTCATCTGCACATTTATTGTTCTAAGACAGGTTTGTAAATACCGCAAATTATCTTATATAAGTTATAACCATAGGATATGCTGCAGAGACATATTAGTTCATATTTTCAAATTCAACTACAATTGTAGCAATAATTATGTATATATATATATATATCACACACATACACACACAAATATTTATACGTGCTCTTTAGAATGCTTGAAACAGAATAAATCATCTTGTTCAGCATTTTCCTTTCAAACATAACCAATATTCATAATTGATCATTTGCTATTTTGGGTATTTTGGAATAATAAAAGCTACTTTGTCCTCTCATCAATAAGACAGGAAAAAAGACAGCATTTTCAAAGAATGATCCTGGTCAAACTAAATGGCTGCATGTAGAAAAATGCAGGTAGATCAATATTTAACATCATGTACCAAACTGAACTCCAAATTCACTAAGGCCTTCAACAACAGCCAGATAACCCGAATCTTGTGGAACAAAAAGTCTTGAACTCATTGGCAAAGGAAAAGACTTTTGACAAGATGCACTAAGACCAGAGATTAATAAATAGGGCCTTGTGAGACTGAAAAACTTCTGTATGAATATGGACAGTGTAATTCAGACAATGTATCAGATGCCAGAAAAGGAAAAAAAATCTTTATCAATCATGCATCCACAGAGAATTAATATAAAAATATATAGTAAATTTTAAAAATGGAGACATTAAGAAAACAAATAACCTAATTAAAATGCTCTACATCAGTAACTGGAAATCTCTCCAATAACAACATACAAGTGCGTGAAAAACACTTATAGAAATGTTCAACATTTATGAGAAAAACCTCAAGTGTAAACTACTTTGATATTTTATTTTACACCAGTTAGAATTACCAAGAACTTAAATAAAACAAATGACAGCTCGTGCTGTTGAGGATGTGAATGGATGCACACTAGTCCTGCCACTGTGGAAATCAGTGTGGTGGCTCATTCTGAAGGAGGAAATATAGCTAACTTAAGATCTGGCTGTACTACTGTTGGGCACATACGCAAAGGATGCTTCATCTTACCATAGGGTCACCTGCTCATGCACCATGTTCTGGGATGCTACATTCATAATGGTCAAGGTTGTAAATGGACTTCAACAGGAGAATGGATGAAGAGAATGTGGTACCTTTGTACAGAGCTATATTATTCATCTGTTAAAAAATTGGAATCATGAATCCACAAGCAAATGGATTGAGCTAGGAAAAGAGTAAAACCACACAGGATAGGTATGAGGTAAGAAATTATAGTGTGGAGGCAACCTCCCAAGGAAAGTGAAATAAAATATATAGTTATATAGAGAGAATGGGAAGACTAGAACAGGATTAAACAGGAAGAGGGAAGGAGGAGGTGTATGAGTAATAGAATACCGGGAAGGAAACCAACAAAACTAAGGACCATTAAGTAGAAGTTTCTTAAAAAATATACATGTAACTAAAACATAACAAGTACCAGGGGGAGACAATGCTTAGCCTACATGTCTTTCAACACCAAGTGAAGCTTCCAGCGGGCAGGGATGGGTTACCTCTAGTTAATTCAGAGCCAAAAGGAGCCACATGGAAAATCCCAAATAACTTAGGCTATTGGCTGTTTTCAGAAAACAGCCTATTTGAAGAGAACACTTACATATCTCATTGACCATGCTGAAGTCAAGCTGATGCATAACTAGATAACCTCCACTTAATAGTATTCTTGTATTGGAAGATACTCTGTATGTTACCCAAGGTGAAACATACAACCCACCTCACATACGAACCTGGCAATCTAAAACCATGACGTGCTTGCATACTATGCTGCTCTAATAGTGGCATAAATTTTGTGGGAGTTACTCACTCCTACATGATTGAATTTAATGTTTGCCCCTTGATATGAAACCCTTGCTGGACACTGAGCAGGAGGTCCAGAACCTAAGACTAGGGAAAAATTGTTCTGCTAAAGGACTCAGGAACAAAATAATTCCTAACAATGTTCTGCTCCACACATATGTGTTTCACTCTGTCATCATAAAGACACTTTCTCTTGTAGTAGGTGGGAACTAATACAAAGAACCACAAGTGGAGAACTTGCAGAGACTTCCTAAATGGTGTGCCTGCATCAGTTCCCTTCCTTCAGAGCTCATGGATCTATGCTGAAGAAGAGGAAAGGTAATAAGAGACAGGGGGCTCAGGTGACGAGGAAACAGAGCCTTCAAGATACAACAGGAGTAATGATGGACACATGAGCTTGCAGGGCATGGCAGCCTGCACAGGACCTGCATAAGACAAAGTTAGCAGGCGTCCCAATGTTGATGGATGGAAACGAAAATGATTTCCCATCATTAACCAAGGAGTTATTTCCAACTGACAACTGTTGCAAGGAAAAAAATTAGTTTTCTCCAAAGAACTCTAACTGGACATATAAACTATAGTTAAGGTTAGGCTCCATGCTCCAAATTAATAACAAACACAAAATGGGCTCAATAGTGTTATTGTAGATTTCTCATCTAATATTAATTGGTTTGGGCATTTTTATCTTGATGGAGTTTTGCTTGTATTTAATGGTTTTCTTTAAAGATTTATTTATTTATTATATATAAGTACACTGTAGCTGTCTTCAGACACACTGGAAGGGGGCATCAGATCCCATTACAGATGGTTGTGAGCCACCATGTGGTTGCTGGGATTTGAACTCAGGACCTCTGGAAGAGCAGTCAGTGCTCGTGACTACTGACCCATCTCTCCAGCCCCATTATGGTTTTCAATTTTGTGCTTTTATGGGTTTGGTTGTGTGTGTGTATGTGTACATGTGTGTGCGTGTGCATGTGCTTATGTATATTACATGTGTTTCTTGACTTTGTTGTTGTTATTTCATTTTTTGATAAGGTGAAGCTCTTAACAAGGACAAGCTCATAAGATATATTGGATGCGATACTGTAGATTGGAAATTATATCCCTAAGGCTCTGGAAAGACATTAAGTCTTTTAGAACAGAAGATTGATAGTTTCTGAAGATTAATTGTGATGTTTAGAAGATAAGGTGAAGTTAAAGGAAAATTGTGGCAGGTTTCTGTGCTTCTAATAAGAAAAATGAGTAATAAAGAAAATTAATGAAGTTATAGACAATTTAAATTGAACAGACAACCATTAGTAATATATACCAATCGCAGGACGCATATCTACAGGTGTAACTATGGATGTATAATCAAGATGGTTGTGCTATGGGCCTCCATAATGCAAACAGCTTTGTTTAGAAGAATCCTCCTTGCTTATCTGTCAAAAACTGCCCAAGGTGAGGATGCATCATAGTCAGGAGCAATACCTTAAGGAAGGCTTCTGTCATCTGGTAGATATTTGTTGTTCTTTTGAGAATAATTTTCTGCTCTATATGATTAGAATTATTAACCCTGAGGTGACAATAGATTTTACTTTGTCATTTCTGTCTAAATCTTTCACAGGTCAACAATTCATCTTTCTCTTTTGGTAAATATCTGCATGTCTCATCATAGGAGTTAATGAAAACCTTGAAGCCATATTATTCCACTTCTATATAGTTATAAATTATGCAATATACATTACTGCTATAGTACCTAGTAATAAAAATTATCTTTGGTCATTTCTGCCTGAAAATTATTTCTATCTTAACATAATATATTACATGCAAACATTACACAAACTCAGAAGTGAAGGAAGGAAAGTAGAAAGGAATATCACAGAAAAAATAAAACTTGATAAATTTGGTTTCTTTAGGTATTCCATATAGAGACTGTCAACTGGATTATGATTGTTTTTACTCTGGTGTTACACAAATGGATTTCTTGATTATGTGAACAACTGTTATAACATTGAAAAGAATATACCCTTAGTTGAGACATGCCATTATCTCTTTCCTTTTGAAAAATTTACTGTACTTTATTATTAGATTATAATATAACTCCAATACTTACCCTTTACTCTCCTTTCTTTAAACCCTCACATATACTTCTGCTTACTATTTTTCAAATTAATGGCATCATGAAAAAAAATATATATATATATATTTTTCTCCCAAAAGTAAGAACACAGCAATTGGTTATCCAATGTGGTGTCTTCTCATAAGAGTTAATCTAATTTTGTTTGTTTATAATCTGGCCAAGAAACTACAGCTAAGAATGTGTGCTTATTCACAGTATGCTAAAACCATAGGCAGTATAATATTTTTAAATGAAATACTCCTTTACAAAATCCTCATGTTACTACTACAGTTCCTACAGCAAAGTTACCATGGGTTTGGTGGAGTCAAGACTCTGAAAGGTCTAGCTTTTCTTTCCGCATTTTTGTTTGTTTTACTGGTTAGAACATAAGTGTGTCATTTCTAGTTATTTGCAATCTTTTTACTATTTTTCTAAATTTCTACTCTCAGACATGTGGTTGATTTTCAGCATGGCTTAATTCAATGGTATAGCTTTTCCCTCCTTTCCCATTCCCATCCACTTGGCCTGTACAGAGATTGAGAGCTCACTTTGACATTTAAACTAATAAAGTCGCCCTCCAGTTTCTAAGTCCCCAGTTAAATTTAATATTAATTAAAAGTTCTAAGAAGGTACTCAAATTTTCCCAGTATTACTGCTCACCAGAAGGGACTCCTCAAAATTCCAGTAATGCTATGTTAATACTCCTAGGGGGAGACCACCTGTGAGCAAAAACATTGTGACAGGAAATGAAAGCACCTCAGGATGAAAGAATGAATATATTCAATGTGTACTCAACTTAATTGCTATAATGAGATGCAAAAATAATTCAGAAATCAAAATAACAGCATGCTGTTTTAATAACTTTGTAAATTGCTTATTTTATCTTGTCAGACATTGTTGTTTCTTAATGTAACTTTGTAATTCAACATCTCATATATTTATTGACATTTATAATAACACAAAATATATAAGCAGACATATTAATACATGCTGTTTTCAAATAACTCACTCATTTTCTTTTGTTGCTTTTTTTACATTTTTCTTTTACTGAAAATAGATTGTTTTCTCATATAATACATTCTGATATAGTTCTCCCCTTCTCAGCTTCTCCCCACTTTTCCATCTCCTCTTCTATGGGATTTCCTGAGCTCTGAGCAGATGAACTTGAAGTATGGTATATTTACACAACTGAATAAATATTACTCCTGTGTTAAAAATGTTATGACATATGCAGGTAAACAGATTGAATTAAAAAAGTCATTTTGAGCGATGTAACCCAGAGTCATAAAAATCAATGTGGTATGTGTTCAATTATAAGGGGGGATCCTAACCATTAGTTAAATGATAACCATGTCCAGACAGGTTAGGCAAAAAGAAGGGCTCTAGGTTGGGTGGTGGGATCTCCTTTGGAAGAGAAAATAAAATAACTGGTTTTCACACGAATGCCTAAAGTAGATAAACGATATGTAAATATATTTAGTTACAGAGATCTGAGGGTGTTTTCCACTATCATGTCTATATTACGAGTATTGGATATTTCATATATCTGACCCATTTGTTTGTGAATAAACTTACAGTCAAAGTTTGTTACTGCCAGAGAGAGATTGCATGCTGGGACAATCCCTGTGTGTGTTCATTATATGTTTAGATTTGCTTATTATATTCTATAGTAACTCATTTTTCTTTCTATCACACAAGGGTGGTTTTTAAAATGAAATAAAGATGGCATGGCGAATAAAGCATCTTACATTGATGTGACTAATTAGATCACAGATTTGAATAAAAAGGACAAACTTCAGTTATCAGAGGTAAGATGCGAAGAGACATCTCCCTGAAGAGCAAGTCTAAGCATTTGATCCTGCTACTTCCTGAAACGTTTGGTGAATGAATATTGTCTTTCCTTCCAATAATTGATTTCATGTCATCTAACAGTCATGTTAGTGGTAAGTTCCTGGTGGATTCTCTCTACTTATCCTTATCTTGGACGACTGTCGTAATAACACCAATAGGAGAAGAGATAGAACCCAGTGGCAGCCGTCACCAGCAGTCTTATATTTTCACTTTCTATTATAGACCTAAGCGATCTCTAGTAGGAAGTACAATCATGTGTTTTACATGACGCCAGCACTCAAACGAAAGCAACATGTCTGGAGGGCTGTGCGAGGAAGACAAACGTACAGCTCTACACAGAGCCAGGGTAAAAGTAGAATTAAGCACATAGTCACTGCAAAAATCTTGAGCTTGAAGTGAGTTAGTTCATGTCTATATTTTATATTTTATAATACACAGGCATAAGACTACCTTCCTTTGGTTGACATTTCTTTTTAAATAAAAATTTCTGACAGAGATTGGGATACGGTTTGATGGCAGAAGCTTTGCCTAACGTACACAAAGCTCTAAGACTGATGTCCGGAACACCAAAACAAACACAATCCTCATTAAGACAAAAGAGTGCCTTGGTAGAAATGTATTTATTAATACAAATGAGATCAATTTAGCAATTTTGATTTTGAAACCCAAATTCCACAGTAATTTGTCCATTGACAACAAGTACTAAAATGGGTTTAATATAATATTATAATAAAATTTGCATACATTTTTAGATTCCATGTGCTTGGGGGGGGGGCATTTGTGTACATTGTTGAAACAATGATGATTTCCAAAGCAAAGCCAAAGGAAACGTTTGTTCTGTCTTTTCCATGCAAAATAATGCACGTGTGGAACTCCAAGTTTTTTGGTGGAAAAGTAGTTCTTACATACTTGGCAGTTACCACTCAGAGATGCAGCTACACTCATTGAAGCATGGAGCTCTTGGACTAGACGTGCTGAGCACGGTTCACTGCACTGAGCGATCCTACACCTATTTCGGGAACAGTAATCGTATGTCATCCTGTGATCTACTGCTGTGCTGTGCTGCCAGATTCATAAATAAAGTCGAGAGGTCATTTCCACTATAAATTCCTGTTTGTCGAAAACCTTCAGTCAGAGAGGGTTCGGAAGGCCTAAGTCAAAGACTGATTTATCACTAAGCTCTTTATGTGTTTCCTACTTTTAAACTTCATGGTAACATTACCGCGGACTGTAAAATGTTATTTTGGGTGTAATTTTTGGAACTGATGATTTCTTCATTCAGAGACATGATATAATGTGTTGTTATATTAGAGCTTTTTATTTTAACATGCTACTTAGTGAGAAAAAAATTCAATAATTAAAATGTGTTGTCAAAGTTCTATAAATTAATATTGATAAATAGGAAAAGTACATATGTGATTTATATTTAACATGTAATTCAAACAATGTAATAAATGATACTTTTATATGTAGAGAAGAGTGTTTTGATAATATCTCAACTCTAAGTAAAGCCTATTATAAATAATTCATGTGATCATTCTGTATATACTGAATTCAAATATCTAGTACAATTTTAGTAATGGTTAAAGGGAGAAATGAAGCAAAATGCCAGTGCACAGACTTTAATCAGGTGGCTAAAATGTGAGACTATTAACATATGTAACATCATCATAGACTCCTTTAAAAACTCTAAACTGTGATTGTATCAGGCAACGAAAAATGTCCAAAAACTACAGTATAGCCTATGAAGACATCGTTTTTAATTAATTAATTAAAGAAGTGAGGATTTTAGTTATGTGCTTTAGCACGAAGAGCAGGACATTATAAGCATCACTGTATCCAAAGGCTTACAGCCAACTTCAACTAGACACTCCTGTTCATATTGCCCACTTTAACTATTCAATCTGAGTCTCTGGCAAGCAAAATGTTGCTAAAGTTTTAATTTTTATATTTCAAAATTAACATACTAGCTCCCATGTAGCAGATTATAAGTAGCAAAATTTCTAAATTATTATGGAAATGAATATTAAGCAATGAAATGAATTTAGAGCATTTTACTACTGTGACTATTGAGATCAGTCCTAGACTAGCAAAGTTTGCCTAAGTTGTCTCCTTTCTGATAGAGATTTTTCCTAGAGAAAAAATTTTAAAGTATTTTCTAATAAAAGACCAGCACACAAAAGCAGCCTAGAAAAATGAGAGTAAAAGATGAACACTGCCTCTTCTAACATAGACACGGGTCCCAAGGGCCAGGCAAAGTCCCACACTAGAGTCCTCCTAGGACTTACATATCTTCATATAACTCGATTTTTATTTATGAAAATGTTATTTGCAATAAAATATTCCCAAAGCTAAATAATATATGTCCCAAATAGTAACATTTTATTTAAGCAACTTAAAACCTACACCAGGGAATTAAGTTGCCCATTTTGCAATTGTTCATTAATATATATGTTCAAGCATTTATTAATTAGTATAGAATTAGTGTTTGCCCAATCCTCACAATTCTACTTCAGTTGACACCTATTCTCCCTGATTTTTTGAACCATCTAAATACTTATTTGTACCAACATTTATTTGCTTCTTCATTCCATTTAGAATAAGATCAACCCTGTAACTTTGTTGCTGCTGTTGCCGTTGTTATTGTGGCTGTTTGCTTAAAGATATTGAATTCAACAGATCAGTATTTGACTCTCATTTTTCTTTTGGAATAGGACAGAATATAAAGAATGAAGTTGGACAACACAATAACATTAGCTTTCTTTTTGAAGATGGTTGCAAAAAACATTGTACTGGGATAGCTCACTTTAAGATTACATTCCCTTGCACTGTGAGTTTGTTTAATAAAGATGACCTTAAACTGTAATCTGTAAAAGAAACTTAAATGAGAAGGGAGAAAAGATGAATAAGCTATTGGTTTTATTCAATTTAAAATTAAGCTTTAGTCATATAAACAATAAAATGAATCAAAGAAATATGTTTACCAGGACTGGATTATAAAAAAAAAAAGCATAATAAAGCAAAAGCTACTTGATTAACCCAGACAGAGAGTACATTGTAAATATTGTGGGAAATAATTTTTAGATGTGAGTGGATGTAAGTGTTCAGATTGATTAAAACTATGGAGAGAAGAAAGTGAGTTAAAGTTAGAGTGATAGTCTTTATCATTAACCGTCTAAAAATGCAGAACTATATACTCAGTTCTGTAGTAGTTTTTTTTTTTCTTTCTTTCTTTTTTTTTCCGGAGCTGGGGACCGAACTCAGGGCCTTGCGCTTGCTAGGCAAGCGCTCTACCACTGAGCTAAATCCCCACCCCCTGTAGTAGTTTTTTTTGAAATTCCATAAAAGCACATTTGTGCATCAGGTTAGGGCACTCCGAAATGAAGCCGATATTCAATTTTATTTGGCAGAAATTAAGTGCTATACATTTGTTGTTTCTGGATACATGGGCAATATCTCTTTCTTGGTATTAATCATTCATTTTGCCTATTATCCAAAAGGTTTCCAGTAGAAATGTTGTCTAGTATCTCCATTCTCTTGTTACAAATTTGGAAGGTTCGAAGCGAACCATGCTGACATATTTTTGCACACGTTCTTAAGATAGAATTAATTATAAAATATATTCACCCACTTTTAAATAAATGGATTTGCCAACAAATCCAGAGACTAACAACTGGAACGTGCAGACATTGAGAGACTTTGAGATACTAAATCCTAAATGGGGTCTCTCCTTCAAATCCCTTCCCTCAACACTGAGGGACGTCTCCCCGGGAGGAAATGGAAAGGCTATGAGAGACAGTGGGGGTGGATGATCCCAAGGAAAGAACCAACAAGGCTGAAACACATACAAACCCTCGGAGACAGAGATGGCAGAGACCTGTGCAGGTCTAAGCAGAGACATGCACTGCGATGGAGAGTGGATCTAACTCCAACCTCTCACCATGAAACTCTCCAGTTGGTAACCACTCCCTAAAGAGACTCACTGGGTATCCACACCACACTTCAGGGGAGCCCTCATACCCGGCAGTATAACTACTCAAATAACATCAACTTAGCTCAATGGCAGTTTGGTCAGGTTTTGTCTTATAGTGTTGTCTGGGAATTTTTACTCCATGTTTTGTTTTTGTTTTAAGCTTACTGGTCTTTTGCTTGTGTAGTCTGGTTTCTGGTTTCTCACTTCAAGGTTTGTTTGTTTCCTGCATGTGCAAATGTGCATCTTTCTGAGTCTATGTGTGCTTCTTGTGCTTTTTCCCCGTTTATATTTTAATTAATTAATTAATCTATTATTGATATTTTAAGATGCCCATTTTTTTTCTAATGGGAGAACACAAGGGAGCGTGTGGATTTGTGTAAGTGGGGAAGGGCAAGTGATCTGGGGAGTGTTTGGAAAAGCATAACCAGAATTTATTGCATGAGAAAATACTTTCAATAAAATAAATAGGCAAACAAATTTAGTTTTATATCTGCTTCAAATTACATCCTTTTGTTAGCTAATTTATTAATATAAACTCTGAAATAGCTAAAACAATATCACTGCTTCACATTTGCTCAGAAGTATGTTTTCATTTAGACACATTTACACATCCGTTGAGACAAACTATTATGGACTTACTCAATCTATTCTTTTCCCTCGATCACCTTCTTATTCTCCAGAAGATTTAAATTAAGAAAATTAATCCAATACTCTTTACTAAAAGAATATTTTTTATTCTTATGATTTCCTTAAAATAGTCACAATGAAGTGGACCAAAATTTCTTTTCTAGCTAAAGAAAATAGAGAATCCCTTGGCAAATAGGACTTAAATTGCCATGACTTTGAAGGTGGATATGCAAATTCCTGTCAGTAATCTCACACATTTGGTAGATTTCCTATTGGAAGGGGGACAAATTGGATGTTGTTGCTATGATCTCAAGTTGTCCTCCAGAGCAATAGTAATAAAGACTGCATGGTATTACAACAAGAACAGACAGCTTGATCAAGGAAGTGGAAACAAAGACCCTGAAATAAACTCATACTCCTGTGGACATTTGGTTTTTGACAAAAAAGGCGAAACCCTACAATGGGAAAAAAGAAATTCCCTCCAACAAGTGAGGCTGGTCTAAATGGATGCTCGCTTGTAGAAGATGTAAAATGATTCATATCTATGGTTATAGAAGAATGTAAAATGATTCATATCTATGCTTATAGAAGATGTAAAAGGATTCATATCTATGCTTATAGAAGATGTAAAAGGATTCACATCTATGCTTATAGAAGATGTAAAATGATTCATATCTATGCTTATAGAACATGTAAAAGGATTCACATCTATCATCCTGCACAAAATTCAAGCCCACGTGGATCAAAGATCTCAATGCAAAAACAGATACACTAAGTCTAATAGAACAGAAAGTGGTGAATTAGCCTTGAATTTCTTGGTACAGGAGACAACTTCCTGAACAGAACACCAATGGCTAAGGCTCTAAGACTGACAATTGCTTCTTTCAGACAAAGGAATCTGCCAATTGGACAAAACAGCAGCCTACAGATTGGGAAAGAATCATCACCAATGCTTCATTTGACAGAGGGCTAATATCCAAAAATCATAAAGAGCTCAAGAAATTAGAGACAAACAACTCAAATAGCCTAATTACAAAATGGAGTGCAGAGCTGAATTGAGAATTCTCAACGGAGGAAACTTGAATGGCTGAAAAACACTTAAAATAATGTTCAAAGTCCTTAGTCATCAGAGAAATGCAAATCAAAATGTCTTTGAGATTTCATTTTACACCTGCCAAAAAGGCTAAAATACAAACCTCAAGTGTTAGCACATGCTGGTGAGGATGTTTGAATCTCACTGAGATGGGGCATCAGATGCGGTGAGAGACAGGAGAGGCGACCAGATGGCCACAGGAATGAATGAAAGTCTGCTGCAGCAGGTGGGGGTGGGGGTGGGGATGGGGAGGACACCCCAAGGAAGCACCAGGACCTGAGATCGGGGAGGCTCCCAAGAATCAGTGGGGGTGACCTTACCTGAGACTCACAGCAGTGAGATTATGAAATCTGAAGAGGTCACCGCCTTAGCCTAGTAGGAACCCCAGTAGGGCAATAGGGACACCAACCCACCCACAAAACTTTTGACCCAAAATTTAACCTGCCTACAAGGATGAAGGGATTGAGGTAGAGCAGAGGCTGGGAAAATGGCCAAGCAGTAGCTGGCCCAACTAGAGACTCAGCCCGTGGGCAAGCACCAATCTCTGACACTATTAATGATACTCTGTTATGCTTGTAGACAGAGGCCTTGCATAGCTAACCTCTGAGAGGCTCCACATAGAAGCTGACTCAGACAGATGCTTCATAGCTAAACAACTGTTGGAGCTTGGGAATTCTTATTTTTTTTTTATCTTTATTAACTTGGGTATTTCTTATTTACATTTTGATTGTTATTCCCTTTCCAGGTTTCCAAGCCGACATCCCCCTAACCCCTCCCCCACCCGTTCTCTATAGGTGTTCCCCTCCCCATCCTCCCCCCATTACCACCCTCCCCCCAACAATCACATTCACTGGGGGTTCAGTCTTGGCAGGACCAAGGGCTTCCCCTTCCACTGGTGGAGCTTGGGAATTCTTATGGAAGAGTTGGTAGAAGGTTTGACAGGGCAGAAGGGATAAGAACTCCATAGGAAGACCAACAGGTTCAACTAACCAGGACCCTTCAGAGACTAAACCACCAACAAAAGAGTATATACGGGCTGGACCTAGCACATTCCCCCCACACCCTCGGACATTATATAACAGATATGCAACTGCGTCTTCATGTGAGTCCTGCACAACTAGAGAAGGGGTTATCCCTAAAGCTGTCATCTGTTTGTGGAATCTGATCCTCTCACTCGCTGTCCTGTCTGGCCTCAGTGGGAGAAGAGGCTAGCCCTGCCAGAGACTTGATGTGCCAGGGTGGAGGGATATCTGTGGGACTTCTATCACTGACTATTTTGCCAGGTGTGCGTGTGTTGGTATCTTCTGCTCTCTCAGAGGAGAGGTGGTGGGGGCGAGAATGTGGGAAGGGGGACTAGGGGGAGGAACAGCATTCAGGATAAACATTGAATAAATAAAAGAAAGAAAAAAGAAAAACTAATCAATAATATTCTTAAATGCAAATAGGTTCAACTAACCAATGGGGAGAGGGGAAGAAAAGAAAAAAAAGGAAAGAAAAAGTCTGTATGTTTGGTTCTATTCTAAGTCACTGGCCCCTCCAGCTTCCTGCTATTTGCCAAAAAGGCAGTGTTGGTCATGGGCTTCCTCTCCTGGCATGGGCCTCAGGTTAAATCAATCATTGGCTGGCCATTTCCACAAATTCAGAGCCACCATTGCCCCAGCACATTTTGTAGGCCGGACAGACCGTGGGTAGTTTCGGGGCCAGGAGAGCAGGGGCCAACAGCATTACCTAAGGAGGGCTTACTAGGAGTCTACGGAGTTGGAAGAAGCAATGGCTGAGCCTGAATGGAGTCTGTGTTAGGTCCTCTGCAAACATGTTATGGATTTTTACATTGTTTTCTTTTTTTCAAATGAGACATCTGTTACTGACTCCTTCGCTTGCTTTGAGATACTTTTCCTCCTATTGAGTTGCCTCATTCAGCCTTGGCATCAGGTTTGCTCATTGCATCTTTTTATGTTCAGTTGATATTACAGGGAGATCTGTTCCTTCCTCAAGGCAAATGGAGGAGCAGAGCATCTGGGCCTCTGAGGGACAGGGACTGGGATGAATGGAGAGAAGGGAAGCAGAGTTTGGATGCATATTATGGGAGAGGAATAAATAAAAAGGAAAAAATCTGTACATATTTTGTGATGAGAAATCAGGGCAGAGATACACAACTTGGTAGAGCAAATTGCACGTCAATCAACAAAGTTGAGAGCAAGTAATAGAGTACACATATGTAGCAACAAAATGAAAATTGATTTCGGGAGCATTTTAATGTACCATGACCAAATCATCTCCCACTGTATGTTCAAATCGTCAAACAATTAAAGAGAGAGAGTTGAATTGGGTGACTGTTGATGCCTGAACTTCAATTTCAGCCTTGACTAATTCATGAAGTTTTATAGTTCCGTACCACTTGGAAGAAAAGACCGACTGAGCACCGCTCTCACCTTTGCCTCTCTCTGTGTGTCTTGCTTTGACTAAAATGAATGCAAAGCACGTTGTCATTTTCCTCTCTCTCTGAAATCAGTCTTTGTGAACTTGGAGAGCTTCTCTCCACCGGCAGGCAATCTGTCAGTGCAGGGCTCAAACTCAATTAAAATCTGATACTATCTGCAGGGAGATAATGCCAAATCTCTTGAGCTGAAGGTTCAGTCCCCATGACTGTCATCCAACAGATACTCTGGACGCCAGTCACAGGCCCTGCTTATCTGTACTCCAGAATCATCAGCTATAAATCAGGGCTCCCACGAACCCCTACCTAGGTTCAACTGATGCGCCTGGGTGGTTCACAGAACTGAAGGAAAAACTGTTTAACGATGATATATTTTGAAGACGATTACATGGGATGAAGAGATAAGCAGCATGAACTGGACAAGAAATACCACACACCTGCGTGTGCTGTTCTGTAAGGACTGTCCTGTGTTCTAGCACAGGGCAGTCACATGGACTCTGTTCTTCTAGGGATTCGTGGAGTGTTCAGTCTATAGATATGGTTACTGACAGGGTCAGACAATCCAGTAAGGCTCATCTAAAGGAATTAAGTTCTTGCTAGATGAATAGCATTCTTTCATTCAGCAGTAGGACCCAACCTGCCTTTTGTAAGGAGAGTAGCACAGCAGCTTATTGGGTGAGAGATTTTGGGGAGTTTCTTTATGAACAAACAAATTCAGCACTTTTGTGACTTGCCTTTGAGAGACCTATAAACCAGTAGCCATAGCTAAAACACAGTTGCATCTATAGTAATATCCTACCTATGAACACATTTTAAGGCAGGTTTTTATCCTGAAATCAGGTGGAACTTTTATGTTGTTTGTCCCCTATTTTTCTCCCTGGGGTTCAGGTAGAAAGATGTACTGAATATAGGAAACTTTTTTTAAAAACCCATTTTCAAAAGACTACACTGGAGTCAATCAATTTTCCTTTGTGCTAAATTTAAAATAGATGGAATTCCCCCAAAAGTCGTAGTCCCGGGTTGAGACATGATGTCTAGAGTGTGTTCCTGGGGCATGAATAAGGTAGGACCTTATGACAGTTTCTCAAGCTTTGAAGGTATGTCTTGGAGAGGAACTTTGAGACACTGCTGCCCCCCCTCTGTGCGTGTGTGTGTGTGTGTGTGTGTGTGTGTGTGTGTGTGTGTGTGTGCTGCCCCTACCCATGGTCATCCTCTTACCTCTCTATCTCTTTCCCTCCTTACCTTCCCCATTCCCTGCTCCTTTCTTCTTCTTTATCCCAGATGTGAATGCTACCACTTCATTCTAGCATTTCCTCCTCACGTTACTATGGGCAATTCTCATCAGTGTTTCAAGGTTGAATAGAGATATCTACCTTAGATTAATACTGTTTATACATACCTGTGCGTGTGCATGTCCGTGTGCCTATGTGTGTATTAGTAGCCATGCTAGTAGATATGTTTTTTCACTGTCAATGTACTAATGGCTCATGAACTCTAATATTGAATCAAAATAATATTTTCCTTAAATTAGGAGAGTCACGAAAACCTAGTAATGCATTACAGTTTGAGATCGTATGGGATTAAGTCGAAAAAATTCCCACAGCATACCCTTTAAAAATTAACATTCAATCATGTTTCTTCTACCTAAAATTATTTTCTCAGTTATCCAAAATGTCATCAGAGATGGTATATGCTATAAAATGTCATCATAGATGGTGTATGACTCATTGCACACACACATGCGATTTTGCTGAACACATTAATAAATCAATGAAAAATGAAATATACCAACACAGTCAATGTAGACAAGTTAATAAGATCAGATTAATTCACCTGAAATATTCATAGGAATAATCACCATCCGCAGTTTTAGTTGACCAAATGTCTCTGAGGTAAATGGGAACCTAAGGCAGCATCCTAACCTGATGGGGTACGTGTCTCAGTGACAGAATGGCCAGCATTCACACAGATGAGCAGTCCCATTTTAGCTCCAGGAAACCACATTACAAATGTGTGTCTTTGTGAGCCGGTGGGAATGGAGCTGACTGAAAGCCACCGATAACGGGATTAGAACTATAATGAACAAAACCTATTTTCTGATGGCCGTTATTTTTACATCCATGCCTAGTCTCCCAAGAGAGAAAGTTTCCATTTTTTTTCCTATTAGAATCAGGACAAACTGTGGATTAGTAGAAAGCCCTCTCACAATGTCAAATATTGATTGTCATAACACACAGTGGAAAGCAAATGTTGAAATGGACTGACAAGTTAGGCATGGACAAGAGAATGTATCTGACAGAGAAAAGAGCTTTTGTGATTAGGACAAAAAAAACTGAAACAAAAATATACGAACAAAAATGGAAAATCTAAAAGGAATATAAAAATCCACCAGTAAAAAGATGAAACTGGGAAGGGGATAAAATCTAGAATGTGAAAAAAAAATTTTAAATAAAATTTAAAAAAGATGAAACATGAAGACTATGAATCAAATAGTTTTTTTTAAGGACTGATGTTATAGGAAGACAAAAGGTTATATAGTCAACCTCAACATGCTGCCCAACATTCCTTATTATATAGTTTGTAATGCATACCCTTTTATTCAGACATTAAATGGGCAACTATCTTTAGTATATACCATTCTTTCTATATATAATAAATGAGGTGATTGATCTTTAGAACATGTAAATGAAAGCAAATTTTAGATTTGATTATGCAGTTTAATATCATAATGGATCCCATTTCTGGCTTTGCATGGCGCTGTGACTGATAACTATCAGAGCATTTTCATTGACAAATTAAGGAGGTTTATAATAGTGCTGAAATAAAATCATTCAAGCGGAGTCCTGTTTTATAAACAGTACCACAAGCTGAGGGATAATATTACACGTACATTATTGTTATGTCGGCAGTCCTGGGTGGTAATGATTTTGACTGTAATTCATGGTGCGTTTCAGGGTGGAGGAGCAATAAAATATTGATCATCAGCGTGTCCAGCCATTATTCAGAAGATTAGATCAATTTATGAGAGGCAATAACTTGTAAATGAGTGACCTTCCAGAGGCCTAAAGTGATCCCTGGGTAAAGCCACTGAATGTAGGGGGCCAACGAAAGCCAGATTAGGAAAACAGCCATTTAAATACGATGCAATCTGATTTAACAGCATGCATTATTTAAGCCCCATATTTTTATAATATTTAAAAGGTTGCTGGCTTTCGACACTAAGTTTAGAAATTTAAAGTGGACACTCTTGCTAAAATGGTAAACATTTTTAACTCTCATGGAAGATAAAAAACCAAAAAGACAAAGATAAAATTACATTTATTAGGGTTCATAGAGAGCCAGTAGATTTATAAACTATATCAATTGTCTAAAAATACAAAACAACAGGAACAGTTTTTTTTAAATCTAGCAAAAGTTGTTCTCTTATAGACATAAAGGTGGCAAGACGGCAGTGTTTCGTTCCCCCTGTAGGACCTATGTTCACTTACTATCCCACAGGGGAAGGGGGGCCTGCCCAACGTTCTCCCAGCAGCAGAAAACTCAAGGAATGAAAAGTTATACAGCACTTTCCAGAGCTTCCAAAATGTAACATTATTCCCTTGGGCCTTCGTCTTGTTTGTGAGTCTCTCTCTCAATAGGAGCTTTCAGAGCAGAGGAAATGCAGCATAAGAAGGACTCACACGGCATGCTTCCTCAAGAAGGTAAAACTGTTAAAGGAATCAGACTCCTTCCCCGTCAGATCTTCTTGATGAAAAGAGGAAATCAAGTAATGAAGTGATGTTAAAAGCCATATCTCAGACAGTAAGAAATTTATTAGAAATAATGTAATTAATGTAATTAATGCCTCAAGAGGAATAAATATGCATCGTTTGATGAAGTTCACGCTTTTCTTAAAGCACTCAGGCATCGTTTTAGTACAGCCCTGCTGATTAGAAGTACTTTCCTCTGATCGATAGTTATAATAAGAGCCTACATATTCATGAGGTAATTCTAGAAATGGAAAATGATAGCCTTACTACACATATTTTAAAATCTTCTATATTGAATTTTAAAGAGCATATGATTAGGTAATGAAAATATAGCTGTGCAGTGTATGAGTCACCTTTAAACCATAGCCATATGCTGTTCCTCAAAAAGATAGGTTATGGCAAGACTTCAATAAGGAGGAATGGCACGCTGAAATCGTCAACGTAACACATTCATAACATTTTACAGCCCGTGACTATGATAACCTCAACTATAAAGATGTGAAAAATGGCAGCCAGAAAGGAATATGATATAAAGAAGAAAATAAACTTCACATGCATAAAGAACATAAAGATTAAATCATGAAAATTGATTTTAAATTAAATATATATATATATATTCATGTACATATGGGCACGCAGAATGGTTTGGTACAATGTAGGCAACATTTGGACTAATCTCTGGGTGTAGTGTATGCATATTTGTGCACTTTTGTGTACAGTAGGTGCACAAGCTCACAGACTGAGGAGAGTAAGTCTTCCTGTATGTCACTGCCCTCAGCTTTAATCTGAGACAGATTTTGTCATCAGCACTCAAGCTTCCTGTTTTGACTAGCTTCTCTGCTCCATATCTCCGCAGATGCCTGTCTCAGCCACCCAAATACTGGTATTATAGTCTGGTGTGTCCTGAATTATTTAAAATAAATAAATATATTTATTTAAAATAAATATATTATACTTGTAGAATTTCCCTCTTCCTTCTCATTCTTACAAATGCTCCCATATATTCCTCCTGTTCTCTTTCTAATTTGTGGATTCTTTGCAATTAATGTTGTCACATGCATGCCTATATATACATGTATTTATAGATATAACCTTCTCAGTATGTACAATGTCATTTGTATGTTTTCAGGGCTGTGAGGCTGTGTTTCCTACTAATGTCAGAAGATGCACCCATACATTTTCAGCAACGTAACCAACCATGTAAATATGATTCGAGCAGGGACAACACCAACCATGCTAAGTGGACGGAGAAAACGGCCCATGTGGCCTCAACCCTAAACAAAGAATCGTAAACAACTAAGGGACGCTAAGAGTTAGAGCAGTGCTCTCCCTCAGGACAAAACACAACCATTGGTCGCCGAATCACAAAGACAAGCACTGGTCTTGGTTGCTAACAGTAAGAACTCAATGTCTTTTTGCTTGCAAAACAAATGCTTCCTTGGACAAGTTGAGCAATGCTATTATGAGTTTATATCCTGTAAATAATCATTGTCAAACAAATACTACTACTACTACTACTACTACTACTACTACTACTACTACTACTATGACTACGACTACGACTATGACTACTACTACTACTAGTTTAATTCCACAAACACTTCCATAGATATAATACAAGATCAAGTATTGACAACATATATGAATTTTTCAATAGATGAAAATCATAGATGACAAAGCCATAACTTGTTACACAGAAGTTAAAGATCTAGATTGTTATTTATTTAACATCCCATAGTCTAAATATGGATTTAGTACTTTTTGTATAAATTTTAACCTTAGTCCTAGCTTATCAATGAGTAAATACTGTAAGTGCGATAATGGAGTATACATGCGAATCTTGAGGGAAAATTCTGAAGTCCTCTTGTCACTGTGAATGGGTTAGAGAACATTACAATATTCTTGCTGTCAGCCGTAATTCCCTCAGGTAGGCTTAGTGTCTTCTCCAGTTTACATTTCTACTTTAGTGTGGGCATTATTTTCATATAATACCTCAGAGTATCTGCAGTGAAATTACTTTAAATTCCCAGATGAATGGTTACCATAGTATCATTTGATCATTCAAAATGCAAGCTATGATGATTTAATAAAAGAGTGGTAAGTCCTCTTGAATTATTCCAATGTGAAGGCTAACACAGGGTCTCTGTGTGTTTTCTTATTTGTTCATGTTCAACTAAACTGTGGTGAATTGATGTGTGTTGTATGAGGACACTAATCAGAGGAAGGAACTAGGCTAGGAAACTAACCAGGTGGTACTTGTCTGCTTTCACTGATTTCAAAGATACAAAACAAAGAATGTCAAAAAAGGCAATGCAAAAGCCTTTCTATTGTTTAAAGTGGGTTTTTTGTACAACTCTTCATAGATTTCATTGTTTCATGATTTAGTTTTTCAGAGATTACAATACACTAATGAAATATCTTGTCAGTTATTTCTAGTTAATATTTTATCATTTCATAAACTGATTGGAATATAGTCATTTAAAATGCTTTAACTGAATTGAGATACAAATTCTCTTGTTTTCCAACAGGATCTTAGGTGTGTATATATTACTCTAGTCCATATTACTACTTTCGTGCTTTCTGTACAGAACTTTGAGGGTTTTTTTTAGTCATCACTAAAACTGAATTACTTTATGAATTTTAGTCTTTAGTTTTAATTTGTAATCAGACATTAATTTAAATTTCAGTTCTCCTATTATAAATGCCCATTTAGATTATAACATGCTCTCACTATATTTTCTAATGTCTAAGTAATAACTTCATGAAATGTACTTAGGTCAATGGCTCTTCTATCACTTGTTGTAATTATTTGCATTTTACTGATTAGCATTCTTATATTCATCAAAGACTCTTGTCTGGGGCATAGCTCAGTGGGAGAATACATGCCTAATATCATCATATGCCTTATGTTCACTCCCTAGCAATACCCTCTCAAACATTGGATGGCACAATCGTATATTATAAACCCAGTGAGATATTTGCACACACAGGAAGATCAGAAATTCAAAGGTACATAAAGAATGGCACCAAAGTAGATTTGAACACCAAATTAATAAGGTAAAAATGGTGGCTGTCCTGTGGCATTGTCTCATCTTTTCAAATGTGAGAATACGTGATGACATATTTGAACTTTAAATCATTCATCACTATAAACAATCTAATAGACTGTAGAATCATCATTGTCATTGAAGAGGATATTTGACATTTTATGAAATTCATAACAGTTTCTTTGTTTATCCTGCAATGTAAGGTTGCTGTATGAAAACTGTGATGGCCAGTTATCGAATAGTTGGTACCTGGATTTCTTACATGGTAGCAAGACAGGTATTTCCTATTTTGTTAAATCTGAGTTAATTTATTTGATTTGAGTTTGATAGGAAATTATGCCTGATGTTTGTAATATTATGAATTATCTATGCAACTTAATATTTTCTGCTCACAAAATATCGTGTCTGGCATTATTCACTAAGTAGTTCCAAACATCTGTTAGGGGGGAGGTCACCACTGTATAATACGCTAAGGCTAATTAATATGTCTGTAAAGCAATGTTTTCTTAAAGTAACGCATCATCTCTTGCTCTTACAATCTTTCTGCATTGTTTTTTCTTCTTTTCATAGATTTCTGTGTCTTGGAAGAACGGCTTGTGATAAAGACATCCCATTTAGGACTGGATATTCCAAATTGTCACACATTCTGCAGGCTGTTTAGTTGTGTTTCTCTATGTTCCTATCTACTACAAGAAGAAGTTTGTATGATGAAAGTAGCGTCATGAACTGACCTATGGGTATAGCAATGTGCCATTCAGAATTATTTCATTGTCTTCATACAGGAGAAGTATAATAATGGGCTTCCATATAGGAAACCTAGTTAGGCTCAGATTTTCATGCCTCATCCACAGTGTTGGGTATGACCTCTTATGTCTTGTGGAGTGTTCCTTAATCTTAACAGAGGTTGGTTACTCCCATAACATGTTTGTCACTCCAGTGCTGTTACATTTTGTAGCAGGTTATTATTGTTTAAGGCCTTTGTTGTTGGGTGAGATCGATGATTACTTTTTCCTTTGGATATCTATTTCAAGCACTAGGAACTCTAGTCAGTATTGATTAAGTTTCCAGATGAGTACCTGTTTGACATCTTCATGATTTTTGACACAAGAATGTGGTGTTTTTCTAACATAACAGCGTGATACACATGTGATTACACAGAGGTCGTAGCACCATGTACAAACCGCCCACAAGTTCAAGCCAGTCAAAATCCTAGCCTGGAGAATGGAATGTGGTCACAAGTCTTGTCATCAGCAAGAAGCAATGAGTAATGGATAAATGCTGTGAGAGGGAAAATCTGTTTTCTTCTGTGGAGTGACATTTGCTGTATCCACTAAACTGCAAGCCAGGACTCATTCTTAGGAGTACTTAGTCAACACAGATCAATCCCTGTGGTGTGTGTGTGTGTGTGTGTGTGTGTGTGTGTGTGTGTGTGCGCGTGCTTTTTTTTCTCTGCTTTGCTTTGTGTAAATGTATCACTTATTCACCAGATGTAATTGTCATCTTGGAGTTTTCCTGCCGCATAAATTTACCCTTTCTAGCTCATGTTGAACTCCTATTGGCTGGGTCAACTCAGCTGTTCTGTCTAAACTCCTTTCCATTTTACTGATTCAAATTAGCTTTTCTAGGGTTCTGATGGAATTGCTCTTCTTGGAAAAACTGCCTCTGATGTCCATCAACTGAACTGCACTGACTGCCTTCAACTGAATGCCTCAGAATCGAACCAAACTGAACACTGCACTGCCTGAGTTTGGCTGAACTGCACTCACTGAACTGCCCTCTTTAACTCTCCACAGTGTTCTTAAGTAGCCTGTCTTTCCTCTCTGTTCTCGTGAGACTTGGGAATATCCAATCTCTGATTCAGTCTGTCAAATGTTTCTCTGATTGGTCACTTTGTCTGCACATCAATTAGAGGTCATTGTCTGGGATTAACAGTGCGTACTAACGTAGTGTCTGTAGCCTAATCAGAGGGATTAAAGGTGTATGGTGTGTCTGTATTCCAACCAGATCACACAGACCTAGAAGGTCTTTGGATGTGATCCCTTGCCAGAGCAGACAGATTGCTGAATTAAAATTCCTCTACAACCTTGGTTCTGATTCTAGTTTTATCTAAGAGATATAAATACTAATTAAAATACAAATAAACATGAATTTGGCTAGAGAGGGTTGGGGGAAAAATCCAGGAGGAGTCGGAGGAAGGAAATATATTCACATTATGTCATATATATATAATTCTCAAAAATAAATAAAAATAAATTAATATGATCTCCAGACACAACAGAAGAGGCATCAGATCCCATTACAGATGGTTGTGAGCCACCATGAGATTTGCTGGGATTTGAACTCAGGACCTCTGAAAGAGCAGTCAGTGCTCTTAAGAGCTGAGCCATCTCTCCAGCCCTCATTAATTCTTATATACATTAGTTTATGAAAACTTAGCAACTACACTTCTCTCTATATAACAATGTTTTGAAAATGTTTAAAAATAAATTATGCTTTTTGGTTATTAAGTTGATATTACTAGGAGTAAAGAAACTTGTGGATACAAGAGGGGTATCAGAAGTTATACTCTCTCTTCCAAAGAATTTGTTTGAAACCAGTTTTACTGGTACCTGATAAATAACTGTAGTATCCATTCAGTGCTGTATAAACTTAGAAATGTTAGTGATTTGATGGTTTATAAACAGTTTTCTAAATATGAAAACATAAAAAAGTGATAAATATAAAGAAATTGATTAAAAATTAGTCATGGTGATATTATTATTAAAATTATGTATTTCCCTTAAATTGGCAACATATATTTATTTAACAGTAACCTATTTTAACTGCTTGTTTTACATAAAATAGCACTGAAGGAAATGAGGGTTATGTCAGCCAAGTTTCCTTCTGTACATCTCGACATTTTAAAATTATTTTGACCGTGGATTATTATAGCTGACAGCATCTTATTGTGGCCAAAAGCCATAAGGCAGCAATTTGGATGCCATTATCAATGACTATGATGTGATTTCCTGGTCATATTTACACTGTCATATCAGTTGAGTTATGTGCCCTTGGAAATGTACAAATTGGCCTTAAGCATCTTTAAATGTCTTCTGTGATTCCAGAAAAATGGATATAATTCTATACTATGTATAATTAGCTCTGATACTAAATAATAGTGTTATTTCAAACTAAAACAAAATTTCAGTTGTAGATTTGACAATCACAATAAGACACTTATTACTTGAGGACAGGTCTTAGATGGATGCATTCTTATAAAGCAGAAGAGAAAGTATTCAAGCAAAAATGATCCTATTTCATAGAAGAAAATAAATACTCTCAAAGAAATATTTAAAGGAAGGATTATGATGAGTTACACTCAATTCAAGAATACTGGCTGAGGTGCAAAAGAAACCTCAAAACAAGAAGGGACTACCTGACTGCAGCCTTGAGCAGGACTTGCTTTAAGACGGTTTAATTGACAGTTATACTTTTCTTAGAAATTTATAATTAGAGGTTGAATATGGTGACATATACTTGGGAGGCAGAAGCAAGTGGATCTCTAAATGAGTTTAAGACCAGCCTTATCTACAACACAGGTTCAAGGGTAGCCAGGGTTACACAATTTCACAACAACATTAGCAACAACAACAACAACAACAACAACAACAAAAACATGTAATTATGGATCCTGAAAACACCACTTTAATTGGTTAATATTCTGTTCATTTGAAGAATATTATATCAGTTACACAAATTATTAAAGGGAAAATAGTACCTGGTTTATTTAGTAGATACTTATGAATTGGTATTTATCACTATAGGAAAGAAGACAAAATCTTAAGAAGGAAAATTGTGGGCCATAGAGGAAAAAGTTTAAAGGGTCGGGGAGTTTTGAGAAAAACTGGATAAAGTGAGCAATTACAAGTAAAGTTGAAAGGATGTTAGTAAGAAAAAGTAAAAGCATGCATTGTATATCTTTATTTTAAAAGGCTTTGTATTTAAATGGCACATCAAACTACTACCTTACCTTGATAATTTAAAACTTCTATTAATAATGACCATGAAAATCTATAATAATGTAGCTTATCTTAATTTTGACATAACACTTTGTTGCTGAACAGTTTCTAGAAGTTAGCTGTGCATAATGTTTAATAAATAAACTTATATTTACAAATAGTTTACATTTAATGTATGCGTTCACATGTCAATATCTATGCAAATGGAGAAATATAATGTGGTACATGTTTGTATATGTATACATTTCAAATACTTCAATACTTGTGATGGAGTGTTCTAACATGATTTTATACAACCAAGACATACGGGAATTTGTCTTTTTCCCAAGTCAAGTTTGAATATGTTTTTCATATCTCAACAGTACAAAACAAAAATCGCATCTCCTGAAATACCGACTAAATAAAGAGAACCAATTTCAAAGCAATTCTGTGATGCAAAGGTGTGGCGGAAGCATGTCTATTTATTCAACAAAGATCGCTTGCATTTGGATAGAAAATTGAGTCAAGTAACAAAAGAAAGCAGAATAAATGGTGGCTCAATGGAACGCAGGGAAAAGCAGTTGACTGAAGTAATGACCATGTCCAAGCACATAGAGAGCTCTTCCACCAACGGCTTCCTCGGTCCTCAGGCATAATTACAACAGCTGTACCACATAGACTCTATCACTCATCATCTAGGAGAGCGCCTTTTTCTATTAACCAAGCAATAGAGAAACAAAAATTACTTATACCAGTCCATATGAGGCACTCCACTTGCTGCGCTGAATTCTGATGGCTTAATTAGGGAGCCCGTGTGGTGGCACATGTGGCTTTTCAAACCAGTTTCATCACAAAGGCCGTGGCGTCAGACAGAATGTGCCTGCGATCTGAGGCAGATTGCTAATAAAAGTTTTTGCATTGAGTGTCTTCGGGCTAACTCTGTTAGCTTGCTTGTGTCTACTCAAACAATTAAATAGAGCTTCACACTAGAAAACCAAGGCTAATCAAAATATGCAGAATTAAAGTACAGCTGGCAATTTCTCTAGTTATTTAGACCGCAGCTTCACCTGAAGGATGGGTGCCAGGATGTAACAAGCACTGATTACTCTGTTTTGTATTTGTTCTTCCAAACCGCATGCTCACAAGGAGAGACTCTCTTGTTCTTGGTAATGTTCAGAATATGTACATGCTTTTATCACTGTATCATGGGGCATAATAGTCAGATAAAGTAAAAGAAGAATTTCTATATACTATCTGGTACAAAGCAGAATTCTTGAATGGCAGCATTAAATCAAAAATTAGTCTCTTTCATATATTTTCTCAGCCTTTAGTCTACAGCTCTTATATAATGAACCCTTATGAATGTCCTTGCCAGTGAAATGTATTACAAAGAGTATTGCTATTTATACTGACACAAAAGCTAGGAGCAGATTCTTCATGTAAATGAATATATGTAAATGTGGGCGTGAGGAATATAAGGAGTATTTGAGCTCATGATGAAACTGAGACTATCAAAATCTACAAGCCAAATACTGACTCCACAACTATATAGTTACACGCTGTTTCATTTTGAAATTTGTGAGTGGTGATGAACATTTAATGACACTTTGTACTAAATACAATCACTCCAAGACACTCAGTGCCTGCTTTGTCATTGGAGGACACCATCTACGGATCATACTTGACATTTTTCTTTTCTTTATCTCGCTTTTCATTATCACTCAATTCTTTGGAAATTATATCTCAAAATCTATTATAAATTTAGTCTCCTTTTTCATCTCTATTATTTAATCAAAATGAATTGTTCACTGTGATTTCTACTTCTTTATAAGTTTGAAATACACATTCAATAAAACATTTCTGTGAGGTTTTAGATATCAGGAACAAAACTGAATATATTTGGGAGTCTAGTCTAGTCTATCATTTTTATAATTCATTATGATTGGAAAATAAGTTGTAAATTAAATTCTAATATTTTACTCATATGGAAAAAGATATATAATCCATACTGTTGTCCACAAAGTTATAGACCAATCTTATAAATAGCTATCGAAAGAACATTATTGAATCAATAAAATAAGGAAATTAGTGTATGATCTGCCTACTTGATCTACTGTGTTCCTATGCATGCATGTGGGCGCATGTTTGCACATATGTGTGCATGCGTGTGCATGCATGCACATACCCACTGAGTTTTAATTAGGGTGACTTTCATTAGGATGGTGGACTTACTATGGAATGACAATTTATCAGTTGCTGTATCCTGAAGAATATAACCCCTGTCCCCTGCATCATTATTGTAAATAGTATAATACTCTTAGTTTCTGCTGTTCTTAAAATTTAACATCTTATTCATCAGCATCACAGGGTAAGCTCCTGAGCATGGTCTACAATGCTTTTACAATGCACACTTTGAGATTCTTTGTTACATTTGCAGAACTCCTTCACTATGTGCTCAAACAAACAAGGCCTTCTACTAGTGAATAATAAAGAAACGCAGAATCGGAGAACAGTCCGTAAAATGAACACGATGCCTTCTTATACACAAGGCTTTGTCCTTTGGCCTGATCCTACATTCATCCTCCACTTACAGTTTCCCACCTTTCTACAAGTATTCTAAAGCTATCAAACCGTCCATCAAACTGCCTGGCCCTAAAGAGGCACCCAGTAAGGATGAACTTTCCAGAGCTTTTCGTTGTTGTTATTGCCATGTTGTCTCTACACGTTCTGTGAAGCTCCCTTGATCTCATATGGGACTTTCTGGACTCCAGCAAAAAGCTGGCTACATGTACTATTAGGAAATACAAAAGTACTCTTTATGTGGTTCTTTCTATAGCTAACTACCTTGCTTGTCATTCCAGCTTGATTCTTGCCATAAGTTTCTGTTTTATTCTTACGGTTGTTATACTTTTAGTTACTACTTATTATTTTTCCTGAGTTATGAATCAGTTATTGGGCTTATGACATGTCTCTAAACTGAAAAAAAAAATTGATGAAAGGGCTTATGTCTCCTATAGTAAATGTCCCCAAATACTCCCCAAATTTCTTGTAAGAAACAAGTCTTAGAGTGACTACTATGTTCATATAAACTAAAAAGTACATATTTGTTTCTGCACAAAATTTAACTTCAATTCAATGTAAATGAATTACAATATGTTGTTTTGATGTCAAAAGTTTTGGATTATACCTTTAAATGAAGAAGCAGGAAATAATTATACACACAAAAAGCAAAATTAAAAAAACACACAAGAATCATGTAGAAACTGTCTTGAATATAAAGGGAGATGTGATTTTATCACTAGGCTGATTTAAAAAATTTTTATAATTAAGAGTCATACAGTATTATCAAGTGTCAAATATTTAAGACAAATATATCACTATGGGTAGAGGAAAAAAATCATAGTACCATGGTTAAGCATATTTATGACTTTAAAATAAAATATATTACTATTTTAACAATTGATTTTTGAGAAAAATCTATCTAAAATTTTATAAAATTGAAATTAAAACACAGGAATACTTATTTTGGAGCAAGATATTCTTTCCTGCAGAATATTTACATGGTCCTATATAATGCTAAGACGTTCATTCAACCTGAGAAATATGAATATTCCAAGGCCCCCCAAAACAACTAAAAACAAATACTTATTCAGCAAGTCATAAATTTGACTATTTGATAATATCTTTCCTTAACTTATCAACGGAAGATCCTCAGGTAGTAAATACTTTAAGTGCAGTTAACATACTTTTAATATTAGTTCAAACTGTGCCTAAGTGGATTATTTTTCAATTTTCTATGGTCAAACAACGATTTGAACTCATTAGATGCCTGTAAAACTGTGCGTTCAGAGACAGATTTTTTTATTTCTGATTTTGCCCACCAAACAGTGCAGCAACAAACCTTTCTAGCTGCAGAGATGTCTGTATTAGGATTTAAAACACCAAAAGGTCAGCTCAGGATGTCTCCCTTGCTGCATAATGGAACTAGATCCACCTATGTTCAGTGTTCCAATGCAAGATAGACTGTTATAAGAAAAAAACCCAACTTTGCTGATCAACATGATTCTGATTGCTTCTAAGTTGGTAGTGCAGTTAAAAATAAAACAATACAGCGACGTACAACTATGTTCTTTCTATAGATTTTAAATGGCCACACTTACTAGTCACTAGGCATGGCTACTCTGTCATTCAAGTTAATCACATCTTGGGATAAAAATGTTCTTGTGCATAAATATGTATAAAATTATTTTTAAAGGTTCCAAAGGAAATGCATAGTTTATCTGTCATCTTTTGATCCCATTCTTTCACATTTAAAATATTAATTATATAGAGATATTTAAATGACTTATCTAATCTTAAATATCAACAGAAAATCAGTTTTTCATAGGTAAACTCCAGTGTAAAAACTAAGAATAAGAATAAACAGGGAGTATAGGCTGGACCCCCCCCAGTGTAGGGTAAGGTCAGGGTGGGGAGGTAGGAAGGGGTGGTGGTTGGGTGGGGGAACACCCTCATAGAAGAAGGGGGAGGGGAGATGGGATAGGGGTTTTATGAATGGGAAACTGGGAAAGGAGATAACATTTGAAATGTAAATAAAAAATATCCAATAAAAAAAAAGAAAAGACAAACTGATTTCCTGTATTTTATAAAAAGCCTTCTTTTCTGCATCATTACAATTACAGGCCCAAATGAGACAGAAATAACACTTAGTTCCTAGCAATTACCATCCCTGGGGTATAATACCAAGGTGCTGAAGTGTTGGAGGACAGACGGGTGAGGAGGGGAGGTAGTTAATCATTTCAGAAAATCTCACACTCAAGGCTGTTGACATGAGCCAGGGCAAAGGAAATAACGCTGTCAGCACCTGCATCACTAACGAAGGACAACACGGCCGCACAGTCACAGAATAAAGAGTAAAAGGAATAAATCACGGCCGACTCTGAAGTGGATTGTCTAATGTATTCATACACGAACAGAGCACTGTACGCTTTTCTTTGTGCTTTCCCATTGCAAAGCTAAACTTAGGAGTTGAACAATTCGCATTCAATTTCACCATAGGTTTACGATATGTAATTTTAAACTGTATCATTTAACGCGTGTCTTTGTTGTCTTTTTGACATCTGTTGCAATTAAGGTTCAGGTTCACAATGTAAAGTTTGGAAATCTGTAAACTTCCACATTTCCAGCGATTAAAGGAACATGCGATGTAGCTAAGGCTTAATGTGCTTCAAGAGATAACCTAGGCTGATTTATGCACACTTTATATATAAATTAAACATGAATAGGGAGTTAAATCAATGTCTACCAATGCTTAAACGAAGAGGAGGTAGGTAGTGGGTTATAATGAAATAAAGTAAACTAAAATGGGAACATCTGGAATAGTCTATTTGGAGAATGTATTTAATTGTCCTTTTACACTTAAGTCTAATATATCTTCCTCAGTTATGTACCTATGCTGATAATTTACTAGATCTCAGCCTATGCTGATAATTTACTAGATCTCAGCAATAAGACATCTATCTATCTATCTATCTATCTATCTATCTATCTATCTATCTATCTATCTATATCTTGCTTATTATTGCTTTGAAAGCAATTAAAACATTTTTATTTATGTCACTATTGAAATATTTTGCTTATTTTCTGAAGGGAATATGAAAGTAATTACTTGAATTAGAAACTAGTTTCTTTCAATGATATGAATGTTTGATCTTTATAACTAGCCCCATATTTGCTTGCTCTGAGATGTGCTAATAATTCCAGGCCCAGGACTTAAAGAACATAATAAACCCAGAACAACAGCAAGATCTCTTCTTCACTTTGTGTGACGTTAATGAGGGAGCATCACCTTGAAGATGAGGGGTCCTTTCAGTAGATTACCTAACCTTCTTATCCTGAACCCAGAGCTCAGAGCAGAGGTAGTTATCAAAATGACTACCGCTCTGCGGGGGTCCCTTTGAGAAGGTAAGAGCATATTTCTTTTGACAGACAAATGACTTTGAAATAATTTTGAACTCTATGATCTTGACAGAAGAATAGTCATTTTTAACTGTGTGGATCCCATTCATAGATACCTGTTTCTTTGAATAAAGAAGCTGCCTTAAAATAAGCTCCTGTAACCAATATCTTTGTTATTTCTTTAATTGAGAACCAACCTATCTCATTTGTGACATGAAATATATTATGCCAGACAATATGTTTATGTATTTTAAACTCTCTGCAGCTTTAAGTGTTTTATTGTAAACACAGAGCTTTATATGAGTCTTATAACAGAATTCTTTTTTAAATGTTTTTCAGAAATTATATATCTAATAGAAAAAAGACTTATACGCCCTTAATGCCATGTAGAACTGTAATCCATATTGTGCACTGTATCTCAACTATATCTATCTATATCAATCTATATCTATATCTAATCTAATCTATTTATCTATATTAGCTTTATCTCTACCTTCTATATCATCTATATCTACATCTATATCTGTCTCTATCTCTATTTGTATAATATTGTTTAATTTCTATTTGATAACTTATAAGTTTTATTAATAGCTAATCATAGGTAAATTTGTTTACATGAAAATTATTAACTAGTTATGAACTATAATGATAATTGATAATTGTAAGAGTAATAATGATAATTATCTGTGGATAACCTCTGTTGATGTATGTGTAATCTTTCTTTCTCAGTGTTTCCATGACAACGAGAAAACTTCTTATTTCTGATACATTTCCAATATTTGAAGACATGTCTATGACTTCCTATTAAATTTTCATAGTTCACATTCTAATGTTTATCCATATTCAATAAACCAATAACAAGAATGGAAAACTTAAGTTTCCATTAAGATCAAACTACAAATGAGTGGAATTTGCAGTATGTTTGGACAGTCCAGCACAAATATTTCCAAAATACTATATATTTTAATACTATGAATATATTTCAACAAATACTGAAACTTTTATTGTTTATTTATGACATTTTTAATCGTCTAGCTGAAATGCCAGTCTTTACCTTGTATTGGAAGACTTTGATATCCTTGGAAATTTTTTAGTCCCTGGGTTTTTATGTAGAAGTGCATAATAATCTACACACATTTCATAAGTGTTATAAATATAGAAAGAAACGTCATACTATTGATAACACATTATATATGAAACTTTTCCAAATATTGTGACTATGTTAGGGCATCATATTAAATAAACTCTAATTAACAATTGTTTCCCAAATTGTTTTACTTAAGAAAAATATGGTTGTTTTTGATATAATATTAATCTATTTTTCTAGTTTTATACCACAAATCTGGAGTTGCTTAATAGTCAACCAAATAGGACAGTTAAGGCATTATATAAAAATACTATTTTAATTTCATTAACAAAACTGTGTATTCAAAAAAATGTGTTCTAAATCCACCCACAACAATGACAACTACAGAAGAAACAGGGTATCATATTATCATCACATTCTGACAATGTTCCACTGGATAAGTAGCCAGTTCCAAAGACACTTTCATTCTACCTTTATATCCCTTTTCTAAGGTACTTCTATGTCTTCTATGTAAGGAAGCCTTGTTTCTCTCTCTCTCTCTCTCTCTCTCTCTCTCTCTCTCTCTCTCATACTGCACAACTTTCTCTTCTGTAATTGTTCTTCCAGTACCCAATTCACTGAAGTATTATAACTCTATGCTTTTCTTGAAGGACTTTGTATTCAAATGATCACTTCTGTCGTGAAACTTTTCACCACATACATACCCTAAAGCAATCATTCACACAGACATATAACTTACACAGAACATGAAGACATCTTGTTTAGGACATATACGATATAGAAGAGTTTAAAAGCAAAAAAAAAAAAAAAAATACCGGTTTAACATTGATGAGAGAAAAGCATCCTACTTACCTGGAATAAGCTGGGCCAGAAGGAGATGCTTTTTTGATAGAGTGAGGAGAGATATCGTGACCAGAAGAGGAAGATGTTTCCATTTCATCTTTACCCCTCCCTTACATTACACCAGCCAGCGATACAGATGTATGTTATCTGGTGAGATAAAAAAAAATCACAAAATTATTTCCTTTAAATGAAGTAAATGGAATACATAAAGCATGTTCAAAACTCTGTAGTTCATATAGATTTTTGACAGGTCACTTATAAGATGATAAATGATTTTTAAATGAATATAGCTTATACAAAGTATATTCCGAACATTGTGTCATTCCCACCCACTTATTCATGTGTTTGTTTTCCATGATTTTTGTTTACTAGAGTCAAGTGTGGTTCAGAATTTGGGATATATCATCAGAAGAAGGATGATAGAAATTTAAAATAAAATATTTTGAAGATTAAAAAATGTAATTTTATAATCTATTTTTTAGAAAAATGCCGAAGTTGTTCTAAACTGTTAGTTCCCACTGCATTTGATTTATAGAATAATCTATGCAGATATATATCTCCTGCAAATGCTAGCTGCATAGAACTTGGCACTATGGTTCAGGAAATTTCTACAGTTCTTGGAATATATGCCATGAATAAAGGGGCAAAACTGAGTATCTAAAATGAATTAGGTATTTGTTAATTTTAATTCATTTTAGACAGATATTAGTCACAACTGTGTTATATATTTATTTTACCTTTCACAAGATTTCAAATAAGTATTTAATTTTGATTCCTCTCTACTTTAGATAAGACATACCTATCAAATGCACAAAATTGAGATTTTCTTTAAATTCTCAGTCATTATAAAACTGCTCATTATGAGCTTGGAATTGTGGATATGATGAAGAAAAATATCTCCAAGACTTGTTCCCCACTTCCCATATGCATGAAAAACTTAAAATTACTATAACCAACAGTAATTCAGAAACAGGCATGTTAAAGAAATGGAGTTTGTATTGCAAACAAGGAAGTCTGAACTGGTCCCAAGGAACATAGGGACATGTAAGGTAGTAACAATGTATGTCGTGAAGATTAGACAGACCTCATGAGAGCAGTTGTAGGAAGTTATGAAATGACACTATAGCAATTATATAAATGTCTTATTACTTTTCCATAGAAGCAACAGCATGCCTTATGTCATACTTTTAAAAGGGAGATAATTAACTTATGATGAACATGAAAATAACAGTTTACAATATAAGGAAATATAAACAAAAGTTTATATATATTATAGCTTTTGCATAAAATTGTATTATATATACAAAAACTTCATAAAAATATGTTTCTATATATTCATGCATACATTTTCGAATAATAGATAGATATATTCACCACAGTATAAAGGGAGTGGTTCTTTCCATACAAGAATTTTCCAGGGTATAATGGTATAGATAACAGAAAAGAGAATAGCAAGATGACTTGACTAATAGAGGTGATACCAAAAATCCTGTCTACATTCAATCCCAAGAACCCATGTGTCGTGCAAACGTTGTATTCTGTAATCTTTACACCACACTGTGGTACACATATGCTAACATGTGCACACAAATGGGGGTGGGAAGGGATGGGGAGAAATGAAGATATATTCTAGAGTCCCAAATTGGGAGGTAGAAATAATTTCAATTATTTAACACTATTTTTAGTGAAAACAGTTAAATCAATCTAATACTAAACAGGGAGTTCCTTGTTTACAGTTATTCTAACCTTAATCTATTGTAACACTCGATATGCTGAGAAACCCTAGAGAAAAGGACTTACAACTGTAGGTTTATCTGCACCTGGCTGTGGCCATTTGATCTGCGGGAGCACAGCCACCGCCGTGCTTTCTGTAACACTTAGAACTGTGAACTCATTTGCCCAGGGCTCCTTGGCAAAGTGCCAACCTCTGTCCCATCCACCTTCACTTTAGGATGTTTGGGGATGAATTCTTCGCTCAAGAATTCTCTAACCATGTCTTCCCGGAGGTAGAATTCCACCTCCAATAAATAGTATCTGCTAGAATGTTTATACACGTCCTAAGCACGTCTGTGTCTTGAGGCCAGTGTTGTTAAAACAACCCTGACCCTGGTGTGACAATCATAAGTGGTATTCAGCACCTACTTCTCTTTCATGCATTATGCGCTGAGTGTCAAGGGATAGATTAGACTGACAGATGGACACAGACAGTGGTGAACTGGTGCTGGTTCGTCCCAGAGGCTCTGCTTCAGGTTGCCCACTCAATATTTTCTGCGGAAGTCATTTTCCTAAAGCGAGGAAGGGTTGCTTTCCTTCAGAAAGTGTCTAAGTAAGGTGCATCCTGGGTATTTCTGTGTCACTAGGCTTTCCTATCACATTTCCCTTCCCTACAGTTTTGTGCTTGCCTAAGGGGTTTCTATTTCCATTTCTTCTCCAATATTGGATTAGTTCAGTGGGCTGTGGATATCAGACGTGCTGTTGTGGAATAAACAAATCTTTGGTTTCTTAAACTTATGTAAGCACTTCTTTTCTCAAACTCGGATGCAAACAAAAGTGCACATGATTCTAGATGTACTATTGATGATTTGAAAACAAAATATGATTACTTGTAAAATCAGTCGTTCTCAACCTTCCTGATGCTATGACTCTGTAATAATTCCTCGTGTTGGTCAGCCCCAAATATAAACATAATTTTGTTTCTATTTCATAACTGTAACATTGCTATTATATAAATTGTAATGTAAATTTTATGTGTTTCTGATATTTTCATTGACTACCCAGGGAAAGGGCCATGTGACCCCCAAATGGATAATGACACACAGGTTGAGAACTGCTGTGTGTAATTATAGTGTTGTCTTTACCAGAATTGAAGTTTTTCTTCAGTATGACTGATATATACTCATTTTTTAATATTAAGTTTACTAAGATTCTAGTTGATTTAACTTGGACAAATTGTATTACTCTAGGGTACATATTAATTTAAATCTCTACTGTATTTTTATATAAAATGAAACAAATTTATATCATCTAGGGACAAATGATTTTGCATTACATATTAACTGCCTACTAACATCAGATAAGTTTAAGATATTGAAACCATTATGGAGACAAAGAGTATAAAATGGAGGTCTCCAACTGGTCCCTTGGGGGAGGGGAAGGGAAGATTCTAGGAGTCAGAGGGGAAGGAGGATACCAGGAGAACATGGCCAAGCAAATCAACTACACAGTTTTCATTACATAGACTGAAGCGGCTAGTTCAGGGCCTACATGATCTGTCCCGGACCCCTGACATGTATGTTATAGCTGTTAGCTTGGTAGTTTTGTGGAACTCCTATCAGTGGAAACAGGCATTTGTCTGACTCTTTTGCCTGTTCTTTCCCTCCTGTTAAGTTACCCTGTCCAGCCTTGATATGAAGGGCCTTTGCCTTGCTTTATCTTGTTTTGCCATTTGGTTGTTGACTTTTGAGGCCTCTTTTTTTTTAAACTCAAGTGGAAGGGCAATGGTTCTGGGGGAGAGAAGTGGTGGTGAGGAGCTGGGAAGAGCAGAGGGAGAAGAAACTGTGGCCAGAAGGATACATTATGTGAGAGAAGAATCCATTTTCAATGAAAAAAGGAAGAAAAAATTAAGTAATATACATAATGTTCTGAAGTAGTTTACATTTTAGGCAAAATTAACTGGAAGACCAAGGGTGAAATTTCTGCTCTCTCTTGTGCTGTACACACATGTCCTCTGCCATTAGCATACACCAGCAAGACATTATATTTTTACGGACACTCCGTTATCCCCAAAGGCCACAGGGTATACAATGATCAACCTTGAGGTTTTAGCATAATGGTCAAGTATAAAACAATTGTCACCATTACATTTTCCCTCAGAGTCGTTTTCTGTCTCCAAACATGCTCAAAGATTTGCCTTGCCATCTCTGTTTTCATCAACAATGATTGCCTTAGTGTCTCTGTGTTTGTGCCTCTCCAGCACTTCACAGAGGCATAATGGAATGGTGCATAGGGCGTCAGATGGGCTCACTTCCTTTACTTCTCTGAATGTGACGTTTCTCATCCTATCATAACCATGGTTTCAGAAGTCACTGTGTTTTCAGCATCAAGTGACATTCCATTATCAGCGTGTCCCATGGTTTGTTTATATCTTCCCTTAAGAATATCTTGGTTGTATCTGAGTTTTGGCAACTGTGAATGAAGTTGCCATACACATCCACATGCAGAATTCTGTATGTCCTGTTTTCAATGTGCATTTTAACTCGTGTGATTGAATAAGAATTTAGGTTGCTGTTTTACATGGGAACATTAAGTTGGTTCAAAAACGTGCCAAAGCATCTTTCAATGTGGTGATGATGCCACATTGCAAAACAAAAGTGTACTCCTTGCCAACAGTTAGTGTTATCAGTGGTCTGCATGCTGCCCATCCTGTGTCAGCCAGAAGAGGATGAAATACAGTGAGTGCTGTGAACATTGTGGTGGAGTGTACATTTTCATTTCTGGACAGTGAGTGGTGTCTGATTTCTTAGAGCATGTTTTGGCATTTTGGTTACGTTCACCAAAAACATGCATACCAAAAATGGTTGGCTCACTCCTTATTTATTTCTCTTGTTTACTATCTTGTTTGGGAGGTTGAAATGTTGTTGTGTTCTTTTCATGTTTTAAATAACAACCCACTGATTAACCTCAGCTCTTGCAAACATTTCTTGTCCTTTCCTAGTCTTTGCGTTTTTTTCTGTCTCTTCTGGAGTAGTGATGTGGGATTTTAATGAGGTTCAGCCCCTTTGCTGACTTTGACATACATTTAAATGTTTTACATTTAAGCCACTATTCTATAGGAAAGTACACATAGGCTGAAAGGTAGCCTTTTTGGCAACTAAACACATGTTTTGGGATATTAACACAAAACAACTCATTTAAGGGTAAAAGTCCATTTAACTATTTTTAAAATGCAATTTAATTGTGAACTATATGTATGTGTAAGGAATATAAGATAGTATTTTGCAAGTACAGGTGGTTAAAATAACTCTTTGAATGTAAATGTCGGTTCTATCATTCAGCAATATTATTCCACTTTTGGAAAAAATTTGCTCTTTTAGTTGCTTTTACGTCAGTTTTGGAATGTAATAATCATGATCATCATCATCAATACCAGGACATAATTGACTGACACCATTTTCATAGGTGACTGTGACAGTTTATGCTCTGTTTTCTGATATCAGTTAAAATTGGTATTTTGATCATTGTCAGTTTCAAATGGCAACTGATGAGCTCACCTGAGGGCAGTGATCACATTGAAGTTGGATTGGAGTTACACTTTACTTGACATTTAAATAGTGCTTTAGGAAGCTTAATTTGCCTGATTTTATGATTGTGACTTATATTAATAGCATTTATTGAGATGTGATTTATACATAAACAAATGAACTCAGAATATGTCTAAAGTTCAGTATTGAAAAATTAATGAATGTATAAAACATCTACTCCAATCTTGATAAAAATTCTTTAAACAAAGACTTTTTTGCCAAAAGAGTGATATGCTGCATGTGCACTCATGTATAGATTTGGTCAAGGTACATTTAAAGAAAAATCTAATAATGAATTCTAATTTTGTTTTCAAGAGAGCTAATTTTTAATTCATCTTAGGAAAATCTTGTTGAGTTGAATATTATCTAAGATTGCTAGGAAGTAACAAATTTCATAAGAACTACATCTATTCAATGTTCCATTGGGCATGTATTCTAAGTTTCTCTCAAAAGAACCGTTCTCATGGTTGCTTCCTAAACCAAGAGTCCAATACCTATTTTCATCTTTGTTTTGTTTGTTTTTGTTTTTTGTTTTTGATTTTCCCATTAAGTTTTCATTTGGTTTTGAAGTGTTAATAGTAGAGAAAAATAACTAAGGATTTTCTTATAATTATCCAACGATAATCCTCATGCAAATTATTTTGCTCGTTTCTACTTGTCCCCTCAATGATAAAAGTGATATGGGAAACTAAACAACTTTGAAGATCTTGTATTTCCAGAATCATGCTTAGATTTATAAACAGAGCAATAGAATGTAGAAGATTAGGCTAGCCACAGACTGATGACTTGGAAATGAAAATCACTGAATGTTAGAGTGTGTGCAGCCAATTAAGATCTTATGAGCAAATCTAAGGAAATAGATAAAAGTGGAAAAATCTTTAAAGATATAGCAAGGCAATGGAAGAAATTTGCTGACAGGCAGAAAATAGAGACTAATGCTAATATCTTCTTGGTGGTGTTTTCAATGCTCCAAAAAATAGCAACCTAGGAAAAAAAATGCCAGTAAGAAATAGTGCACTGCTGCATTTATATTGATTAAGTGTGGTGTGTGTGTGTGTGTGTATGGTGTGTGTGTTTGTGTGTGTGTATGGTGTGTGTGTTTGGTGTGTGTGTGTGTGTCTGTGTTTGTGTGTGTGTGTGTATGTGTGGTGTATTCACATACCTACCTTTCTGTGCCAAATATAAGTGAAATTTTTAGAAGCTACTGGTTAATTGACTATTACTTTAGAGTTTAGTCTAGGTGTGTGTCTAGGTCTAGAGTTAGCAATAGAGCTACTAATGAATAGTTGAGTGTTTCTGTCTCACTGAATGCACATTTAACTTGAAAGAGCAAGAATTTAGAAGAATGTAATAGCTTACAAAATGCAGGTTTAATGCCTTCAAATAGACAAAGAAAACTGAAAAAATATTACCAATCTCTTACTAAGTAGGAACACTGTTGGCTCCCAGGAAGAGTCTATTATTTGAAAATCTTCTGCATGTAAAAGCTGAATACTTTAAGGCACAGTCTTAGGATTGAATTGTTTAAACCATTAAATTCCCTTTGTGTTTCAACAACACTTATACTTCATTCACATTATATTTGACTAAAGAGTGCAGAATATATTTAGGGGAGTCTTTCATGACAAAGCAGACAAATACTATACTTTACAAAATTGTCAAAATTGTCCTAAGCCCTAAATGATTAAATTCTAGACTTAGCAGTACCATTATTAACATCCCAGTTTTCTTTATGTACTTGGAGGATTTGTTCCAAAAACCAGGGTGAAATAAAAAGAACTGGAAACAAAAAAGAATTTTAAGGAAAATGGTAAAAATTAATACTGAATTTTAGACACACAAAAATGGCGAAACATTAATGAAAGCTTGAAAAATTAAGCAACAAGAGCCAAAACAGGGGGAATATTTTGGGACGGCTGTCTCAGCAGTTGGTCAGCTTGTTGCTAAAGGCTTCTGGCGCTGCATGCACAGCCACATTCATATTCATACAACGGTTCTGTTTGGGCAGATCATAAGTTTCCATTAATTTCAGAAAAGACTAGATCATAGATCATTCTTATCACATTCTTGGGAAACAGAGATGTTCAAATGTATTTGGAAGCAACCCAGGGCACAGTGATAAACCCGATTATGTATAGAAAGAATGAGATGCTGTGAGGTTCTTATAAATCCTTGGTATGCTGAAGTATGTGGTTAAATCCAGGTGAAGATTTTTTAAATAAAACTACAGAAAACTTCCTTCCTTTCCTCCTTCCTTCCTCCCTCCTTCCTCCTCCTCCCTCCCTTCCCTCCCTCCTCCCTTCCTTCCTTCCTCCCTCCCTCCCTTCCTTCCTTCCTCCCTTCCTTCCTTCCTTCCTTCCTCCCTTCCTCCCTTCCTTCCTTCCTTCCTTCCTCCCTCCCTCCCTTCCTCCCTCCCTCCCTCCCTCCCTTCCTTCCTCCCTTCCTTCCTTCCTTCCTCCCTCCCTCCCTCCCTCCCCTTCCTTCCTTCCTTCCCCTCCTCCTCCCCTTCTCCTTCCCTCTCTCTCTCTCTCTCCATTCTCCTCTCCCTCCCCTCCCCCCCCTCCCTCCTTCCTTTCCTTCCTCCTCCCTCCTCCCTCCCTCCTCCTTCCTTCCCTTCCTCCCTCCCTCCCTCCCTCCCTTCTGTCCTTCCTTCCTTCCTCCCTCCCTCCCTCCTTCCCGCCCTCGCTCCCTCCCTTCCTCTTCCTCCCTCCTTCCTTCCTCCCCTCCTTCCTTCCTCCCTTCCTTCCTCCCTTCCTCCCCCTTCCTCCCTTCCTTCCTCCCTTCCTCCCTCCCTTCCTTCCTTCCTCCCTTCCTTCCTCCCTCCCTCCCTTCCCTCCCTCCCTCCCTCCCTCCCTCCTCCCCCCCCCCCCCCCCCCCTCCCCCCCCCCCCCCCCCCCCTCCCCCCCCCCCCCCCCCCCCCCCCCCCCCCCCCCCTCCCCCCTCCCTCCCTCCCCCCCCCCCCCCCCTCCCTTCTCTCTCTCTCTCTCTCTCTCTCTCTTTCTCCCTCCCTCTCTCCTTCCCTCCCTTCCTCCCTCCTCCCTCCCTCCCTTCCTTCCTTCCTCCCTCCCTTCCTCCCTTCCTTCCTTCCTCCCTTCCTCCCTTCCTTCCTTCCTTCCTTCCTTCCTCCCCTCCTTCCTCCCTCCCTTCCTTCCTTCCTTCCTTCCTCCTTCCTTCCTTCCTTCCTTCCTTCCCTCCTTCCTCCTTCCCTCCTTCCTTCCTCCCCTCCCCTCCTTCCTTTTTCCTCCCCTCCCTCCCTCCCTCCCTTCCTCCTCCTCCCTTCCTTCCTTCCTTCCTTCCCTTCCTTCCTTCCTATTCTCCTGCCCTCCTCCCCTCCCTCCCTCCCTCCCTCCTCCTTTTTCCTTCCTATTTTCTATTTTTTCCATAACCTCTCATGGCACTTAAAATAGTCTACGAGATCCTTGTGTATTATCATCGATTATTTGGATAGAAGTTAAGAAAGATTAACTGTGATGTACACATTTTTAGCTAAAGCGTATGCTGACTCTTTAGCATACATAATTCAGAGGGAATGAGCATTTTGCCAAAGACCAATTGCTACTGTTTTTAAATCAGCAGAAGTATCTTACTCTATCATAGCCACCAAAGTAAATTTCTATTAGTTATCACTTTTTCCTGCTTAAAATATTTCAAAGTCCAATATCGACAATGAGTACTAGTATTTATATAGTCTACAAAAATACAAAGGGCAACCATATGAAACATTAATATAATGCCTTACTCTCTTTCTGTGTAGGCAAGATTTTACTACATCAACCGTTTTAGGATATTCATGAAATTCAAGGACAAGTGATTGTTTTTATTTTATTTTATTTTATTTTTGTTCCAGAAAACGAAGAATCAAAAGGTTCTTCCAACACAGAATGCAAAGCACATACGAGATTGATTGACGTCTTTAAATAAAGTACTATGAGAAGGCCTCAAGGGACTCAAGCTAATGATCACTAAATATTATACTTAATGCTTGGTCTCCCTGCAGTATGTTGAAGACAGCTCTTCATTGGTGCTTTAAAGCAGTACTAACACCCACAGGCTAGATACTTGGAATGCATTTCATTCCTAGAGTGAATATATGCATCTCAAGATTAAAGGCTAAAATCAATAAGACAGTAGGATGCTTGTCAACTGCTGAGTAAGGCGTATCATCAAACTGACGGAGAAGCCACTATGTATAAAAATAAGTGCTATGTTCTACCCACAGAGTATGATGAAGATAAACACCAGTTTCTCTAGTGCGGCTACTGCAATCATTAAAGAATCAATGGCAAATTAAACTGCACAAATCCTTAGAGAGAAAAGGAAGGGGGAGCTCAGAAGTAAATGCAAAAAGCTTCAAATCAATTTCTCATCCAAACCATCGAGAGGTTCATTAGTATTGCTTGCATATCTGCAAAAGGACACAGTGAAATGAAGATTGTGTCTTTTCACTTTAATTACAAACTGGCTATAGGCAGAACAAGTTCTAAGACTTGCAAAAGTGATAGCACCCATATTTCTAGAATTAAAATTGAACAAATACATTCATATAAAGACATTTTTTTTACCATCTAGAAGTTTTTTTCTTACTTCTCCTATTTTGTAATAAAAACAAAAACTACTTTTGCCAGAGTAAGTGTACAATTCACCATGGTAGTTCTTTAAAAGTACACTCATGTATACCAAGACAAAGGAAGGCCATTTTCAAACAAAAGCAATTTTCAGAATGCTCTGCTCATATTAGCTCAGCCAGATGAATTCTCTGCCCAATTGACCTTCAATCATATTGTTCATTTCATCATTTTGATGAAAATTAGTGGGACACATGATGTTTGGGCATCCTAGCTGAAAGCACATAAAGTTGCAGACAGATAGTTCTGAACAATGTCATCCTTCAGCTATCACGCCATGGAAACACACATTAATAGTCTCTCTGTTCTCATAAGGCTTGTCTCAGATAAGTGAGATTTCTTTCAAAGCAGGAAAAATGAACAAAAAAAGTCCTACAATTTTCTCTAAGGTTACACATAAAACTTAACATGCTTAAAGGGAGATTAGTGTAAGAATTAACAGTGAGAAAAAAATACAGAGTAGGGAAAATGGCCAGAGATGGGGCAGTGAATGTAATAATTATGGAATCTGAAATTTAACTGAGTTTACAGCAAGTGAGGATTCCTACCCAATCTTCCTGCACAATCTCCTCTGCTTTCAGAAAGTATCATGAGACTCTTTCTCTTACATTTAACATGATGGTAAAAGTTGTCTATTAATATTATTGTATATTATCTGACTAAAAACTTAACTGAAGTCAGGTAAATGGAAAGTTAAAGTGGAAACACACTGCAATATGTCCATATGCCAGTGAATATGAATGTCTGAAGAGGTTTTCAAATGACAGAGTTCATTCAAGAAACATGATTTTATATTAGAATTAATTATTTCAAAGTAGCACAAAACCATATTATCAAAAAATATATACTAAGATGGTCATGCCTATATGTTTGTCCTTTTCCATTTGGTTCATGTAAATTAGTTTGAGAATCTTTTGAGTGCCATCATATAGTGCAAAAATGAGGAAGGTGGTAGGCAGCTCTTACAGATAAAGTGAGGCAGATCTCCCACTATAATGCAGAGCACTGTGCAAACTATGTTGCATATACAAAGCTGATGGTGTTTCTGTAATAGATTAGAAAGGATTTTTCTATGACTATATTAAAATGAGAGAGAACAAAACGGATTTCTGAAACACTGAAAAATGTCTATTATCAATGTAAATGCCTGAAATGGGTCTGAGAATAGTAGTTATGGATTGAGACAAACAACTTAAGTATTGGTAGAAAAGTATGAATAGAATTCTATGCCAAAGTAGTGAGTTAGAAAGGTTTGGAGACCAGAGCCTTCCTGTTGAAAGATCAATAAATGTGGCATTACTTGGTACCTGCAGTGTGACTTGAGGGTAAGGCGAAATTGTAATGAGCTTTGTGCAAAACATGCTTAAAAGAGACTGACTTGAAAAAAGACCATTTTCTTTGACCCAAGTTCAGTGAACTTGAAGAAGGATAATACTATTCATGAGGTTTCGCCAGTCTCTCATACGATATTCTTTAAATCTCTCACGTTGCCTGCTATGTAGGAAGCACTAAATATTTTTTAAATTAGTCCTTGGTTGAATTGACAGAGTAACATGAAGCTGAAGCAACCTACTTGCAGAGTAACACAAGTGCCAACATGAACTCTGTAACGTTCATGATTACCCTCCAGGATGATTGCTTATATTGACAAGAAATCATCACACATGAATAGAGAGCTCTTTCCACTATACTTATCAATATTGTCCAGAACAAAATATATTCAATTTTTGTTCTTACTTGTGTTTACTTTATATACAAATCAATATCAAAGACACATCAATGAATATGGATGGGGATTTAGAACACATTCAATACCGTTAGGAAACACGTTGCAGCATCACTTTAAATAGGTGTGACATTTAAATTTAGAACTCTTACATGGGGATTGCTTTTTTAGTGATTAAATAACTATGTCTTTGTATTAAAGAATGGTATTAATTTCTAAGCTGCGAGTATATTACACATTAATACTTAAATGAGCTGTAAAGTTTTCAATTACTTAAGAACAAATAGCTCTAGAGATATCATCATCCAAAATGCACATATAGCCTAGTCAATCTTAGCAATTGCCTTCACTTGCGTTGGGCTAGTTTATGAAGATATAGCAGCAGGGCGAGCACAGAGTGAGCAAGTGTTACATTTCAGACTATTAATTTATTATAGGAAGAATGGCATTAAGGAAGTAGCAGAAGACTGGGTCACAGGTAATTTCCAAATGTCAACATGCACAAAGGAATAACAAAAGATTCACACACAAAAGATGGTTAATGAAAAAGGAGAAAATTTTTTTTCTGACTGGTAATTGTGTGGCATACATTCTAGAAGGCAAAGGGTTCGAAAGGCATTTAGTATCAAACCATTCAGTATTCCTTTAAATGTCCTCCACAGGACCAGAAATGGACGATTCAATTTTCAGAGATAATTGTGTCCGATAACTGTCTCACTCCCTTTCAGCAAGAATCTGATAAACACCTAATTACTACCCAAGTGATTTTAGTATTTCACAGCTGAGCTGGTAAGATGAAGAGGCAAGACCCGGTCATCCAGTGCATCTGGAGGGAAATGCAGTTAAATTATGAATTCATTTTATTCATTGAGCTAATGAAATCTTACCAACCCACCTGAAAAACCATTTATTAGTTTAACAAAAGAACATCCATTTAAACACAAAATCAATGATGGCTGTAACACTTATTATTTGCCAAATGTCATCTAAAATAATCCACACTAGCAAAACATATATAAAGTTACAATTACAGTTGAATTATATGGTATCATACAAAAAAACATCAGTCAACTATGCTAATCACATAGGATATGAGGAAGATTTCAAGGTATTAGTACTTTTGCTGTTAATGCTCAGTACAACTCTTTAAATTAAAATAGACATGCATACTATTATGTATAATATATTAATATACAAGTATACTCATTTTTACCTGTACATGCACACTGGTCAACTTTTGAATATTATTTTTTATCTCATTCTTGGCTTTTACCTATATGTACTTTTCATATTCCATGTTGTCATGCGCACTTTGTGGTCTTAAACTAAGGGCCGCCCTCATGTACAGTCATTTCATTATGGTTTTGAAGGTGTTGATTAAGATTTATATGATAAAGGGTTACTATCCAAAGAGATGGTAATGGGATGTTTTATATGCCTTTGAGTAGTGAGGACTCTTGAGAGAATCTTGGGTTATTGTGAGTGTTAACTTAAAAACAAGTTCTTATAGGACCTTAGATTAGATTCTATTTATGAGTTTGTCTCTGCCCTTTCTTTCCGGACTGTGGTTTTGCTGCAATCACTTACTCTACCACATGTTCATTCTACTGGTTCCTAGTGATAATGAACATCTTAACCAGTGCTTCCTGCCAACACTCCAAATTTAGACATTGAAGCTCTCCATCTATGACTTAAACAAAACCTCTCCTTTCTTCATTATAAATCTGTCTCATGTATTGCTTTATACTAATGCAAAGCAGACTTACTTATTTGGCATCTAGTAAAACTGGCCTGGCATCCAACATCGAACTTTATGTAAATTTGTCTTTTCACTCTGCTCCTGGAAATGATGCTCTTCCTCCAAATTGCTTCTATCTCTGCTTTCCTGAGGTACAAATCTCTCTGCTAGTAATAGTATGACTCAGAAATGATTAAAACATTATAGAATCACTCAGACTGGCCTGAAGCCAAGATATATCCAGTCTATAATGCAATATGCCACAGGGTTGATGTAATTAAAAAAGAGTTGCTTCATTGTGAAGATCTAGAAGAGCAAATTAACTGACTAAAGGTAACAATTAGAATGATCTCTTTCCTTCAACATAACATTTTTATTGATTCTTTGGGATTTCACATCATATACCCCATCATATTTTCTTTCCAGTCCCTCGCTCTTGTTACTACCCACTCCAGGAAAAACAATCAATTTGTGTTATCTCAATACTCACTGGGCATAGCCAAACTCTCAGTGGTCTCAATGGAGGCAAGTCCTGTCCTTCCCACACCCCTGCTGCAAGTAATCTACTGTGAAGGGTGACACCCCTGAATCCTGTCACATATTTGAAGAGTTCTCTCTGATGGTTCTCTGTCTAGGCTGCTTTTGGAGGGAGGGTAAAGTGGGGTGGGGTGGAGGTAAGGTTTTTACATCTGCAGGCATCAATATCACTCTGCAATTAGATGATTAGTTCTTCACATTCTACAGAAGCATGGATTATAGGGTTCTACTTGGTTTCTTGTGTCAGCACAACCCATGAAGAGGGATGCCAGTTGCAATAGAGCCACAGACCCAGATAAAGCTCCCAGTGCATCTCGGATGATGGAATTCAACATGACTGCTAGATTCACCAACATCCATCTGATATTCAGGTGCAATATAGGCCACGAACATCAACACACTCCTGGCCACGTGGACTTAGACATGGCCCTCTGTGGCAGCATGTACCCAGACATGACTATGGCCTTATGTGACAGTGTAGGCCACTCAGATGAATGTGTCATCATGGTCCACAAATGTCATCCTTAATTCAGGCTGTGTCACAGCCCACAGACATACATGTATCCTTCAAAATTAATATAGACCAAAGGCACCAACACAGACCCAGCTTCAAAAGGAATACGGATCTGACATGGCCCTGAGCAGCAGCACAGATAGGGACATCAGCACTCACCCATGAGGCAGCACAGGCTACAGACAAAGATATGCTCCCCGGTACCAGCATTGCCCACAGATGTCAGCATGGTTTCAGGCTGTGGCACTGACCTCTGACATACTTGTGGCCTTCAGTGGTTGTGCAGATCTTGGACATCAATGTAGGCATAGGATACAGTAAGACCACGTTAATATGATCTCTTATGCAAAGGGGTATTATATATTTACTGGCACTAAACCCCATTTCTAAATAAATTTATAGTTACTAACACTCTAGAACATACAGTTGTAAATCAATAGTGTAAAACAGAACATGCCAGCTCACAAAACAGAAGTAAAGCACTCTATTATTAGTGGACAACTAGAAAATGAAAATTATTCATCCTGAAAGTTACCATATTTCAGCAAATTATACATAAATTTCTTCATGTGTAAGTTTTCAGTAAACATTTTCATCTTAAATATAAGAGAACAACTACTTAGCAGAGTTAATTTCGATTTCCTTTTGTTATTTTTTGCATTTTCTTTTACAAAACTTGCTATGATTTTCACTTTCATACCTTTTAGTTCCTAAGGGGTGAAATATATATATGAAACTTTTACAATCCCACCATTATATTAAAACAATGCAATTTTTTAAAATACTGGAATTTGAGAAAATCACTACATTGTGTCACTAACCTTACTTTCATTATTGCAATAGCATCAACAGTAAAGATGACGAGGGCAGAGACAATCACTCATTTTGACAAGAACTTGCTGTGCAAGTATAAGAAGCTAAGCTTGAATCTCTAGAACATGAACAAGAGTATTTGGTACCCAGCATGCATGATCCTAGCCCACCTATACTGATATGGGAGGCAGAGACCAGCGAATCCTCAGAGGTTTGCAGGACAGTTAATCTGGTATTAATACACAGTGGCAAAGACCAATGTTATCTAAAGCAAGGTTGAATGCAAGGACCAACACCCTAAGTCATTGCTCATACACACGCTACTGTGAACACCTGAATTCACATATGTAGCACTGCACACATACACATGTCCTCCTATTTCTAAGTAAAACTTTCTCACCATTATTGCTCAGCCTTCCTTTAGTGGTGCCATTGGGGCTAAAATGGCCACCTTTGGCATAAACTGCTGCTCATTATGTCACAAGCATTGGTGTCTCTTTCTTGTTTACAATAACTCTTAATAAAACAAGCTTAGATCTGTATATTGGAATGAGAAAAGGGCATTACTTAATGGGAATATTGGAAACTAAAAAAATACCTTGTAGGAAAATTGGTCTTTACATTGCTAAGGTTAATACTATTTTTTATTGCTGATATTTTTTGCGTATTAAAGTGATTTTAACATTTATGTTTCAGACATCTGTTTTCTCTGAATCTGAAAATAAAGAAAAATAGAAGAATTTACAGGGTCAGTTAACATATAATAAAACATTAACTGAAATATTAGCAGATAAGTAGCAAAAACTTTGAATATTTCATTTATTGTGCATTGATCTTTAAAATTAAGTTAAATTGAAACTTCAAGTTGGTGTATTCTAAGACATATTATTTTTAATTGGGTTATAGGATCAATCATACCCAGTACATATTTTATCTATTACTTTTGGGTTATTTATTGATTAAAATGAATTTTCATAAACGTGGCAATTTAAGTAGCTTGAAGCAGGAAATATTCTGGGTCTCTTTTAATTTCTAAAGTAAATTCTTTTTGACTCAGGCTATCTGTTCAGATGCTTCCTCCAATACACAGCACTCCTGGGAGAGGAAGCTTCTAATTGAACATGATATTTTACAGCACTGAGACATGTTTTTCATAACCAGGGTATTGAATATTTACAACCATTATAGAGGCTGATGTGTAATAAAAGTCTCACATGATTTAAAACCAAGAGGAGTCTTGAGGCTGAATCCCATTTGTGCTGTATTTATGTGATATTGTATTGATCAATTAGTTTCATTTCATTATATAAGAATATAGGCAGTATTCTTTACAAAATTTGAAGAAAAATACATATGTTTTCAACTATCTACAGTACTTGATGTGCAACTTATCTGAGCTGCATAAATTTGCTTACAAATTGGTTATCTGGAAAGATGGCTGTATTTTTATTGAGATTATTATTAGATTTACCATGTATACAAAATACATTTTAACTCAAAATATGGCCATAATGGTTATAATCCCTTTAGCCTCTTTTTGATAACATGTTAACTGAAATTCTGATATTTCTAAAGAAATTAAACTTTTCAAGCCCTGAACCAATTTAATTTCAAGCCACATCTGTTTCAGGTTGTTATCATTTTGAGTTACATCCAGCCTGATATGTTGACAAGAAGCATGAGTAAATTTTAGAAATATTGCTCTGTGTATGAGAACAGACAGTGAATGAGAGATAGATGCCTCAGCATCTGGTCACATTCAAAGAAAGAACTAAGGGTTTTACATCTATAAAATAACTTGCACGTTTTTTAAAAATGTATCTTCTGGAGTAAACGTTAACAATTTTATATCCATTAAATTAAATAGTTTTCTTAATAAATAAACACAACATACTAACTTGGTTCTCATAGTGTAATTGCCACTGTCAACTAAATACTCTGAACCAATAAGGACTTCCTCATAATTCCAAATCTGCGTTTAAAGCGCCCAAGTCGTAGTGTAATCTTGGATCACTAGGATCACTGCGATCAGTCCTTCCTCCTTCCTATATTCCTCTTTCTCAGTATCACATCTTCCATGCTGCGAAAGGTTCTGCTCTGCTTCCTGGCTAGTATAGAATGACATCTTTAGAACTGTCAATCAAAACAAGCCTCCTCCCTTTAAATGGTTTATACCAGATATTATGTCACTTCTGTGCATAAATGGTGTAGATATTCATGAGGCATAAAAGTCATACTCTAAAAGGAATGCAACAATTATTTGAACAAAAACTAAAGGCAACTACTGTCCATTGGTAGAGCAGTAGGCATGTAATGAATACACAGGATGAAAGAGTATTCAGGTGTAAAAGGAAAGTCCAGATAGATGCTAAAACATGCAAGGTCTTTGGTAATCACAGATTATATAAAATAAGTTATAGTCTCTTCTTTCATACCTAGAATAAAAAGGGTCAGTTGAAATGAATTCAGAGTGAAATATAGGAAAGATTTGAAAAGAACAGGATGAAGAATTTTTTACTGAATACAGAAAACGTAATTTTTTTTATTAAGACATTGTGGTGAATACCTGTAATACTTAATACTCTGGAAAATGATGTGAATAGATCATGAGGAAAAGACAAGAGCTGGGATTTACATAGCAAGAAATTGTCTCGAATTTGATTGTTCCAAGATGAAATGAGTTCTAGGGAAGAATTTTGGTGATAAATAATATCTGACATCAGATATTAATGCATTTTGTTAACATGCTTTGCTATATTGACTTTTAATCTTACCTATTTGGGCTTATAACTATTTACATATGTAAGCAAATAGACTGAATTATAAAATGGATTCTCAGTAGGTCCCTATACATTGTCTCTGGACTACTGTTCCTCTAATTGATTGTGGGGAAGAATCACTAACAGTAATTTTTAATCTGAGGCTAATCCCACCAAACGTCAATGTATAGTTCCAAGTCAACTGTCACACAGACTGTGACTAACCTTCGTGAGTCACAAAACAAAACAAATAAACAAGAGCACAAAAAAGTGACTGTGGGGAGAGAAGACAGAGCACAAAAATGATAGAAAGGAGATATATAAGAATAGTCAATATACAAGACTTACATATCTAAAACTGTAAAAAATAATAAAAATCAAAATGAAAAAAGATTAATTACTAAAAATTAATGCAAAAATAGCAAAGGTAAAGAACTTATTACAGATGTGTAAATTAGAAACAGTAAGATAATAGATTTAAAATAATCCATATTAATAATTATATCAATCTAAAGATAAAATATAAATGTATTTAGATTCTGTTAAAAAGCACAAATTATAGAATTTCTATAAGACACCTATGAAATTAATTTGCAGTAGTATAAAAGTAAATGTTACATGGCTAGGGAGAATGAACAGTCTGGGAAGTTCTTGCCTGTCAAAGCCAAAGAACTTAGTTTGATTCCCAGAAGCCATTTAAAGTGCATAATTGGGTGGACATTTGTAATTCAGATGCTTGGGAGTAGTGATAGAGAATTCTCTAGGGTGCTCTAGCCAGTCAGTCAAGCAAAATGGACAAATCAGGTTGAAAGACTACTACTTTGTCTTGAACAAAATATAATAGTTGCTGCTAAGGGATGACACTAAAGGTTGATATCTAGCTGTGACATTTATGTGCACCCATATGCTACCATACCCCCGCAAATAAGTACAGTTGTCCTCATGCGGACATTTATGTATATAGTTTGAGTTAGAAAATGACTTAATATAGAAATACTGAATATATGAAATAAGACAGACTAACATGTAAAATCTACTTCAGAACAAATAATGTTTTATCATAGTAGATGAATTAAATAAGAAATACTAAAAAACACTTAGTATCTAAAATGCACAACAATGGATTAAATAAGCGCTTGTTGCCTAGGAAAAGGCCTGGGTTCGGGTCCCCAGTTCAAAAAAAAAAAAAAAAGGAAAAAAAAAAAAAATGCACAAAAAATCTTCTGAAAAATATAAAATAATAAAAAAGATGACAATGATGGTTGAAAACTATTTCTGAAAAACTATTAAGACAATACAGTATCATTATGAGTTCAGTGACTTGAACTACATCACTAATTGCCTTGACCAACGCAATTGTAAGAAAGAACTAAACTAAACAATCATCATTTTTTCCAATCACACAATGATCTTTCACCAACATATATAGTCTAGAACAGCAAGGAGAAAACCTTAAATGGAAAAGAATGGGGAGATTTGATAGGGTGGGGGTGGGGGTTGGGGACATTCTCATGGAGACAGGGGTGGCATAGAGGGAGGAGCTATGGGATGTGGAACAGTCAGAAGGTAGACAGGGAGGGGGATAAAATCAAGAGTAAATAAAAAGATTAAATAATAAAAAAGATTGGACTAGAGTTTAAGTCAATAAGCAAACTTTAAAAGATGTATGAGAAATACCAAATTAGAAGTTGGATACCATGATTTTAATAGATCATATATCAATGAAAGACTCTAGGAAAAATTTTGCAAATCAAGTGGTCTGGAAAACACAGCGCACACAGATTCGCAGAATTTTTACAAGTAGTATTCATAAAAATTAAAGCATGCAATGTTTTATTATAATAATATAGCAAATTGTATGTACATACCTCTTGATATAAAGTAGTTATATATACGTATATATATATTTATATATATCCAAAAAAATATAAAACAAAACTGAAGGCAGATATATAATCCAAAACAGTATTTGGCTGGAATAAAAAAAAGGTTGGGTTTAGTTCTGTTATTTTCTTTTCTTTTCTTTTCTTTTTTTCTCTTTTAAAATGATGAGTCCCTGGTAATTTAACTTTTTACTAAACAGGTCTCAAGTCTAAGACTAGGTAAGCAAAACACACTGGACTTGATGGTGGAACACATATGAACATACAACTATATATGAACAATTAAAATCATTTAGAACTATAGAAATTACTGATGGCTGGTATTAAAAATAGGTAGGTAATAGATGGAGTGACACATAAATGATTAGTGTCTCTTCCATGAAATCATGTGGACCTGAGTGTGCTTTTGCACCTAGGCGAAAGAAGTCAGAAATGGTGCTGTATATTGCAATCCGAGTGGTAGCGAAGCACACCACACATAGGTGGATCCTAGGCCTCATGGCTCTCCAGGCCTCAGAGCTTACTCTAACCCCTTGAAAGATCCTGCCTCAGAGAGAATAAAACTAAAATATAAAACACTGACCTCAAAAGTTGACCTTTGGACTACATGTACTCATATTCACACATGAATCAGCTCAGATACACACATAAAACACACACACACACACACACACACACACACACACACATGCACAACACACACATGCACACACACACACATGCACACACACACAAACACAAATGAGACAAAGAGAGAGATAAACAGTTATATAAATATAACATCTATAAATTGTAAGATACCATATCATCACTCTGCAGGTTGATTTTAGCATTTTTCCAAGAAGAAATATGAAATATTTGAAAATTCACACAGAGGTTTGTAAGGCTAACTGATACAGCTCTCAAGTAGAAAACACTGAAAAAACTCAGACCATCTGATTTAACCTTCACAGGTCATAGCAATTGCACATGGTTTTATGAATAAATAGAAAGAAACATCAGAAAGTTCACGTAGACCTATTCATCCACAAGAATGGGAATGTCAAAGCAGGAAGGTAAATGCATGGATATGACAATACTTGCTCAGAAATCAATCTTAACTTTTGTTTGTATCAGAAGGAAACAAGTTAAAGAATTAATAACTGCTTTTGGGAAGAACTTCATAATTTCATCTGTATTTATTGCTAAGTAACATCCAGTTTTGTAGCTCTATATCCACTGGGTCCGAGCCCTCTATAGTTTGATTGGTTGTGCTTTTCTGCAATGGTCTCTATCTGCTGCAAAGAGAAGTTTCATTCATGAGGGGTGAAATCTACAGTTATCTGTGGGTGAAAGGACTAATGTTTCTACATTGTTCTTAGGACTTTGCATGTTTAGGAAATTAGGGATTGTACATTCCCTATCAGTAATCATGTTTTACTAGCAATGCATAGTTATTCTCCAAAGCATCCAGGAACGTTGTGGAAGAGAGGGTTGGGAAAATGGTAAAGGCCACAGAATTGGGATCTTGCTGTGAGACTATGTCCCTTGATAGTGTCAGAGGCTACAGCCATGAAGTCTCACGACTATAACTGTATGAGCTGAGTGAGGAAGGTGCCAATAAACTTCCCAAATTTTACTGAGAAAAAGCCACAAGGCTTGGACTCTACACCAAGAACGATGGGCAACTGAAGCAATCTGGGAACCTGAGAAGTGACCTTCTCCAGAGAACAGCATCCATATTGGTTTTCCAGTACTAGACACTCAGTCCTGACAACATGCATACAGGTAGCACTATACAAAATGACCAGGCTAAGTTTAGGAATAGACTTGTATACAATTACATATAAATATGTGTAAAAATAATTAGCTTACTAAAGAGAGGCCATGAAATAGAAGGAGAGAAGGGAGCTGCATTGGAGGGTTTGGAAGGATGAATAGAATGAAGAAATTTTATAATTAACTTACAACATCGATTTTTTTAAATTTAAAAGAAACAGTTTCTGTAGGAACATTTCTATTGTGATATAATGCTGTAAATATAAAACAATACAGCATGATTTGTATCAAACCCATTAGACTTTATAATCAGAGGTTAATTTAGAATTATAAACATGTTGAAAGAGTAAAAAATGTTACTTAATTTCCTGTACATTGCATTAGCTATTGGATCATGATTTTAAAAAAGAGTACCTTTTGCATCTTCAGCATTTGTAATACAGCTATAATCTAATAATATTGTGCCTACTTATTAGATAATAGGAATAACAATATGAGGCCATTGTGTTTTGTCTTGCTTTCTTTAACAAACCAAAGGCCCCTTGGTAGTTTCCTGCTTTCTATGTATACTCCAAATTAGACACATGCTTTTAAAGATTTAATTTAAAATCCAACATATGAGAGAGATATGCAGTGCTTGACTTTCTGTGTTTGAGTTGTATCTACTTATCTGTTAATCTCATTTTAGTTCACAGCTAAATAATATTTAACTGTGTCCATGAACCCCACTTTCATTACACATCCAGGCAGTTGGAAGTGGAAAGGGGACTATAGTGAGAGATAAACAATAGTAACAACTTTTGGAAAAGCCATATGGGATCTTGTTGCTGTAGGCGATTGGCATAAGCATATATGAAGGGTTCCTAAAACATAGGCATGAGCATACATGAAGGGAGTCTAAATAGAGTTAGTCTATAATGAGTATGCAATGCTTCCTCCTGATGCCATAGGTTATCAAGTAAAAAGCCCAGTGCCAGGTGTGCGTTACCTTTCTTCAAGTTGTGAAGTGAGGTGGACTAGAGAGATGTGGGGCACTTGATCAGAGAACCCAGGTTACAGATGCCAGCACTCACATGATAGCTCACAACTGTCTCTAACTCTAGTTCCATGGCGTCTACTTTACTGTCATAGACATGCATGCAGGCAAAATATCAATGCACATAAGATTCAGGAATAATTCTCTCTCTCTTTCTCTCTCTCTCTCTCTCTCTCTCTCTCTCCTCTCTCTCCCTCCTCCTCCCTCCCTCCTCCCTCCCTCCCTCCCTCCCTCCCCCAATCTCTCTGAAGAGGAAAAGCTGAAAATTTCAGTATATAATAACTTGGTTTCTTTTTAACTCTGGAGTATTTTAGAGAAAATTGGCAACTGTATTTGGCTTCTTTAGCCATTCTTTCATTGTTTGCTCTACGTGAATGTACGAACTCAGTGCATGAATCAATAAAAAAAAAGTTCCCCTTTTGAATTTACTTCTGAAATTATAACTGTGGAAAGGAACAACCGTAAAGGGGGAGGGGTGCAAATCCTTGAATTTATCTCTAATAGAGTCCTGAAAGAGGAAAGCCATCTTGATGTACCTTTTCAGAAGACATCATTAGTATTCCTCTCAAGTTTCCCAAATCAACTGACGATCTACAATTTTCTCCTCCTCGTACTTAGAGCATAATGTCAGAGGCAGATACAATCCCCAACCCAGAAACCTGTCACATACACTTTCTTTGAGGCTCTCTATGGCAACTTCCCCTTTAAACTCCCTCCATTGTTGCTAAAGTATTCCTGGTTGAAGACATTGACAGAACAAGGCTCCCCTCACACACTGCTTTTATCCTTACCCCATAAAAGCCTATCTGGAAAAAGACTGAAAGCTCACAAGACAATACAGGCAGAAGCAAACCATTGCATGCTTTGTCCTTAGATTTAAGGAGGATTTGAGGTGACAGCAGTAATGCATCAGAGTAACTTTTAGGAAACTAAGACTTCCAGCCAAGACTGGAACAGGGGTAAAGCTACATAATAAAAATATTAGCAATAAAATAGAGTATCTGTGTTATACATATGTACATCTTCATAAACAGTAATTGCTTTTGGATATGGAACATTTTGAGAGCTTTGTAAACGAGGGCCAGAATGGTTGATCACATGCATACGAAGCAACTTACTGTGGGCCATGACTTCTTGACTACTAAAATTAAAACTGAGTACAACAAAAATTAAAACACAATTTCCGAGGCTCAACATCACATGTAACTGACAGCTATAGTCTTTAAATACCACAACCAAAATAACCACAACTTTGAGGAGTTGTTGCATGGTCCCTCTAAAGATAGTTCATAGGATGTGGACAAACTTTGAAAATCTGTGAGGTTATATTGAAAGTGCATACACTTCCTTAATTCATAATCAGAAAATTGAAGGAGATACATGGATATTTAATGGAAGCTTCTAGGTTAAAATAACAGTGTCTAGTTCAATAGTTCTTAACCTGTGGGCTGTGACCCCTTTGGGGGTCACATACCAGCCATTTATAATGATTCATAACAGTAGCAAAATTATAGTTAAAATGTAGCAATGCAATAATTTTATGGTTGGGGGTCACCAAAACTTGAGGAACTATATTAAAGGTTGCTTTATTAGGAAGATTGAAATCCATTGGTATAGTAAAAATCAATGAATGTAATTTAAAATTGTTCACACTATTAGGTGTCATGCTATATATTCTAGTATTCTAGTATGCAGTACAGCATAATTTTATAAATAATGAAAATAAGATCTCAAAATATGACCCGAATTGTCCCCACCATCTGAGTATCTTTTTTTTTAAGAGACTATCTACTTGAGGATGAAAGAACATGGGACAGACTTGACAGAGGAAAAGGAAGGAGAAACGTGATGCAATTTTATATTAATTAAAACAACTCGGTTAAAAACATTTTTTAAAATAAAAAACAGCTGGCAAAATAAATAATAAACAAACTTTGCTTTTGAAAAAAATGTTTTCCTCAGCTTCCACAGTCAGAGATGCAGAGCCCAAACGCCATCTTTTAAAAGCAGGCGAGCCTCCAAGCAGTGGGACTGCAACACCAACCCGGCCACAAAATCTTCGACATAAAATCTGTCCTGCCTGCAAGATGTCATGGGGCGATGTTGGTACAGAACTTGTGGGGGTGGACAACCCATGATGGCTCTAACTTGTGTTAAGAAGGGAGCCCACACTTAACACTGCTTGGGTGACTAGGAACTAGAGGCAGGCTATCCCTGAGACTTACGATAGAACCAAATAAACCTGGCCAAAGAAAAATCAATAAAAGGATTCCTAATGATACTCTGCTATACTCAGAGACCAATGCCTAGCTTAAATGCTTTCAGAGGGCTGTCATCCAGCAAGTGATGGGAGCAGATGCAGAGACCCATAGCCAAACGCTAGACAAAACCAAAGGAGCACTGGGAGAACTGGGAAGGAAGAATTAGGAGCCAGAGGGATAGAGGACGGCCAAGAACATAGAGCACTGAATCAACTAAGCAAAGACCAGGGGATCAAGGAAACTGAAACAACACACACGGAACCCGTAAAAGTCTGATCTAGATCCTAAGCATTTATCTTACAGATGTGGTGAAGTTCTTGTAGGGCTCCCAACAATGGGAATGGGAGGGCGTGTCTTTGACACTCTTACTTGCATTTAAGGGACCATCTCTCCTTTTGGGTTGTCTCAGCCATCAGTGATAGGAGGGTTTGTGTCCAATCTTATCATATTCCTCCTCTTCTTTTTTTTTAAATTTGAGAGCTGATCATGCTGTATTTTAATTGGGTATTTTATTTATTTACATTTCAAATATTATCCCCTGTCTCTGCTTCCCATCCGCAAATCCCCTATCCCGTCCTCCTCCTCCTGGTTCTATGAGGGTGCTCCCCCACCCACTCACCCACTCCCAACCTCCACCCCCGACCTGACATCCCCGTATACTGGGGCATCGAGCCTTCACAGGACCAGGGCCTCTCCTCCCATTGATGCTCCACAGAGCTATCCTCTGCTACATATGCAGCTGGAGCCATAGGTCCCTCCAATTCCATAGGTCCCCAACTCTTTGGTAGCTGGTTTAGTCCCTGGGAGCTCTGGGGCGTCTGGTTAGTTGATAGTTGTTCTTTTTATGGGGTTGCAAACCCCTTCAGCTCCTTCAGTCTTTTCCCTAACTCCTCTCTTGGGGTCTTCGTGTTCGGCTGCAAGCATCAGCATCTGTATCAGTAAGGCTCAGGCAGAGCCTGGCAGGAGAAAGCGATATCAGGCTCTTCAATACTGATTGACATCTGCAACACTGGCGGGCTTTTAATTTTTTCTTTTCTTTATTTCCTTTTTGGGGGAGGGCATCTGAATACATTTTTAAGAGTGAACATTTTATGTACTTCATGCTTCTTTGTACTAGAAATAAAGAGATGCAGAGGAATTTTCCAGCTTAAATACAGAATGTTATAATTAGGTTGACTATTCACTCTTAGGAACAAAGCACTAACAAGAGATACAGCATTGGGGTTCATACTTATTTACAGTCCCAGAGTTAGTGTGCAAGATCATTTCTCGTTGACACTTTTAGCCACACTTTTATGCTTTTATTACATCGAATCAGCATAAAGACCAGACTGTGTTCGCATGGTGATTTAATTCATTCTTTAAGCTTTATCATCACAACATAGCATTAGAAATGTCTTGGCTTTCAACAGTGATAGGGTTGCCTTTGAATGACACTAGTGCTTCTAAATGAAAAAGCAATGTAACATTACTTCTAAACAAGAAACTCCAAAATCTCAGCTCCCTCTTAACTCCATACACAGTTAAGGACTCCCCTAGCTCTTTGTTTCCTTCTGAAGTTTTTACTTAAATATGTATTTCTCCTGTGACTAAAGTGGACAAGGAAAGTATTGAAGTTTTTATTAAATCATTTACTGTTGCCACCATGAAAAGGAGGAACCGGCTAGCATTCCAGTAGAAACCAGAGGCTGGTTTTCACTTTCACCTTAGACTTCAGAAAGACCAACAGACTTACACTCCATGATCATCACTGAGGAACAACTGAAACAGGAACCTGCACCTAGATTGTCACAGATCATTCCTGATACTTAGCAGCGTTTGAAAGAGAAGTACCCATACTTAGTTTCCAATATATTCAACGTTGGGCAAGCATCATCTGCATGCTGTGTTTACACAGGCAGGAAAATGCAGTCTGATTTCCCCACAACCTTTCTAATTTATTTAGCGTAAATCTCAGCTTCTGGCTTGCCCAACAGAACCACACACAGCTTTTTAAGTCACATCCCAGTCTGATTTTCAAGAACTCATTTGACAAGGAATCCAGTTTCTGTGTAACTAGGAAAGCCTTATTACTTTCTGGAAGAAAAGGAGAATTAAACATTCTAAAAGAAAAGCTGTTTTCAGCCTCAGAGCTTGACCTATGCTGATGAATATGGTTTTCCTTCCATTCCTCTGAAGGAAAAGCAGTCAGAATTGGGGAAGAAATGCCCCTCTGGGTATTTGCTAAAATTCATTTCAATCAGTTTCCATGAAGCTAAGGCAGCATCGAAATAACTATGTTCTAAAATTGTAATAACTAGTTTTTATACTTTCATATTGGTAAAAGCCAGTAGCAACAACCATTATACTTATCTGTTATAGCCAAACAAAGTAGAAATATGAATAGAAAATTGAAAAAAGATGAGGTACGTGAATTAATATAGTGGTTAGTGGTACCAAGTCAGGGGAGTCAAAAGACATTTATTGCCTTTAATTCTACTGATTAAAAAAGTATGCTTCAAAGTATGCTAACATTCTCTCAAATATAACAATTATTGAGTTTATTTTGTAATATTATGGGAAAATACTATCAAGACTTTCATGTTATATGTTACAGTTAGAGAAATCACAGCTAAATTAAAGACTTATTTTAATAGTACTCTGACTTTTCAAATGTAGATGCACTTTCTACCTGTATTTCCTCATTTCTACCTGTATTTCCTCATTTTGGATAATTTCATACCATAGGGAAATAATTATTCATTTCATGAAGACTTTATAGTATACCTTTGCTTTTGAAATGATGAGGTTACTAATTACAATAATTAAGTAAATAATTACTTACTTAATTTCTGTTTTTTTCTTTGTTTGTTTTCAGAATATCCTATATCCTAACCAATGTTCAGAAAAAACAGGAAAGAATTTTTCTCAATAATTACATTTGACCCCATAAGACATGTATTTTATTTTTGTTGCTGGCTAAAGGTTATAGAAAAGCCACCTAATAATTTAATGGCATATCAAAAATCATTCATTTTCAGAAGATAAGCAAACTTACAGATTAGTTTTACCATTTTTGCCCATTTTTTACATTTATCAATAAGGCAAAATTAAAATTTTTATCTGAGAAAATATATGGTGCCATTTTCATTATAGCCAAGTTGTTGCTGTGGTCCTGGGCCAGTGAGAGTTTGTGTATACTCTTAGGCTACTTCCTTCCTTCTTAGGTTTTCATCTGTGGTTGCAGAAGATTAAATGATTTGATCTTCTGACATTTTTTCATGTTAAAAGATTTATTTGGAAGATTATCGATGCTGCAGAAAGCACAGTAGGGGTCTGAAGAAATAGGTTTCAGTTTCCACAGACGTAGAGGAGTGCCTAATATTAAGTACTTTCAAGAGATGACAATAATGTCACAGGATGGATTCAGCCAGGAGTTGCTCAAGAAGCAGCCTTCACCATATTCTCCTACTAGGAACCTCTGACTCCTAGCTTGCTAAGTATGATTTCCTTTAAAATAATCTACTAAATTGTAATGTCTAAAAACAAATATAGAAAATAATAGAACGAAAATGTAACTTTTGACATATGAGTATACAATAGCTTTTAGGAAAATAGCTGCCCAACATTAAACACACATTCAAAGTTTCAAATCTACTATCTACATATGAAAGGAAGCGTAAGGTCTTCCTTGGTCTGGGTCTCTTCCCTCGGGATAATTATTTCTATCTGTACCCATTTACCTACAAATTTCAATAGTTTCACCTTTCTCTGTAGTTAAGCAATATTCCATTGTACACAGGTGCAGTATTTTATTTGTTCATCTGTTAATGGGCTTCTAACCAGAGGGACTGGAGAGGAACTCATGAAGCTGAGAGTCCACGGGAAATTGATGGCTAAGTAGAGAAGGGGTAGGCTTTCTTTAAGTGCTGGAAAGGCTACCCATGCTCCTAACCCTCTCCATATACAGGCAGATCTCAATGGACTCAGTAGATTGAGAAGTGGGGAAGAGAAGGGATGGCAAAAGGGAGAGGGAGACAGGAAGAGGAAGAGGGAGAGAGAATATACATAAATATAAAGTGGGGAAGGGAGAGTTGGAAGGCGAAGAGAAGGATGTAAGTAAAATGTAGGACATGAGAGATTTGGTTAAATATAGTATATATATGAATGAGTTGCCTTGACAAAGAGTTTTAATATATTAAGTACAATTCATAGGGAACAAATTAGTTTTACTCCATTATTATCGAGAGAGAGAGAGAGAGAGAGAGAGAGAGAGAGAGAGAGAGAGAGAGAGAGACTCAGTGCTTAAAAGAATATTTAGCTCTTTTACAAGACCTCAGGTAGATTCCCTGCACTCATATCCATGGCTTACTACCTCCTGTAACTAAATTCCAAAGGATATGGTGCCTCTGCAGACATTTACATACATGTACACAAGACAGCACACAATACAAAAATACACACAACCAGCCTATTACTCTTCCTTTCTGAATCATCTCCATCCCTTTTCAACCCTTGTGAATTCACAGAGACACTTTCTACCAAGAATGCGCCAGTGGCTGCAGTAAAGAAGGACTCAGGTAACGAACTTCATTATTCTCCATTCCAATCTTCCCAGAGTTATTTTTAGTCCTACTACAGCTTGTCTGCAAAGAGCACCTCCTCCCAGCCCAGTTTCATCTTTTGGGGACTCCACCTCTTGCTGTGCACCTAGGGTCCCCTAATTCTTTGCCCAAGAGTATGAAATCACAAGTATTATATTTATTTTTATATGAATTGTGGACTATATATTGGATTACTTTGAAATTTTATTAAGCAATTATAATATGATATGGCATAAAAATATTTTAGAAGAGATAAACCAATGACGAGTATGTAATTCATTGATTTACTATATTTATAAATACATAATTACTATGACTTGGCTTCTTTAAATTAAAAAAGTAATTAATGGAAAACGATAAAATCTAAAACTAAATCAGGATCATGAATAACACAGAATAATAAAGTTGTTTATTTGATGAGGCAAACTACTGGATAGATGCGTATCCAATCTAATATGCCAAGTTCTCTAGCTATAACGTTCTGTGTGCAAGCAGCAACTAGCAGATAACTAAGCTTTCTATCACACGTCTAATTCAGTTGACCAAAGATATAAGAAATTTCTAGGACCTCTTAAAAACCAGCAATTTGTTGGGAGAAGAAATTAAAGGAAAATTTGCTGGTTGGAAGCATGTTTATCACAAAGGAGCCATGTTATCTGACTATGCAACTGTGTCATAGCATGACTGATAGCATGTGCTGGATTCAAAATCTGAACACATCTGTGTTGTGTACTCATTCTTACTGATGAATTATTTCCATAAGCACCTCACAATTGGCCAATATTTAACTTCTAGTCACGTGCTCCAGTCAAACAAAATAGTTTAGTACTCTAGTATAGACAACAGGGACAACTTTAATCTGTCAAGTTCCCTAGCTATAAAGCTTTGTGTACAAAGAGCAATGTGTATGTAACTAAGTTTTCTATTAAATATCTAACTGAGCCGACTAAAGATGTGTGAAACTTCTAAGATCTCTTTAAAGTATTGGCACTGTTTACCTATCCCTGAGATGTTTCTAGAACCCATAGTAATTCGATAACAGAAAGCAATGACTCTCCAGTTGATTTGGCACATTGCAGTGTTTTTGGACTTTTTTTGAGTTGGAGGAGGTTTATTACTGTCTTCCTGACGTAAAGGCTTTTACGGGTCCCAGTTCTGTACCCCTGAGCAAGTATACATTGTGAAATTTCAAGTGATTGGGTGGAGACTTGTTGCTTTCATACTTCGTTTAGAGACTAGAGGATGAAGGTTTTGATGGACATACATGGAAGTTGTTGGTGAGACCTTTTAATGGGATCTTTTGGAATTTTATGAATAGCCTCTTCATTGATGGTGTGGATATGAATGTGATTTTCTGGAATCCTGGCTTCTTCTTTCCTTTTGTTTCTGGGAAGATGGAAGTAAGGATCTAATGTTTGGTTATGTTTGTAGCATTTTCCTGCTATGATATGGCATGTCATTATAATCCAAAAAAATGTTCATTTACCATGACAAAACTAACAGCACAGAAAAAAGCCTCCATGATTCAATGTAACTCTAGTCTGTTCACAAGTTTATCATCCTTGGGACTTATGTATAGTCTTTGAAAGCTGACTAACATGGGTAGTATATGTGGCAAGTCAGAATTTTAAGTATATTTTTATTATATGCTAAATTTAACTTTATTTGGTAAAATGCGTAAGAAGAAAATAGATGAACACACATAAACATCATTAATAAAATCATCTCCACACTCACGCAAGGCTCTCTAAATATAAATGAATAATCTAAACTATAAAAATATATCTGTGAGCCCATTTACACAATCTAAATAATTTTTGAAGTAAGTAAGTGAATAACAAATGCTAATGCTAATATTTTAAAAAATCTCAAAAGGTTTCTTTGTACACTTGTATAATAGGCATGTTGTGTTAAGTATATATCAAAAATCCCAATTGTTTAACTATATTGTTCTATAACCCCAAACATATAAGCAAATATTCTTGGGTCAAATATATGACTGGAATCATTGAGGTAGTTCAAGTTTAAAAAAAAAACTTTCAATGATGCATTATTTAATGAGAAGACTGAGGATATTCTAATATATGATGTAATAAAATACTGTAAAACTTCTACTAAGTTTCCCTATAAAAAACAGATTTCAATAGGTCTCCAGAAAATGATACTAAGCAAATTCATAACCAGGAGGAAACACATGTGCCATGGTACCACTTCTAAAATATTTAGGAATACACATAACCATATAGTAACCTGCTAAATACATGTGTGGTGATGGGGAAATTGGAAAAATAGTCTAGAACACTACACTGAAGTCATGAATGATCAACTCAAGTTTGAAGAGAGAGAATCTCAGAGATCTGTATAGGAGACTAACCGCATTCTCACAAATCACTCTATCAAACTGTGAAGAATGATTCAAGTAAAGGAGCATGGTAAATTATGACCGATTCAATTATGAGTATGAATGTTCATGGTTCTTTGAGGATGTTATAAACTTAAAAATTATTTGAAGGAATGGATATAGCTATTTAAACAAATGTCTGGCAATACATGTTAATTTTGGAGCAGAAGCATTTATATAAATATGAACATTCAACTTTATCTTGTAAAAATGTGGAAGCTGAAAGCCGCATTTCTCAAACTGAAGTCAACTGATTTATTTGCAGAGCTCAGCAGTGCATCATATCATCAGCAACCCTTTCGCCCTGGTTCTGCAGCGTGAGCACCCAGGGAGACCAGTCATTGCTCCGTTTCCTTTCACATTAGGTCTGGAAAGCCCAAAGCATTCATGGATGAAATGGACACATACAGAGGCTCTCCTTGGCATAGTTTAATGTTTCATTTGATGCCAAAAAGTATTAGGCTTTCATTTCACTCACATTCCTCTCCTATTTGTGCATGACTGCAAAAATCTATTAAATGTCAAAGAAGACCAATGAAAAGAAACTAATATTGCTCAAAATAAAATTTATCTTCCCATAATTCACTGACATTTTTATTCAACTGCACTTTGATTGAAATCTGGGTCACAGTTCAACTTATCTTCTTCAATGCCCAATTTGTATAGATAGCAACCGTTCATCTTCCTTTCCATGAATTAATTCCATAGGAGAAGTTATGCCTGTCAGTGAAACTGAGGCTGGGATTGCACATTGACTGCATCAAAAGCTTATTATTATGCTATTTAATACTCAGGTTGACTTATCCTCTGATAAGTTCTAATGTACCAGTCCAGTTCCTAAAAATAGCTATATAACTTTTTGGACATTTTAATATGGCTGAATCACTATAAGGGCTTTATGTGTATCGTGTATTTCTCTTTAGAGTTGGTCAACCAATGAAGAGTCACAGAAGTGATTGGCAGAATCTGTTTTGTCTTCTTTGTCTTTCTTTCGTGAAAGCTCTTTATTTCATGTCAATTTTGCACTTGTTATTGTTCTGGTGTTTACTAGAACTAATTGCTACTACATTATGACCATATAACTTACAATGAAGAATAAACATTTTATAAAACCTTAAATATTTCTAAATGGCTTCAGGAATATTTTATTTGTCTTTTATGAATGAAACTGTTGCTTATGAGTATAGACTATATTATGGAGTCTGATACATTTGACTTTGTAAAGATGCAAACTAATCTAGACAAATTGGGTAGCATATGGCATGGCCTATAATTTCTATGAACTACATATTAATTTAGAAGTGATGGTGGTAGTGGTAATAAAATTACATACTCGTGATAATAGTACAAATATCAACAACCAGTACTGGATGGTTATCTGATATTACTTCCATAGTAAAAGATAAAAATAAGTTTGGAAAATTATCATGTAAACTGCCCTATAGGACATAAACCTTTTCTTGTATTTTTGCTTATTATATGCTCCATTATACTGCATTTATATTATATTATAATCCATTTATTTTCAAGTATTCTATTTGAATTAAATAACCATAAATAAAGGATAAATTCATTAATTAAGAATGCATAATGCTTAGATAGGTAACCATAACACAAAGTCTAATTAATTAGATTTGCATATTAACAACTCATTGGACATCAAATATATTTGCCCATTATCTGAACATGGAAACGACTAAAAACGTGTTTAGTATAACTTATTATTATTTAGTTTAACTGGAGGAAAGCTCAAGTTTCATATAATAATTTATAAGATTGCTCCTTTTTTGAAAAGCAAAATTGTTTTCATACAGTATGCATATTAAGTAGGAAAATCTTTTTGGCAAACTAAAGCACACTACTCTACAGAACTCATGAGCTCTCAAGGCTATGCCATATTCCTTGTAGCGTTTGGCTTCTCTTCTCTTTGCTTCAATTCCCCATTCTGGTTTCTTCTTTCTCCTCCTCTTCTTATTCCTTTTTGAATTTCGGATTCCATCTTGGCTGTAAAAAGTGTGGCAAGCCTATTGGTGAATTCTTCAGTCTTCTTACTATCCCAATCTACAGCCTGGTTTATTTTTTTATATTTAATTTATTTACATTTCAAATGTAATCCCCTTTCCTGGTTTCCCCTCCAGAAACTACCTATCCCATCCTTTCTCCCCCTGCTTCTATGAGGGTATTTCCCCACCCATCCACCCCCTCCTGCCTCCCTGCCCTGGCATTTCCCTACACTGGGGCATCAAACCTTCACAGGACCAAGGACCTGTCCTCCCATAGATGTCCGACCAGGCTCATCCTCTGCTACATATGCAGCTGGAGCCATGGGTCCCCCATGTGTACTCTTTGGTGGTTTAGTCCCTGAGAGCTTTGGGAGTCTGGTTGGTTGATATTGTTGATCTTCCTATGAGGTTGCAAACCCCTTCAGCTCCTTCAGTTCTTTCTCTAACTCCTCCATTGGGGACCCCATGCTCAGTTAAAAGGTTGGCTGCAAGCATCCACCTCTGTATTTGTCAGACTCCAGCAGAGTCTCTCAGGAGACAGCTTTATCAGGCCCCTGTCAGCAAGCACCTCTTGCCATCTGCAAACTATATGAAATCTGTATGAATGTGCTTATCCATCATGCATCTCCACAACTAATTGGTTTATAAAAATGAGAAATGAATTTATTTAAGAATTAAGAATCTTTAATTATTTGACTTTTAATACAGAGATTATTCTTTCACTTATAATTTCTAAATAGGGCACCTAACTCCTTAGAAATTAAGATCCAAAATCTATTTATTGGACACATAATGTTTCCCTGGTTCAAGTTCATTTCCCAGGATGCTAAAACCCATATAATTTTCTCCTATCTTATATTGAATAAGAAAATGTTAATTTGTCATTTATGTCAGTTTGCTTTTATCCCCACAAGTGACTTGGTAGTGATAGGAGTGGCCATTGTAAAGAATCCTCCCCAGAAGGAAGACAAAGAAGCCCTTTTCAGTCCTTTTACTGAGAGTTCAAGATGGAAATATGTGGAATCCCATGAGGATGTCTTGCCTAAGTGAACGGATCATGGTTTTAGATTGCTCAGACACCATCAGTAGCTACTCTTCTGTGTGATGTCTGCAGCTGACCCAAAGATAAGCAGCTCTGAAGCTAAGAAACTGCTCAGTGATACCATGGAATCTCATGAGGCCTGCACTTTCTTCTATTATTCCTGCTGATGTAAAACAGATTAGATGAATCTTCTTCTATTCGAGTGTACAAAACTAGTAAAAGGGCATATGATAACAGAATCGATGAACTAACTTCACTTTGTAAACTGTTATAAGGAAGGAGGCATTTTACCCTAAATCTCTACAAAATTAACAGTGGTAAGGTAAAGTTTTCCTTGTATTACAGAAAACAAAAGTACCAAGGATGTGATAGCAAACGCCATGTGAATTTTATTTAATTTTCCATTATTAAAAACATATATGTTTACAAAAGTGATAAAATAATAATCTATTATTGATTAGCATATAAATGGATGCTTAATTTGCTTAGAAGTAGATGATTTGAGCTTATAAATATGAATTAAGATTAAGAAAAATCACATAGAAATAAAGTAAAAGCAAGATATCAAACATCACAAAAACCTATTACACTCTATGAGAAACTACAAAACAAAACATTCAAAATTCCCCAAGTTTGATGGATAGAAACTAGTAAAAAATTACTTCATAAATTCATAATAATTAAAATCTTCATCCATTCTGCTCTAATTTCTTTTATAAGAGAAAAGAATGCATGCTAAAAAGAATAAGTCACTTATATCAACATAAAATAAATTGGATTTCTGTTTAGTTTTGTACACAAAGCAACCACAGGGAAAAGTAGAAACTGCATTCCTTCCTTTGGGGAAATATTCTGAAAGACATATTCAAAGTAGAACTTAAAGTGTTCCAATAATTGCAATACCCTTTAAAAGCTACATATAAGAATAGAATTTTCACATTGCCATTCTTGATGAATTCTTTTTGATTTTCATGATTCATTGATAGAGTTTCATTTTTTTGAGCCTTTCTTTGTAACCATTACTGTCTTTCTATTGTTTATAGGAGGTATATTTTCTTTTAGTCTCTCTATTACCAATTGATTTAAATCATTCACTTTTTTTTGATTGCCTGGTTCTGATATACTATTCCTATTTTATCTGTTGGGCTCTGGTGATCTACAATAATTCTGTAGCCTTTGCTACCTCACCACTTTTGAGGTCTATGTAATGAGGTATGCAGTTTATGGTTTATGGTCTCTTTATGGTTCTATCCTAGAGTAGGATAATATAGGAAATGAAGATAGATATATTTATAATTAGGAAATCCATTGAAGTCCCATTGATAGCATACAGTTTCATATACTCTCAAGTATCATAAAAAATTTGAGAGTAATTGGTCTACATTTTTAGTCCCACCCTTACTTAATAACACAATGATTATTTTAATTTGAATATATATGTTCATACATCTTTAGTGGCATATATAGTAAACTGCACTCTTAGATGTTTAATAATAAAATGTTTCATGTTTATACTGAAATTCAAATATTCAAAAGGAAATCCTAAAACTTGTTTTTTCCCAGCAAATTCCTTTCCTGACATTCTCAATAACTTTTTGCAAACACTGATTACAGACCCTTGGAGAGTGTAAATTCAGTTCTGACTAAACATTCTTTTGACATAAGAGATACAAAGAATTTTAAAAGTATCGCATTTTTCAACAAGTTGAAAAATATTGATTGCTCCTAAGTGGAAATCCAGTGAAGTTTTTGCAAGTGCAATGTATATTGATATATAAAATTAAATCAATCAACTTTCAGAGATCTGATAAAATATTCACTTGCCTTGTGGGCATTAAAGACAGAAATGTACCCTGATGCTAATTTATATCCGGATCACTTACCTGGCAGTATGCACTAGCAGAATAAAGTTGAGAACAAATGGAGAAAAATGATGACATTTACTGAGTCCTTAGCATACACCAGAACTTCAAATACATTTTTTTATTCAAACTCTAGAGGTACACATATCACTGGTTAAATGATGCATCGAGGAATAAGTGAGTATTAAAATCTCAGAGCTGGGTCTTTTAATTCCCAAACATATTTAACCAAGATCACATTGTGCAAGGAAACATTAAATATTTTTGAGTAACAAGTATATAATAGATAAATAAACTCTATTGATACAAACCAGAATGCCCTCGGAAAGGCCCAACAGGCAGCTGAAAGAGCCAAGCAATGGACAGAAGATCAGGACCCGTGGTTGAATTAGGAAAAAGCTGGAAGAAACTGAAGAGGAGGGCGACCCTGTAGGAGGACCATCAATCTTACATAGCCTAGACCCCCGAGATCTCTCAGACACTGAGCCACCAACCAGGCAGTAAACACCAGTTGATAAGAGGTGACCAAAGCATATACAGCAGAGGACGGCCTGGTCTGGCCTCAGTGAGAGAAGATGCACCCAACCCTGGAGAGACTGGAGGCTCCAGGGAGTAGGGAGGTCTGGTGGGGTGGGGGTGGGGGTTGAGGGTGGAGACATCCTCTTGGAGACTGGATGGGGGAAGGAGGTATGGGATGAGGAACACAGGGTGGACCTAGAGGGGGATTCTGAATTCTAAAAAAAAATTAATTTTTTTTAAGTCCTGGGCTAAAAATATTGCATTTCCTTGCTTTCCTTTTACCTAATGTTAGTATCTCGTCTCCCGTTGCTCTCCTCATTAATAACAGGTATTTCATTATATAATTGTCTTTAACTTGAAATTTCTTGAATGAAAGATCAAAAATTCTCACTATTGTACAAACTGTTTTCCATTTATTTCTTTATTTACCTATTTATTTATTCATTTTATATCTTGATTGCAGGGCCCTCTCCTCCAATCCCCCACTCACAGCCCCTCTCCCTCTCCTTCTCCTTTGATAAGCAGAGTCCCCCTGTCCCCAATACCAACCTACCCTGGCACAAGCCACTGCAGAACTAGGTACATCCTCTCCTGCTCAGAAGGAGATAAAAATTCCACTTACTTGAAAATACTCATGAAGCAACAATGTTTTAAGTTTAGTTGTAATTCTAGGGGAACTGCAAAGGGGAGTGAGTAATTAAGGAATATATGCCCTGTTGGGAATTCTGTTGCCAAACTTCACACACACACAGTGAGGTCTTCCTTTTCTCCTGTCCTGAAGGAGCTACTGTTATCCAATCGCTAGGTGGCAGAGAGCTTAAAGCTCCTCAACCTTACTCCTAATTCTTACATTTCACAGACTTAATACATTCTTTTGAAGAATATAAATGACAGTGTTTGTTTCCAGTCTTTAACAAATTCTAGGTGTTTTCAAGATCAGCTAGTGACATGTGAATCTTCCCTGACCTTCCTGTTCCACAAATAATCACCTACAGCAGGACTCTTATATGACATCTGGTTTCAGTAATAGAACTGGCCCCACATGACGAAAACATTTATCAGGTACGAAAGACAGCTCCACACCTTTGGTCGTATATTGATAACCTTAATCCATCCTTCCTTTACAACTCGGGTCTAATCTATCAGAAAATTTAGTAGGTATCTTTCTCAACCTGTGGCTGCAATACAGTCCTCAGTGTTTACACTTAGTCATCCTGTTCTCCGTCTAACTTACCTGGTGTGCTGTGGTGACCTGGTAGGTTTTCTTGGTGATTGATTTTTTTTTCTTACCATGGCTGATGATATCCTGTTTCATTGTTTTGTTGTTTGTTTGTTTTGTTTTTTTGACAATTTAATATAACAGCAGCTAACAAATAACTCCCACCTCTCACTCTCTTCTCCCCCTGCCCCTGTGTGTGTGTGTGTGTGTGTGTGTGTGTGTGTGTGTGTGTGTGCGTGTGTGTGTCGGACAGATGTCACTTTTTGTGTCTTTTTCCACTCTTCATTGCATTATGACTATAATAATAATTATTATTGTCATTATTATAATTTCTTATTTACAGCTTTTCTATCTGAAATACATGAAGGACACCATTATTACCTCTGTTCAACTCCTACAATATTTCTTGACTTATTTTGATGTAAAACTAAAATCAAATAAGCCTCTAACACAATTTACTGTGTTGTTTCTGGATCCTGTTATTTATGTACTCTCATATTGTTTTCATAATTTGCAATATAATTTACTCTAGCCATTCCAGCTCATGGGTGTCTCCAGAATTCACCAACTCTGGTTTCTTAGATTTGCTCTTCCCCAGGTGGAAAACACTTTGTCTCGCTGCTATTTAGTTCTTAGATAGAAGCATAGAATAGTATTTTGTCACTGCCATATTAGAAATTAGTAGTGAGTAATGTCTTAGTACCCACAAACACATACACTTTTACACTTTACACACACACACACACACACACACACACACACACACACATTTATACCCCTCATTTCTGGACTATATTTGAAAACTTAATTTAACAGTAATATCATTTCTATTCCTGCATTTGTTCCACAATTTTATTAGCATCTTAGTTTCTACAAGGAAATCAAAAACACATGACAACCCATGTCAAATCCACAAGGATCTTTTCTGTGTTAACCTGTCCTCCAAGATTGCTTGTATCAATCAGTTCCCAGAATTGGTAGGAAGTAAAAAGTGCATATTAAATGCTCTTGAACCAAACTTTTTTGAAGTTTTGGTCCACAATACAAAGCTCAGGGTTGTCCTTCTAGGAAGAGAGTGGATCATAGGGGCTCTGATCTAATCAGTAAGTTAATGAAATATCACAATCTCATGCTATCACTGGGAGATCGCAGATAGTAGAGAGTGGTGCCTAGCCGCAGTAATCAGGTTAATACTGAGGCCTACTCTAAATTATGCATTCACTTTCTTTTTTCTTTTTCTTTATCTTCTTCCCTCCCTTCCTCTCTCCCTCCCTTGTCCCTTCTCTTTTCTCCTCTCTTCCTCTGTCCTTTCTGAACTCTATGAAAACCTAGAAAACTAAAAACTAGAACTCTATGAAAAACCTAAGAAAAGTAAAAACTTTTCCAAGATCTAGAACATTCACCTCTTCTACCTTACACAAAAGATGCAGTGTTATCCAGATCTATTAGACAAAGTATGGAAAGTCAAAGAAATCAAAAGAGCTAACTGACGCAGTTCCTGCTTTAGAGGGAATAGCCTTATCCAGAAAACCCTGATGACTCTGCTTAGATACTCTAAGCAAGAAATAATGAGTAAGTGAGTTGCCGAACACCAATACAGAATATAGACATCCATGTTTCTATGTGGTGAGAATAAGTATATGAAAGTACATTATTAAAAATGTCTTATTAATATAAGCATATCATATTAAGGATCCAACAAAAGCAATAAACAAATGATATACCTAAAATAAAAAAAAAAATTCACTTGTAATGGGAGTGTTTCCCAAAGGAGTAATAGCATTAACATCCCTTATAAAATTCTAGTGAAATCTTTTTTTTAAAAAATTAGAAAGAGGGCTGGAGAGATGGCTCCGTGGTTAAGAGCACTGACTGCTCTTCCAGAGGTCCTGAGTTCAGTACTGCTCAGATAGTAAGAACGAAGACATCCTGAGTTTTGCAGGCAAATGGAACTAGAAAATATCATCCTGAGTGAGGTAACCCAGGCTCAAAAGGACTTGCACAGTATGTACTCACTAATAAGTGGTTATTAGCAAAAAAAAATAATAAAATAAAATAAAACAGTACAGAATACCCAAGATACACAAGATCCAGTCCACGGAACTCAGAAAGGTCAATAAGATGAAGGACCCAGGGGAGGACGCCTCAGTCTCACTTGGGAGGGAGAAGAAAGCAACTACAGGGAGAGGGGAGAGGAACCTGGGAGGGAAAGGGGATGGGGGGAGGGAAACATAATCAGGTATAGGGTAGGGGAAAAGACTGAAGCTCCGAGGGCCAGCAGAAAGAATGGAAATAGGCAACCTCAGGAGGTAGAAAGTTGGGAGAACACTCCAGAATGTACCAGAGACCTGGGAGATGAGAGATTCTCGGACTCAAAGGGAAGGACTCAGGATGAAATCCCCTACAGTGGGGAGAGGGAACTTGTAGAGCCCATCTCCAGCAGAAAGGCAGGGTATCTAGTGTAGGATGGGGTTGATATCCCACAGTAAAAACTCTGGATCATAATTCTTCCTGTCTAGAAGAACTTCAGGGATGGAAATGGAGAAGAGCCTGAGGAAAAGAAGGTCCCAGCAACAGGCCCTAAGTGGGATCCAGCTCAAAGAGAAGCCCCAAGGTCTGTCACTATTACTGAGGCAATGGGACGTTCACAAAAAGGGACCTATTATGACTGCCCTCTAAAAGACCCAACAAGCAGCTGGCAGAGTCGGATGCAGATATGTGCACCCGGCCAATGAACAAAAGCTGCTGTTCCTGTGGTTGAAGTAGGAAAAAGCTGGAGGAAGCTGAGGAGGAGGGCGATCCTATAGGAGGACCAGAAGTGTCAATTAACTTGGACCCCCGTAGTCTCTCAGACACTGGCTCACTAACCAGGCAGCATACACCAGCTGAGAAAAGGCACCCCAATATGTATACAGCAGAAGACTGCCGGGTCTGGGTTCAGTCAGAGAAGATGAACTAAACCTTAAGAGTCGGGGAGAATTTAGAGGTTTGGTGGGGAGGAGACACCTCTTGGAGACAGGGGAGTGGGAAGGAGGTAGAAGATGTGGAAAAGGGTCAGAGGGTGAAATGGGAGGGGGAAATGTCAGAACTGTAAAAAAAATTTAAAGAATCATTAAAAAATTAATTCAAAAAGAAAAGAGTAGTAAGAATATCTAAAATAAATAAATCCTTGAAAATGCCAAAAAGCAAGTCGTATTTTAAGAAAGAATAAAGTTTCAGATATTTTACCTCCTGTGATCATAAATGTGTTAAAAAGTTGGGGGAAAAGGCCTGAAGAGAAAGCCCGGTGGTTAAGAACACTGGCTGCTCTCCAGAGGACAGAGGTTCAATTGCCAGAGTTCACATGGCAGCTCACATCTGTCTGCAAGGCCAGGCTCAAAGGCTTTAATGACGTCAATGGGCAGTGCAGTGTTTGCTGCACAGACAGACAGACATCACCGCGCCACACCAAGCAAAAACAATTATAAAAATATAAGGAAAACAGCTCCGAAAAAAAGAACCAAAAAAAATATATAAGGAAAAACCCTGAACTCATATAAATAGCAGGCTTAATGCCCAGGAGATAACGACACAGAAAATGAAATAGAAATAAACACTTATGACTGCAGTCAACGATCACAAAACACAGTGGTGTAAGGACAGCATTTGGAATAATGGGTTTCATAAAGTTAAATACCCACATGCAAAACTGTGTATTTAGACATGTTCATGTATTTTCCAAACAAAAACAGAGAAAATAATCCCCTGGAAGAAAACAAAACTGAAACTTTTTAGACATTGCTATTTTTTAAGTGATTTCTTTGATGCAATAAGAGCTGAACTGCAAGCAAATTAGAAGGGTAAGAATACGTTAGAGGAGTTCAACTTTGCAGAGTGAAGGAAGTAATGGAGAAGGATCAAAAGCTACTGATGAAATTCTGGACAATAAAGGCACTGAAAATAATTTCATGGGAAGTGATTTTTATTTCATTTAAAAAATTGTTAAATTTCTGAAATGTTAAATGAGGCTTATGATAGCCTGGCTTTGTACTGTAGAAGCCATGAAAGCATGTTACCAGATTGTTGAAATAATAGGTTGAAATATATTCTAGAGATAGAAACAATCGCAACGTGGGAACGTCTTTACACTCAAACAACAGGTGCCAGTACTTGGGAGATGAACATGGCTGCCCTGCTCCTGAGGTTCTGATTTATGAGGCTTAGTATTTTTTTTCTAATGTATCTGCATCATAGTTGTGGGTAAATTGATTCAACATGGTGCCTGTGAAGTCACTGCAGAAACCCCTGAAACACTGTCCACAGCAGCCCCTGGTCTCTGGGGACTGTGCTTGCTGAAGGTGCTTTGAGAAGTCGGGGATCAGGCACACGGACCATAAGGAGAACACGTGTGTGGCTTCTTTTCCTGTCTTGTCAGCAGTGTGATCTTCAGGAATAGCTTTTATGGGTTTTGGTGTAGTCAGTATCTGAATAGTAAGGCTAATTCCCACAGAAGAAATAATATCTGTATAATCAGATAAAAAGCATCAAAATTAGGTAAAGCGATCCCTAGAAAACAGGTAAAATTTGAGATGTTCCACTGTATTATCATATAGTATTAAGTGCTGTCACCTGCTCTGTTGTAATTTTTAAATCATGTCAGATTTTATTTTACATTTGCATATAGTTTGTGTGGACTTCTGGGTAGCTCATTCAACCTTAGGACAGTAAAATTATATTGTTTTCTACAAGCATCGTAAAGGAGAACAGTGTTGTTCCATGCATCCTTAGCTTTCGCGTTGCTGTGCATCAGACACATGCTGGTATACAGCATGTTCAAAATATTTTAAACCTGTGAGTTTCAGAGAAGAATGCATATGACAAGTTTTACATCCAGTCCACAGCTTCTTAAACATCTTTACAGCATGAACTTTCCCCCTAAGACAATTTTTATGTAACCCTGGCACACATAATCAAATATTAATGGATAACAAATTATAAAGAAATGTATTTAAACTAATTCCTAGGTTTTCTTCAATTTGAAAGGAAATTATATCTTTATGACATTGATACATTGGTTCATTTCTACATAATGTATTTAATATTGGCTGAACATTTGACCCTGAAGGGCACAGCACATCTTCAACATACTTCAGGACTGTTGAACCTTTCAATTTTATAATCAGAGGTGGTAAGCACGTCCTCTTTGTGGCTGGTGCCAAATAGTGAAAGTTCAGTTAGGGACATTTCAAAAACTGTTGTAAATTCAACTATAATCCCAAGACACACTTCATTTCATGGCGTTTGATTAAAGTCAAGTTGCCAATTCAAACAGAAAATTTTAAATTAACTGCCTAACACTCTCCAACTTAATGGTATACTAATATGGTAATTAAGAGTTGAAGAATTGCGATGAGAAATATTGATAGTATAATTAAAATGATGTGCTTTAAATAAGAACAGGAAAGCATGTGTATACAGTGGAAGCATTGAAGTCCACACCACACTAGTTTGAACTTGAGTCCATGTTTTTTCAGATAATGCTCACTGAAGTTGTGTAGCATAAAGGCACGAATGGCACAAAGTACGCGTGCTACCAGGTCAGAACCTAGGCTTCAGTGAAGTTATGCAAAATCCCGTTTGAGTGCTTCCAGATGTATCCTGCTATATTAGATGTTTGACCTTGTATTACTGTTCAGTCACTGTGTAATAAGAAAGGTTTTACCACTTCCAACAGTTCACAACTCCCATGTCCAATTACTTAATGTCACGTGAATAAGTTACTCTTAGTTTTAAACTTGGGATCACCTTAATTTTTTAATGTGCAACATTTATTTACATAGCTTTTCTACTCTTTTGTCTTTGGACTGGAAACCATTTTTTTTAAACTTGTAAATGTTGTGAGTGATATTTAATGCAAAATATTTGAGAGTTAATGCCAAAACTCTATGATTAAAAGGCATTAAACCATAGAAACACTTCAGTCCAACATCCTGAGTATTGTAATTAGGATGATGAAGAGATAGATAGGGAGAGAGTTAAAGAGGAAGGGAGAACAAGAGGAGGAAAACTTATGACATTTACTTTGTTTAAAAGTGCACTCTATCCATTGACTAACTAGTAGAAGGTTGGGAGGTGAGGTTGTCCCTAGTAGGCATTTAAACAGGTCGAGCATCTCAGCCTCCAGCATACGTTCCGAATATTAAACTAAAAATATTCAGCTTTCACTAAAACAGAGGCAGTAGATATAGTTACTGGGGTACAATGGCAACTACAATAAGGGTATGATTGCTCAGCAAGGTCAACTTGCACTCAATGGCCCCAGCTCCATTTTTTCTCTTTCCTCCTCCATTACAAGTAGCTTAGAGTCTTTAGATTCGGGTCAGAGAAATAATGAAACTGGAAAAATATGCATATGCCATACAGAACCTTCAAGAATAAATGTGAATTCTTTGTATCTGTAACATAGATCATGCTTTTTTTTTCCTAGCAGTTTTTATATAATATAGTTACAAACTTTTCAAAGGAAGTGAAAGATTGTTTAACAAAGAGGAATTTAAAGAATTACTCTGTGGTCGCCCACTGGTATTTGTTGAAAGTCAGAATAGTCTGATTTATATTTCTATTCTCAAAATAATACAAAAAAGTATAAATAGTATTCAAAGCTGGATTTCTTATCTTTCTCTTTGAAATAATAAGTATATATTTCCTAACCATGGAGAAATATATATTTTAAGCAACTACAGAAACTTGAGGAATTACTTAAAAGTGTTAAGAAAATGCAGCCATGTCTTGAAATTTCATGCCAGGACTAAAAAGAAAATAACCAGAATTACAATTTTGAAGTTTAAAATGTATTATAATTTGACAGTTTGTGGTTTTATAAAAATTGAAGTAGTTTATAGTGAGTAATAATTTTAAACATGGCTATTATATGACAACTATGTTTACATGCCTAGAGTTTTCTGTGAGACTCTGTAACATATGAAGAAATAAGCTGGAAACTATCACCTAGATTCATTCTTAGTATTTTCTACTTTCCTTCACAATTTATATTATAAGAAAATTAAAAGGAAGCTATTCAGATTATTTTTTGAATAAAATAAAATCTGGCAGAATCAATTTGGTCTTTTATTTCTTCAAATGTGGTTTGAAATATGGAAACATGGCTTGAGGCACCTATACAGCATTGATGGAATTAGTAAGTCGGTCCACCCTTTTGACTTGCGGGAACCATAAAAAACATCTATCAGAGATGGCAGGCAATGAAGGAAGAATTGTATGTAATGTCAGGTGGCTGAGGATGGAGAGAAGATGAATAGTAATGACACTTTGAGGAGACATTTGCAGGTAAGAGAAGGATTATTTAAAATGATGGACCAAGTAAAAATATACAAATCACCCACTTCAATTTACTTTCCTTGATTGGAATAGAAAGTATTTATATCTTAAAGATAATGTTTAGATCAAACTTGACAACTTGAATAATGAATATCATGTACCATAACTCTTGCTGGCTTGACAGAGTACCCATATGTCAATGACAGAATGACCATGCAATGAGAATTATTTTCCCAGGAGTCTAGTGTCTCTGATGGTATTGAAGATGTGGTTAATTATCTTGATAGTAATTGTGCCAATATTCCTAGGATTCAATATTCTATGATTTTTATAATGATGTCTTCATATAAATGCTTTTTTAAAATTCCTCCAATCTTTTCTTCCATGAGAAAGTATCCCAATTTCTCTTTCCACACACTTATTCTGCAGCTGAGCACAATGGTCTACCATTAACAAGACTTATGCATTGGCTATATTTTCCACTGTCCTATTTTATAAAATGATTTTAATTAAAGTGACATGAAGAGGGGTTAATTTTAATACATATCAATCTTGATGTGATATGAGGACTGGAAAGAAAAGAACTGAAACATTTTAACATTTTACTTTAAGCACACAAAACTATTACTGTATGTTGATAGCTTAAATATGTGTGGATAATTACAAAATAGAACATTTAAAAGTTTTACTGAGGTTTCTAGGTCATTTCAAAACATTTACTTGGACAGCAATTTTCAGAACCTAATCATAGATAAACTGACCTGGCCATATAACTATTAACTTAATTACAGAAAATATTTAATAAGGAAGTGTAATGGTATGAACAAACTGGCCTCCAGGATGTAAATTTAATGGCATAAAATTTTAAATTAAACAAAACAAGATAAGAGTCTACTTACGTAGGAAATTGTTTAGGGGTAACCACTTGGATTTATGGCGTGGTCATTTCCAGTGGCCAATCACATTTCCTTGAATTAGAATAAGTTTTTTATATGTATTTAAACCCTTATTGCTTCCATGAATAGTTATGCTTTGTAACAGGTAGTGAGAAAGAAGTATGATTTTGAGTTTTGTGTACCTTATGTAGAACATAAAATAAAATATAAAATACTCATAAAATACGGTTATTGCTTTCAATGTTAATGTCTAACAAGTGACTTCTACAATGAAAGAGGCACTACCTACAGAATAGGATCTGCGGCTGATACCAAATAGTTCCCTTACTTAATGGCCGACACTGTATGGCACAACTGGAAGGAAAACACTCGGGTTGTAGGCATAACAGCTAGGCTTAGTCCAACAACATCAGCATATTGTTCAAATATGATCTGATGTGTTGCTGAGAAAACGTTTGTTTCTTAATATGTTATTTTATCCCAAGGACACTGCATGGATACCAAGTAGGAAGCAAAGACACTATACATGAGTATTTCATCTGATATGGGGCTGTCTTTTCTTTGTTGGGTATCAGAAAAGTCACTTGAGCTTGACAAACATTTAATTCTCCAGCATGGATCACCACATCTTATTGTCTAGGCCAGGGATTCATTTCAAAGCAATGCAATGTAGAAGTAGGGTCCAAAGTAAAGTTTTGATGGTTTTTAAGTGGGATCATATAATGCATCATAAGTTCAAAGCCTTCAGAAGTCATCATTGACATCTTGGCTCAAAATTATGCTTTAGAGGATAGAATAACACATTCCTAGAATTACTGAATCTTAGAACTTTATAAAAGACGATGTCTCCAAAGGGTACAATTCATGAGTGAGGAAAGTAGTACATAGACACAAGAGAGGCTCCAGTATCATATAATAATCTGATGACACTTACTGCAAATGATTCCTGTTCCCATAAACCATAGCTCTAAAATATAAATGTTACCATCTCCAAAGATTAAATAGCTATGCCAATGAGTGTTCCATTCAATTACAGACCATGTCATTCTCTGAAGAACTTTGGCTTGATTCTGGAAAGGACAGCTTGCTATCAATATCAGAAAAAAAGTCTGATACATACAGTCAGCGAAAACTAGATTTAGTGTCTAAGTAACCAATTGAACATCTCTAGGAACTCTCATGCCCACATGGACAGCCTCACACTGAAATCAAAGGACCTGGATAGCAGAATGTTCTAGAAGGACTTAACTAATGCCATCAATTCATCACCAAGACTAGCTGTGGTAAGAGCCAACCATGTAAGTAATGTACATGGTTAAACAAACAATCAATCAATCAAACAAACAAACATAAAACCAAAGAACCCAAAACCTAAGGACTATCAGTTGTGGAACCAAGACAAGCTTCCCCACTTGTGGCTATATTCATCTGTCTAATTTCATCTTCTAATCTCTCTTCAGAAATTAGACCTTACGCTATATGATGGAGCAATAGTGATAAAAATTGCATGCTGTGGGAACAGAGACAGGCAGGTAGATCAGTAGAATAGAATTGAAGATCCAGAAATGAACCCATACACCTATGGTCATTTGATCTTTGACAAAGGAGCTAAAACCATGCAGTGAAAAAAAGCATTTTCAACAACTGGTGCTAATTTAACTGGCAGTTAATATGTAGAAGAATGCAAAACAATCCATTCTTATCACCAAGTACAAAACTCCAATCCAAGTGGATCAAGGGCCTCCACTTAAAAACAGATGAACTGAAACTAATAGAAGAGAAAGTGGGAAAGATCAAGAATTGACAAATGGATCCTCATAAAATGTCAATGCTTCTGTAAGGCAAAGGACACTGTCATTAGGACCAAACAGCAACCAACAGATTGGGAAAAGATCTTTACTGTAGGTTGATGTCATTATGCAGGTGAAGGCAAGTACAGGATAGAATGAGGCCTATCATTAGGATGAGAAAAAAGGATGGGCAGGAGAGAAGTTTTAGATAGGGGGAGAGGAAGCTGGAGAGAGGAGTGTCCAGCTGAGAGAACAAGGGAACAGATGTTAAGAGTCTTCTCTGCGCATAGCCACTGATTGTTATGACTTTTTAAGGGGTAGGTGTGTACAGGATTTTGTGTCGTCTAGATGGGAAAATTATATCTTATCAATTGGATCAGAGGACATTATGTGGTGTGTTCTTTCATGCGGTGACTTAATTGAGTTCAAGAGAGTGTATGTTCGCAGAATGCATAGGGGTCGCTACAGAATCAGGATGTGTATGCCTTGCATGGTGGCAACCTGTAGAGAGAGCTGTGAGTGAGGGCAGGGCAACCTAACAAGGTGTACATTGGAACAGTTCGCATGGACTTCCCAGATCAGAAAGTACTGAGATAAATTAGTGTTAGTTTCTGCTAGAGCTGGAACTAGTGAGAGAGCAATTTCCAGGGCAAGCTTGGGAAGTAGTTGTGCAGTTTTTTATTTTTACTGCAACACCTTACCAATCCTACATCTGATAGAGGGTTAATATCCACTATATACAAAGAGTTCAAGAAGTTAGATGCTAGAGAATCAAATAACCTTATTAAAAATGGGGTACAAAGCTATAAAAAGAATTCTCAACTGAGGAATATCGAATGTCTGCGAAGCACCTAAAGAAATGATCAAACATCTTGGTCATCAGAAAAATTCAAATCAAAACAACTAGTTTCCACATCACACCAGTCAGCTAAAAAGTTAAGGTGACAGCAGATGCTGGCGAGGATGTAAACAAAGAGGAACACTCCTTCATTGTTGGGGGGATTGTGAACTGGTACAACTACTCTGGAAATCAGTCAGGTGACTTCTCAGAAAACAGCATTTTACATAGTATTACCTATAGACCCAGCTATACTACTTCTGGACATATACCCAAAAGATGCTCCAACATATAATAAGGGCACATGCTCCACTATGTTCATAGCCAGAAGCTGGAAAGAACCCAGATGTCCTTCAGCAAAGGAATGGATACAGAGAGTGTGGTGCATTTACACAATGGAGTACTACTCAGCTATTAAAAACAATGACTTCATGAAATTCTAAGCAAAGGAATGGAACTAGAAAATCCTGAGTGAGGTAACCTAATCACAAAAGAACACACATGATATGTACTCACCGATAAGTGTATATTAGCCCCAAAGCTTGGAATACCCAATTGGTCAATTTACAGACCTCATGAAATTCAAGAAAAAGGAAGATCAAAGTGTGGATGCCTCAGTCCTTCTTAGAAGGAGGAACAAAATACTATAGGAGGAAATACAGAGACAAAGTGTGGACCAGAGACTGAAGGAAAGGTCATCCAGGGACTACCACACATGGGGATTCATCCCACATGCAGCCACCAAACCCAGCGGATACCGAGAGGTGCATGCTGACAGGAGCGTGATAGAGCTGTCTCCTGAGAGGTTCTGCCAGAACCTGACAAAAATCAGAGGTGGTTGCTTGCAACCAACCACTGGACTGGAAGCAGGGTCCTCAATGGAAGAGCTAGAGAAAGGACTGAGGTAACTGAGGGGATTTGCAACCCCAGAGGTAGAACAACATATCAACCAACCAGACCACCCCCCCCCAGAGCTACCAGGGACTAAACCACTAACCAAAGAGTACACATGGGGGACCCATGGCTCCAGTTGCATATGTAGCAGAGGATGGCCTTATCTGGCATCAATGAGAGGAGAGGCCCTTGGTCCTTTGAAGGCTTGATGCCCTGGAGGGGAATGCCGTGGCAGGGAGTCAGGAGGGATTCGGCGGGTGGGTCACCCTCATGAATGCAGGGGGTAGGGGCATGGGATGGGGAGGTTTCCAGGGGGAAAACCGTGAAAGGGGATAACAATTGAACTGTAATTAAATATCCAATAAAAGGGAAAAAACGAAATTGGAGAAATTAAAAATTGTCATGGACCTGCTGTAAGAGTGTATATTAACAACGGGAGTGACCTAAGGGACAGAATATCTTCCCACTCTGGTTGTATTCACCCCCGCCATTGTCAATGTAAGAAGAACCTTTCATGATGCTTTCATAGAGGGCTCTTCTACAGAGTGTGTTCAGCTTAAACCTTGTTACGATCGTAGAGTAATTCACTGCATGGTGGCTCGCATGTTTATTTCTAAGGCTCTCATTAAATCAGACGCCGCTCGAGTCTGTTCTTCATTCTTCTATTCCACCGGTATTCATCTCCAAGCAAATTTTGCGAGCTTCTCATAGCCTGTTCTGATGCTGTTCTGCTGCATATACCATGGTGCTATGTGGTGTTTACTGAATCGGAGAGATAGTAATCAATTACAGTGTTTCCTTAGAACTGTTCGGCAGGAGTTCTGCCCGGTTGAGTGTAGAGATACACCTTGCCTTTATATGTTCACCCTTACAATAGTAACATTCAGTTACTGTTCTTCCTTCATATTTTCCTGATTTCTTTCATGTTTATTCAACATGTCTCTTTTCTTGATTTCTTCTACCACCTGTCCCTGTCTATTTTTTATTTCTGTAGTTTGCATTGTTAGAGAAACAGGTGCATACAGTGCAGTAAAATGCTCTACTGACAAATTGCTTATGTACTTCTTTAACATACATAAAATTTTGAGTCCCAAAATGAAATGTCTTCTATAACACATTGTATATATGGCAATTTCGTGTATTGTCAAATAAGTTGGAGGATGACAGCTGGTTCGCTACACAAAATGTAGCAAACACTCCAGTTACGATACAATGTGGAATGATTTTTACTGCCTGTTTCATTATACATGTTTGTATTTTTCTCTTGTTCTTTCAGTGCCTAACTATGATAATCTCCTTCGATGACAGTCTTTAAAAACTCCATTGATGCTTCTTCAGTTTAACATGCGAAGCGCATTGCTGCTTTTACAGGTTTTCTGTGATGATACCTTGAATGAGTCGCTCAGCCTGACAGTGGCCTTCTAAATTACTGTGAAATAACCGTGGATGCTATTACGCACACTTACAGAGGTGATTTAAATTCTCTGGAACTCTGCTGCACTTTGAATGGGAATAAGGAGCTTTGAAAAATTCAAATGGATAGTGGAGAATAGAAAAGAAGCAAAAGAAGCAGCAGAATGTTCCCGAGCCCCACTCAATCAGGGTAGATAAGCCCTCTGAAACTCCCATAATGTTTCAATGCCTTGCAGATGTTCTGCACTCCAGGTAATTTGACTACCTTACAAATGCCTGCTAATTAAAGATGCTGGGGATTTTATATCATGAAGCTTGCATTCTTTTACTAAAAATCTCCTTCTAAAGAATCCAAAACAGAAGAAAGGGGAATATTAGTCATATTTTAGTTAGTAGTATAGAGAGTTTCTCCCAGGGAGTCCCAGTCTTATCAGGAAGTGGACTCGCAACACTCAGGACATTTCCTCCAAGTAGCACAAGAATTACAGAATCAAAATCTTACCATCTGAAAGAGACTTTGAAAATAATCATTTTGTGTTTCCTTTTGGCTACTCCTATCCCCTGCAAACAAGTCTTCCAGATTCCCAGTGCGCCTGTCCACTGCTAGCATTTGCTCAGCCTGCCATTCTGCTGTTGAACAATGGAGAGGAATAAGAAGAGAGGGAGGAAGCTGGGCTTAGGAGATGCCAAGCAGAAAGGAATACGTGTCTTTGTAAGACTGTCACTGAGATCCCAAAGGGAGAAACGGAAAGAACTTGCAATCCAAGAAAATAACAAGGTGTTTTGGCAGAGCTGCAAGATAAGACAAAGGAGTCATCCTGGCATATAAAGCAGTATTTGTCCTTGGTAAAAAGCAACAAAATCAAAACCAACAAAATCGAGTGTGAATTAGACTTCAGGACTCAGAAGGAAGTAATGAATACAGATGTTCACCTATCAAGCTTTTTCTTAAACTAATGTGCCTATCATCTTCCCCTCCATTCCGTGGTTGGCTCTTTCGGGATTTCTAGCTTTATGTCGTGACGGTTTTTATTGCAGGTGTTTTACAGTAGACCGATGATAGCATACACTAGGGCTTTTTATTGTCGAGTTGAAAAAAAAACGTGCTACTATGACAACAATAGTATTATGCAGAAATACACATGAAAATGCAGTGACAAGAGTGGAAGTAATCAAGTTAGTGTTTGGATGACATTCTCATCAGAAGGCAGACCTTTAATTCTTCTTTGACACAAATCAAGGCATATACCATTGGATTTCCCCATCTATAAAAACAAAAAGCAATTTTTCTTAGTAACTGACCATTATCGTCATTTTCTCACTAATTACACACATTTATGATTATGTCATTTGTCATCACAAATACAATGACACCTCTACTGATTTTTTTTAATTCACTCTTCCTAGTTTAGCCTTTGAAACCCTCATTTCAGACTTGATTTAAATGGCTTTTTACTCCCAGACTCTTCTCTTATCAATAGAGAGGTTCCTCTATACCTGCCATTTTCGACTAGTGATCAATACCTCAAGCTAAATGTTCTAGACTTTATCATTAATTACGTTGTTATATTTTAGTAATCAAAAGCTTTTGGTGATTTACTAAGACACAGTATTTTAAACAGTAAAATTTGGTTTCCCACAATGGTTTGTGATATCATGATGGACTTTTAGTATTTTATTTGCATCATAAATTCTTCTGTTAACTGGGAAATTTCCAAGGACCCATGATTCCATCTTAACCGTTCTCTCCCCCCCTTTCTTCTTTGCTCTTTTATATTGTTTCTAATAAAACAGACTGAATCTCACGAATTAGATTATAGTACCCAGTGAGTGGAATGTCATCCTATTTCCACTTAATATTGGTGAATTTGATGCCTCAGAAATGTTAGGTAGTTAAGTGTGCCCATTTCCTGTAGGTAAACACCTGCCCTGCTAATCTTATTTTTTTGCTTTAAATAACACATGAGCTACCTATGCTACAGATTCCTCAAGTCTCCAAGTATCTGCTGAGTCTTACAGGATGCACTTTCCTCTTTTATTCTTCCCTGAAGTTTATGAGCATCCCACATACCTACTGTGTACCATGTGGTCAGTAGGATTGGTCTGCCATGACCTATTCACCACAGGTCTAAAGGCGAAGAGGCCACATGGCCTTGGAACTCTGACCTCCCACCCTGTGAATAGTAATAAATCTTTCCTGGTTTGTATCAAGAGTGCATTATAGTGGCACAAAGCTCTCTCAGAAAGCTTCACCTGACTTGCTCTTGGAAGAAGAGTGCCAGTTTTCTTTCTACAACGTCTGTGTCTGTCCCATGGGAATTTTGACTTTCTTTTTTTTCTTTAACTTCTTTTTTATTGGAATTTTTTATTTACATTTCAAATGTTATCCCCTTCCCCCCCACCCAACCATCCATCCCTTTCTTGATCATTACAGAAAACATACCTTGAGGAAGATCATTATACTTTTTTTTCTTTCTTTTTAATGGCAGATAATAAAATAGGAAAGTTATAAATTAAACAACTGTAAGCATTGAATTTGGTTTTATATTTTTGCTAAAATAATTTCTTAACATGAAAGACATAATGAATAATGATGAATTTGAACATGAATCTTCTTATCATTTATATTACAGCATATTTGTAGAAAACACTATGTGTTTATGTTTAAATATAATTACCAAACACATCCCAATGCTGCTGTTTAATCAAAACACATTTTATACATTTCAAATTATAGATACTTCTCGAAAAGGCATATGTCTACTCATAAAATCGTAGCCTTCACAAAATGCAAATGTAATTTCATGTACTGCTATAGATACAAAGTCAATTTTCCTTGTCATTTTTAATTTTAATTAATTAATAACAAATTAATAATAACTCTTTCCTGGTTTGTATCAAGAGTGTATTATAGTGGCACAAAGCTCACTTGGAAAAACCTGACAAGATTTGCTTATCAAATATTAAGAGCTATACTTTTGTCATGAGTTACATTTTATAATTTTTACACAATCACTAAAACTCTTCGATAAGTATTTTTTTGACAAGAAGGGGAATAAGAAGATTTTTAGTCTTCCATTGCTCTGGTGAGATAAAGTTTTATAAAGAAGATATGATCTGGGGTTGAGGTCCATATCATTAAAGAACAAACATGTATGCATATGTAATACAAGTAAAGAGCATAGATAATGTGATGGCTGCATATGCTCAGCCCAGGGAGTGGCACTATTAGGAAGTGTGGTCTGGTCGGAGTAGGTGTGCCATTGTGGGTGTGGGCTTTAAGACCCTCATCCTAGTTGCCTGGAAGCCAGTGTTCTACTAGTAACATTCAGATGAAGATGCAGAACTCTCAGCCCCTTCTGCAGAACCATGTTCCTGCTTTACACACACACACACACACACACACACACACACACACACACACACACACACACACACACAATTCCAATATGCTTTTAGTAATATGTTAAGAAAACCCATGTCTTCAGTCACATATGTAGCTGAGGATGGCCTTGTAGGGCATCGATGGGAGGAGAGGCCCTGAGTCCTGTGAAGGCTTTATGTGACAGTGCAGGACAGGGAGGTAGGAGGGAGTGGGTGGGTGGGTGGGGGGAGCACCCTCATAGAAGCACGGGGAGGAGGATGCAATAGCAGTTTCAGGAGGGAAACCGGGAAAGGGGACAACATTTGAAATGTAAATGAAGAAATATCCAATAAAAATAGTTGTAGAATTAAAAAAAAATCCTTTTTCTGGAAGATAAAAAAAAATGAATCTATCTGGCAATATCTAGGAACCTTACTTGGAGCAACTATTTCATATATTAATATATAAAATCTGGGAAGGAAAGAAAATGCAGGATGAAGACACACGGGGCTTTCTCTAGTAAGTCTGGTGGATTTAGAGCAGGGCCAGTTAAATATTTTTTTCTTAGAATCTACAATAATTCTCTGTAGCATTAACTGAATTCGTCTTAATTTTTTTCATGTGTTTCCAGCAAATCAGCCATTTGTTTTCCTATTCTTCTGGCTTTTATTTCATATGTACTTCTATGGCCTGCAATCTATTATTTATTCAAAAAGTATTGAGGGCTTTTCTCTGAGTCTCACCCTAGACGGACAAGCACTCTACCATATCCCTATTTACTCATTCATGGATGCTGGAGATGAAACCCAAGACTTCATACTTGCTTAGCATTTGCTTTATCCCTCCAGTGCCTACCCCCAGTTCTTCATCCCCCATTGCTATATATTATTATTCGATTTCCTGACCCTCTTTACCTCTCTTTTGTCCCCTCCAGCAGCATAAAGATTGGAGGCTTGGAGCTGACCATCAGACTTAGCTTGGGAATCCTGGTGTGGGAGTTGGGGAAAGGATTTGGGGAGCAGAGGGGGATTGCAACCCTAGAGGAAGAACAACATCAGCTGGCCTGACCATCCAGTGCTCCCAGGGACTAGACCACCAACCAAGGAGTGTACAAGGAGGGATCCATGGCTTCAGATACATATGTAACAGAAGATGGCCTTGTCTGACATCAGTGGGAGGGGAGGCCCTTGGTCCTGTGGAGGTTTGATGCCCCAGTGTAGGGGATGCTGGAGTGGGGGGGAAGAGGGTGGATGGGGAGCAGAGCTCCTTCATACAGACAAAGGGGAGAGGGAGAGGGCTGATGTGGTGTAGGGAGTTTGTGGAGAGGTAACTGGGTGAGATATCATTTGAGATGTAAATGAATGAATAACTAATACAAAACTAAACTAAAATAATATAAATGTGTGTTTTATCTCAGAAAATCTCATAATCCCAGGGAGAACCTGATAATTTAAATACCAGTTCATGGGAAACTATCAAAAAATTAGCACCTAAATAATTCTGAATCTACCACTGACTTTATGCCATATTCTAAAACCTTTAGAACCTCTCTGATTTGTTTCCTTTTTCATTGTATTAAAATGGCATTCCTAGAATATGTTTTAATAATGTGGTGTGTGTGTGTGTGTGTGTGTGTGTGTGTGTGTGTGTGTGTGTGTACATAGAGAGAGCATTGAAGTGGTCAATGCCAGGTACCATTCATCAGGTGCTGTCATATTTAGAGTCTTCATTGGCCTGGAATGAAAAGCAGTCCACACTGCTATTCAGGGAGCCCCAGGAGCTGCCCCTCTGCATTTCCTCATATGGGGTTTCAAGCATGTGCCAGTAATACTTCTAAAAATGACATCTGAACAATGGGGTCTTGACTTTGAACTAGGTCCCATAAGCTTGTGTAACAAGTATTTTACCAACTGAAAAAACTTCAGTTTTCTTAAAGCCACCCATTTTTATGTTGAATAATACTCCTCTCTCTCAAAAGTTCTGAAATTAATACTCTGGAACTTATACTTTAAAACACATAAAGAAAAGTCTGTGGTTTAGGAATTAAGACCCAGGCAGTCCATTCCTGTGGCTTTTGCTTTTAGATGGGAGTTGTCACCTTTCCAGTGAGCAAAGTAGCTGGGGACATTCTTACTGAACAAAAGAATATCAGAATGGGCAAGATATAATAATAGATTCTTTTAAAAATTCTCTCTTCACATCCTAATAGCTCGGAATTTAAAATTTATAGAAAATGTATTTTTCATTTCTGTAGCTTTTCTATAAGGCAATTTGAAATGACTTTTTACATGTACAAAGCTGACTACTTGTTGAAATTAAATGCTATGTTGCATTTGCATTCCATTTGGGAAGCACTGCCTTTTCTTTGACAATGCTATCTCTCCATACTGGGTATAACCCGTTAAACATTCTGTATATTGCTTACCTCAACCAAGTAGAATTTTATTTTAAATTTGTGACTTTATTAGTAAGAAATTCCTATCTTAGAAAAGTATTGAGAGGAGGAATGCCATGTAAGTTTCACGCAATCACTAAAACACAGCAGTCAAAAAAAAAAATCCAGTAAGTTAGAGGCCACTAAGAAATTTCCTAAGTTGGTATGGTGTTTTACATCTGTAATTCTGTCAATAGAGAAATTGAAGCTGGGGCACTGGAATTCAAGGATATCTTGGACTACATAGTAAGCTCTGTAATAGCTTGGATCACACGGGGAGAACTTGTCTTCAGTTAAATAATGGTAATAAGAAATACTTCAATAAACAAAAAAAGTAATTTTTTACATTTTTTACATTCACAAATAATCATCAGCTCAAGTAAAATCCTTTCATCACCCCTCCCATGCAGATCCATTGTATAAGTGACTAGGAAATCAAGCAAATTTAGAGGTACAGAGAAACAGAGGAGAGACAGGTATTTTTGAGTTTTAGAACATAGATGTGTCATACTGAGAAAGTGGATTGATTCTGAGAATGTTTAAAAAGCTATAAAGAAACTTACTGTTTCATATGCTTCTTACACACACACACACACACACACACACACACTAACACACACACTCACACACAAATACACACTCACATACATCTCTCTGTTTAAATACCTATCTATCGATCTATCATCTATGTATCTATCTACTCTATCATGTATACAAATATCTATAACATATTTGTATTTTTTCATAGTCATACTGTGGAATTACCCCTACACAAGGGAATATAGTTATCTCTAAAGACATAAATTGCCAAGAAAACAGCCCATTACCAAATATAGGAGACTGGGTCTTCTCTCGACTTGTCGGTCAGAGGTGTCCTGGGGCTCCCTGAAATAACATCCTATCATTATTGCTATGCTCACCCACTAGAACTTTACAGTAAGATCCTTTTGCTAAAGATACCACACCCATTAATCATAGAACATGGAAATATCAAGTTGGCACTGGCCAGAAAGATTCCTTTCTGCTAGGTAGCTCCCACAGTAGTAAAAGGTGCTATGTTAATTGGCTGAAGTGGGGCTACCATTAAGAGTCTTATACAGCTGTGAAGCACGGGAACTGTAATAAAAACTTGCATAGCAAGAAATACTCATAGGTGTGACAGTGCCATGACCATTATGGGGGTAACTAATCATTTTTTGGTCAGATTTAAGCTCCATTCCACAAAAGGAAACACATGCTTAATACTACAATACTATCAAAAATTCATGGTTGGAGGATGAGTTGAGGTCCCAACATTAAACTATGACTATCATTTTGCTAAACATATGGAGTATCAAAATACCCTCTAAACTCTTAGATAATGAACCTGTCGTTGTAGTACTGTTCTCCATTCTCAATAGAAGCATTTCTTTGTACAGTAGTTGACAGTCACACGGGAGCTCACACGTGGCCAAACTGCAGTGAGTAACTGACTGAGAAATGCTCAGGCATAGGTGCAACGTCTACAGCACGTTCTTTCCACAAGGCTCAGGGCCCAGTGTGTAAAGGGGATAGGAAGGCTGTAAGAACCAGAAGTCAGGGACAACAGTCGCAAAGAAGAATCTTCTGGACAGTCTAGGACCCAAGCACTCATGAATTCCCAGCAGATTTGTTATGAATGCAAGACTAGGCGGGGCAACGTTATCACAGAGTTGTAAAGGGTTCGTGAACATCCACCACAGACTGAGAACCGTGGTCAGTTGGTAGCTTCTGGAAGACACAACATCAATTGTTATCTAAGATTGTGGTTGCTGTTTGGTTTAATATACTCTGTATCTTCATTCAGGATTCTACATCCTGAAGTATATGAGTATTGCAAACTTGAATTAATGAGATATTAAAATTTTAAAATGATTGGAAACTATAGTAGAAGGTAATGACAGAAGTTTAAGGTAAATATGATCAAAATACAGTGTATGAATTTCTCAAAGAATCAAAATATATTAAATAAAGGAATAAAACAGTGGTTCTATTATATATCCTTATATTCTAAGAGGTATTTTAAAAATCGTGGTTTTGTTTGAACAGTAAAATATGAAGAAGGAAATCAAATTTCAAGTTGTCATTTAGAACCAAGATACTTGGAAATTATTTTCTTTGTAATGATAAAATTTTCCACATTGTTATCAGTAGGGTTTTCATAAGTAAATAAGGAATATATATTTATGAAATATGATTCAATAAATCCAGGTATTTTAAAATCAGTCACTTATTAAATTCAAGAACATTTCACAAGGGCTCGTCGTTTATGCCTCCCATAAGTACACAAATTAGACTTACACCTCCAGAAATAAATGAAGGTAAGATAATTCTGGTTAGGGGTTTATTACATATGAATGGACTGTCATATATATATATATATAATTTTTATATATCCATGGAAAATATAACAACTCAAACTGTAATATAACATGATTGTTCACATACAACTGATTATACAGCAGAGTAATAAAAGAATGGTACCGTAATTTATATTCTAAGCTTCATTTCTAACACAATCAACATTCTGAATATCACACATTCACCGAAGAAGCTGTCCTTTTAGGTGAACAATGGAAGGCTTAAAGAAGACTAGAAAAGCACAGGTCTCATTATTACTACAGAAGGGATTGAGGTAGATCTGGGACAGAATCACACTCAGGCCTTGCTGTCCAGTTAGATCAATGTAAGTAATGAGCAGAGTTTAAAAGAAATAGCAACATATTTAGTGCCTGATTTATGAAAGTGAGCTTGACCAGCAATGTAAAGGAATATGATAACTTGCACTGATTACATATTCAGGATGAAGAAGTAATATAATTGCTTCCAGGGACTGATTTTGTGTTGACAGGCAAATTGGAAAGATTGCTCAATGAGCTTGCAATGAGGCTATAGACGAAGTATGAAGGTAGTAGTTGGTGGCAAAAGCACCTGCCTAAGAAGCAAGGAAGCAGGGACATGGTAATAAAATAGTCACCTTACTGAAGTACACAGATGAGATGCTGGTGCCTAACACCTTTTAGTTGTGCTGCATGCTCTCAGCAGTAATTAATTGCATACATTATTTTTATTGTAGAGGAAAAGGTCTACATTCAATGCCTCTAGGCTTGCCATGGTATGAGGGGAAAAGAGCCACAAAGAATGCTGGCTTTGAGTGAGGATGAAGTCAAATGGGTTTCTTCAAAACAAACAGCGATGCGGAGTAAATGCCTGGTGGACTTCATAACGGTGCTACTTTTAATAAACTCTACGCTGAGCATCTGGGAGGAGAGTAGCTTTTAAAACTGCAAACCTAGCTATACTGGAAGATGCACATTTATTCATTCTTAACAAATATTGGCTAGAGATGAAGCTGTGTGATGTTATACGTACCCGGCATTCGCAAATCTCTGGATCCTATCTCACAGCTTAAGAAAAAGTAATGTGTATTCTAATCTTGGTGTGTTTAGTTGCTCTAGAAAATAGCTACATTTCTACTAGAAATAAAATTTCCTCCTGAACAACTAACACACCTTTAGAGATTTAAAAGGCAGCTCGTATTTTATGGGGATATAATACTGATATGATTAAGTTTTATAAATTGTTCATAACGTCCAAAGTCAAAAATGATGTGGACAGATCTAAAAATCACATTGCTAGTGAATTCATGGGTGCACTCTTTATTTGTTCTCAATTTTCACAGATAAATATGCATGGTAAACCCTAACAGATGCCAATTAGTATAATTGAGTGTTCAGAAAAAATAAAATTAATGCCTGTATTAGTCAAAATGAATTCACCCAAATGTTTCATTAGCTTGCTAATGTAATATTAATGAGGAGAATAACTAAATTTTGCCGGTCCCACTACTGTGCACTGCAAGTTAATAATGAAGCTCTTCTTTCTCCACTCATCCCTGGGCAGGTTTTCTGCTGGGTTCTCAATCACAGATCTCACACACATACAAACAACGTTGGTTACTTTGAAAATTAATTAGGCATTTTCATGGAAGCCACTAGAACAACTGCTCTCCCTCTGAGTTCATGAAACTGCTTAATTTGCTCTTGTGTTTCCATTCAGGGAGGCTGGCAACACCACAATATCAGCCCAGCATGCCCAGTTAGGAAGCCAAATTTCTCCCCAAATTGTTTCCCTTTTGTGCTGTTGCCTCTCTTAAAGGTCACACAAACAAATTTGACTTCTGTGCTGACACAGCTGGGACACTTTTTTTTCAGTCATCCTGCTGAAGAATAACTATACTTAACATTCTCCATTCAAAGTCTAGTGGACATACATCTTCTGCCTCCAGACAGATTTGAATATTGATTTATTCACTGTTTGAAAACCCAGTGAGTTAGCTGTTGACTTCAATTAACGTAAGATGTGCATTTGAAATCTTTGAAATGAAAGCATATAGGATATGTATCAGGTTTGATTTAAGCCCTTTATATTTTGTAACTACAAGAATGGCCCTGGGGTAACTCTATTCCACTCTGCTTTTGATCCTGACACCAGTATAGATTTGATAATTTGCTTTCTTGGGTAATTTATATCTCCAAAATAGTATGTGATTCTACTTAACATCTACTGTTTGTCCTCACAAGATTAAGCTGCTTCAAAATTGTAGTTTCGTACTCAAAAAAATACTACCGATTATCTGAGTGGAGTGATAATTCCTCAGTGCTGTGCAACACCTGGCCATCTGTGCGGAGGGCACTGTGCCATGCAGAAGCTGGTAGTCAATTTCAACAGCACGTAGGTTCCAATATGTGGAATTTCAGAGCGATAGCCTGTGGAATTCATCAAATAGTTGATCTTTTGTAAGGAAAGCCTCTCAAGAGCAAGCCATGCCAAATGAGGGGCAAATGCTTCATTACAGAGCTCCGCAGCTGCTGACGCTCCTGGGCATGCATAACATCAAAGACCGTTCCCTTCTTAGGCCTGCTTCCAATCTCCCGCAAGGCCAGTAACTTTACATAAGAAAAAGAAAGCTGGGTTTTCAAAAACAAAGACGCTTCTATTTGTTGTTGCGGACAGCAACTTCTTCATATTTCTCACTTAATATCTGTGGATAATGTCAGATTTTACAATGAGTAATGATGCAGTTTTACTACTGCAGTGATAATTAGGAGGTCCTCAGGCATAGAGCATTAATGCTTCGTGGGTGTGCGTGTGTGCGTGTGTGTGTGTTTGTGCGTGTGTGCGTGTGTGCGTGTGTGTGTGTTTGTGTGTGTGTGAGTGTTTGTGTGTGTGTGTGTGTGTGTGTGTGAGAGAGAGAGAGAGAGAGAGAGAGAGAGAGAGTTTGTATAAAGACTTTGATTGTAACCATTACATATAGAAGCATGACTAAGTTCATGTTTGGGGGCTAACATACACAGGTAACGTATCATTTGTACATAGTAAATCTAAGCTAAGTGAGGCAGGCATAAGTGTTAAGAATGTGAAGAGTGTTGGTGTAAATTCAGTTGGATTAATTGTAGCAGACTTCCCTGTTCTGTTGCCATGTAGAATGTCTGCTACATGATGCGCAGTTACTGAAAAGGGATGAAGACACTGTGGCCGAACATTAGATGGACGCATTGGCACTTTAGTTTGTGAAATGTAAGGATTTTTTTTAAGGATCTTGTGTTTGAAGTGTGGGGAAACTTTTCTTAATAATTTCTGAGTTTCAGTCTCATACAGACACTTCATTTCTTTCTTTTTATTATTACCTTTATTTTTTACATGCCAGCCATTGCCTCCATCCTGGGCCCTCCTCCTGCAGTTCCTCAT